>NC_084492.1:13286805-13924532 GCF_030035675.1 Rhineura floridana | reverse complement strand
ACAAAAGCTAGCTACCGTGGCTGATATCTGAGGGGACTGATCCTGGCTGTCTGATCAGATAGTAGGAAATCTGTATAAAAAGCCTCATTTCTGCCGGGGATGTTTTGTAAGATAGGGATGATTAACTGGGATCTAAGGTCGCGGTAGAATAAACAGCGTAGCAACACATGTTCCACCGATTCTACTACCCCGTCACCGCATGGACATATCCTCTCGCAATAAGGTATCTTTTTGTATCTACCCTCCAGGAGTGCCGAGGGTAGGATGTTAAACCTGGCTAGTGTAAAGACTTTTCAAAATTTGGGGGTGGTCAGAGTCGCTAAGTAGCAGGCAGGTATAAATGGCCTTGCATTAAATCTGGATTTTGTAACCCGCATCAATTGGCCCTGCAGGTCAATGTCAAGAATCTCTTGGAGAATGTTCTCTTTAGCTTTTGCATAACCCAGATTGGAGATCATGGTAGTGGAGAACCCTAGACTTGATATCTTAGCATTTATCGACTCTTGCCATTTAGACTGGGAAGCATCTGATAAAATGTAAGGGGCCAAACCCACTGGAGCGAACATCATCTTTAGCCATAGTTTAATTTTACACATCCAGATACGGGATTCTATTGTGGGGAGCCCAGCCTCTAGTCGTAGAATATGGTTGGGAACACAGCATGGGACGGCCAGTATGGATCATAGGAATTTGTTTTGTACTGTTTCAAAGGGGGCATACTTATCATAAGTACAGACTTGTGCACCATATAGCAGCTGTGGAATGACTTTTGCGACAAAAACCTGTATGGCTGCCGGAAGGTATTGGCCCCCTTTATTGTAATAGAAGGAAAGAAGCTTCTTCGTACTCCTTTGAGCATTGGCAATAACAGCCATTGCTTGGGGTCGCCATGCTCCCGTTGAGTGGAAGGTCATCCCTAGGTATCTGAAAGAGGCAACCTGATCAATTGGGTGCTCATTTATCCACCAGCGGTGCTTTGGCCTCTTATTAGAAAAGACTAAGACTTTCAACTTATCATAGTCGATTATTAAGGATTCAGTCCTACAGTACTTGGCGAGAGCACTCAGCAGGCGCCTTAAGCCAATACATGACAGCGATAAGAGAGCAATATCATCCGCATACAAGAGGATGGACAAAGGCCTCTTAGATAATCTGGGTGGACTGCATAGATATTAAAATCTAACTATACAAAGCACTATCAGTAATGGGAATTGTAATTACCCCCCCCAGCATACTATGGGTTGTATTCAACATACAGGTGCACTAAGGTGAATGTTTCATCAGCAGAAGGATATCTACTTGTGCAAAGGAATGTTCTCCCCCTCTCCTTTCCCCATGTACCCCCTAAATCTGTTCTGGTTTCCCCCCCCTCCAACCCTCCAGAGCAGATTTGGGAATGGCGTGGAGCACACATGGAGAAAGGGGGAGGAGTCCTGTTGTGCAAGCAGAAGTCATTCCGCTCACACAATTACTGAATTGAATACCACCCTATTTTGGCAGTTCATCTCACAGGTTACCTTCCCTCTCCTCGATCACTTGGGGTAATATTGTACATGATTACACACGCACTCACACCAGTAAATTCTCAAAATATGAACCAACTAACCCTGCCTTCTCTAGCACTAAATGGGATGGCACTTTTACCATCTGTTTCATTTATTTATGTACTAAGATTTCTTACCTGCCCTCTCAGAATGTCCTCTCCCTCTGCACTTCCCCTGATATGACACACTACCAGGACTCCAAATGAGGGATGGACAGATCAGCCTGTGTCAGTTTCACATGCATTCCATCCTAAGTTTGTTCCAACCCTTTCCGCATCACCAAAAAAGAGTACAAAAGAGAATTCCAATTTGCAAGAAATTTGCATGTGGCAATTTTTATGTATAGGTGCAAACGTAGAAACAATTATTATGGGTGGTATTCAATGCTAGTCCTACTCAGAGTAAACCCACTGAAGTTAATCGACATGACTAACTTAGATTCATTCATTTCAATGGGTCTACCCTGAGTAGAATACAACTCTATAATTTAATCAGAAATACAATACATCTCAACATAGTGGGGAAATGCCCAGTGACTTGTGCAAATGCTCAATCTTCTGGCCAGGTGCTGCTAACTGCTGATGGGCAACTTCAAGGCTCCTTGTCTCCTATATCCTTTGTTTTTGTTTGTTCTCTGTAAACCACACTGGTCTGGCTAGCTCTCAAATAGAGGGCACTTTCAAATAGAGGACTGTCCTCTGACAGCTCTTCAAAACACAAAACTGTCCTCAGTAATTTAGGACACATAAAAGTAAAGGTGTCCCCGCACTTATAGTGCGAGTCGTTTCCAACTCTTAGGGTGACGTCTTGTGACGTTTACTAGGCAGACTGTATATATGGGGTGGGATTGCCAGTTCCTTCCCTGGCCTTTCTTTACCCCCCAGCATATGCCGGGTACTCATTTTACTGACCACGGATGGATGGACGGCTGAGTGGACCTCGACCCCTTTTACCGGAGATTTGACTTCCTCTTTCCGTTGGAATCGAACTCCGGCTGTAAGCAGAGCTTCGGCTGCGTTACTGCCGCTTACCACTCTGTGCCACCCTAAAAGTACTACAGCAGCAAGGAGGGAAGCTGCGGCCCACCAGTTGTTCTTGGACTTTAGCTCCCATCACCTCTGGCCATTGGCCATTGGCCATGTGGGATGGGGCTGATGGGAGATGGAGTTCAAAGAGATCTGGAGGGCCACGGGCTCCCTATTCCCGTGCTACAGGGATCATGGAACTATATCCAGGTACATGTGAAATTTGCCAAAGCGTTGTGTGGAAACGGCAAGAAGAGTATTGTGACAGCCCTTCCCTGGCTTTCCCTGTCAGGTTCCTACCTGCGCGTGGCTACTGCCTGTCACTAGGCACCACCAGGGACTCCACCAGTCCGGACCGCTCTCTCTTATGGTTTCTCTCCCCGCTCTAGCACAGATCTCAACAGATCCCCCTGCTAGGCAACCACCAGTCACGTCCCAATACTAGTATTCCCAGAGACTCTGAATACTGGTATTGTTATTCTCTTCACCGCTGCCACCATTTGTTACAGTTCCCCTTCAGCCTTGGTCATTACCTTACCCTCCCTTCTGGTCTGTGAAACCCCAGCCAAGGATCAGCCCTTTGGTAAACCAAATTAAGTATTTATTAAAGATAACAAAGCTAACAAGATTAACAAGATTTCTTCTTAAGGCACATAAGCATAATTTTGCTCAATACTAATCCGAACTCCACCTCCCTCCTGGTAAACAATTCTCTAAACCCCACCAAGCAACCCACTCAGTTCTCTTCTCCCCCCCAGATTCCACTCTCACTCTTCCTTTTATACATTCAGCCATTTTAAACACTCAGCCAATCATTTCGCATTCTACTGACCATTCACTCCCCCTCTTTCACTCCACTTACCATGTATCTTCTAAACAACCAACACTTACCATATATACATTAATATAGGAACATCACATTTCCCCCCCCTTAAACAACAGCAGAGTATTATTCCTGTTCCAGGATTTATACGTCGCGTTAACAAATAAAAGTCTCTATGGGGAAAATGTCTTTCTTTGTTCCTCTGTCTGGTCACGTCACTGCAGTCCCAGCCACTTGCCTGGAAAGTCCATCGGCCAGTACATTGTCCTTGCCTTTGATGAACTGGAAGTCCACTTGATAGTCCTGTAGGGCCCAGGACCACCTCTGCAGCATAGTGTTATGGTTTTTCATAGTCTGCAACCATAACAAGGCCTGATGATCCGTAGTCACTGTGAATCTTCGTCCCCACATGTATGGGCGCAACTTGTTCAGTCCCCACACGACCGCTAGGCACTCCTTCTGGACCGACGAATAGTTTTTCTCCCTCGGCGTCAGCTTGCGACTCAGGTACGCCACTGGATGTCTGATGCTTTCTCTCTCCTGTAGCAAGACGACTCCCAGCGCGAGGTCCGATGCATCTGTAGCCACGATGAATGGTTTCTCATAGTCTGGTGCTATTAATATGGGTCCATGGCACAAGGCTTGCTTCAGTAGATCAAAAGCCTTCTGACATTCATCCGTCCATACCACACGCTTAGAACACTTCTTCTTTGTTAATTCATGCAAGGGGGTTGCTATTTCCCCAAAATTTCTCACAAACTTCCTATAAAATCCAGCCACACCCAGAAATGCCCTTACTTGTTTCTTGGTTAAGGGGATTGGCCACGCTTGTATTGCCTCCACCTTGCTCCATAAGGGGGTGATTTTCCCACTCCCCACCTTATGTCCTAAATAGATTACTTCCTTTAGTCCAAACTGGCATTTCTTAGCTTTTATTGTGAGGCCTGCTTTTCTTAAGGCCTCCAATACTGTTGTCAGGTGTTGGACATGCTCAGGCACCGACTTGCTAAAAATGGCCACGTCATCGATATAGGCCACTGCAAAATCTGACATGCCTCGCAACACAGTATTGATTAGCCTCTGAAATGAACTTGGTGAGTTCCTTAGTCCCATGGGTAAGGTCACAAACTCATATAACCCATCTGGTGTACTGAAGGCAGTTTTGGCTCTGGATTGCTCGTCTAGTTCCATTTGCCAAAATCCTTTACAGAGGTCTAACGTAGAGATAATGGTTGCTGCCCCCAATAACTCTAACATTGCGTCTACCCTGGGCATAGGATACGCATCTGGGACAGTAATTTTATTGATTAGCCGATAATCAATGCAAAACCTTGTCGTTCCATCTTTTTTCGGAACCAGGACAATACTTGAGGCCCAAGGACTGATGGATTCCCTGATCACTCCTAATTCCAGCATATCTTCCACCTCCCTTTTGATCTCATTCAAAACTTTCCCATTCACATGGTACGGAACGGATCTGATTGGGGCATGATCTCCAGTATCAATGGAATGTATAACTATACTGGTTCGGCCAGGTTTGTTGCTAAAGAGATTCCTATAGGTTTTCAAAACTCTCAGAATCTCTTCTTTTACTTCCTCCTTCACCTCCTCTGACCATTCCACTTGACCTACCCCTCCTTTGTCTTTGTTTTCCTGTACCAAATCTGGAAGTTCAGGCCCACTTCCCTCAGGGAATAAGGTAACTTGCAACACCTGTGCATCCCTGGTATGGTAAGGCTTTAACATATTTACATGAACCACTTTGCTTTTGTTTAATTGGTCTGTGGTGATTACATACATCACTGTGTCAAGCCTTTCTCTGATGGTATATGGTCCTTCCCAGTTAGCCTGTAATTTGTCATGTTTCCTGGGTATGAACGCCATAACCATATCTCCCACATCATACACACGTTCCCTGGCTGTTCTGTCATACCAGTAACTTTGCTTCTGCTGAGCTTGACTGAGATTCTCTTTCACCACTTCCATCATTTGTTTCACTGGTTCACATTCATCCTTTCTTTCAGCAGGCATCCACAGTCTATATAAAATCCCATTCTCACACACAACTTGATTCCTCAGTTTGTCAGTGAATGGAATCTGTTGGGTCAAGGCTTGTTCCTTTATTTGATTCAAACTGGTATCTTTATTCAGCTCTTCTCTGAAATGCTCTGTCTCTTCCCCAGAGACCAGCTGATACAGTTTGTCTCCTTCAGCAGGCCTGCTAGTGGTTGCTATGGTGACCTGAGGCTGGTTAACAGATTCCACCCTGTTTGTTTCAGCCCCCCTTAATATGGCTTCTTTTTCTCTGCCAATTTGCTGTCTGGTCACTACATAGATCTTTCCTTGGGCTCCCATTACATCTCTTCCCAGTATTATTGGTTCTTGTTGCTGGGCATTAATGCCTACTTTATATCGGCCCTCTCGGCCTCTCCAAGTCATTTCCACCAGGGCCACAGGCAAACTTTCTGGTTGACCCCTCACTCCTTGGATAGTCACAGTTTCCTGAGGTAATATTACCTCAGATTTTATTAAATCTGGCCTCAGTAATGTCTGAGCAGCACCAGTATCAAGCAATGCCCAATAATTTGCCCCTTGTACACTCACTTCCTCTCTCAGACTTGAATCAAGGTCTGTTACTTCTGTCCAGTTTATCTGGCAGAACTGAACCTTTTTCGCTGTTTCTAAAGCCTTGGGCTCTGTTTTCACTGCCCTTGTCTGAGCAGGATTACTAATGGGGTTGGCAACCTCACATTGAAAACGTAGGTGCCCCGGTCTACCACATTTGTAGCATAATTTCTCCTCACTTTTAGGGTACACAGATCCACTCTGGGGTGTCCTGTGCCCTTCAGATTTTACTGGAGGACTCACTCTCTGTGGTACCACATCCCTTCTGCCAGCGTTATATTGTCTGGGTTTAAAATCTCTTGATGTTTTCCCCACCCAGCCAGTTCTGTTGGAGGTGAAATGATCCGCCATCTCTGCAGCCTCCTGCACCGATGTAGGGGAACGGTCTTTGACCAGGAGCCTTATTTCTGGTGGTAACTGATGGTATAATTGATCCAATATCATGAGGTTTTTCACCTCCTCCACAGACTGAGCTTTTGCACTTGTCAGCCATTTCCCAAATATGTCCATCAGTTTTGCCCCCAGCTCCACGAAAGACCTCCCTGTCTGTATCTGGCAGTTTCTGAAAAGCTTTCTAAAATAATCAGGCCCCAGTCTGAATCTTTTAAACACTGCTTCTTTGAATTCAGCATAGGTGACGGGCCTGTCTGAGCGGAAATATTGGTATACCTCAGCCAATTCCCCTTTAATCAGGTTTGATAAATACTGCATGTATTTATCTTCAGGTAGCCCCCACAACTGAGCTGCCTTTTCAAAGGTGCTGAGGTAAATTTGAGGATCTTGACCAGGCTCATAGACAGCAAAGTCCTTTGGAGTAATTTTTATTTTTGCTCCATCTCTGTCTTTCCTTGTCTCCTCAGAATGAAACTTCTCTCTTTCAAATTTTAACTTTTCTACTTGTAATTCGGCATCCAATGCTCGTTGCTTCTCCCTCTCCTCAAACCCCATTCTCAACTTCTCAGTTTCCAACTCCCTCTGTTTGTCTTTTTCCTCAGCCTCCCTCCTCAATCTCTCAGTTTCCAACTCATGCTCCCATCTTAACTTCTCTCTCAAGTACTCTATATAAGCGGGATTGCTTCAGTATCCTTCTGGGGTCTCTTCCCTGACAGGTTGTTTTTGCTGGGCAGTAGCAAATCCTGTAAGTGCTACCCTCAATTCATCTACCCCTTTACCCTCGTGAGGTAAATTGAATGTTATGCACTTCTCCACCAGCTCCTCTCTTTTCATTTTTATATATTCAGCCATGGTGTTTGAGTTCACTCACTGTTTGCCACACACTCTTTGCCAGTCACTCTCAGAAGTAATCTTGTTGTGTTATTTCTGTTTGCCACACCACTGTTAGGGATTCTCTAGTATTCGTATCTGGATTCTGTTGTTCATATCCCACCTGTGCCACCACATGTGACGCCCCTCCCTGGCTCTCCCTGTCAGGTTCCTACCTGCGCGTGGCTACTCCTGTCACTAGACACCACCAGGGACTCCACCAGTCCAGACTGTCTTTTTTTGTTTCTCTCCCCGCTCTAGCACAGATCTCAACAGATCCCCCTGCTAGGCAACCACCAGTCACGTCCCAATACTAGTATTCCCAGAGACTCTGAATACTGGTATTGTTATTCTCTTCACCGCTGCCACCATTTGTTACAGTTCCCCTTCAGCCTTGGTCATTACCTTACCCTCCCTTCTGGTCTGTGAAACCCCAGCCAAGGATCAGGCCTTCGGTAAACCAAATTAAGTATTTATTAAAGATAACAAAGCTAACAAGATTAACAAGATTTCTTCTTAAGGCACATAAGCATATGGTTTTACTCAATACTAATCTGAACTCCACCCCCCTCCTTCTTCACTCTCTCCTGGCAAACAACTCTCTAAACCCCACCAAGCAACCCACTCAGTTCTCTTCTCCCCCCCAGATTCCACTCTCACTCTTCCTTTTATACATCCAGCCATTTTAAACACTCAGCCAATCATCTCGCATTCTACTGCCCATTCACTCCCCCTCTTTCACTCCACTTACCATGTATCTTCTAAACAACCAACAGTTACCATATATACATTAATATAGGAACATCACAAGTATATTGTACATAACCAAGGTCTGCTACACACCTAGCATCTAAACAAGCCGTTGTACTATGTCCTGACTAGGGATGGGGGAGAAATCTAATTTAGTTTGATTTAAAGCCAAGTATATCAAATTTGCACTTTCCAAAATGAGATGAGAACTGAAACACAGTCATCCTTTGAAATTTGCACTTAACTGAATTTTACAGGGCAGTTCTCCAGCCAAGCAATGTTTACAAAAATGCATAGATTAGGGTAAACTGTGCAAAAAAAAAAAGTAAAGAAAAAAAGAAAAATAATGTATTAGTGAAAATAGCACACACAAGTGCATCTTATTAGGAGAAAATGCTTGCAAAAATGTGCACATTAGTTAAAACTGTACATATAAATTATTAGCATAAATTTGTACTAGAAAGTTGAAGATTCTTCATGATGATTTTTAAAAACAAAGTTCACACATTGCTGCAGAAATGTGAAGAACTGAATTTTTGATTAATAAAATGAGAACTGAACTTGACAGATCCTTCGCTCCATAATCCTGATACCCAGGCACAGAAAGGGGGCTTTTGGCTGCTGTGGCCACCCCACACTGCAAAGAGGATACTGAAAATTAGGAAAATAGTTTGCCCCCTTATTCATTTCTTCATTTAAGACATTTATACACTGCTTAATCATTAGCATTTCTAGTGGTGTACATAAGAATAAACCATACAGAAAAAAACACAATAAAATTGATCATAAAACACAACTTGCAATGCCAACACATCTTTAAGCCAATTTGCCTCAATCTGAAAACTTTGCAATACCTTGAGAAAAACGGTCTACGGGGACTAAAGACCTTAAACAACCTAACCCATATCTATTCTGTGCTCCACATAATGTCCCTCACAAAAACCAGAGAGAGGGTGTCAAGGTCTCAACTCAGATAAGGAAAATAAGGCCTACATAACTTTATTGCAAGCTTTCTTAGATTTTGTCTTAGAAGGTGGATGCACAGTCCACATCCCCTATAATTAGGAATGGATATATGTTTGTATGTAAAAAATTATTAACTGATCTTCATCAAATATTATTCATAAAAGTGTGAATAAAACTAATTCATACAGCTGACCATGCCTCTCCCTCCAGCTACCATCTGTTTGTTGGGAGTAAAGCACCTCTTGCAACAAGTAACCTGAACAAGTGGTGTGTGTGTGTGTGTGATAGATAGACAGGCAACCTATTCTTCCCTCACTGATTCCTTATTTAATAATTACTTGTTCCCCCCCCCCCAGGCTACACTTCCTTCCTCTTCCTTTCTAGTCAGTCAGAGATGGTGAATGTGAGCTTCATGGATCTACAGTGGCCACTTGTATGTCTGCAGCCAGAATGGCCTTATTTCCCAGTAATAAGCCTTAAGTTTCTTTATTCTTTCGTCCAATAGTCTTACCAGACTATTCATTTCTGCACTCTGCTGCACTATATATCAAAACTGAGACCACCAGAGGGAGAGAAAGGCGCAGTCCTTCCATTGTGCTTAGTTCCAGCTCCATGATCTGCTGATTACTACCCACTGAACTTTATAAGAATAAGTTTGCTGCTTTCCTTCTTCCTCCTAAATCCATTTCCTTTGGTGTCATGTCTTTTAGATGGTAAGCCGAGGGTAGAGACTATTTCAGCTGAAAAGGTTTGGGGTTTTTTTTTAAAAAAAATGCTTTAAATAAATACATAAATAGGTTTAACCCCAATGTTGGCCAGAGATCAAGAGAGGGAACTAGTATCTGAACAGTCATCACTGCTAACAGCAATTCTCATTGTTTCCCCGTACTGGACAATTGACCTCAGAGCCTGACAACTTCAGAGCTTCAAATATTAACATACTTTAAAGAAAATGAAACCAAAAAAGGAGGGGGAAAGACTGAGGCTGTGCACACACCATACTTTTAAAGTACATTACTTTCCCCAAAGAATCCTGGGAACTGTCATTTATTAAGGGTTCTGGGAATTGTAGCACTGTCAGAGCTCCCAGGATTCTTTCGGGAAAGTCATGTGCTTTAAATATATGGTGTGTACCTTAGCCAAAGAATATATTCACCTAATATGCACACACTGGGCTGAGCTCTGATGAACTTTAAAGTATGTGTATGTTCTGTTGAAATCAACAGGAACAAATGACACTTTAAAGCTGCAGTCCTAAACCCAGTTACCTGAGAGTAAGCTCCACTGAACTCAATGGGACTTCTGAGTAGACATGTATGGGATTGCACTTTAAGGTCCTACTGATTTTTAAGATTATATTCATCTTTCCACCTCCCCTCTGGCTTGCATCCTTGCTCACTATTTATTGGTACACAATTGCAAGTCTCAGGTATGCAGCAATAATGCAGCTGCATTTCAGCGTCTAGCGAGAACCCTTAATCCTGAAGTAGTAAATGACAAAATGTAAATTCAGCACCTTCGAATACTAAATCGATTTTGTCTTTCTTGACTGTAGCAGACGGCTACAGCAAATGACGCCGACTCAGGAGAGGCTGGTCTTGATTTTTATTTCTTTTCTTACAGCAGCCTTTATCCAGTTCGTATTCAAGCGTGTGATAACTGCATCTTAGGAATGCCAAGTCCTTATGAATAGGAAATTCCTGGAATACATTTTCTTATGATGCCAGCAGGAATGTGCTTTCACAATTTCTTGTTCATTTGGCTTTTTGAAAAGTTTTTATTTTTCATTTCACTAGGCAGAAACTTGCTTTAGGAGCAAAGACAGGAGAGCAGTGAATGAACACAAAGATACAAGCAATAAGACACTTCTGATTATTGCATAAATGACCCTGTGCAACATTTAATATGACCGTCTATTTCCTACAATTTTTGTCTTTTTGCAACCCTAGCTTCAGAAGGAAAGTGAGATTGTTCTCCAAATAATGTATTTTCCACAATAGCAGAAAATCTAGTATAATTTCTCTCACACACATGCGCATGCATGCACACATGCGCGCACATACACATTTAGACAGTTCGTGTGAAAGCAAAACACTTCATTGTTGAAGGCGCGGCACAAACCTAAAACAACGGATGGATTTGTTAGCACTGCATGGTGAAACTGCTAACCATTACATGACCTACATTTGAACATATGGGCAATGAAAGGGCAAAGAGTGTAGACTAAATAGTCCCCTGCCCCTCTAGCTCACATAAAGACAGAGAGCAGGCGAGTCTTTAAAGAATGCTCTACCATAAAGGATGCTGTAGTCAAAATGCCAAGAATAACACACGCTATCAGCTTCCCTTAGGTGCTCCAGAATTTATTCCATTTCCCCACTTCACTTCATCTCTGACAATGCTTATTTCTTCAGCCTTTATTCGTGCCAAATATGTCCAGATAGTTATTGCACAACTAGTCAACACTTCTGTGCTCAAATCCTGTGTTCCACAGGTAGGGATGGTAGAATCTGTCAATTTCACTTCTCTCGGTTTCCAATTTTTTCCAGTCTGACATTCAGTTTTCCAAATATCTGAAGCAATTTGTGAATGTAGCAACAACAATTCTTCATGAAAATTCTTCAGCATTTTAGCATGTATTTCTCCTAATGAGCACAGTTTTGTACGCAGTTTTGACTGATGTACACATTCTGGCAAGCAACTTCACCTAAAAGAATGAATTTTAGAATGTTGTTTTCACAAATGTATTTGTTATTATGTGCACTTTCCCCCAATATATGCATTTTTCTAAACTTTGGGGAACTACATTGCAAAATTCGGAGAAGTGCGAATTTCAAAGGATGGCTGCGTTTCGGTTCTCACAAGGTTTCAGAAAGTGTGCATTTGGTAGATTCGGACAGAGATGTGAACTGAATTGAATTTCTCACCCCTCCCTAGGGGTGTGTGTAAATCTCTGACTTATGTGTGGCTGGAATGCAGGTGCAATGTAAGAGTCGCATCTGCCGCCTGCCTGCTTTTGCATGGAGTCCTCCCAATCACTGACATGAGCCCCGCTAGAACGTTGCCCACAAGGCAATGTGTGGCCCTCCGACTGAGAAAGGTTCTCTACTTCTACATTAAATCAACTTGGAGATAGATAGATGTGTCTGTGTGTGTACACACACGCACACACACACAAAATGTAAATATATATCCCTGTGAAATAAACAGCATGTGACTGGCACAAAAAAGTGCTGAACATTTCTTTATCCCCCACCTACGTTGTGGAACTAAACAGAAACAATAAGTCACAGGGCAAGACAAATAGCCCCGATCTAAAACTGTTGACTGCAGCATATTTTTAAAATTTGTATCATGGTGGAAAGACTCTTCTAGTGCTGAATGTAGAACGCAGGTGCAGAGTAAAAGAGACACACTTTCTGGATAATGAGCACACACACACACCCTCCCAGTACACACAGACAGTGGGAGATGCACCCTGCTGCAGAGCACTTTCCAAAGCTGGAAAGGTGATCTTTAGAGAAAAAGGAACACACTGAACTAATATGTGAGCATCTTGACACTCCTCATTAAGACTATGCAGTGCTCTTGAGGTTTTCCATAGCGTTTGCACACACAGGACCTCACTCTTGAACTCATAGTAAGCATAATGGTTTAAGCACATGATATTGCAAACAAACCACTATATAGCCCCATTGGGAAGAATTCATCTTGTAAATTCATAGGAACATACACCATACCAGCCTCCCCCAAACTGAGGTCCTCAGATGTCATTGGACTACAAGCCTCCCCATTGGCAACCTTTTGCCAAGCTGGCTGGGGAAGATGAAGGTCATAATCCAACAACGTTTGGGGACCCAAGACTGGGGAAAGTTGGTCTCTGCTGACAGGCAGCAGCCAGATTTCAGACTCATGGCCCAATCCTGCAAGGTGCTGCACTGCAGATGTGTCCCCTTCTGTCAACACACACACACACGCACACGCACACACACGCAGAGGGAGTTATCAATACACAGGTCCTTTATGGTCACTTCAAATCCAATTATGTTTATACACAGTCACCTGAAGATCATTCATTGTATCTCTGCTAATGGCACAAGTGTGTACCAGTAGTGCAGTGGCAAATTCAGAAGAGCAGGGTCCCTTCATGATAGTCATAGCCATGTCCCTCCCTGTGTTTTAGCTGCTGGGTTGAGAATGAGATCCTTGTTAGTTCCTTCTCCCACAACAACAGATGTCCCTTGGAGCCAATAAGCACAAAAGAGGAGAGTGTTAGCTACTAAAAAGAGTCTTCTCAGTGGTCGAGTCACCTCCTTTTACTCTAATTGATTCCAATCAGCAGGAAAGGACAAGGAAGCATATTAGAAGACTCTTCTCAGTGGCTAACATACTCATCTTTCATGCTGATTGACTCATGGTATGCTGGAGACATAGGGACCCTGGTGGGACCCTGCTCCCAAAAAAGTAAGGAGTCTATGACTCCCTGAGACCCTGGACAACTGTACCATTGGTGTGTACACAGCAAAATTCACATACATGAAATCAGCACACACACAGAATAATCCACATGGGGCCACCTCACTATTTTTTTTTTATTTCTGCATATGTATGTCACTGCTTCACAGCATGAGTATGTAAAACAAAATGAAACACTGGTGATTTTTTCAGAGAGACACTCAATGTCACTTTCTGGGAAGGAATTTTGTTGCGTGCCACGTATCACTTAGGTTTCCGTCTCACTCCTCACATTAACAGTCAGTGTGTGGTAAAATGCTCAGAATGTCCAGAACCTTCCCTGTCACAAAGCATGGACATACTTGCATGCATCCCGTGCAAAAAAGGTCTATGTGATAAGTTCTGAGAGTGAACTCTCTGCTGGAGAATGAACCTCAGAGAATACATGACTTTGCTGACTGTTGGTGCTGGCTTCCCTCATGAGCATATCTAGATGATACACATTTGCAAACTTGTTTGTTGCATTCCCATAAGAACAGCACTGCTGGAGCAGACAAAGGTCCATCTGTACATTCTGTACTCACAGTGGCCAACCAGATGCCTATGGGAAGTCCACAAGCAGGACTTAAGTACATTATCTCCATCTGTGATTCCTAGGATGTTCAAAGGCATACTGCCAATGACCCTTGAAGTAGTAAATAGCCACTGTGACTCACAGCTATTGATTGTCTTATTCTGCACGAATTTGTCTAATTCCCTTCTAAAGGCATCCAGGCAGGTTGCCGTCACTACATGTTGTGGGAGTGAATTCCATAATTTATTTATACACTGCGTATTTTTTTCGGTCTGTCCTGAATCTTCCAATATTCAACTTCATTTCAAGGCCACATGTTCTATTATTATGAAAAAGGGAGAAAACTCTCTTCAGAGAGCCTTTTCAGCTGTGGCCCCCAAGCTTTGGAATTCGCCACCCCAAGAAGCCCACTCTGCTCCCTCCCTGATGGTTTTCCGGAGACTTCTGAAAACGATCTTGTTCTGGAGAGCCTTTGGGAGGGACTGAAGGTAGAGCCTGACACTGATTTTATGTCTTCTATGTTAAACTTTATCCTTGTAGTCCCCTTTAGTACCACTCCCTATATATATGTATATATGTGTGAGTGCCCTATTATAGGGTAGAAGGGCAGGATAGAAATATTTTAAATAAATAAATAAATAAATAAATTGACCATGCCCACCCTTCTTAAGTGGAGTGGTTTAAATGTAGGAGGCTGAACACGTGCATCTTGGTCAGCCCAAGGTTGTTTTTTTTCCCAACAGCTAGAGTCATTGCTTAAGTAGCAACATATTGTAATCAATCTAATTTTACATCAAAGCTGCAGTTTCAGATTCAACTGTTAATGCACCCAAAATAAAAATAGAACATAACCTCCCATTTGAAACACAGAAGGCTGTATTCAGCATCATATGACATTGACCAATAAAAAGCTTTGAAATTAAAAATAAATTTGACACAGATTTCTAGGATGAATAATGAGAGAAATATAATTTTCTAGGTTAGATTCCCTGTAGTAACACAGGAAAGAAACAAAGTAAGAACATCAACAAACATACAAAAAATGTAATTCTCCTTTGTTGGAGATGCAGTGCTGATTGCAGGTGTCGCCACCACTTACCAAATGCTCAGAGGCATGTTACCAAATTCTTCCAAGACTCACAGGAAGTGGATTCGACTGTGAAAGACCAACCCAAATTGTGTTTGCATTTTTACAAATTTGTAGGGCGGTACAATATCTCACAGAGGAGGTTGGGTCTCCTGCTCCCTTGGATCATTCACTATAGCAGCCCAATTTCCCTGCTTTTTAAAGTTTGATGGAATTATGTGTGTTCTTAAACCACAAGGTTTTTTTTTTTGCCTACTGGTGAATTTGTATAATGCCATGATATCGGCAGATTTTCAATTCTTTTCCTAAAGATCCCTAACAAGGATTTTGCCTTTTTCACAGTTGCAGCCCATCATGTCATCATCTTCATCAAGCTATCTGCTACAACCCCAAGATTTTGTTCCTGGTCACTGCTGGCTCAGACCCCATTAGCATATATGACAAGTTAGGATTTTTTTTTGTCCCAATGCACATCACTTTACAAATGTCACACATGGCATTTTAGGTGCTTAAAATGTTCATGTGAAGAACCTCTATGTGCATGCATCAAATACATTTAAGGAAGCTTGTGTCACGAGAGTCCAGACTGTCAGTATTTTGCAGGAAGGAGTCAAGCAAATACCAGAAATTTCAGCTTGTACAATGAAAGTTGATTAAAGTGCTGTGCTGCCCTAGTAAAACAAAGTGGTGGGGAAATGCAATGAAAGATGAATGTAAGATTAACAGGAGACGCATGAACACTGCACAAGCCAATCAGGATGAATGCTTATTGTCATACAACTTCCCTGCAAACAAATCAAACTGAATGCTCAATAAAGACCAGATATAATCTAATCTCTGCTTAAATTTTATGCAAGCAAATCACCATAGATGCTCAATAAAGAGGTCATCTGGAGGACCTGAATTTGTTATTTAAGCTGGACACAGGATGCTTTATTGTTTTACCTCCCACAAAACAAACACGGCTTCTCTTCTAGGTTTCTGATTAGAGCCTCCTCTGCCCCCAGCCATGTAGAAAGAAGTACCATGTTCAATATTTTTTTTATCAAATATGCATAAATTTGATAGAAACTTGCCTTCTCCCCCCAACACAATGCAACATCGCTTGATACTGGCAGAATGGGGAGGAAGCAAGGGTTTGAATCACCCAGCAAAGACAACTATCCACTTAGGGATGAAAGGATCTGTCAATTTCATTTCTCACTGTTTTTCATTTCTCCAGTCTTAAATTCAGTTCCCCACATTTCTGCAGCAATTTGCATTTTTTTTAAAAAAAACCCTCAAGAAAATTCTTCAGCATGTTAGTGCAAATATCTCCTAATAAACACATTTCTGTAAGCAGTTTTAACTAACGTTTTTGAAAGCAAATTTTCCTGATAAAATGGATTGTTGCATGTTGTTTTCACTAACATATTCATTTGTATGCACCTTTCCCCCTAATATATGCATTGTTGTAAACATTGCTTGGTTGGAGAAGTGCATCACAACATTTGGATAAGTGCAAATTTCAAAGGATGGCTGGGTTTTGGTTCTCATATTGTTTTGGAAAGTGTGAATCTTACATATTCATCTTTACAGGCAAACTGTCCAATTTCTCTCCTATCCTGACCTCCACCCAGCCTGCCATTGCCATCCATCTCCAAAGACAAAGGAATCAACAAAGGCAAAACAATCAGGATGACAATGGGTTGTTTTAACAAAAGTTTCTCTTCCCTACTGTTGCTCTCCTCTGAGGCGGAAGTCAAGCGCATCAACATTTCAGTGGAACTCTAGTCACTCCTCATTCACGACCCCCACAGAGTCGTCCACGGCTCTGTATTATGCTGAGAAGCAGGAATTAAGTTACTTCCCCTATCCAAAAGAACATTACACAACCAGAGCTTTGGAAAAGAAAAGAAAAAGAGATATGAATGTCCACGGGAAAATTGCACAGACCCAGAAAAAGTGATATCTCAGTAAATTGGGCCCTCAGTGTGTGGTCGTTGCAAAGAGAAAAAGCAGCTCAGGTGTGTATTATATATGGGATGTGGATAATAAGGAGTGTATGCTATAGGTTTCTTTTAAAAACAACCCAAATAACCAAAATGCTGCCTGCATCTTTTCATCAGAGTTTAAATATAACTTTGATACTGATGCTTGGCCTTTCAAGGAACGGTTTTGTCTCTGTGGCTCTGGAGCAGTGGAAGGGGTAGAACATGCTATATTACATTGTTCTCTATATACAGACCTCCACACTGTTTATCTCCCCCTGTCTTTCTAGAAAATTTAGATCTTCTGAAGATAATCAGGTACAGATTTTACTTGACAACTGCAATCCATTTATTACGGGGAGGGTAGCAAGATTCTGTGTTGCGGCCATGGCATGCAGGAAGTGTCTGGCCCAAACATTTTAATATTTGTTGTAATTACACTGTACCTGCTCTGTAAATGTATATAATTCTGCTATTTTAAATGTGCTGGTCTTGGACCGAAATAAATGAATTGAATGGATGCTTGGCCAAAATCTCCTTCCCTGCAGTTTTCCAAAAATATTCTGCACTACACATTTAAAGCACTATCATACCACTTTAACAATAACGGCTTCCCCCACAAGAGTCCTGGGAACTGTAGTTTGTCAAGGGTACTGACAGTTGTTTGGAGGCCTCTATTCCTCTCACAGAGCTACAATTTCCAGAATGGTTTAACAGTTAATCTCTTTTCCAGGGAATTCTGGGAACTTTTTGACACACGTGCAGTCAGTTAAGCCCTGCTCAGACCCATTGAAATTAATGAACCAAAGTATGCTGTGTCTACTCATGTCATTGGGTCTACTCTGAGTTAGACTAGCATTGAATACCACCCAGAGATTTCTATATACGCACACAGTAGACGCATCTCTCCATCTAGGCAAGCAAGAGACATTAGTATAGTTCAAGGCCATATTTAATCCAGGCAAAAACACTGAAGGAGTGTGTGGAACAGAGCAAGTGAGGGGGTGTGGCCTGGGAAAATGTCCCCAGGGTCAGACAGAGCAGGGCATTTTTTAAAGGAATTGTTACCAGGTGTCCATTTTATCATTCAGACGGCTTACATGCCTCTCTAGCATGTACAGGCATTTAGACAAGTTCCTAGCCTGGCAAAATTCTTACTAGGCTCACCCACCCACCAGTAAATACATAAATTAAAAAGCAAATTAAAATTAAAAACTGCTGCTTATGATCCACGCCCTGCTGTAGCAGATTTCTGAGGGGAAAAAAGAAAAAAGATACAGAGAACCAGACATCACAGTGTACAGGGAGAGAGATTTTGTTAAACCGTTTTTCAGAAAGATTGGTGGTTTGTAAGAACCCTAAGAATTATTGTGTAATGTACCCCTTTGTTCTACTATTTCTGTTCAATGTCACTAAAAATCCATACCTTTAGTCAGTATTTCAGTGGCTTCCAAACTGAATTTATTGTTCTTGGTTCATTGGTTAAATTTTATGCGTCCATTGTGTCCACTGGGTGTCCAAAAGCTAGGACTGGGTGTCCTTTTGGACACACAACAATTACTTAAAAAATGCCTTGAGGTAGGCTTGGAGGACTGCTTTCCCATACAATGTGTGAACTGGCCTTCAGGAATATGCAGCTGACAGCTCACTGGCACCGCATCTGATTGGCATGCAGAAGGTTCCAGGTTCAGTCCCTGGTATCAAATCTCCTGGCAGGGCTGGGAGAGACCCTTGTCTGGAACTCTGAACAGTTGTTGCCCCTCAGTGTAGAACATACTAAGCTAGGTGGACCAACGGTTTGATTCAGTATAAGGCAGTTTCCACTGGGTGGCATTCAACTAAGTCTTGCTCAGAGGAGACCAATAAAATGAATGAAACTAAGGTAGTTTCGTCCATTAACTTCAATGGACCAGCTCTGAGTAGGACTAGGGTTAAATACCCCCCCATAGTTCCTTTCATTGAACCAGGGACTGAACCGGGAACCTTCTGCATGCCAATCAGATGCGGTACCAGTGAGCTGTCAGCTGCATATTCCTGAAGGCCAGTTCACACATTGTATGGGAAAGCAGTCCTCCAAGCCTACCTCAAGGCATTTTTTAAGTAATTGTTGTGTGTCCAAAATAGGTCAATGCTATCAGCAAAGCAATGAACTTGGGTGTGGGTGTGTGCTCATGTGACCAACTTGACACCAGGTTAAAGCAGAAGTACGGGTCAGTTTGACCCATGTTGCAACCAGAACTGTGAAAGTACTCAGCGTTTCAGAGGGGAGAAAAAGGGGAACACTGTAACGTGAGCTGTGCTTGCCACTGCCGAGATACAAATCCAATTTAATCCCCTTGTTACAAAATACCATCTTGCAATCTGCAATTCCTTGAAAATTATCTCTCCCGACCTGTGTGCTGCCCGGCTTGGATGTTTGGCACAGGGACTTGCATTATCATGTTTAAAGTAGCAAGAAGCTTTGGCAGTTGCGATAAATCCAGCCTGACCTTGCATCTAGATGCAGCATTTCTTCACTCCCGCCCTGAATCACACAGAAATGGGATGTGCAATTAAATAGGGTGGAAAGCCAGTCCTCGGGTGACTCTGTAGGAGCCAACGGCTATTTTCTGGGTAGATGCCATGTGCAGGAAGGTGCCCCCCTTTCAAACTGCTTCCCCCTCAGCCACACAACACTGTAACTTTTTTTTAATGGGGGCAGGGAGCAAAAAAACTCGCAGCACAGCAACTATAGAGGCTGAGCCCCTTTGAGCCTCTTTCATGCTTTTGCTGTGAATGCTAATACTTGATGGCAAGGAACAGTAAGCACAAGAGAGCCATTTGCGATGAGAATGAGCATTCTGGCCAAGACTCTCATTGTAAGCCGATGGAAGCAAGAACCCTTCAAGCAAGAGAGATGGGGCACCTGTGGCCATTCAGACGTCGTTGGATCACAACTCCCATCTTCTCTGATCATTGGCATGCAGGCTGGCTGGTGCAATTGGGAACTGCAGGCCAACAACATCAGGAGGGCCACAGGTTCCAGACCCCTGCATTAAGCCAAGCGTACGGACATTCCCATTCTCCTGAAATCTGGTGCTCCTCTGTTTCCCTCCCCCTCTCGATGACTGGGAAAGGAGAACAGAAGAAGCTGCCTTGTACTGAGTCAGGCCCATTGGTCCATCCAGCTCAGTACTGTCTACAGTACACTGACTGGCAGTGGCTGTCCAGAATTTCAGAGAGTGGACCTTCCCAACCTTACATGGAGATGCTGGGGATTGAACCTGGGGCCTTCCGCGTATGAGGCAGATACTCTATCACTGAGCTATGACCCCATAAACATGCAGTGAGGCAGAATGGCAAGCTCATCTCCTCACCCAGCTGACGGGGTAGGAAAGAATGCCATGCATCCTTCCACCTGTGGGAGGTACCATTCTCACAACCAGCCATTTAGCTCTGATGACAATTCATCCTCTTTGAGGAATTTGCTAAATCCCCCTTTAAAGCCATCTATGCCACTTGCTGGGATGTAAATTTCCATAAATGATGCCTTCTGTGAAGAACCTTCTTTTCTGGCTGGCCTATATGTATTGTCAAAGAATTCCAACTGAAATTCTAGTGTTATAGAAGAGAGAGAAGGTCACTTTCTATGTGCTGAGTGTTATAATTCCTTCTATGTCTAATGTCCATGTTGTGAGCGTCATTGCTCGCAGCCAAAACAGCACCACCCATCCCCGAGAGGGAGGTAACAGCAGGTTTGATGGAACCCCAGGATTTACAGAAGGGTTTTTTTGGGGGGGGGTCCTAAGGAAGGGAGAAACCCCAAAGCAACTCAAGTAGGACTGGACATTCTCAGTGGTCAAGGAATACTGACTTACTGTGTGTGTGCATGTGTGTGGGGGGGAGGGAAATGGAGAGGCTGGAAATGGAGTGGCTGGAATCTTGAACAGGTAGAACTCCACACTGCAATACTTTACTGTAGTCTCACTCAGAGCTTGGAAAAGTTACTTTTTTAAACTACAACTCCCATCAGCCCCAGCCAGCATGGCCACTGGATTGGGCTGATGGGTGTAGTTCAAAAAAGTAACTTTTCCAAGCTCAGGTCTCACTTGAAATTTAATAAGCCTTACTAAGTTGCAGTGCTGCCCCTTCCATCTATTGCTCTGAAGAGAAGTAGTTGAGTATATCTGAGGTAGAAAGAAACTTAACTCCATTGCCCAATAAATAGCTTGGACAACTCATGGCTGGGACAGATGCTTTTGAAGATGGCAGTAATCACTTTAAAAAAAAACATATTAAAAAGGGGTCACTTTCTACTTGATTATAATGGCTGTGTGAATCAGCTCAGCATCAAATCATCCATGAAGCATGGTGTAGAACTGACTTGTATATACATGAGTCCAGAGCCTTTGACACAGCCAACATGGCTGGTAACTGGGACAGCTGATATCAAATATATATGAAGCTGCCTTATGGTGGGCCAGACTTTTGACCCATCTAGCCCAGTCATAGTGGTGGCTGGTGCCCATTGGGGTTGGTAGGGTGGAAGGCAGACAGACCGAACAGTAAATGGAGCCAAACTCAATGAAAGGCAAAGCCAACTAGTTCTAGTTCTGTTCCCTGACGCTTCCTTGCTGGGTTCTATAAAGGCAACCCTGAGACTAAAGAGGGCGAAGACGACAGCCAGGGCCACCCTCTGGACTGGTTGTTGTTGGAAGTGGGGCAAGAGCAACTTCTGTTTTGTTCCAGAGGGAAGATAGGGCTAGGGTCCTCCAGATGGATAGGCATTGTTTACCTTTTACCTGTGATGCTCTGACTGACTTCCTTCTGTCGCTAGACTGTGACGCCTTTAGGGAAGCTTACCTGCCCCTCCTCCTTCCGCCCTTTCCATTCCTTTGTCCTCCGGCTGACCAGGAGAGAGGAGACTCCCTTTCTCTCTCTCTCTCTCTGAGCATGGGGCTGACTCCTACACCTGGGAGTAATGCCTCCAACTTAGCTAGTTAGTTAGAACTAGGTATGCCTTTTCTATCTACTATGTATTTCTCTAAATAAAGTAGCTTTTCTTATTTTACTAAGTCTCCAGCCTCAGTGATGCTGTTGCAGGGTAAAAGTCTGCTTTCTTAGGCAAACGCACGCACAAGCTGGCACACTCGCACTTCAACATCTGCTGTTACTCTCTGCTGCTGTGGTGCTGCTTTTAAACGAAATTAAGCAACACAACTACACACAGCGCAACAGTTGCAAGCAGGCAGGTGGGTGGGTGGGGGGCTGGCTGAGGGCAGAATGAGGTTGGTGGGGGTGTGCCCCATATGCCCTAATGGGCCAGCCTCCACTCCACAGTTACGCCCTGTAACTGACAGCAGCTCTCCAATGACTCAGGAGGAAGATCCTCCCAGTTTTGCTCTTGATGCTTAATTTAATGGGGACTGAACCTGGGACATTCTGCATGCCAAGCATGTCTTCTTGATATGAAGGCTGGTCTAAGAGCCAAACGAAATGTTTGTTTCATATGCAACATGCAGCTCTGCATCTTGTTTTCCTGAAATAATTGCAGGGGCAGGGACGAATTTGAACTGGAAAGGTAAGCACTTGAGGGATGGGTTCCCCTCCCCTGGGGAAAAAATCAGTTCCTACTGGCACCCGTTCGTTTGGTTCTTAAGGCACGTCCAAACGGCCGCTATTTTGTGGGTGGGATTCAATTGCATTCAGGTTGTGCATTGAAGTAGATCTGGTGCTCATGTGCATCAAACCCACTTCCTTAAAAAAATGCAGTTAGGAAAGTTATGAGGAAAAGCACTGGAAAGTGTGGAATAACGATCGCTTGGTCTGATATTTTGGTCTGTGCAAACAAATCAGAATGAATATTCAATAAACACCTCGCTTTGTCTAACCTCCCCAAAAGCTCTGTGCCTGTGAATTACAATGAATGCTCAACAACATCTGAAAGTGACCTTAAAATCTCCATTATGGACCCAGCAGGGTGAAGGGCAGACATCTGTTGGGGAGGCAATTTTGAATGGCAGCAGGCCTACACAAGGCTGATGGTCACCGCCACAATATTTTAGGGCAGAGATGGAGAACCAGCAGTGCTCCAGATGTTGTTGGACGTCAACCCCCACCAGCCCTCATCAGCATGGCCAATGGCCAAGGATGATGTGAGTTGTAGTTCAGCAACATCCGAAGGGTCATAGGTCCCCCATCTCTGTTCTAGGACCTCTGAGATCACTCCTGATTGATGAATGAACTTTTCCAACAGATTAAGGAGGGAGCTGCTGCATCCATTTGGTATGGCTCTGAAGCAAGATTTAAAATACAGATGTTCCTACAGCAGATATACAGTTCCCCCTCCCCAAATGTGTCCATCAGACTTGTAGGACCAATGAGATATGAACGAGGCTTCCATCATAGATCAGGTCAGTGTGGTCTAGTTTGTTCCATTTTTCACTAGAGGCATACATGTGATCTGCAGTAAACAAACATTCCAGCATTCAAAACAGGAAGAAGTGAGAGAAAAGCCATTTCCTTATATTATCAGGAACTGTTTAAACTGAAAATTCAGCAAATTACATGCCTGATCCTGGAAGAGGAAAAGAAAAGACAGACAGAAAGTAACCTGGCACAAACAGAAAAGTAGTAAATTAGACAGAGTAAATTGAACCTAAAAAAAAGAAAAGAAGCCATTTCACATAGGAGCCTGTGAAGGAGGCTCCCCTTTGTAAGATGCCTCTGAGTGACTGTAGCAGTTGGCAGTTCGAACAACTGTTACAGTAGAACATAAGAACATAAGAACATAAGAAGAGCCTGCTGGATCAGGCCAGTGGCCCATCTAGTCCAGTATCCTGTTCTCACAGTGGCCAACCAGGTGCCTGGGGGAAGCCCGCAAGCAGGACCCGAGTGCAAGAACACTCTCCCCTCCTGAGGCTTCCGGCAACTGGTTTTCAGAAGCATGCTGCCTCTGACTAGGGTGGCAGAGCACAGCCATCATGGCTAGTAGCCATTGATAGCCCTGTCCTCCATGAATTTGTCTAATCTTCTTTTAAAGCCATCCAAGCTGGTGGCCATTACTGCATCTTGTGGGAGCAAATTCCATAGTTTAACTATGCGCTGAGTAAAGAAGTACTTCCTTTTGTCTGTCCTGAATCTTCCAACATTCAGCTTCTTTGAATGTCCACGAGTTCTAGTATTATGAGAGAGGGAGAAGAACTTTTCTCTATCCACTTTCTCAATGCCATGCATAATTTTATACACTTCTATCATGTCTCCTCTGACCTGCCTTTTCTCTAAACTAAAAAGCCCCAAATGCTGCAACCTTTTCTCGTAAGGGAGTCGCTCCATCCCCTTGATCATTCTGGTTGCCCTCTTCTGAACCTTTTCCAACTCTAGAATATCCTTTTTGAGATGAGGCGACCAGAACTGTACACAGTATTCCAAATGCGGTCGCACCATAGATTTATACAACGGCATTATGATATCGGCTGTTTTATTTTCAATACCTTTCCTAATTATCCCTAGCATGGAATTTGCCTTTTTCACAGCTGCCGCACACTGGGTCGACATTTTCATTGTGCTGTCCACTACAACCCCGAGGTCTCTCTCCTGGTCGGTCACCGCCAGTTCAGACCCCATAAGCATATATGTGAAATTAAGATTTTTTGCTCCAATATGCATAATTTTACACTTGTTTATATTGAACTGCATTTGCCATTTTTCTGCCCATTCATTCAGTTTGGAGAGATCTTTTTGGAGCTCTTCGCAATCCCTTTTTGTTTTAACAACCCTGAACAATTTAGTGTCGTCAGCAAACTTGGCCACTTCACTGCTCACTCCTAATTCTAGGTCATTAATGAACAAGTTGAAAAGTACAGGTCCCAATACTGATCCTTGAGGGACTCCACTTTCTACAGCCCTCCATTGGGAGAACTGTCCGTTTATTCCTACTCTCTGCTTTCTGCTTCTTAACCAATTCCTTATCCACAAGAGGACCTCTCCTCTTATTCCATGACTTCTAAGCTTCCTCAGAAGCCTTTGGTGACAGAAGTTAAGCTAACTGGCCTGTAATTTCCGGGATCCCCTCTGGATCCCTTTTTGAAGATTGGCGTTACATTTGCCACTTTCCAGTCCTCAGGCACGGAGGAGGACCCAAGGGACAAGTTACATATTTTAGTTAGCAGATCAGCAATTTCACATTTGAGTTCTTTGAGAACTCTTGGGTGGATGCCATCCGGGCCCGGTGATTTGTCAGTTTTTATATTGTCCATTAAGCTTAGAACTTCCTCTCTTGTTACCACTATTTGTCTCAGTTCCTCAGAATCCCTTCCTGCAAATGTTAGTTCAGGTTCAGGGATCTGCCCTATATCTTCCACTGTGAAGACAGATGCAAAGAATTCATTTAGCTTCTCTGCAATCTCCTTATCGTTCTTTAGTACACCTTTGACTCCCTTATCATCCAAGGGTCCAATCGCCTCCCTAGATGGTCTCCTGCTTTGAATGTATTTATAGAATTTTTTGTTGTTGGTTTTTATGTTCTTAGCAATGTGCTCCTCAAATTCTTTTTTAGCATCCCTTATTGTCTTCTTGCATTTTTTTTGCCAGAGTTTGTGTTCTTTTTTATTTTCTTCATTTGGACAAGACTTCCATTTTTTGAAGGAAGACTTTTTGCCTCTAAGAGCTTCCTTGACTTTGCTCGTTAACCATGCTGGCATCTTCTTGGCCCTGGCGGTACCTTTTCTGATCTGCGGTATGCACTCCAGTTGAGCTTCTAATATAGTGTTTTTAAACAACTTCCAAGCATTTTCGAGTGATGTGACCCTCTGGACTTTGTTTTTCAGCTTTCTTTTTACCAATCCCCTCATTTTTGTGAAGTTTCCTCTTTTGAAGTCAAATGTGACCGTGTTGGATTTTCTTGGCAATTGGCCAGTTACATGTATGTAGAGCTGAGGAACAATTTTTACCCAAGGCCTGCATTCCCTTTTGGGCAACCCTCTGGGGACCACATGCCAGTGCTGAGTAGAGCCACAGGAAAAAGTGGACAGAACAATACATGTGAATTTTACCTTTGTACAGCAGGCTAGTTTCTTCACACATTCACAGAACCTTTTCTATCCTTCATCTAGGCAAGCAAGAAGTAATATCAGAGGTCAAGGGCACATTGCAGCCAGGCAAAATGCTTAAGGGAGGGGCAATGCAAAACAGGGCTGATGAGGGATGTGGTCTGTGGAGGGTCATGAGGTCCAGATAGACAGGCCTGAAAGGCCACATTTGGCCCCAGGCCTGGGGTTCCCAGTTCCTATGCTACAGTTTCCTGTTGAGAGCCCTCTTCCAAAACCTGTTTTTGTGCTAAATGTAAATGTATTGCCTTCAAGTCGATTCCGACTTATGGCGACCCTATCAATAGGGTTTTCATGGTAAGCGGTATTCAGAGGTGATTTACCACTGCCTTCCTCTGAGGCTGAGAGGCAATGACTGGCCCAGGGTCACCCAGTGAGCTTCATGGCTGTGTGGGGATTCGAACCCGGGTCTCCCGGGTCATAGTCCAACACCTTAACCACTACACCACACTGGCTCTCAACCCACCCATTTTCTTACACTGTCTCTGGCAGCACTTGGGCTCAATATCAGTAGAGAGGAACAAGAAAGTTGATGGGCCCTAGTGTGAATCAAGACATAGTCTCTGAATATTTTAGAAGGAAGTCCAAACCACTGGAGAAACATATCAAGGTGATTGGTCTTTTCTTCCATTATTGCAGTCTTTGTATACCCTTGTCAAGGCCCACCTGTTGATCATCAGCGGTGGAATCCCAATGCCCATCTTCTTGGAACGTGTATTTGAGACTAGATGCCTCTGAATGCCAGTTGCTGGGGAATTATAAGTGGAGAGGGTCTGCTGTTGTACTCAGGTCCTGCTTGTGGGGTTCCCATAGGCATCTGGTTGGAGACTATGAGAACAGGGTGCTGGACTAGATGGACCATTGGCTTGGCCCACCAGGGGTCTTCTTATGTTCTTATGGATAGAAGAGAAGCTATTTCAGAAGTAGGTAGGCAGGACCAAGGAGCACCCTCCTCTATCTGCTCATCCATGCTTTAATCTCCAAATTGCAAAAACATTAAGATTATTGATTGATCAGGCATCAATCCAATAGCAAATTTAATTAAATTAAAATGTGTCACTGAGCAGTCCCCACTGCATTATGTATAAATCTTTTGGGGAAAGTTGACAATAGACAGCAGCGATTCATATTGTGTTCTCAAGTTTAATTTATTCCCTGGCCATTTTCTTTCACACAGCTTGGTAATGTGTATGTGTATGTTCAGGGGCTCACAGTAGGTCCATGGAGTCTAAGGGGCATCCGTTTGACACACATCGCTTCCAAAAGCTTCTAACTACTTTGGCTTTTCAGAGAATAGCTTTGCCATGTATTATTTACAGTTGATCTGGGTTGAACCAGACTGCTGACAGGGCAATGCTTCTCTATTCAACATGTTGTTATTACAGAGCTGACCTGCACAGAGCAACTTTCAAGCAGAGTGTTAACGTTTTAAGGTTTTAACACTCTCCAACCACCAGCACAGCTGCACACTCTGCCCCTGAAGGAAGCTGAACCTTGGAGAAGAGAGCAAGGAAGTCCCTTTCATTACATCATTTCCTCCCCTGAGAGATGATCTACTGCAATACAAATCTTAACCCAGTTTCTCCAAAGGATGCTACACAGCTCACATTAGCAGATAGATAGAAAGATAAAGAGAGAAAGGAGTCAATCAGTAGGGATGTTACCCCCAAAGTATTGACATCACCAGCTAGGCATCTGCCATTTTGTGACAATGGAATTCAAATTTTGCACCATATTATTTATGCATTTCATTTATATTTATAAACCACCAACTACATGGCAGTGTAGTTCATCACCTGAGGACAACAATGTCAAGTGTTAAGCTGCATGTGTAAATTGGCCATCACATATGACACACCATGGGCATAATAATAGCTTTCCCAAGAAAGTTAGGTTAGCACTGTTTCTAAGATTTTTTCAGCACCAGATGAACACCTTGTTATTCACCCAGGCCTTTTAAACTGGGGCCTCTCAGTTTTAACCTGAGTATTAAATTGTATTTTAATTGTGTTTCTATTTTTACTTAACTTGCTATAGTTTCTATAGCTTTAGATTGTATTTCAATGTTTCACATTAGTGTAATGGCAAATTCAGAAGTGCAGGGTCCATTCAGGATAGTCACACTCACTCGCTTGCTCGCTCTCCATTGTTAGCTCCACACTCTTAGTCCTTCCTCCATGTGCCTTCTCACACAACAGCAGACATCCCTAGGAGCCAATCATTAAGAAACAGGAGTGTGTAAGCTACTGAGAGGAGTCTTCTCAGTGGCTAACTTACCTCCTTTCATTCTGATTGACTCCAATCAGCAGGAAAAGACAAGGAAGCACATTAGAAGCCCCTACCATGCTGATTGGCTTATAGGACACTGGAGACATAGGGACATGGTTGGGACCCTGCTCCCCCAAAAGTAAAGGGTCTAAAAATCCCTGCTACTCTGGAGAACTATGCACCTGGTGCTACATTTATTTATTTGTTTACTGCTCTGTGAACTGCCCATTCTCCTTATAGTCTGGCTATATAAATTAGCAAAATAATATCAACAAACAATAAAATATGTTCATATCCCATCATACGTGTGAATAAACCAGCCCTAAATCGGCCCCAAGAATACAACAGTCCTATCCAAATATATATGTAAAGGTTGGCACTATTTCCCTACTTATGACATATTGTGCATAATTTACATAGCTTCTCCTTGCTCATGGGGGCAGGGAGCTTTGCCAGTGAACCTATAAACATGAAAAGAGCCCCAGTGACAGAGATCCAGTCCAACATCCTGCTTCCCATGGTGGCCAACCAGATGCTTCTTGCTGGCTAACAAGCAGGGCATTAAGGCAAAAGTCTTTTCTTGCAATTTACACCCAGCAAGTGGTGTTCAGAGGTAGGGATGGGGGGACAATTCAGTTCGCCTTTTAATGCAAACCTACCTAATTTGCCCTTCTCAAAACAACATGGGAACCACAGCAGCTTTGGAAAGTGCAAAATTAATAAATTTTGCTTTAAAAGCAAACTGAATCTGTCTTCTCCATTCCTAATTACTATTATTATTATTTGCATTTATTGGTCACTATTTTCCACACAAAGTGCCCAAAGCAACTTATAAAGTGAAGCAAACATTAAAATCAAGTATTGTTGTTGTTATGTGCCTTCAAGTCAATTACGACTTATGGTGGCCCTGTGAATCAGCGACCTCCAATAGCATCTGTTATAAACCACCCTGTTCAGATCTTGTAAGTTCAGGTCTGTGGCTTCCTTTCGGGAATCAATCCAGCTCTTGTTTGGTCTTCCTCTTTTTCTACTCCCTTCTGTTTCTCCCAGCATTATTGTATTTTCTAGTGAATCAGGTCTTCTCATGATGTGTCCAAAGTATGATAATCTCAGTTTCATCATTTTAGCTTCTAGTGATAGTTCTGGCTTAATTTGTTCTAACGCCCAATGTCTTTTTTGCAGTCCATGGTATCCACAAAGCTCTCCTCCAACACCGCATTTCAAATAAATTGGTTTTTCTCTTATCTGCTTTTTTCACTGTCCAACTTTCACATCCATACATAGAGATCGGGAATGCCGTGGTCTGAATGATCCTGACTTTAGTGTTCAGTGATACATCTTTGCATTTGAGGACCTTTTCTAGTTCTCTCATAGCTGCCCTCCTCAGTCCTAACCTTCTTCTCATTTCTTGACTATTGTCTCCATTTTGGTTAATGACTGTGCCAAGTTATAGATAATCCTTGACAAGTTCAATGTCCTCATTGTCAACGTTAGTTACATAAATCTTCTGTTGTCATTACTTTAGTCTTCTTGACATTCAGCTGTAGTCCTGCTTTTGTGCTTTCCTCTTTAACTTTCAACAGCATTTGTTTCAAGTCATTACTAGTTTTTGCTAGTAGTATGGTATTGTCTGTATATCTTAAATTATTGATATTTCTCCTTCCAATTTTCACACCTCCTTCATCTTGGTCCAATCCTACTTTCTGTATGATATGTTCTGCGTATAGATTAAACAAATAGGGTCATAAAATTCACCCCTGTCTCACACCCTTTCCGATGAGGAACCAATCCTTTTCTCCATATTCTGTCCTTACGGTAGCCTCTTGTCCAGAGTATAGGTTGCGCATCAGGACAATCAGATGTTGTGGCACCCCCATTTCTTTTAAAGCATTCCACAGTTTTTCATGATCTACACAGTCAAAGGATTTGCTGTAATCTATAAAGCACAGGGTGATTTCCTTCTGAAATTCCTTGGTCCGTTCTATTATCCAACGTATGTTTGCGATATGATCTCTTGTACCTCTTCCCTTTCTAAATCCAGCTTGGACATCTGGCACTTCTCACTCCATATATGGTAAGAGCCTTTGTTGTAGAATCTTGAACATTACTTTACTTGCATGGGATATTAAGGCAACAGTTTGATAATTACTGCATTCCCCGGTATCCCCTTTCTTTGGAATTGGGATATATATTGAATGGACCATTGTTTTCTTTCTTTCTTTCTTTCTTTCTTTCTTTCTTTCTTTCTTTCTTTCTTTCTTTCTTTCTTTCTTTCTTTCCTCCCAGCAGGAGCCCAGTTGTTTTTCCATATTTGTTGAAAAATGTTTGTCAAAATTTGGACAGATTCAGTCTCAGTAGCTTGTAGAAACTCTATTGCTATGCCATCTGTTCCTGGTGGTTTGTTTCTTCCAAATAAAATAATAAAAAAAGAGAAGGTGCCAGGTGAAGTGGACCTCTCTTTCGTTAGTCTTAGCAACACAAGCAATCAGTGCCATGGGATGTCTTGGAGTTCTCCTATGATGGAGAAATGCTTTGAAGAGAAGCAACACTGGTGTGAGAAGCAGCTGCAGTACAAGCTCCTTCCACGTAATCTGAGCCTTTCAAAGTCAATGGTACGTTGTGATTTCATGTGGCTAGGGCAGCCTTTCCCAACTAGTGGCCCATCAGCCTCAGCCAGCATTGCCAATGGTCAGGAAAGATGGGAATTGTGGTCCAACAACATCCGGTGGCCCACTAGTTGGGAAAGGCTGGGCTAGGGGATTAGATGCCTCAAGGGGAAGGAACAACACAGTGAGCATATTGAGAGTCCCTCTTTCTTTCTGACAAACATGCACTCCAGCGGTACTCCTACCCAGAGGAGACACATTGAAATTAATGTACCTAAGTTAGCCATGTTTATTCACTTCAGTGGCTCTACCATTCTACTTTTTTGTCTTTTTCTAAAAGCTATTTCTGTATCTATTTTTTCTTTCCCGAAATCTTATTGGCACTGGCATATGACAACCAATGAGAGATGGCCGTGAGTGCATTTCACACAAAATAAACTGAAAATAAAATCCCTCTTCGTGGACAGAACACCAAACCAGAAATGTCTGCTCAACCGTGAGCTGAACAATGTCCCTTTATAAAGGGCACAGGGCGAGAGGAGCTTTATGGCACTATTGATTTATTCTGTCCCTGCAGTTAAAAACTATACCCAGACAGACAATAAAAATAACTGCTCTAACCAGATAACAGTTTCCTGCTACTAAAATGGATTTTACACTTAAAGTCACAGTAGACTGATCTTTTACACAGCTATTTCTTTTAAGTCTCTGTTAACCCCCCCCCAAAAAAAGAAACCTTGAGAATTTAAAAAGTTTGAAACTGGACAGCATTGTACTATGCCATGTAGTTCCTCTGGGGTCATAGCATCTTAATGCTGCTGGAATAGACTCCCCTGCCCTGCACACACTCACACACATTTTGCTCGGTTTCAATGTTTTTCTCTCTCACTGGGATGCCTTTTATAACCTCAAGCACTGCATAGCAGTTCGTTTATATTAAGCTCAGAATACATACTGCTAGTGGAGGACAGCAATCAGATCTAAGAAACAAAATGCAAGGAATTTATATTGTAAAAGAGAACCGAGGTCTACATCCATATTGACTCGCTGGTATAAATAGCATTATTTTTTCCCATGGTATGACTTATTCACATCAAAGTGGCCCACTGGAGTTAGGGGAGTCTGGACCTTGCTGGGGATGCCAGGGGATTCCAATGAAAAAAGAAATCAGAGTGGAAATTGCCAAAACCTGCTCATTCGTCCCATGTTCATTCGATGCCTGCTGAAGTCCTTCCTCTTTCAACAAGCCTTTTAAGTAGAGACCTTATCGCAGTCTGTGTCTGTGTTGGAATTGCTTTTCAAGATGTTTTTAACACTTTTTTTAAAAAAAGATATTTTCTTTTAATATGTTTTTAAGGATGTTTTGTTGTAAAATATTTTAAAATCTGTTTTTATGATGTCTTAGAGTGTTTTTAGCACTTTTGTTTGCTGCCCTGGGCTCCTACTGGGAGGAAGGGCGGGATATAAATCTAATAAATAAATAAATAAAAATGTTTGGAACAGAAATCAATCCGGCAAATACAATTGGTATTCACTGTTGCTGTTGCTTTCAGGCCGCAAACAATACGTAACTGATTACTTCCTCCCCCCCCCATTTGCATTGTGTTTCCTTTGCAATGAAATGAATGCGGTGCAGTAACAGGCAATTTACATAATTAATTATGTAAGTTACACAATTTCACCACAGCAGACAGTGAGACAAATAGTGTAGCTTTTGAAGGATGAGGAATGGAATGGAAACAGATTTCGACTGGACATCAGGAAAAACCTCCTAACTGTTATAGCCATACGACAATGGAACCAATTACCTAGAGAGGTAGTGGGCTCTCTGACACTGGAGGCATTCAAGAGGCAGCTGGACAGCCATCTGTCGGGAATGCTTTGATTTGGATTCCTGCATTGAGCGGGGGTTGGACTTTATGGCCTTATAGGCCCCTTCCAACTCTACTATTCTATGATTCTATGAATACAGGACAGTATGGAAAATGATGCCTCCTTACATCCGTAAGCCCAGGGGGGCCATGTGCAGCCTTTGACCTCACTTCATGGGGCCCCCAATGCCTCCTGAAACTACCCCATCCTTCCATCCCATCAGAGTTCCTCTCTTCCGGTTTGCTCCTTCCTTATTTTTCTTGGCTTTTAAAAGTGTTTCTCCCTATTTAATGCAGTTTCAGACAGGATTTTATTTAAAGTAAAATGAGTTGTGTGGCTTAGGGAGAGGGGAAGACAACCCCCCCCAGCTATTTGTGAACAAATGGCTTGGAGAAAAGACAGGTCCCCTAGCCGCCTGTAAACAAATTACTAGGTTTCTTCCATATGTCTTGATCTATATCAGTGGTTTTCATATTAGGCAGGAGTGCGTAGCCTTTGGCTCTCCAGACATTGCTGAACAACAACTCCCATCAGCCCTAGAAAGCCTAGTCCATCAACCAGGGATTATGGGAGTTGTAGTTTAGCAACTTGTGGAGGGCCAAAGGTTCCCCACTCCTTGTATAGAGCATACTAAAATCAGAAAGGAATCACTTTCACTTGCTTTCCAGAACAGTAGCTGTATGGGCCTTTTGCACTACCCCGCGTATATTTTTTTGAGGGCAACCCTATCAAACCAATCAGGCTTAATATTGAGTAGACCGGATTAAACTGGGGAATTCTAATCTGAGGGAACCATGGTGGAAGGGTAAAGGGGGTGGATCCAGATTATTAGTTAATCCAAATCACTTTTGTCTCCGGCTCCACCCACCATTGACTCTTGGGTCCACCCACTGCCAGCAGCATGGCTTCTGACAGATCACCCCTTAGGGCAGGGGTGGGAAACCTTTTCTGGCTGAAGGGATGGACACTGGCCTTCCCCCCAGGCCTTCTTGCCAGCATTATGACATCACATGACAATTTTAAAGGGGCTTGCTGAGAGCCCCACTTCCTCTCACTGAAAATGTGGTTTGGATTTAAACCGTGAGCCCCCTTAGCAGACCTAGTGCAGTCGATCCCAGTAGACACATGTGACATATGTGGGACAGGTGGATGAGGTTTGGTGAAAGGGGTCAAATTAGGGCCCCTGCTAGCATGGGCATCTGCCCATCCCTGTAGACAAAATTCCTGCAAAGTATATAAGAACAAAGGGAAGCTGCCTTATACTGTGTCAGACCAATGCAGCATATAGCTTACTACTGCCTACACTGACTGGCAGCTGCTCTTCAGGGTTTCAGGCAGGACAGGAGTCTTTTCTTAGTCATATCTGGAGCTACCAGGGAGTGAACCTGGCACCTTCTGCATGCAAAGCAAATGCTCTGCCACTGAGCAGTGGACATCCTCCTAAAGTAAAACACTGAAAGGGAAATCAAGTTTGTCACACACACAAAAATATGAATAATGCCTGTATGCTTTGCTTCATATCTCAGGTTCTACAAATGCTAGAAACTTATTCTTTTTTGTAAAAGAAAATGAAAGCTGGGAATCTGGAGATTATGGTTCATCTGGAGGGGACAACGGCCACCCTCCTCTATGGATGCCCATACTTGCTGGGACTAATTTGGTCCACAGGCCAGAGGTGACAGACCCTTGACAGAAACTATGTTGCTGACCTCTGCAGTATACCATACTGGATCTCCCAAGAAAGGCATCTGTCACCTCATTCTCTTCTCTAATCAGCTGAAACATTCATAGATTCTCATATCCACTTTTCAGCATCAAGAGACAAGTGGCAAAGAGCATATGGCAGGGTTTATCGCCTCCTAACTTAGCTCCTGTTGCTGGGAAATAATATGCAATGTCTTTTATATGTGAACTGACCTGATTGCATAGAGGGTCTGCACACCACTACATTGTCCCTGAAGGGATCGAGGTTACTAGAGCAGAGAAGTTCCTGGAGGCAGCTAGAGCAAAGGTTTTTCTATGCAATGTGGGGGAAATGCACTTTGAAGTAATGCTCACATTTGTACAGGATATCACCAGCCTAGCAGCCTCCAGGAACGTGGGGAATCAGTGCAGAGACCCTTCTGATAATCAGATAAACACATGGAAAGCTTGACATGGGAATGAGATTGACAGACAAAAGGAAACACTCTAGAATGATACTGACATAGATACCAATAGGCCAAAAACCACAAGTCACAGAAAGGTCTGATTCAAAATAGTGTAAAAGCAATGGAGCAGGATGGTGAGGTTGACACTCCATGCCCTTAGCTCACCCTGATACAAGTCAATACTGCAAAGGCCTCCAAGCAGGTGTGTGGCAGGAGTTAGTGGACAGAATATGCTGCATGGGCACCATAGGGCGAGCCAAGGATTATTCATATGCATGTCTTGATATATATATATTTGATATATGCACTTTGACCACCTTCTGTCATGTCACTGGAGCCATGTTAGCAAGTACTTGTAGGCTGCTGCACATCATCATCATCATCATCTGGTAGATCCCTCACACAAAACAGTCTCAAGGGGACACAGAAATTCATATAAAAGAAATCAAGAACATAACGATAAACAGCAGTTTAAGCAAAAATAAAATAAACATCATCAGCATCACCAGTATATAAAAAAGCTGATATTTACCGGCCAAAACCCCTGCAAATAATAATTGGCCCATCAAACACTTTTAATGTGAACCTACCTAATGCACACTTCCTGAACCAACATGTGATCTGAAATGCAGCTATCCTTTGAAATGTGCACTTCTCTTAATCTTGTGATGCAGCTTTCCAACAACAACAAAAAAAAGCATTCTGTTAGGGAAACATGCAAACAAAAATGCATATATTAATGAAAATAGCATACAACAATGCAGCATATTAGGGAAAATTGCTTACAAAAATACTTGGATTAGGAAAAATTGCACACAAATGTGTGGGCGTTAAGAGACATACGCTTGAAAATGCACATGGATTTTCGACTTCCGGGAATGGTTGCTTTGCCTGTGCTGCCTCTGAGACGAGCTCTTGTCTCAGAAGAAGCTTCTTCAGCTTTAAAATCAGTCACAACGCTCTTTTTGACTGATAAAGATTTTCTCCCGGTCAGGGAGAAATGTAGAGATTAACCATAAAGCCTGTTTTTGTGGGGAGGACTGGATTTCATTTATTTATGAGAGAAGGTTCAAACTGCAATGCCGGACGGACTTTCATCAAGCTCTTGCTGATTACAGCGACACGTTTATCTTTTCTTTAAAGAAAAACGGACTTCAACAGGCAGATAAGCATCCTTCTTTCTATTTTCTTTTTTTACTTGGTTTAAACTGGTGTAGCAAAAAAGAGATTTGTCAATGAATCAGCTGTGAAGAACTTCTAGGGAGTTTATGGCTTTTCTCTCTCACTAACGAAATTAAGGAGGAAAGAAATCGAAAAAGCTTATCTTTGTTTTTATCGCAAAAAGCTGTCCTGGAGGTGCATTCTAAATATACCAACGGAAGAGGGATTTCTATTTCGAGGAGGGGGGAACAAAAACTTTTTTTTTTTTTGGTCTATTTCATTTTGACGAATCTGCTTATTCACGACGCCACTAATTGTTTTGATGTTGGGAACTAAGTTTGTTTTTGTATTCCTGAATACATAGAGATAAGGCAGGCTGTATTGTCTACACTGATATAAGCAAGCCTGGAACATTAACCCAATTGTGGCTGAAATAATTTTTGTTTCTGTGGTTTTAAGAAAGACAACCAGGAAAGTGATTGAGACCATGGAAGAAATTATGTTTCAGAAAATAATGGGTGAGATTGAGATAACGAAACAAACCCTGAGACAGGGTAGACAGGAGATGAAAATTGAATTTAACAAAATGACGCAGGAGCTTAAAGAAACAATGGATTTTGTGAGAGAGGAGTTTGATGGGATAGGGAAGCTACAAGCCCTGGAGATTGGAACAAATGTGAAATTGGAAAAAGATTTGGAGTTTATGGATGTTAGAAATAAAGTTTACTGTTTGGAATTCAACGTTGTCTCTGAAGAAATTAATGAAGATTTTGGTTGTAAAGTTATCAATGTTTTGGATAATTTTCTGGACTGGAATGATGTGATGGAGCTTGACATAGAAAAAATCTATGGAGTTGGCTACAGATATGTGACAGTGGAGAAACTCTTAAGAAATGAGCCAGTGCATTTTGTAAAAAAGAAGAACAGAGATATGACTTTGCAGCAATATTTTAGCAACATATTCAGAATTCTTGACTGGAATGATGTGATGGGGCTTGACATAGAAAAAAGTTATGGAATTAACTACAAATATGTGACAGAGCAGAGATGCACCCAGAGCAGAGATGTGACTTTACAACAATATTGCAACAACATATTCAGAATTGATGGCAAGGACATATTTGTGATGGGGGAAATTCCCATCAGACTCTTGTTATATGACTATGGCTATGACAGCAAGATCATCATGGGATACTGATAATGGATGAATGGATACTGAAACCACTGGATTTAACAGGACTATTGAAGATGGAAGATGGAATTAATATTGATAATGGAAGAATGGTTATGGAAATTATTGGACTTAACAGATTTGACGAGATGGATTAATTGATATGTTTACTTGGACTATGGCTATGACAACAAGATTATTATGGGATACTGATAACGGAAGAATGGCTACTGAAATTACTGGATTTAACAGGATTATTGAAGATGGAAGATGGAATTAATATAGATAATGGAAGAATGGCTATTGAAATTATTGGGCCTAACAGATTTGAATTAGATGGATTAAGTGATATGTTTATTTGGAGAAAAATTGAAAGATATATCTCTCAAGGAATTGAAACCTCTCTTGGACTTTTTGTGGAAATAATAAAATAATGTTTATGAGATTTGATGATTAATTAAGATAACTACTGGAGGAAAGTGATTTTATAATATAATTTTAGAGATAGGATTGTTATATATTGTAGACCTATAACTGATCTGTGACAAATCGGAAGTCAACATTTTATTTTATTGTTTGGTTGTTTTTGTTTTGTTTTGTTTCTTGTCTTTGAAAATTTGAATAAAAATTAATGATAAAAAAAGAAAAAGAAAATGCACATGGATTTTCATGTGGACTTTTAAAATTTTTAATGCAAACTGACATGGAAATGGGCCCAAATGAGCTTACGATTAGGAAAATGAGAAACCCAGAGAAACCGAAATTGACAGATTTGTCCATCACCAGTGGAGGATGTGTGTGTGTGTGTGAGAGAGTGAGAGATGTGGGCAGTTGCAGCTAGTGGCACAATGGAATCCACTCTGAGTTTTAGTCCAAACGTTCAAGGAGCTGTCCAAGTTACCTTGGACAGCTCCTTGAAAGTTCAGATTAAAACCCAGAGTGGATTCCATTGTGCTACTGACATGAGGTTACCAGCTACCACTGGATGTGGGAAAGCGATCACTAAAAAAAAAAAGGAAGTTGAACATGATGCAGAGAGAGCAGAATTCAAAGAAACAGGGAAAAGAAAAAACTCTGGCTATGGCCAAATTGCAAGTGTTGAGTGAAGCAATGTATAGGTGGCTGTTGTGCAATAATAGTGGCAATCTATTTTAATACAATGAAGCTGTGTCACCAGTAGAGAAGGGGGAGGAATTCATGTTTTTTTTGCATTTTAATGACAAACTACCTAACAGGCACTTCTTAAACCAATATGAGAACTGAAACACAATTATCCTTTGAAATTCACACTTCCCCAAATTTGGTGATGCAATTCTCCAACTAATGTGTACATAAATACATACGTAAGGGGAAAGTGTGCATAAAAATGCATGCTTTCATGAAAAAAATATACAAAATGCATTATATTATGGAAGATTGCTTGTAAAATGTGCATATTAGTTAAAATAGCATACAAAATGTGTTTATTGGGAGAAATCCACACTGTAATGCTGATGGATTTTCAGTTTAAATGCAAACTGCTGCAGAAATGTGAACTGAATTTAGGATTGCAAAATTCAGAGAAACCAAAATTGACAAGTTTGTCCAGAGCCATCCGTAGGCACTGGGAAGTGGGGCAGTTGCCCCGAGCCCCGACCTTTGGGTGGACCCCACGCTTGGCGATCTGCATATAAAAGAAGCAGCTGCGTCCTCTTCACAGCCGCAGTAGCGAGCTGAGGGGAGCGTAGAAACGAGCCAGGAGGAAGAGGTGCAGCGGCGGTCTCCTGACGGCCGTGGTAGCAAGCCAGGAAGAAGAAAATCTCGCAGCAAAAAACGCTAAGCGAGTCTACAACAAAGGCTGCAAAAAAGGGAGCCATAGCCGAAAAATACAAAGCTGCCACCACCGCCAACGAAGGCTGCAAAAAAGGGAGCCACAGCCGCAAGCTCCTAGCAGCCGAAATACAAAGCCTCCGCCGCTGCCTGGAGGAAAGGATATATATAGAGAGAAAGAATGTGGGAGCCCCCCAAATATGCTTTTGCCCCAGGCCCCGCACATGCTAAGGGAGGACCTGAGTTTGTCCATCCCAAGTCACCTGCCCCCACCCTGAGCACATGATCCTATGCATAAGGGAGGAGGTACTTGGCAAGACATAGATCCCTCAAGTCAGTGATATCCCAAATGCACCAATCAGACCACAGGTTCTAGAACAGACAAATTCCATTTGGTGAGCACTATAGGGGTTCTAGTGTGCTTTCTGCTTAAACAGAATGATGTCATTGTAGCACAGATTTGTTGGTCTGGAATTACTGCAAATCTTGGATAAAAGGATCAGAATAATTTATGCATAAGACTCTCTAATATATGTATGCACCTCACTGCTGTACAGTACAATGACAAATTTGCTGGGCAGACAACATGGCCATTATCCCCTAGGTTGCCCTACATATTTCTAAAGGACAGCCTTCTCATATGAACTTCTCTGTGTGTTCAGATTTACATCAGAAGCCCTACTCTGAGTCCCTCCACTATTTGAGGAATCATAGATGGTCACCAGAGGCAGGGCCTTCTCAGCTACGGCACCTTAATTGTAGGAAGTTGTCATATTTGGTCTCTTTTGCTGCTTGATTTGCAGAGGTTAGCTAAGACAGGAGTCAGCAAAAGGCATATATCTGTGTAAGGAGGGGAGGAGAGTGCAGTCCCACAACTCCTGATCTTCTGTTGTGTGATCTGCTTTTAAAACACCTGTGTGTTTTTAATTGCTGCTGGTTTTGTTTGTAACTTAGTTTTGTTCTTAACTGCATTTTGTTGTTTTAGGTTGTATTTTATCATATCTTGTACTGTGTCAATTCTGTATAAGACACCTTGTGTACTCTTGCAGAAAGGTGGGGCATAATTTATATTATTATTATTATTATTATTATTATTATTAGTAGTAGTAGTAGTAGTAGTAGTAGTAGCAGCAGCAGCAGCAGCAGCAGCAGTTTTGTTATCTGCCCTCAAGTCAATTACAACTTATAACAACCCTATGAATCAGTGACCTCCAATAGCATCTGTTATAAACCACCCTGCTCAGATCTTGTAAATTCAGGTCTGTGGCTTCCTTTAGGGAATCTATCCATCTCTTGTTTGGTCTTCTTCTTTTTCTACTTCCTTCTGTTTTCCCCAGCATTATTGTCTTTTCTAGTGAGTCATGTGTTTTCATTATGTGTCCAAAGTACGATAACCTCAGTTTCATCATTTTAGCTTCTAGTGATGGTTCTGGTTTAATTTGTTCTAACACCCAATTATTTGTCTTTTTTGCAGTCCATGGTATGCACAAAGCTCTCCTCTAACACCACATTTCAAATGAGTTGATTTTTCTCTTATCCGCTTTTTTCACTGTCCAACTTTCACATCCATACATAGAGATCGGGAATACCATGGTCTGAATGATCCTGACTTTGGTGTTCAGTCATACATCTTTGCATTTGAGGACCTTTTCAAGTTCTCTCATAGCTGCCCTCTCCAGTCCTAGCCTTCTTCTGATTTCTTGACTGTTGTCTCCATTTTTGTTAATGTTTTTAATTGTTGTAAACCACCCAGAGAGCTTCGGCTATGGGGAGGTATACAAATGCAATAAATAAATAAATAAATAATGGCTGTGCCAAGGTATTGATAATTCTTGACAAGTTCAATGTCCTTGTTGCTAACTTTAAAGTTACATAAAGTATCAGTAGTAGTAATTTGGCAAGGATTTCTGACTCCTAGTTGTTTAGCAATGGCAAGAAAATCACACCCACCTCACTCCCCACCCACCCCCAAAATATAGCTGAGATGAAGCTGATGAAGACTCAACCAGAATGTGTACACAAAGTTAATTCCTGAATTCAGAATTTTTTAATTCTAAGTGTGTGTCTTTTGCACCAGGCTAATGAAAAAAAAAGTTGTTTCCATTAGCATGAAATCCACCCTCCCTGAGCTAAGACTTGGCTGTTTCAGTAGACATGTCTATATGTTGAACTGGTATGAAGTTGTTTCTCCATCATTTATTTGGCTGTGATCAGCTGTGTAGTGGCAAATTCAGAAGGGCAGGGTCCTTTATTTTATTTATTTATTTATTTATTTATTGAATTTATTAGTCGCCTATCTGGCTGGCTGTCCAGCCACTTTCATAATAGTCACAGCCACACCCCGTTCTAAGATTCTAAGACCTTCTAAGATTATAGAGTAATGTGGCCAGCCTGAAATGCTGCTTTCTGCTTCTCTACCACTGTCACCATTTCTTACCGTCAGATATACTGCTTGAATTATTGAATTCACATTTATTTCATAGGATGCTGGAGACATAGGGAGTCTGCCGGGATCTGGCTCCCTAAAAAGCAAGGGGTCTAAGACCCCCGAGACCCTACACAGCTACACCCTTGGCTGTGACATTTGCTGTCATCTTTTGTTTTTAAACTGGTTTATTGTATGTCAGCTACTTTAACTCTTATATATATATATATATATTACAGAAAAGAAAATACATTTAAATGAATAAATATTCCCAAATGGAATCCTATATAAATGGCATGTTAAAGAATTCATTTTGCTCAAGCTGCCCAGAATCTAAGAGGCATAGTAAATTAAGATTTGGATGCTTTCACTTGTGGAAAAAGCAGGATCTAGATATATTCTCGTTTCCATCAAGAATTTTGATGCATTGAAATGCTTCCCCAAAAGTATTCACAGCATGCCTATCAACAATGTGGAGATTTAAGCCTTAGGTAATGTTTGGACTTGCAGAATCTTTAAATGGTTTAGATGGAGTTAAAGGCTGCTGGTGAATGCACACTGCTGTGAATATCTAAAACAGTCAGGCATTATTGGAGACTGAGATGCTGCAATCATGCTGGATTGTCAAGTCAAAAGGGTACCTTAAAAAATGACTGACAAAGCATCACCACTGCCTTTATTTATATAGTTAATGCAACATGCGGCTTTCCCGTCTCAGAAAGGACCACGATTTGTTCAGAGGTACAATTTGAAAAGGCTTTTTTCTATGCATACCCCACAATGATACATTGATCCTTTGGAGATACAGCTGTAATTATGGAAATGAAGCAAAAATTTCATCAAACCATTGCACATTTCTGCAAGAAGATTTTGATCACTACACTTCCATTTATATTATTTCTTTTTTTCTCCCCCTTCCACTGTGATATGATGCTGAACTTGATGCATTTTTATTTGGAGTGTAGCAAAGACAACATTCATTGTGCTTGACAGCTTGTCTTACTCTTGATTTGAGCATACTAGTTGCGAGAGAGGGCGGAAGAGAGAGAGATGTAATGTCAACCCTTTGTTTGATTAAGCTAAATGAACAATATTTTAATATCCTCTCTCATTTCAATACCTCTTTCTCATCTTGATAACGAGAGGTCAGAATCATCCTACCAAAAAGGGACCCCATTGTCAAGACGGAGCAACAGTTGAAGGGGACATTGTGGAGGGTGGGGACATGAAAACATTGGCTGCTAGGAAGAAGCCACTCAAAGGAACTGGGTTGCCACAATTGCTTGTAACCGCAGCAAATCAACATTTTAAAAGGGGCCCAGTGATACAGCATCTGCTTTACAGACAGAACATTCCAGGTTCAATCCCTGGCATCTCCAGGTAGGGCTGGGGGAGGACCCTGCCTGAAATCTTGGGGAGCTGCTAGCAGTTAGTGTAGACAATACTGAATTGCATGGACCAGTGGTCTGGTTTGGTAGAAGACAGCTTCCATGTTTCTAAGCTCCCACCCCTGAAAATAATGTATGATTTTCTCCCCCCTCGGTAAATTTCAAGGCTTTTCAGCCCCTCCTCCTTTCACCATCCCCAGAATCCAGGCTGAAAATTCTCTTTGGAGGATTTACAGCTCAAGGAAAAACAGCAGTGACCCTCCATGATCTGGGGTCCAGGATCCACGTGTAAAAGCTTATGTGCAAAGTCTTCCCCGTCTCAGAGACCCACATGCCTGCATGGGTGTCTGGGATGGGATAGGAAATAGCCACAGATCATCGGGGCCAAAGACATGACCCCATAGTCTCTTTCTATCTGCATTAGGGATGTGCTAGAATTCCACTCAATCTGGATTTGATACCAAATTTTCCATTAATTCACTTATTCTCTATAGTTGTGGATCAGATTGTTATGTAGGGATTTCCGGCGGCTATTTTCAAAAACAGGTGTTTTGTTGTTGCTGTTTTTAAAAAAGCCACCTCTAAAATAGCAATATTAAGAATGATAACTTTGATATTTCCTTTGTTTATCAATATTTCCTTTCAAAATATTAATATTAATATTTTGAGGAGGGGAAAAATTGGAACGGTAAAAGCAGCGACTAGTGGACAAAGAACTAACTTGAATCAGTACTGGCCTGCTAGGTTGACGGAATGCTTTTGAACCAGCACTGGACCCCATTCTTAATCTGTATTGCCCTTTCATGCAAAGAATGTGTAAGGCAGTCATCTGTTTCTAACATTACCAGAAAGTATTACAACAACCGAATATGGATCGAGTACTGTAGTGGCACATTCAGAAGTGCAGGGTCCCTTCATTATAGTCACAGCAATGCCCTTCACCCCTTATTTTGCTGCTGGATTGAGAATGAGATCCTTGTTAACTCCTTCTTCCACAACAACAGACGCCCCTAGGAGCCAATAAGCATGAAAGGGGTGAGTGTTAGCTACTTAAAAGAGTCTTCTCACTGGCTGACTCACCTCCTTCCACTCACCTCCTTCCACTCTGGCTCCAACCAGCAAGAAAGGACAAGAAAGCATGTCAGAAGACTCCTCTCAATGGCTAACACACTCATCTTTCAAGTGATTGGCTCGTAGGATGCTGGAGACATAGGGGTCCTGCTGGGACTCTGCTCCCAAAAAAGTAAGGGGTCTAAGACTCCCCGAGACCCTGGACAACTATACCACTGTATGTATCCCTTTATGGAAGCTGCATTTTCCTTAGTTTGGAAGGAAATGGGGAGACAATTTTTGACATTTTCCTCAGGACATTGGTGTTTATCCAGGGGTTTTCCTGCATTTGCTTATTTACTTATTTATTCCTCATTGAAAGCTAAGCGCTCAGCCATTTCAAACATGGCACCATTTAAAACTAGTTACCAGTTAGCTACTGCATTCTGTTCAAGGTCTTATTGTTAACATATAACATCCTGAACAACTCAGAACTAGGCTACCTGCAAGACCCTGCATAGACCAGTGAAATCACTTAGATCAACTGGAGAAATTCTACTCATGGAACTGCTTTATACAAAATATCGTAAACTGGTGACCCCACAATGGCATTTTCCCCTCTTTTGCCCCTGTACTATGGAATGCCATTCTCTCTGCCATACATGGCGCAGTAACGATCAATTGTTTTAGATTTCTTGTAAAGGCATCTCTTTTTGCCCCGGCTTTCCATGGGAAGGGGCTGTAACTCAGTGGGAGAGCATCTGCAGGCAGAAGGTCTCCAGGTGGGGCTGAGAGAGTTCCCTGAAACCCTGGAGAGCTGCTGCCAGATAGAAGTTCCCTGTGCCCCATAAGACTGGACCCTGTTTTTGTCTGAACAAATTCCCATTTTTATCTGCTTTTACTGATTTTGTGTTGCAGATTTGTTTTAAATATCGTGCATTGGTTTCATGCTGTATAGCACTTCCAGATGGTTGAACTGCTAAGCATTTTATTTTCTGTGTGTTCACCTCTGTGCAGAAAAGCAACTAATAAATTTAATAAATAAATAAATATTTTACAACTGTTTTAAATAAAGAGTCACACCAACAGATGACCAAGCAGAGCCTCATCTAAGCATCATGTTTCCAACCAGCCAAGGCTAGAAACAGGCAAAGTCGTGACAACCACCAAGAGACTTTGGGTTTCTCAGCCACAGAAGTAAAGGTCAGAGAATTGTCTGGAGTATAAAAAAAATGGAAATGGACTGACTTCAAGTCAATCCCGACTTATGGCGACCCTATGAATAGGGTTTTCATGGGAAGTGGTATTCAGAGGTGGTTAACCATTGCCTTCCTCCGAGGCTGAGAGGCAGTGACTGACCCAAGGTCACCCAGCGAGCTTCATGGCTGTGTGGGGACTCGAACCATGGTCTCCCAGGTAGTAGTCCAACACTCTAACCACTATACCTCTAGAAACAGCTGCCTAAATTTGCCCAGACAAAACCAAAAGGAAAAAAAGAGTTGAAAATACATTGAGAATATTATATAATCCATCAGGAAACAGCATTCTAAATGATGGCCAGTTTATAAAATTGCTCTTCCGCTTTAAGGGGTCATGTACATGCTTGGGGGAGGTTATATCTGGACACCACTAATTCCATTACACAACAAAATGTCGCTTCAAAATTCCTTAAGACCAATCTATTCCCCTGGTCCTTTCCTGCAACCATAAGAAACCCATTCACACACTCACTTACATCAGATGTGGTAACCTTCAGCCCCCCAGATATTGCTGAACTACAACTCCCATCACCCCTGGCCACTGGACATGCTTCCTGGGCTGACAGGAATTTTAGCTCAACAACATCTGGAGGGCCAAAGGTTCCCCACACCTGACTTAAGGTGTGAGGGGAGACAGGTGCTGCTTCACATACCTTCTTCAGCAGAGATATGCTTTGTGTCTTCAAAGGAAGGTCCTTTTCTGTGGTGGCTCCCTTTGCAAGATTCTTTCTGCCTAGCACCAACATTAGGTGGCAGTCAATGCTAGTTCTACTCACAAAAAAACATATTGAAGTTAATGAACATGACAAACTTAGGTTGATTCATTTCAATGAGTGTTCTCTGAATAGGACTTAGTTGAATACAAACCATTATATTTGTGTGTGTGTGTGTGTGTGTGTGTGTGTGTGTGTGTGTGTGTGTGTGTGTGTGTGTGTGTGTGTGTGTGTGTGTGTGTGACTTTAGTATTTGGCCAGGCATTTTAAATGGCAGATGATTTTTGGAATTGCATTCTATGCTGCTTGGGAGGTTTTCTTGTCTTGTATTTTGTTATGACTATTAGTTGATTTTAAACTGTACTTACATATGGTCTGAATTAATTTTTGTTCACAGTTTTGTTACACTGCCCTGGAATCTTCTGATCAATACATATTTTAAATAAATAAAAATAAATAAAATAAATGTGTGTATGCTGCCCACACATCCCAACAAGCTTACTGCTTGCATCTGACAGTAAGCCTCCAAAAAAGCACCCAATGCAATGAAGAAAAGCACATTTATAAGCTTTAAAAAGAAGTGAATTCACAACAGCATGCATAAGCATATTAACATCAATACCAGAGACTCACATTTGGGGCTTTACAACAGACTTGTGACTTTGTCCTAAAACATTACTAGGGCATCAAGCTGGAGGTCTGGCAATGTCAAAGCACATGACTTCTCCCAAAGAATCCTGGCAACTGTAGTTTCTCAAGGGTGCTGGGAAGTGTAGCTCTGCAAGGAGTAAACTACAGTTCCCAGGATTCTTTGGGGGAAGCCATGTGGTTTAAATGCGTGATGTGTACACAGCCCTAGTTACTCAAAGGGAATTATAAATGCCGCAGTCCTTCATGGGTAAAAAATCACACTTTGACTGATGCACAGCAGACGTTTATACTCTTAGAAACATCATGCCACTATTATTATTTTAAAGCAAAGGAAAAATGCGGGGAGGGGGAAGGGACCATAAGCAAATCGAGGCCATTTCCAAATGCCTTTTCCATAATACGAGCCCAGGCAGACAGGGTTGCTTCCACTCCATGTTGCCTCATAAATCACCAAACAGAAAATTGCTTCTGTGCCTCAAACCCGCTCTGCCAACTCCCAATCTGCAACAATGTGGTTGACAGCCAAAAGAAAAAGCCCTGAAAAGCAGGGTGGTTTATCGTGGGCAGGGTGACATAACCTGAGTTATGTGAATGGAGATGGGTTATAATTAGCAGGGGAGTGTCACCCCTGCCTTCTTCCTTTCATGTGTAACAGTGCTCCTAACTCAGGGGAATGCCATGCATTCCCCCCACACACACATAGCATGTACAAGCGCAGTGCCTGGTCAAGCCAACTGTCTCTATTCTGATGGGGATATATTTGACGGACGACGTTCTTTTCCTGGGAGCCATAAAAACTGCAAAAGGAGTTCTCACCAGGCACAGCGGAGCTTCCCCACAACATTGCCAGGCCTGTATATACACTTTGTGCTTAAAAAAAAAAAAAAGTTAAAAAAATTCTCTGCATAGGCGCTCCAGCTTCCGCACCAGATTCTGCTGTGTGAATAAATTGTGCAAAGAAAGAACATTTGCATAATGTAACCCTTATTATTGAACTGTTCATGGTGGCATTCATCAGAAGCTATCGTAGACCAGATTGGCAGCACAATCCAAACGCAAGATCTGTTGGGCCAAGAGAGTTCGGATTTGGCAGATCTGGAGCGTATGCTGGCATAAATTATTCACCCCAGCTGAGCCGGAGCTACATCAGTGTATGTTCCTCAGCCTGGCTCAGCTGGGGCCCTGCTGATCTAATGTAAGCTGGCATGAGGTCCCAAAATAGGGGCATTCCAGGGAAGGGGGGGTGGGACAAGGCAAGGAGAAACTTACACCTATTCTAAACCCTGTTCAGCTCAGTATTGTAACTAGGGATGGAAAGATCTTTCAGCTCTGATTCTTTCAGTTTTTCATTTCTCTAGTCTTAAATTCAGTCCTTCACATTTCTACAGCAATGCACTTAAAAAAAACACTTCATGAAACTTCTACAGAATTTTTCGTGCAAATTTCTCCTAACAAACACATTTGCATGTAGTTTTGACTAATGCACACATTTTTGCAAGCAGCTTCTCCTAATATAATGCATTTTGTATGTTATTTTCACTAATATATTCATTTTATGCACATTTCCCTCTAATACATGCACCTTTGTCGACATTGGTTGGTTGGAGAACTGCATTGCAAAATTCAGATGCTGTAAGCGCAAATTTTGAAGGATGGCTGTATTTCGGATCTCAGATTTTTTTCTGAACACTTATGCAGGCAATTAAGAAGATGCCTTTTTGCAATAGCTTACCTTTGTTTTTATTGTGATCTTTATGTTTTTATTGTACAGTTGTTTTTTAACTTGGAAGTTTTTAATGAAATAGTAGTAGTATAAATATATTTATAAATAAATAAATGAGAAGACAGGGAGCTGAGGACTGGTTGAGGGCAGATTGAGGTTGGGGGGACAGTTCTCCATTTGCCCTAAAGGATTAGCCTCCGCTATTAACATGGGATCAGAAGAAACTAATGGGTTTTAGTCTGTCCAGCTACTGGCATTCTCTCCAAAACAACAACTATCAGGATGTAATCATGTGCTATGGTCTTCCTGTAAAGAACCAGATCAATGCCTCAGACTTTACTTTAAAGCTTACTTTAAGGAAACTCAATAAATGCAGAGCCAGTTTAAATACTTTGCCATCCCTTCTGTGTTAGGCACGCTTCCTTAGATTGGCTTCCTGTTGTATTTCATCCAACGAATCAAAAATTTTGGTCTCTGTATCCTTTGGTCATTGATCAATGTGCTTTGAAAGCTGAAACTCTTCAAGGCACCCAGGGGGAAGAGATGAGGAAGAAGTATATTTCATTGTCATTAAAAATATATTTTTTAAAAAAATCAAAATGAGTTGAGCTTCATATTGCTAGTATCTTTCCATCTAGGCATAACCGCAAAAAGGTTTAACCAGACTTGTTAAGTGTTAATAATGCTGCAAACTGGTCAAAAGAAGGGCCCACAATGGCACAAGTGTGATATAGTGGTTAGAATGTTGGACTAGATCCTGGAGACAGGGGTTCAAATCCCAATTCAGCTATGAAGCTCACTTGGTAATCTTCTGCCAGTCACAATCTCCCAGCCTAACGTATATCTCAGGTTTATTGTGAGTATAAAATGGAGAAGCAGCACAACTATGTAAGCCACCTTAGGTCCTTGGAGGATAGTTATATGTGGTGAATTACACCCAGGAACATTTCTTTGTGAAATAACTTTTCCTAGATTAGACACAGCTCCATCCAGGGCCAGGCTGGGAACTACTTTTCTGACAAGGGCCCATTTCTGAAAGTGTATGACCAGGTCTAAGGGGAGTAGGTGGGGGGATTAGGGGGTGGTCCTTTGCAACTCCATCACTGGGGGGCGGGTAAAGGAAAAACAAGGGGAGGATCACAAAAAGTTGAAAGGATTAGCATAGAACAGGCTTTGCAAGCTTCCCTGCACTCCTTCTGATGTTGGGATTTTCATAAGTGGGTAGGTCAACTCATTTGTGACATCAATTATGTCATGTGATTAACATGTGAGTTGCCCCGCTGGCCCACAGGGTGGGAGCCAAAAAGGTTCACTACCCCTGGCCTAATGGGTTAGTGTGTGGAGTGAGGTGGGGCCTAGGGTGTGGTTGGTTGGTGAGGAATGTGAGCAGGGACAGAGCCTCTAGTAGTTTTGTATCTACACTGCACCCAACAATTATTTACATGTACAATCATCCATCTTTGGCTTTGTTATCTACATCTGTTTGATACAGGAGCTTTACGTTATCTGTGATACAAACACCTCTGTAGAGCTGATATACCTGCACACATAGTCTCACCCATGCAAACATAGGAAACTGTCTTATACAGAATCAGATTATTGATCAATTTAGCTCAGTATTGCTGACACAGACTGAGAGAACCTCTCCAGGATTTTGGTCAGGAGTCTTTTGCATCCCTACAGGGAGATGCCAAGAATTGAACCTGGCATCTTTTGTGTGCAAAGCATATACTGAACTATAGCCCTTCCCTAAGTATGGCAACACTGTGGCTCAGATTTCATAGCTTGATCTGTATGGGATGGATAGGTGGATTCATTTCATTAGGTGGCTTTCTAATCTCTTCAGTTCAGACACTTGTGCATTTGTAGATTCAAGGTATGTGTGGAATCAGATTATCACCATAGACAAAACTTTGAATATACCACATGAAACCTCAGAACACAACATTTTTTTAAAGTGGAGACAGTTCAAACATTTGAATCATAAGTTGAATAGTAAAGTAATGAAAGATCCAGTGATGCACATGCATGTGTGAACCCTTATTCCACAGTTCTACGACCAATTTGCCAAAGCTGGCAGAAACAACCAGGAAGCATCATGGAAGTTTTATTCTGAACAAGATAGAATGATCTGCCCACTGAGAGAGAAAGAGAGTGGACATGAGTCCTGAATCGTCAGAAACAATGCATTACTATATTATTACCAACTGTGCTCTTAACCTCAAACCACTCCAGTTTCCCCTTTTCAAAACAAAAATCTTTGGACCTACTGAGTTAAATGGCACTGTTCGAAGACAAAGCAGTTAGCATTCAAAGGCTGTGAACTGATAACCATGGGGAACTCAATCTATTCTAAAAATTTTAGCGGGAGGGGGGAGGACATGATAGCATGGCAAAATAAAATAAACCATCCAAAAAGTTATTGGCATGCACGATCGGAGACAACAATATTTTCCAGAATAAAACCACGATAAGGAGATGAGAAGCATTTGCTTTTTATAGATTGAGATATCCTACGATTTGCACTCATTGGAAAGTGTACAGGGTTCCCAGTCACAGGAAAAGGCTATGTGCATTCAGTTGTCGACAAGCCCCCAGTGCGTGGGCAACATGGGGCCAGGGCCAGCATGAGACATGTGCACTCTAGCCATGCCCCAATTGTCTCCATGTGATCTTAGTCCACCTTTTTATTCATTTATACAACTATTTATGTACTGTTGTCTCACAAAACATCATGGTGGTGTGCTGCAACATAAAAACCAGTTATAAAAGCAGTACAGCATGATCATTAATGTGACTGGCTACTCAAGAAAAATTTAAGCAACTGCATAGGTCCTGTCAGCATGAAAAAGTCTTCAAGAGATACACGAAAGTCAAAAGCACGGCTGCCTGCCGGGTCTCTGCTGGAAGAGCGTTCCACAGCATGGACCAGCGACACTAAATGCCTAACTTCTTGTTGAGACCAGCTGGGCCTCTGTAACACAGGAGGCAACAAACAGCACACTTCCAGATGATCTTGGTGATCAGGCTGAAATATTATAAGGGCTCAGGCAGTCCTTAAGTTATCCTGGGCACAAGATGTTCAGGGCTTTGCGTATCAACACAAGAGCCTTAAACCTGCCCCAGTAGCATATGGGCAACCAGTGTAGACATTTTAGCAGAGGTGTCACATGCTGACAGTTGTCTGACCCCAATCAGCAGTCTAGCCACTGTATTCTGCACCAACTGGAGCTTCTAGACCAGACCCAAGGGCAGTCCCACATAGAGTGCACGGCAGTAATCCAGTCTTGAAGTGGCATGGACTAATGTGGCCTCTACAAATATTGTTACTGCCTCTGCAACGTATGAATCCCAGTTCTTGCTTGTTTATCCCATGTATTAGCTCTCTTTTTTCAGGTGGTTACTAGTTTGTTCAAACATTTGTCAGTTGTGGTACAAGGAGCAATGCTAGCGCTTGGCCAAATTGGAGGCAATGAAGCTAACATCCAAATTGTAAGCCTCCCTCCTTTTTTTTTTGTGCTGATCAAGGTTCTATTATTACCAGTTACAAAGGGGAAGGCACAGCCAATTATAACCTAATTCTGGCACACGCAAAGCCACAAGCTGAAGATAAGCCAACAGTGCAAAGCTTGCAGCTGGAGAGTGCGCAAAGCTCAAAAAGAAGCTGACTCATGAAAATGGCCTTATATAAAACATCCAAATGGTAATTTTTCTCTGCCTCATTTCTTCATGTCTTCGGAATGATGTACGATGTGCCTTATTTACTCTGTCCCATAAACGTACTTTTACAAATTATTTTAATATGCTGCCAAGCACCAGATAGGTTGCCCTTTACTGTGCCGCCCTTAGGATTTCTTTTTTAATATTATCCCATTTTGTTATTCAAAATGTCTCTAGAAAAATTAGTTCCACCTGGATTTTTCTTTCTGATATTCTGGCATGCAGACATGAAGTTGCTTTTTGGGGCAATGGAACAATAATCCAGATATCTGGGTTCATAAAGCTTCTAACCTTGTTATTGTTTAATGCATTCACTGCATATAGAGAGAGATTAACAAAGATCATCCAGTCCTTAGTACAGTAATACAAGGCAGTCAAACTTATCTGTAATAATATGAAAACAGGGCTGGACCCACCATTAAGCAGAGTGAGGAAGCTGCCTCAGGTGACATGTGCTGGGGGACAGGGAATTGCTGCAAGATATTGAGAAGCAGTCGTGTAGTGGCAAATTCAGAAGTGCAGGGTACCTTCATGATGGTCACTGCCACATCCCCTCACAGCCATACCCTCTTCTAGGATTACAGAATAACCTGGCCAGGCTTGAATACTGCTTTCTGTTCCTCTATCACTGTCACCATTTGACTGTCCTTTCTCACTGTCAGAGATATTGCTTGAATTACTCAATTCACTGTCTACACATTAATCTCCCGCTGCTACCAAACTGCTTGATGACGTAGATAGGATGCTATCATCAGGATTCACTGCCTCTTCTTCTGCAACGACAGAATTCTCATTCTCCGCAACTTGGCTTTTTGAAGCAGGAACTAATAGGAACTCCTTTCACTCTGATAAGCTCCAATCAGCAGGAAACAACAATGAAGCAAGTTAGAAGGCTCTTCTCAGTGGCTAACAAGACTCCCTTTTCATGCTGATTGGCTCATAGGATGCTGGAGACATAGGGACCTTGTTGGGACCTGACTCCCAAAAAAGGAAGGGGTCTAAGACCCCTTGAGACCCTTGACATCTACATCCCTATTGGGAGGTTAGAGTTCTATAGACGGTGCATGGCTTGCCCTGCATCCCCCTATATTAGCCTGCTACCCTCACAGATGCAGAGGAGGAGGCTGTCCTGTCGTCAGTGTTGAACAAGCCTGCGTGCCACACACTGATCCTGGTTTCATACCCTGGTTTGTAAAGCACTGATTAAACCACAGTTTCCCAGTTCAGTCATTATGGGAAACTGCAGCATAAACCATGACAGGATGAAAGAGCCAAGCATAGGAGAGGAGGCGTAAGAAAGGAGCGTACAGCTCATTCAGGCTGAGAAATCAAAGTGCTAACAATGGTTACAGCCAGAAGGGCAAGGATTGAATTGAAGGGAAGGAAGGAGTGCATTGCTCCCATGTTTCACTCCCAGTATTGTCACCTTTTTCTAAGCCAGGGGTGGGGATCCTCAAGCCAGGGGAGAAATGCGGCCCTCTGGACTTTCTCCAAGCCATACACTGCACCAGACCTGCTCTGTGTCCTCACTGAGTGTTTTTTCCTGGATGCAATATATCCCTGACCAATGCTTCTTGCTTGTCTGGATGGAGGATCCAGAAGAAAGTGTGAATGTGAAGAAATTAGTCTACTAAACAAAGGCAAGAGCCACATCTGCTGCTCCATCTACTTTTGCCTCTGGTCCTGCCCACCATTGGCATGTGGCCCCTGGAAATTTGTGCACAAGGGAACGTGACCCTCAGGTTGCAAAGTAGTTCCCCACACCTGTTCTAAGCAATGGGAGAACAGTTATGTCTGCACCAGCCTACGGATTAAATCACGGGAAAGGGAATTTCAGCCTAACAGGAGGAAAGCTATCACTGAAAATTGCTAGCAAGCATCATACGCTTTGCAGCTGTACTGGTGCCAGGTCTTTGCTTCAGTGGCAGTAGGGTAGATCATTGAAAAGGACATAATGCAGCATAACAACTGCAAAAGAGAAAGAGAGAGTGTGCTTGTTATTTGATATACCATACCTATCTATTATGGAGAACCAGGGTGGTGTAATGGTTTTAAGCGTTGTACTAGGACCTGGGAATCCAGGGTTCGTATCTCAGTCATGAAAGGACACTGGGTGACCTTGGGCCAGTCACTGACTATCAGCCTAAGCTAATTCACAGGGTTGTTGTGGGGATTAAATGAGGAAGGGAAGAACCATTTATGTCACTGTGAGCTCCTTGGAGAAAAGGTGGGACGTAAATGCAATCAATCAATAATAATCATATCAATATGGAATGATTCCTATGATTTGTCAGTGCTTCTTTTTGTTGTTGACTACTAGGGATGGGTGAATTTGTCAGCTTCAGATTCTCTCTGTTTCTCAGTTTTTGGATTTAAATTTAGTTCTCCACATCGGAGGTGTTGTCTTTTAATCCTCATGAAAAGCCATCAGCATTTAAGTGTGAATTTCTCATAATATACACATCTTTGTGTGCAATTTTGCTTAAGATATTATTTTTGCAAAGCAATTTCCCCTAATATAATTTTTCTATGTTAGTTTCACTAATGTTTGCAACTCTGTATGCACTTTAGTGTACACATTTTTGTACATGTTACTTGGCTGGAGAACTGCACTGCAAAATTCAGAGAAATATGAATTCCAATGGACAGTGATGCAGCCTTCAAAAGAGCCATCCAATCAACTCCCGCTCAGGAACTGCATGTCCACAGTGTCCTGTTCCTTGCTGTGAGTCATTACTACTTTACCGGTCAGTTGGTATAGGAACGTTGGTGGTCATTCAGTGGCTGGACCATGCAATATCACATCTCATGGGGATTTCTAGGCATTGCTTGAACTGAGCTGCTTGGGGTCGCATGGGAAGTGTGCGATGCAGTAAGACCGCTGATCGTGCTTGACGAGTTTGGAAGCATTCTTGAACCTCAGTCTGTCTTTCTGTAGATTAAACTCACTGTTGTCTCCCTAATGTCTATGAATACAAGTCTCCTCTCATATATCTGGTGCACATCTAAATAAGGTCTCACAACTGCCAAGTATAGGAGTACAACTGCCCTTCTCGTTTAAGACTTGACTCTTCTGTTAATATAGACTAGCACAATTAAATCAAATCTTAGATGACCATATATTTTCTGTACCGTTGGGCATTTGGTTAGATAACAACCAGTTTGCAGACCTTTATTGGGAGCTTTATCATCTTATTCCAACACTCCTCAGTTCCAAAATGCAATAACTTCTTTTTTAAAGATAATAATAGGAAAAAACAGCCCTAAAAATCCAATGATACAAAGGAATCTTTTGTCACTTGGGATGCAGCCAGTTTCTCTTTCCAGAAAAGCTAAAAAAAAAAAAAACAGCGGCAGGAAAGTTGGGAGGGGGGAATTCACAAGGAACAGAAGAATAACCTAGTTCAATTGCAAGTACAGCTACAAATGGGGAACTGTACAAGGTCTTTGCTGATAAGACACTGTACAGTTAGGAGCTGCAATAGCTATATAAAAAATGAAACCAATCAGAGCTTCCATCTTCTGCAACTCTCTGTGAATGTACAGCACAGCATTCTTGTGGGAGATGAAAAACCTGGCTGGTGGGCAATCAAACTCTTACATTGGCTCACTATGAGGGGAAAAGTCACTTTGCATAGAAGAACCAGGAGAGCTGCAGAATGCTTAGGAGAGGCTATTGCACAGATGTTGTTGGCCTACAGCTTCGATCATCCCTGACCACTGGCTATGCTGGCTGGGGAGAGTTGGAGGCCATCAATACCTGCGCTACAGCATATGGGACCTTAGGTTCCCCACTGCATTGTAATGTATGGACATAAAAAGACACTGTAGTCCTTTAGTGAACTCTCTAAATGACTTTCTCCTATCTTCTAATTGCAAGATCCCCAGACATGGGCCAAAAAGCTATAACAGAAATGTCCACAAACAAAAGGGATATTGAGGAATTTGGGCCATTGCACCTTAAATCTGAATGGACCTTTCCTTCTGCTTGGGACTCTTCCAAACATTAGTTCCAGCCTAACCCTACTGTGGGGGAATTGCATATTTAAACCCCCTTTTCCTAAATAATATCTAGGAAACTAGAATACCAGTGAGAAAGTTGAGATAGAACTATTCTCCTTCCTAACATGCTGGCCTTTTTTTTTTTTTTTACACATACAGGCTAAGATAAAAAGAAGAGCTTGCTGGATCAGGCCAGTGGCCCATCTAATCCAGAATCCTGTTCTCACAGTGGCCAACCAGATGCCTATGGGAAATCCACAAGCAGGACCTGAGGGCAACAGCACTGTCCCTTCTTGTGGTTTCCTGCAACTGGTATTCAGAGGAATACTGTCTCTGACAGCAGAGGCAGAGCATAGCCCTGGTGGCTAGCAGCCATTGATAGCCTTTTCTTCTATGAAGGCTAGTTGCTCTCTCTCTCTGCCTGCTTTATTGGGAGAACCACAGAGGGAAAAGCAGATAAAAATATAGAAGGTGCCAGGTTCAATCCCCAGCATATCCCGGGAGGGTTGGGAAAGACCCTTGTCTGCAGCCAAAGAGATCTGCTGCCAGTCAGTGTAGACACTACTGAATTATATGGACCAATGGTCTGACCAATGGTATCAGGTGGATTCCGATGTACGTAAGCATCCCTACACACTGTTTGAGGAGATGTACTTTTAAGAGGATGTTAATAAATTTGGCAAAACATTGAAGGGGAAAATATATGGCAGGGCTGGAGAACCTTATGGCCGGGGGCCAAATCTGGCTCTCCAGGCGTCTCTGGACCACATCTGCTATTGGCCCTACTTCATGCCTTCTATGAGTGTTTTCCCCTGGGTGGAATGTGTGTTTGAACTGTGATAATGCCTCTTGCCTGGATGGGAGGAGAGAGAGGAGTGTGTAGAAACCAGCCTACTATACAAAGGTACCCACCCACTTTTTATATGGTCCCACCCACCACTGGCCTTTGGCCTTTAGAGGGTTGCTGAGAAGGGAATGTGGCCCTGTGGCACAAAAAGGTTCCCCACCCTAATAAATTAAATGATGAAAATCAGTAAAAACTGCTGGGAGGGGAGTGGAAGCCTACCTCCGCTGAAGGAAAGCTCTCACAAAGGGTGCAGAGCAGGGTTGGGAAACCCTTGACTTTCTTGATGCTGTTGGGAAGATATGATAGCACTCTTCAAGTACTTGAAAGATTGTCACACAGAGGAGGGCCGGGATCTCTTCTCAGTCATGCCAGAGTGCAGGACACGGAATAGTGGGCTCAAGTTGCTAGAAGCCAGATTTCTACTGAACATCAGGAAAATGTTAGAGTGGTACGACAACGGAACCAATTCCCTAGGGAGGTGGTGGGCTCTCCAACACTGGTGGCATTCAAGGGGCAGCTGGACAGCCACCTGTTGGATATGCTTTAACTTGTATTTCTGCACTGAGCAGGAGGTTGGACTCAATGGCCTTATAGACTCCTTCCAACTCTACAATTCTATGATTTTGAAACTCCCATTAGCCCCTCCCAGGAGATTTCTGTTCCAATTATAGTTATTATTTCTAAATCTGCATCCATGCACATAATTTAACATATGCAAATGTTATGCAAATATGTGTCCCCTTTTGTCCTCTGTTTTGGTGGTGATGTGACAACTGACCACCCTGCAACTGAATTTCACGGACCAGTTCAAAAGATACAGGCAGATCTTTGTCGGCAGTCTCTCATATAAAGATAAAGTGGACCTCACTATTCACTTTATTTAACCCTAGAAGCCTTTGCCAGTCTCTCTCACTTCCTTTGGCCTCCTTAACTCTGTTTCCCTTGGTGGCACCTTAAGGAAACAAAAGAGGCTTATTACTACTAAAACCTCTCTTAAGCAACCCCCTTAAAAACGAAAAGAAAAATAAACTACAATCCTCGCATGCTTAACAGATGCACAGATGCACCTTGGGATGTCTGCACTGTGACACCGAGTTATCACCACCTGGTTCACAATTAAATCTGCAGCCTATCCCTGGTGGTGTGCACCTGTGACATGTTTGTAAAGGATGCAAAAAGGCCGAAGTGTACACATGAGGGTTGAATGAAAAGACATTTGCCCTGCAAAGCCTCATGGAGATTATCATTGTGTTTTTCGAGAAACAAGGGAGACTTTTTTAAAAAAAAGCAACTAATTTGCCTTTTGTTCTTCAAGGGCAGCATACCACATGAGGCGCCCTGAGTGTTGGCAAGCCAATGAACTTGTTAATAAAAATAACAAAAAAACCCTTGTCATAGCTTGTCAACCATCCAGGGATTTGGGACTCACTGAATGCTGAGTTTGTCCCTAAATTGTAAAATATCACTGAGTGTTATTCCTGCTTCAAAGGCAAGCTCCCTTCAGAGACCTGTGGAGATTGGAGAAGCTGCTCTTAGGGATGTTCCCAGAGTTGTCTGTGCATCAGTGCAGGACCCATTCATAGGACAATACAGAGACCAAGGTTACACATTTGCAGAAGGTGTTACCCAAAGGGAAGGAGCAGCAGGCTCAGACCAAGCCCTCTCTCCCACCACCAAATACTGGGACCTTCGGAGTTTAAGTGGAGTCAGTAGTCACAAAGGTGATTCAGCCTTACCGTCCCAACTGATAGAAAAAAAAATCAAGCTTGATATGTGTTGATTGGCATGAATTGTTGAAATCTGGGACCAGGTCTCATTGGGTGGTGGAGCCTGCCCATTTAGGGACAGGGCTTTTTTGTGTGTGATGGTGCTCAGTACAAAGTATTTATTTATTTATTTATTTATTTTATTATTTGATTTATATCCCGCCCTTTCTCCCAGTAGGAGACCACGGCGGCAAACAAAAGCACTAAAAACACTTTAACACATTATAAAAACAGACTCTAAAATACACCAAAACAAAACAACTTTAAAAACACCATTTAAAAAAAGCTTTAAAAACATCAATTTCTTTTAAAAAGAAGGTTTAAAATCATATTTAAAAGCAATTCTAACACAGATGCAGACTGCGATAAGGGCTGAACTTAAAAGGCTTGTTCAAAGAGGAAGGTTTTCAGTAAGAAAGATCACAGAGATGGCGCCTGTCTAATCTTTAAGGGGAGAGGATTCCAAAGGGTTGGTGCCACTAAACCACAGGTCCGTTTCCTATGTTGTGCAGAACGGACCTCCTGATAAGATGGTATCTGCAGGAAGCCCTCACCTGCAAAGCGTAGTGATCAACTGTGTTTATAAGGGATAAGATGGTCTTTCAGATATCCTGGTCTCAAGCTGTATAGGGCTTTGTACACCATAACTAAAACCTTGAACTTAGCCCTGTAGCTACTGGGCAGTCAGAGCAATTCTTTCAGCAGCAGGGTGACATGTTGGCAATACCTTGCCCCAGTGAGCAGTCTCGCTGCCACATTTTGCACCAGATGTGGCTTCTGGACCAACCTCAAGGGTAGCCCCACATAGAGCACATTAGAGTAATCCAGCCTGGAAGTTACCAGTACGTGGACAACAGTGGTCAGGCTATCCTGGTCCAGCTGTCTCACCAGCCGAAGCTGGTAAAAGGCACTCCTAGCCACTGAGGTCACTTAGGCCTCTAGTAACAAAGATGGATCCAGGAGCACACCCAGACTGCAAACCTGCTCTTTCAGAGGGAGTACGACCCCATCCAAAGCAAGCAACTGACCAATTATCTGAACTCGGGAACCACCAACCCACAGTGTCTCCATCTTGCTAGGATTCAGACTCAGTTTATTGGCCCTCATCCAGCCCACCACTGAGTCCAGGCAGCAGTCCATGGTTTGCACTGCCTCTCCCAATTCAGATGTTACAGAGAAATAGAGCTAGGTATCGTCAGCATACTGCTAACAGCTTGCCCCAGATTTCTTGATGACCCTGTTGTGATCCAGGACAAGGGAAGGACTTGCAGGAGGAGGACTCTGACTTTGAGGACTCAGGCATGGGGTTGATGGAGGAAGGATCTCATCTCACCCAAATCCCCATTCCTCCCATGGAAGTGCAGGGAGAGCTATCAGAGGTTGCTTCTGAGGACACGCCCCTTTCTTCTGTGCCCGAGGAGCCACCTGATCCACTTGCTGATTCCCAGCCAGGTGCTCAGCAGTTTCCCATGGCTACCCAGTCAGCTAGCCCCCCTCATTCGGAAGGAGAAGTTGAGGTCCAGCCCCTTTCCACCTTCTCTTGCAGAATTCAGAGGCACAAAGAATAGCCAGCGGGGGTAAGGAGAAGCTGTTGTTTGTGCGCAAAAGTGAAACCTGTTTAAGGGGGCATTAACAAGGAGGGGATGCTGAGACAACATCTGTAACTGGGGGCTTGCTTAGTCAGCGCTAGTCAGATAAATAGTTCTTAGAAAGCATAGTTAGGTGAATGAGCTGAAAAGCTTTTGCTCTAACTGTAACTTTAATAAAAAGAGAAAACCTTACTGAACCATGTGCTCCTGAGTTCTTTGGCTCTGGACAGGACAGACCGCTCCCAAGAGCTTCATATAGATGTTAAACAGCATGGGGACAAGATGATACCCTGTGGCACCCCACAGCACAACTGCCAGGGGGCTGAAAGACAATCACCCAATGCTATTCTCTGAAAACTACCTTGGAGATAGGATCAGAACCTCTGTAAAACAGTGCCTCCAATACCCATCTCACCCAGTCGGACCAGAAGGATACTGTGGTCAATGGTGTCAAAAGCCACTGAGATATCAAGTAAGAGTAACAGGGTCACACTCCCCCTGTCCTTCTCCCAATAAAGGTCATCCATCAGGGCAACCAAGGCCTGAGCCCAGAGTGGGATGGTTCAAGATAATCCATTTCATCCAAGAGTACTTGCAACTGCTGTGCCACAACCCTCTCAATCACCTTCCCTAAAAAAGGGCTATTTGCGTCTGGGCGGTAATTGTCACAAACCAGTGGGTCCAGGATGGGCTTTTTCAGGAGCAGTCGGATCACCACCTCTTTCAGGGCAGCTGGAACCACTCCTCCCACAATAATGTGTTGACCACACCCTGGATCCACTTGGTTAATCCCCCTCAGCAAGCTTTAATAAGCCAAGAAGGACAAGGGTTGAGAGGACACATTGCTGGCTGCATCGTCACAAGCACCTTGTCCACATCATCAGGACGCATCAACTGAAACTGTTCCCAAGAAGTTGCAGCAGATGTTGCACTGGACATCCCACTGGGGAATACCATAGATGTGCATGGGGCATCAAGGTTGCTATGGACGCAAGCAACTTTAACCTCAAAGTGCCTTGCAAACAATTCACAGCAGGCCTCCAAAGGATCTAAAACTCCATTTCCTGGAGTTGATGTCAACAGACCCCTGACAGTATGGAAATGCTTCACTGGACAGCTACTTGAGGATGCGATGGAGGCAGTGGGCTGCCTTTGCCAGCCTCACCGCCACACACTTATGATGTTTTACTTGTGCCTGATCAGCCTCACAGCATGCCTTTTGCCTCTTGCACTCTAGCTGTTGTCCGCCCTGTTTCATTGGCCTTAGTTCACTGGTGTACCAAGGTGAAAACTGGGCTCCACAATGCCAGAGAAGGCACTCAGGGGCAACCGTGTTAAGAGCATGATGCGTGTTGCTGTTCCACAGCATGACAAAGGCTTCAACAGGGTCACCTGCTCTATCTACTGGGAACTCCCCCAGGGAATTCAGGAATCCAGTGGATTCCGTTAGTCTCCAGGGGTGGACCATCTTAATCTGCCCACCACCCCTGCAGGGGAGGAGTGGAGCAGTAAATCTAAACTTCACCAGGAGGTGGTCTGACCATGACAATGGGGTGACATCCAACCCCCCCATCTCCAGAACACCCCTTCCTCCATCTGGAGCAGGGTGTGCCCTGCCCTATGCATTGGGTCGGTGACAACTTGAGACAGCCCTATGGTCGTCATGGAGGCCATGAAGTCTCGAGCCAGAACACTAGAGGCAGCCTCAGCATGGGCATTCAAATCACCAAGGACTATTGTTCTGCACTCTCTGAATACCACAGCCGTGATGGCCTCTGCCAGCTCAGTCAGAGAAGCTGACAGGCAGCAGGGTGGATGGTACACCAGCAGCAACCCCAGTTTCCTGCCTCCTTGGCCTGACACAAGGTGCAGGCCCTCACAGCCAGCTCCAAGACAGAGTGGTTTCCTGCTGACAGAGATCAAAGTTCTGTGGACCGCAGCAACTCCTCCCTTCCCCCCTGTCCCTGCAGCCTGTGCTGGTGTTGCACCAAGTATCCAGGTGGACAAAGCTGGGCCAGATCACCTCCTCCCAGCTCACCCACCCAGGTCTTGGTAATGCACACCAAATTGGCACCTTCATCCATGATCAAATCATGGATGAGTGTGGTCTTATTGTGTACCAATCTGGCATTAAACAACAGCACACATAGGCCAGTGGGCACAGCAGATGAGCAACAAGGAACCTAACCACAAGAGGAGTGGGGGCGAGGAACAAGGCGTAGATAGCCTTGCCCTCATCTTCTATGGTAGTTCACCACCTCCCTATGGCTATACTTCCCTCTACTCATGATCACTGAAATTGGGGTGGCCCCACCCATATTCCTCCTTACTAAGACTCCTCCTCAACATCTGATATGGACCCAACAAGAGCCCAACAAAGCCTACCTGAACCAGTTATCCCAGTAGGACTCTGCCAGAATTGGGAACAGTCCAACCCACTCAATATCTTTCACACAGGGCACATCTACTCCCCCTCTGTCTCACACCCAGGGAGGGCATCTGAAGGCATCTGGCGACTTTCTCCTGTCATTCAGTTCACCGCACAGTCTCTCACCCTGTGCAGGAACTACACATGTGCCATACATCCTCCCTACTACCAATCTCCTCTAGACTGGTTTAAAAAAAAGAAAAAAGAAATAGAAGGGGGTAGTGCCCTTGCTTTTGGGACTCCCTAAGGAGCTCCTCAAGGGGCAACTCTCTTTGGTGTTGTCCCTTCGATGGCAACCCCGCCAGTGGCAGACCCGCCGCCCAAGGGCAGCTGGGTTTTTATGCCCCCTGACCCAGCCAGGAGCTGATGCAAGATTAACTGCAGCCTCTCTCTGGAGTCAGGGTCAGGCAGGGGGTCTTAGTCCTTGCGGCACTTAACAGGGACCTCAGCTGTCTCAAGAGACAGCAACCCAGAGGAGCAAGCAAGCAAGCTCCAGGATGCTCAGATACTCACTCCCAGGGCAGATCTTCTCCAGTCTCCCAGTGCTGTAGCTGTTCCCAAGGACCCAAAGGGCAGCTGGGCTTTTATGTCCCCTGACCCAGCCAGGAACTGATGCAAGAGGCTGCAAGATTAACTACAGAGTACTGTTTGATTAACTACAAAGTACACTCTCTCTTGGCAGCTATTAGAAGCCATTTTATGCTGGCACCCACAGCACTTTTATCAAGATATTTGTACTGGCACCTCATTTTTCACCAAAATGGGGATTTGATAGTCAGCCATCTGACAATGCACAGTTCCCCCATCACCACCAGGGCCTGTCCATTTGGGAACCTTAGACTGGTGCCCTCCAAATACTTTGGACTACAATTCCTATCAATGCTATTGTGGCTGGGGCTAAAGGGAGTTGTAGTCCGAAGCATATGGAGAGCGTGAGGTTAGGGACGTAGTCTTAGATGGTTTCTAGACTTCAGGATCAGGTCCAAACAGGATGGTATCCACAGGCATGCTTCTAGGTATTATATCACTTGCTTGCACTCATCCCTTGTACCCTTTCTGCTCCCTCTCCCCTCTCCCACACAAATCTAAATTTAGAGGATAGATCCTGGAAGTATGGTGTCATCATTGGCTTACATTGTTCTGCACTGTGCACGTGGAAGGTGCTAATGAATCAATTGCAAATACAAAACATTATTAATTCAAACTTACCTTCACTGGGCCTGTAAACATTCTGGGCAAGAGGCTCCTAATAACACTGACTCGCTTCACAAATAAAAAACTCACTTTTAATCTCAAAGACCTTTTTATTGAAAGAGCTTCAACTTTAGGAATCAGCAAGACCCTGGGCCAACTTTCTATTCTTTCAAAGTGGTAAGACAAATATAATTGGACTAAAATTCTCACAATCGCTTGTCCTAAAGCTTACATGACTTTTTGAAATCATCTCATGGTGCAGATCAACATGGAGGCCAGTCCTCTGAACTGATTCCATGGATTTGCCTCCCTCCGCCACCTGCCTTGCAAGGAACAAAAGATGACCTTCTCAGACGTGGGATGCTCTTTGGAAGGTATCATAAGAACATAAGAAGAGACTGGATGGATCAGGCCATAAACCCATTTAGTCCAGCATCATGTTCACACAGTGGCCAACCAGATGCCAATGGGAAATCTGCAAGCAGGACCCGAGTGCAACAGCAGACTCTTGCCATTTGTGATTCCCAGAAAGTGGCATTCAGAGACATACTGCCTCCAACAATGGAGGTAGAACACAGGCATCATGGACAAAGAACACAAGCCACCACAAACTTGGTTCCATGCAGATCTTAACTTGAACATAAGTACAAGAAATGTAGATGCGAGAGGCCCAGATTCAAATCTCACCTGAGCGATAGATTCACTAGGTGGATTTGGACAAATCTCATATCTTTCAGTTTCAAATAGGAATAGGAAGTGACCTAACTTTTCAAGATGACACAGTAATGAAATGCGACATAATGCTCTTGTTAGTGTTTAAAGCCCTAAACAATTTAGGCCCCATGTACCAGAAGGAACCCCTCCTTCCCTGCAGACTCTCTCAGATCTTAAGACAAGCAGAGGGAACCCTCTTGATAGTTCTGCTGCCCTCCAAAGCTTGTGGGTCGAGGTCTGGGACATGGCATTCTCTGTGGCAGCCCCTAAGTTGTGGAACTCCCTCCCCACAGAGGTGAGTCTGGCAACTTCTCTATACAGTTTTCGACGAATGCTGAAGACGCATCTCTTTATCATGGCCTTTGACACCTGAGATGTATATTTTTAGGATCCACCCAATTTTTGATTGTAAGTTGTTGTAAATTGTTTCTAAGGATACATTTTAAATTGTTGTAAGCCACCCTGGGACCTTGGGGTGAAGGGCAGGTAATAAATGTGTTGATGTTGCTGTTGTCGTTACAACAATGTACAACTTGATGAGATGGTTCTACCATAAGGCATTGACTACATTAAAGGTGACTGACATTCCATGGAGGAAAACAGAATTGATTGCTTTCCATTAAATTGGTCTGTACTTGACTATTTCCAAGTGTGCACTCTCAACAGCAATGGTATGGCATTCAATTATTTACAAAGGAGGGGAAGCATTTCAGTTTATTTAAAACATTTTTTAAAAAAATGTTTCAAAGGAAGAGAGAGTATTTGAGGAACAACATTAGGTCTCAAGACGAAAGATGATAGATAGATATAGACAGGGCTTTTTTTCTGTGTTTGTGATGGTACTTACTGGTACAGAGTACCATCACCTCTTTTTTGGCTGCCCATGGCAATCATTTTATGCTGGCACCCACAACACTTTTATCAAGGCATAACTACTGCCACCTCATTTTTTACCCTAAACAGCACTGGATATAGATATATAGATATATTCCTCGCAATCTTTTTTCTCTCCTCCCTCACTCTGTCAAAAATGAATTAAAAATGGCACATGGTTAACAGCACAATCTTATGCATGTTTACTCAGAAATGAGACCCACTGTCTGCATAGGATTGCCTAAGCCTGTCATGGAGAACCTTTGGCCTTCCAGGATGTTGTTGAACTACAACTCCCATCATCCCTGGCCATTGGCTGCACTTGCTGGGGCTAATGGGAGTTGTAGTTTAGCAACATCAGGAAGGCCAAAGGTTCCCCATGCCTGGCCTACACCTAAGGCTGCAACCCTATACCCATTTATCTGGGAGTAAGCACCGCTGAAATCAACAGAACACATTCTGAGAATACGTGCATAGGATTGCATTATAAGTCTTTAAAATGTTCCATGCTGAAAAAGATACAGAGCCGTAAAAGTATTTTGACATCACAATATTTCCTTCAAACTAAAGCAGGGGAAATCATTTTCAGGTGTAGAAATAAATACCCCTAATGCCTGAGAATTGTATTAAACACAATACCTTTGGGTTACCTTAAAAGGTGATGATTTTCCAAAGCTTAATGAGACACAATTTCAGACACAAAGTCCTAGCCAGAAACAAAAAAGCATTGTCATAGTCTCAACGTAATTGTGCACATTTTCTTTCCTCACAATCTAACACTCTTCTCTCTCCCTGACCCCCCCCCCACCAGCCCTGCTGGCTGTTGTTGTGGTATGATGTCAAGCTAAAAATTACAAAGATCCGGATTTTGTTTTTCCTGCATTCTATTTCTTTTTCCCCTGACTTCCTGTCTTCATGAAATTTTAATCAGGCATTTAAAGTAAATAGCCATGCAGTGTCTTTCTGCCTCTCCGAATGTTTGGGGATGGGTGTTTTGGGTAAAGCGATAGCCCAAAGACCTTGAAAGCATTTAATCCCGTTTGGATTTGGCAAGGCAATGGAAAATTAAAACACTGTTCTTTCCACTGCTAACAGCTCTGGTGGGGAGGGGAGGGGAAACTCTGATGCGGCCGAGGTAACTGCTTCATCTCATCCCTTTCACTGAATAAAATGATGGGGATGGGGGGGTGAGAAATCAAGCCAACTGATAAAGGTAAACTTGACTTGTTAAGGAAGAACAAATCCCTCAAAGAAAATTAAAGGCAGCAATGCTGCAATCCTGCCTTAAATCTCTTCTTAATGAAAAACTACAAATTAAAGGTCCTGGCCTCTATTTGCTGGAGGTATACAAGGAATGATTTGCCTAAGCAATGTTCCTTTCCCACCCACCCCCAAGTTATGACCCTTTTAAAGAGCTATTGGGAGGTAGCACATTTTATATCAGCCTTCCAAAGTCATACCACCTTATGGCAAGAATATGATTTCTCTGCCCTGTTACACGTTTTCATGCTGATGGAAAACCCAATATCAAGTCATAAGGTGAAATAAACCACCAGTCTGTCCCCTTATATCCCATGACCACGAGGCCATAAGATGAGCATGCAGGAGTCAGTGCATAAAAGGGAGAAGGGACAAGTAACTCACACAGTGGTGCATTGGGGACTTTTCAATTTAGAAAAAAGGCAAGTAAATGGGGACAGTATAAAATTATGTACAGTGTGGAGAACATGGATAAAGAGATGTCTTTCTCCCTCTCTCATAACACTAGAATGTGAGGCCATCAAATGAAGCCGAATGTTGGAAGATTCAGGATAGACAAAAGGAAGTACTTCTTCACTCAGTGCATAGTTCAACTATGGAATTTGCGCCCGCAAGAGGAGTGAGGGCCACCAGCTTGGACGGCTTTGAAAGAGGATTCGACACATTCACAGAGGAAAAGGCTTTCAATAGCGTAATACTGAGAGTTGTAGGGATGGAAAGATCTCTCTGTTTCTCATCCTTCCGATCTGAAATTCAGTTTCTGCAGCAAATTGCATTTTTTTAAAAAAACTGACAAAATTTCTTCAGCACTTTAGTGCACGTCTGCTAAAAAAACACATTATTGCTTGTAGTTTTGACTAATGCATACATTTTGCAAGCATTTTCTCGTAATGCAATACTTTTTTTTGGTATTTTCAGTATTATATTCATTTTATGTACACTTCCCCATGAATATGCATATTTGTAAACATCGTTTGGTTGGAGAACTACATCACGAAATCCAGATAAGTGCAAATTCCGAAGGATGTCTGTGTTTCAGTTCTCATATTGTTTCGGAAAGTGCAAATTTGATAGATTTGGCTTTAAATGCGAACTGAATCAAATTTCTCCCTCATCCCTAGAGAATTGTTAGGAGACAGGTATTTGCTTCACAGCTCCCAGAATGGTTTGACAATCAATCCCTCTTTTCAGGAAACTCTGGGAATTGTAGCTCTGTGAGGGAACTAAGGGTTTCCTAACAACTTTAACTAACTAACTGCAGGACTTTTTCAGGGAAGCCATGACTGTAAAAATTGTATGAGTGCCCTTTCAATGCATGGTGCAGATGTGGCCTTAAAGAGTCCTTCCTCCTCCAGGCAAAAGTTGTCTCCTGGCTTGTATTTGCCAATAGGGACAGACCACCTATTAAGCAAAATGAAGCTACTGCCACAGGAGGCGGGGGGGAGGTATTGGGGATGGCAAATTAGGCTGCCTTGCCTCCCGCAATTCCTTTACTTTGCATACTTTGCCAACAGACACTTCTGGGCCAGCTCTCCCAGAATGCCTTGCTGTGAGGAAAGACCCTCTTCCCTTTCTCAGAGTGAGGCAGAGAGGAGGGGAGGAGGGAGACCTTAGCAGTGGCAACATATCAGAAGTAAGGGGAAGGGGAGGGGTGGTAGGACAGGACAAGAGAGGCAGTGCTGACAGCAGAGGAGGGGCAATGAGCAGCTGTTCTCAGACAGAACCATGTCTTGTGCTAGCCCTGTTCACAAGCTGGCATATTCCATCACAATGGAAGACTTTGATAACCCTGCAGCCAGAGCTCCCTCCCCAGTTTCCCAGAAGAATACTGCTGTTCCGCTTACCCCAATTTCTGAGTGGTGCAAGACTTCCAGGGGTTCCAGCGGTTCCCCAGGGTTCCATTTCCTTGGAATGAGGGTGACTGGACACTGTGGTGTCTCTGTGATATATGGTTTTATTTATACATATGTACAACCTGAGCATAAGATGGAGCATTAACACTCTAACAGATCTTGCTTCCCCATTAGGCATCTAGGAGAGCTTTGGATTCAGCACAGAGAGTGAGGCAAGTCTCTCTGTGTCTTTCCAGTTCCCAGGTCCACCTCTCTCTCTCATGCACACCAATACTACTTCCTTGGCGGGGGAGAGGAATAACCCCCCTGCAAGAGTTCCTATAGCAACCGGACTGCCCTGGACCAAATCTTTAGACATGTATATCAGGTCCATCAACCAAATAAAGCAACTGGCTTGACCAGAACTATTAACTTATGAAAGGAATTGGTCTGACCAGTTCAGCAGATCCCTCTAATACAAACTGTATCAGTACAGATAACAAAATAATAGGTTGGAAGGGGTCCCACAGACACAATCCAAACTGACCCCCCCAATCCCATAATGCTGCAGAATTTTTGGCAGTGTGCAAGTGGCCACTCTAATGCATAGTCACACTCACCACTCACAGAACTCAAGCACACATCTCTCATGAAACATTTGCTTTCAAATCTAGTAAAAGTCCATCACTCCTTGCTCTTTGTAAGGCTACTTCCTATTTCTATTCCATAGGGACAGGATAGAACACAACTGGGAATGCACCAGGAACATACAGCATTTCACAGTCTTGAAATACAGTAGGATTATGTGGAAAGCCTTTTGTCATAACCTCCCAAGGCATGCTCTGTCCTCACTAGAAAACTGTGGCCAGGTAACCATGAAAATAGGGGAAAAAACATAAAAAAATTCAAGACACAGACTGTAGGTCAGTGTGATGATATTGAGGAGATGTGAGAGCTTACACATTTCTCATTCACTGTTCAGGTTTCTGGTCCCTTAGCGTGTGGGATGTAGGGTTGGTTAGCGCACCCTTTCATCCTCTAGCTTGGGAAGTCTTTTCTCATCCCCTCCAATGCTGTGATGTTGTCTGCTTGCTGATTGTTGTCTCTGGTATGTTTTGTTGTTTTCATATGCTGTTCACTGTTTTGTGGGTCTTTCAGGCCAAAAAGTTGTATATAGGCAAATAATAATATTAACAACAACATTATCGGCAACATACAGCTTTTACAAAAGCAGCTTTGGAAACAGAGCAGAAATGGCACCATCAAACTGTAGAGCCCACAGGTAATATTGTTTGTCACTGCACCACACACACACACAGAGAAAATAAAACAGAGGCTTGTGCCAGCCTATTCACTGCAGTGACAGTATTTAGTGGCTTGCTGAAGCAGAGCCAGCATGGCTTCTGCAAGGGAAAGTCCTGTCTCAGTAACCTATTAGAATTCTTTGAGAGTGTCAACAAGCATATAGATAGAGGTGATCCAGTGGACATAGTGTACTTAGACTTTCAAAAAGCGTTTGACAAGGTACCTCACCAAAGGCTTCTGAGGAAGCTTAGCAGTCATGGAATAAGAGGAGAGGTCCTCTTGTGGATAAGAAATTGGTTAAGAAGCAGAAAGCAGAGAGTAGGAATAAATGGACAGTTCTCCCAATGGAGGGCTGTAGAAAGTGGAGTCCCTCAAGGATTGGTATTGGGACCTGTACTTTTCAACTTGTTCATTAATGACCTAGAATTAGGAGTGAGCAGTGAAGTGGCCAAGTTTGCTGATGACACTAAATTGTTCAGGGTTGTTAAAACAAAAAGGGATTGCGAAGAGCTCCAAAAAGACCTCTCCAAACTGAGTGAATGGGCAGAAAAATGGCAAATGCAATTCAATATAAACAAGTGTAAAATTATGCATATTGGAGCAAAAAATCTTAATTTCACATATACACTCATGGGGTCTGAACTGGCGGTGACCGACCAGGAGAGAGACCTCGGGGTTGTAGTGGACAGCGCGATGAAAATGTCGACCCAGTGTGCAGCAGCTGTGAAAAAGGCAAATTCCATGCTAGCAATAATTAGGAAAGGTATTGAAAATAAAACAGCCGATATCATAATGCCATTGTATAAATCTATGATGCGGCCGCATTTGGAATACTGTGTACAGTTCTGGTCGCCTCATCTCAAAAAGGATATTCTAGAGTTGGAAAAGGTTCAGAAGAGGGCAACCAGAATGATCAAGGGGATGGAGCGACTCCCTTACGAGGAAAGGTTGCAGCATTTGGGGCTTTTTAGTTTAGAGAAAAGGCGGGTCAGAGGAGACATGATAGAAGTGTATAAAATTATGCATGGCATTGAGAAAGGGGATAGAGAAAAGTTCTTCTCCCTCTCTCATAATACTAGAACTCGTGGACATTCAAAGAAGCTGAATGTTGGAAGATTCAGGACAGACAAAAGGAAGTACTTCTTTACTCAGCGCATAGTTAAACTATGGAATTTGCTCCCACAAGATGCAGTAATGGCCACCAGCTTGGATGGCTTTAAAAGAAGATTAGACAAATTCATGGAGGACAGGGCTATCAATGGCTACTAGCCATGATGGCTGTGCTCTGCCACCCTAGTCAGAGGCAGCATGCTTCTGAAAACCAGTTGCCGGAAGCCTCAGGAGGGTAGAGTGTTCTTGCACTCTGGTCCTGCTTGCGGGCTTCCCCCAGGCACCTGGTTGGCCACTGTGAGAACAGGATGCTGGACTAGATGGGCCACTGGCCTGATCCAGCAGGCTCTTCTTATGTTCTTATGTTAAAGTTAATAAACAAAAAACCAGAAGTGGTGTTAAGGGGGAAAAAAAAGAGGGAAAAGGCAGCTGGAGTTTAAGGGTCAACGGTTCTGTTATTAATGAGGTTTATGCGATCTGAAATGAGAGTCAATGACCTCAGATCAGCGCTAATGCCGATCTCTGTGACCTGTTTTAATTTAAAGTGCTGTCATTCCAGTTTTACCACACATCATTCTGGGTTCTGACTGGTGAAGGAGAGGAAGTTTTCTGAGGTTTTGGCCTATAATTAAAATAGCCACATTTCCCCCCACCCAGTTTATTTAAGCACTGCCATCAGTAGTTGCGAAGTGACAGTCTCTCGTGGGCTTTGCTCTCCAGGATAATTGAGTTTTAAATGGGCTGGAGATTTAATCAAAGGTGCATTTACAGATGCCCGAGTATTTTGGAACTGTTTCACTGCCAGCAGCAAAGCAGGTCAAGGTTTGCATTTGAAACAGTGGGCAGATAGGGACAGGAATGTTTGCTCTTGTCCTTCTGCACACAGCCCCTACCTAGCCTGGGAGGGAAGAGCTAACAATCAAAAGCTTTAGGGAGGAGCCAACTAAACCATGAAGCAAACTTGAAATAGCAGCTTCTAAAAATTAAGATCTTCAGAGACACAAACAAACTAATAAGATAAGGGCATCCCTGCGAGAGAGCAAAGATACCCTTGACAGAGCTGGCAGGAGAATTCACACTATGAATAACAAGGAAAGAGATTGCCTCAAAAGTGAGCCTGTGCTTCCAATCCCCCTTCTCCAAATGCAAAGTATCGTTTGTGGCCTTGTTGAGACAAAAAGGTGCCAGAGCATTCCCCTCCTCCCCCTTTCCCATGCCAGAAGCTCTTTCTGTATTCTGGTTCGCTCTATGCTTTGGAAGGAAGCATAGTTTACACAGTTGGATGCATATTGCTTCAGCCCACCACTGTGCAACTGTCATCAGAAATCAGTGCGGTGGCCAGCTAGCCGCCCTCTATTTGGCATGACCTCTTGACATTTCTAACATCCAAGAAATGAAAAGCCCCTCCAAAGCAAAGGCAGAAGCAGGTATTGACCCAGCTTCCGTGGGGCTTAAAATACATATTCAAATAGGCTACATGCTTAAAAGACTTGCTACTGTATCTTCTTCAAAACCTCCTGGAGCAAATTGTTAGATCTTTGGTTTGCTTCAAGGAACACAACAATCTGAGTTGCCAGTCCCCCAAAACAAACAAACAAGCCCCCAAGACCAGGAAGCAATGTGTTTAAAGGCAGGAAAAGATCCAATGTAAAGACCACTGTAGAGAGCTCCCCTTCCCTATCCAGACAAGGGCAATTTCAAAGAATATGCTTTAGAGCTGTCCTCAGTAAATAGACCAGATTAACTGCCTTTTGGTTCATGTTTTTACATTGATTGGTTGATGGAATCCTCTGAAAAGCAGATGCACTTTGTATGGCTCACTTGCAATAAAAAGCAGAATGCTATTCAGTCCTACTGCAGCCCAATAGCCCTGGTGAGGGATATCCCTTCGTTTGCATATTTATAGGGTCTTACAGAGCTCTGCTGAAGCTTGCTGCCAGCAAGTGGAAATCAAGCTGTCAGGGCTTTCTATTTTCATCCCTACCTATAGTTTCCTTAATGGCAAGGAAGAGAGGCAGCATGTGTATTTCCCATCTATTGGGGGCTGGGAATACTGATTTACATCAGTGTTGTACATCTCTCCTATGCATGGAAGGGGGGGGTTCTATTCAGTTTGCGGTGAAAGGCGAACTCCCTAATTTGTATTTTCATGAATTTCACAAAACAATATGTGAGCTGAAACACAGACATCCTTTGAAATTTGCACTTCTCTGAATTTTGCAATGCAGTTCTCCTGCCACATAACATGTATTTTAAAAATGCAATGTTAGGGTACACTAGGCATAAAATTGCATGTATTGGTGAAAACAACATACAAAAATACATCATATTGAGGGAATTGTATTAAAAATGTGCATATTAGAAGAAACCCACTGATGAATTTTCTTCAGGATTTTTTTTTTAAAAAAATCACAAATTATGTAGAAATGTGAACTGAATTTAAGATTGGAAAAAATTATAAAATGAGAGTAACGGAAATAGACAGATTTGCCCATCCCTACTGCTACAATCTAGCTTCCCAAGGATGCAGATTCTGTCTGCTGGCATTTAACATGCACGGTACCCTACAAATATTCCTCCATCAGATCCCTAAGACATCACACACCAGATTCTGAAAACACAGTTGTTGAAAGAGACTGGCACCTACTGCATGCTAGAGGCAGGGAAGGATTGTTTTGTTCATTCTGTTAGCACCATATCCGGGGGGGGGGAATCCCATAAAGATAAATGCTACTAATATTTTAAAAAATCATTGTGTTTCCCTTTCTTTAAAGAATAAAAAAGGGGGGAGGGAGAGCATGCCTTGAAAAATGAAAAATGTCCAAAGCCTCAAATTGTGCTATGCTTTGATTAGCATAAACACTTTGTGCTCAATTACAATTTCAAAAAGAGCCACTGATTAAATTTAGCATCCTCTTCTTGACTTTCACCATGAATAATCCATGGATGAAGCCATTGGTAAAGTTGAGCTTAATGGAACCAAATACTAATTGGCCAAATAAGGGTGTTCAGCTAACCAGGAAGATGCAGGATCATGGGGAATAGGATACAGTTATGGACACTGAGTTGCATCCATTGTTAGTACTATTCCAAGGAAACTCATTGAAATTAATGGATACAACTAACTTAGGTCTTAGGTGGATGCTACCCACTGTCCATAATACAGGAACAATGTACAGCCAGAGCTCTTTAATTAATCATGGTTTCCTATCCTGAATGTGTCATTCAGTGATGCTTCCTTCCAACACATGATCCCAATAATGCCAAGGCACTAGGGATCGCATGTCATGGGACTTAAGCAAAGAATACAGAAAAGGATGCAATGGAGATGATGCTTACAATGGCCCATTCTAGGAGGAGGTTAGACCCATCATTACTCTCAACTCAGAGTAATGACTTATGACTTTAGATATGACTGCACCAGATCCACAAGAAGAGCTGAACTGCATCCCACTGCTTTGGACAAGCCATACTTGCAGCACCCCTATAAATATTGTCAGGACTGTCATAGAATTAATAATTTTGTAGTGCTGCTTATATACAGAATCATTTTGGGCATCTCTCCCTTAACCCCCACCATTATGGATACAGAACTCCCATATTCTATTTTTGGTTTTCTGAAATATTGGTGCTTCTGAAAAACTTTTATTCTGAAAAACTTTTACTCTTTCCCACTCTTGATATCTTTTTAATGACGGTTTAAAAACCCTTGAACTTCGTTCCTGTTTATGGGAGGCCTTTTCAGTGGTGGCTCCCCATTTGTGGAATGCCCTCCCCAGTGAGTACATCTGTCTCCATCATTTAGAGGGAGCTCCACGAGCTAGAGGGAGCCCCAGCTGATGAAGCATCAAGGCCCCAGCTGATGAAGCATCAAGGCGAGTTAAGCAGCAGAGCGAAAAGAGAGTAAGTAGCTCCCATTTATTCCATTATTTAATTGAATTAAAACAGCTCAGAGAAATAAGCAATAAGGGCAGCCTAAGGTCACCCTGAGCTAGGAGCCAAATCCTGAAAGAACCTATATCTTAGGAGACAGATCCTAGGAGAAGGAAGCCTATAGAAAGCTAGTGTTCAACACCACCCTAGCAGGAAAGCTTCAGGGGACACTGTAAATAAGACTAAATTCCAGTCGGAGAGAAGGGGAAAAAGGAAACTCCACCGATACATACAGGGAGAGAGTCAGCTCAGTCCTTGCTAAAAAGGGCAGCTTTAGCCTTCCTGAAACACAACCACAAGCTCTGTTTCCCTAGGTTAAAGAAAGGTCAGGCTGTTCTAGGTGGGAAAACAACAAACACAAAAGACTTGCCTGGAAGTCGCAGCCCCTTGCTGAGATTAAAAGCAGCCAAAAGCTTAAACAGCCCCGCCCCTCGCTCAGGAAGGAAGCCTGCCTTCCTGCCTTCAAAGGAAGGAAGCCTGAGATAATACTAAAGAGTTAAGCCCCAGCTGATAGTTGAGCCATAAGCCTCAAGTAACACATCATTGGCTGGCAGCAGTAGCTGGGAGGAACCAGCCACACATATAAAGTCAGAGCACCTAGCGAGGGAGCCTGCTCTACAAGCTAGAGAGAGCCCCAGCTGACAAAGCGTCAAGGCGAGTTAAGCAGCAGAGCGAGTTCGGCAGCAGGGCGAGGAGGCCAGGGCCCCCCACTCTGCCCTTCTGTTCCCTGACCTCAACTAAACCACAGTCTCCAACCTATTGACGTAATAAACCTCAAACAAAACTATGCAGGTAAGAAGCCAGCAGGCGTGTGGGGGCTTTCCAGTGTTTTGCACAGCCTGCAGCATGTATGACTATCTGCCTGTTGGACAGCAGTCGTGGGTGTGCTCTCAGTGCAATGAGCTCCTGGCTCTCCAGGAACGACTTCATTTCCTTGAGGCCAAGGTGGCAGACCTGGAAAAGCTGAGAGAGGCAGAGAGGTGTGTGGAGGAGGCCTTCAGGGACGTTATAGCTGTGTCCCACTCCAGCGATGATAGCTCTCCTGCTATCATGGAGAACGATGGTCTCGGGGAAGGAGAGCATCCAGCTGAGGAAGAGGGAAACGATCCTTAGAAGGGACCCATTCCTTGGGGGATGAGCAGCTATCCTCTCGTGCCGAGGATATATCTCCAGGGGGTGGAGGGATCCTTGTAGTGGGTGATTCGATCATTAGGAACATAGACAGTGGGGTGTGTGATGGGTGTGTAGACTGCAAGGTGTTTTGCCTGCCTGGTGCGAAGGTTGCGGATATCGCCCGTCATTTAGATAGTTTGGTAGACAGTGCTGGGGAGGAGTCAGTGGTCGTGGTGCACGTTGGCACCAACGACATGGGGAAATGCAGCCGTGAGGTCCTGGAAGCAAAATTTAGGTTGCTAGGTAGGATGCTGAAAGCCAGGACCTCCAAGGTGGCTTTCTCTGAAATGCTACTGGTTCCACGCGCAGGACCAGCCAGACAGGCCCAGCTTTGCAGTCTCAATGCCTGGATGAGACGATGGTGTCGGGTGGAAGGGTTTAGATTTGTTAGGCACTGGGGAACATTTTGGGACAAGTTGGGCCTGTACAAAAGGGACAGGCTCCACTTGAACCAGAATGGAACCAGACTGCTGGCACTTAAAATTAAAAAGGTAGTAGAGCAGCTTTTAAACTGACTGAGGGGGGAAACCCGACAGGAGCTGAGAAAGGTCCGGTTCAGAATAAACCTCCCCCCTGGGATAAAAACCAAAGAAATGATGAAATTTTAAAAGGGGTAGGCCTAGAAGTAGGCATTGTGAGAGCAGGGGCACAGCATATAAATTCAGAAGAGCAAAATTACCACAGGCCTAACCACAAGTGCCAAAGACACTTGAAGAGAGACACTGCTTACAAGTGCCTGTACGCTAATGCTAGGAGCCTGCGAACCAAGATGGGAGAACTGGAGTGCTTGGTCTTAGAGGAGAGCATTGATATAGTGAGCATAACGGAGACCTGGTGGAATGGAGAAAACCAGTGGGATATGGTTATCCCTGGATATAAACTATATTGGAAGGACAGGGAAGGACGTATTGGTGGCAGAGTCGCTCTATACGTGAAAGAAGGCATTGAATCCAGCAAGCTCGAAACCCCAAAACAGGCAGACTCCTCCACAGAATCGTTGTGGGTGGTGATACCATGCCCCAGGAGGGACTTAATACTGGGAACGATCTATAGTCCCCCTGATCAAAATGCTGAGGGAGACCTTGAGATGAGATATGAAATTGAGGAAGCATCCAAACTAGGAAATGTGGTAGTAATGGGTGACTTCAACTACCCGGACATAGACTGGCCGCATATGTGTTCCAGTCATGACAAAGAAGCAAAGTTTCTAGATATTCTAAATGACTATTCCCTAGACCAGTTGGTCATGGAACCGACCAGAGGGACGGCAACCCTGGACTTAATCCTCAGTGGGGACCGGGACCTGGTGCGAGATGTAAGTGTTGTTGAACCGATTGGGAGCAGTGACCACAGTGCTATTAAATTAAACATACATGTAAATGGCCAATTGCCAAGAAAATCCAACACGGTCACATTTGACTTCAAAAGAGGAAACTTCACAAAAATGAGGGGATTGGTAAAAAGAAAGCTGAAAAACAAAGTCCAGAGGGTCACATCACTCGAAAATGCTTGGAAGTTGTTTAAAAACACTATATTAGAAGCTCAACTGGAGTGCATTATCGCAGATCAGAAAAGGTACCGCCAGGGCCAAGAAGATACCAGCATGGTTAACGAGCAAAGTCAAGGAAGCTCTTAGAGGCAAAAAGTCTTCCTTCAGAAAATGGAAGTCTTGTCCGAATGAAGAAAATAAAAAAGAACACAAACTCTGGCAAAAGAAATGCAAGAAGACAATAAGGGATGCTAAAAAGGAATTTGAGGAGCACATTGCTAAGAACATAAAAACCAACAACAAAAAAATCTATAAATACATTCAAAGCAGGAGACCATCTAGGGAGGCGATTGGACCCTTGGATGATAAGGGAGTCAAAGGTGTACTAAAGAACGATAAGGAGATTGCAGAGAAGCTAAATGAATTCTTTGCATCTGTCTTCACAGTGGAAGATATAGGCCAGATCCCTGAACCTGAACTAACATTTGCAGGAAGGGATTCTGAGGAACTGAGACAAATAGTGGTAACGAGAGAGGAAGTTCTAGGCTTAATGGACAATATAAAAACTGACAAATCACCGGGCCCGGATGGCATCCACCCGAGAGTTCTCAAAGAACTGAAATGTGAAATTGCTGATCTGCTAACTAAAATATGTAACTTGTCCCTCGGGTCCTCCTCCGTGCCTGAGGACTGGAAAGTGGCAAATGTAACGCCAATCTTCAAAAAGGGATCCAGAGGGGATCCCGGAAATTACAGGCCAGTTAGCTTAACTTCTGTCCCTGGAAAACTGGTAGAAAGTATTATTAAAGCTAGATTAACTAAGCACATAGAAGAACAAGCCTTGCTGAAGCAGAGCCAGCATGGCTTCTGCAAGGGAAAGTCCTGTCTCAGTAACCTACTAGAATTCTTTGAGAGTGTCAACAAGCATATAGATAGAGGTGATCCAGTGGACATAGTGTACTTAGACTTTCAAAAAGCGTTTGACAAGGTACCTCACCAAAGACTTCTGAGGAAGCTTAGCAGTCATGGAATAAGAGGAGAGGTCCTCTTGTGGATAAGGAATTGGTTAAGAAGCAGAAAGCAGAGAGTAGGAATCAACGGACAGTTCTCCCAATGGAGGGCTGTAGAAAGTGGAGTCCCTCAAGGATCAGTATTGGGACCTGTACTTTTCAACTTGTTCATTAATGACCTAGAATTAGGAGTGAGCAGTGAAGTGGCCAAGTTTGCTGACGACACTAAATTGTTCAGGGTTGTTAAAACAAAAAGGGATTGTGAAGAGCTCCAAAAAGATCTCTCCAAACTGAGTGAATGGGCGGAAAAATGGCAAATGCAATTCAATATAAACAAGTGTAAAATTATGCATATTGGAGCAAAAAATCTTAATTTCACATATACGCTCATGGGGTCTGATCTGGCGGTGACCGACCAGGAGAGAGACCTCGGGGTTGTAGTGGACAGCACGATGAAAATGTCGACCCAGTGTGCGGCAGCTGTGAAAAAGGCAAATTCCATGCTAGCGATAATTAGGAAAGGTATTGAAAATAAAACAGCCGATATCATAATGCCATTGTATAAATCTATGGTGCGGCCGCATTTGGAATACTGTGTACAGTTCTGGTCGCCTCATCTCAAAAAGGATATTATAGAGTTGGAAAAGGTTCAGAAGAGGGCAAGCAGAATGATCAAGGGGATGGAGCGACTCCCTTACGAGGAAAGGTTGCAGCATTTGGGGCTTTTTAGTTTAGAGAAAAGGCGGGTCAGAGGAGACATGATAGAAGTGTATAAAATTATGCATGGCATTGAGAAAGTGGATAGAGAAAAGTTCTTCTCCCTCTCTCATAATACTAGAACTCGTGGACATTCAAAGAAGCTGAATGTTGGAAGATTCAGGACAGACAAAAGGAAGTACTTCTTTACTCAGCGCATAGTTAAACTATGGAATTTGCTCCCACAAGATGCAGTAATGGCCACCAGCTTGGACGGCTTTAAAAGAAGATTAGACAAATTCATGGAGGACAGGGCTATCAATGGCTACTAGCCGTGATGGCTGTGCTGTGCCACCCTAGTCAGAGGCAGCATGCTTCTGAAAACCAGTTGCCGGAAGCCTCAGGAGGGGAGAGTGTTCTTGCACTCGGGTCCTGCTTGTGGGCTTCCCCCAGGCACCTGGTTGGCCACTGTGAGAACAGGATGCTGGACTAGATGGGCCACTGGCCTGATCCAGCAGGCTCTTCTTATGTTCTTATGTTCTTAGAAGGATTTTGAAAACATCCCTGTTTACCCAGGCTTTTGATGGCTGAAGGAGACTGTTTCTGGCAACCTGGAGATAACTATATGGAAGTATGTTTTAGCTGTAACTGTTTTTAGAATGTTTTTAATTGTTTTTACTATGTTTCTTCTTGTTAAAATGTTTTGTTGTAAATGTGTTTGCCAACCTAGGCTCCTTTGGGAGGAAGGGTGGGATACATATTTAATTAATAATATTTTTTAAAAAATTGATGGTGAACAGTTTTGCCATCTAATTCTTGCTGAATAGATATTGCCACACCATAAGACCCCCATCAGTGATCTAACCTAATTTTTGTTTCAATCAAGATTCATTCGCTCACTTTTTGCTATTTGCTTTTTTTATTACGGTTGTATTATTTTGTTTGAAATTGTTTTGCAATTGTTTGCTCTTGATATAAGTTATTTCAATTATTGTGTTTTTTCTTGTTGTAAGTCGCTTTGAGTTCTACTGTTGAAAAAAGCGACTAACAAATGCCAGTAATAAATAAATAATTTTTCAAAAAAGAAGCATATTTGCACATTGCAAAGTTCAAACTTCATTCCCTCCTCACACATTTCCTATTCCTCTGACTCTTTCCCCAGCCAGATTTGACTTTTAATTATTTCTTCAAGTATATTTGGGGTTCAATATCCCATTTTCTATAAGGAACAAAGTGGTAGAGGAACAAGGTTGAAAAAGAAATGGGGTGGTGGTGGTCAAGGAGCAGGTTACACAGCAGACCAAGATGATTTTGAACAAACTGAGACCGGAGAAAATATGCTTTAAAAAATCCAAGGAGACACAATGCATTGCTTATGTCTTGTTTCATTTTTGTTCACGGAGGTATAAGATTCCAAACCTGTCTGACTTCTAGTGGTTTTATGGCCCCCGAAGTCTGTTCCTTTTACGCTGCTGGAACATAACTAGCAAATGCCTCGGCTTCCATGAAAAAGCTCAGAACACAAAAAGGCTTCAGAGTGTCGCATAGAGTATTCTGAATAACCCAAACGAGACCAAAAAATATAAAAAAGGAAAGGGTTGCCGTAGAGCATCTGCTTTGCATGCAGAAGGTCTCCAGGTAGAGTTGGGGATGTCCCTCATCTGACACCCTAGAGCAGCCTTTCCCAACCACTGTGCCTCCAGAAGTTTTTGGACCACAACTCCCATCAGCCTCAGCTAGCATTGCCAATGGTCAGGAAGATGGGAGTTGTAGCCCAACAACATCTGGAGGCACACTGGTTGGGAAAGGCTGCCCTAGAGAGCTGCTTGGGTGAAAGCAGTGCTGAGCTTGATGGACCAGTGGTCTGGCTTGGAAGAAGGCAGCACCATAGGCTATTTAATTAGCTCTTTGGAACTGAGTTCTATAAAACACTTACCTGGGAGTTAGTTCTACTGAACTCAATGTGGCTTACTTCTGAGCAGACTCATGTAGGACTGCAGCTTTTCAGTAGGCCTCTATTGAAGTTAGTCGGTTGCCAGAGGGGGCTGGAGGTGGCAAAATGATAGCCTAGTATATGCAGTGCAAATATCTGCAATAAAATTCAATTGTACCATCCACACACAAAAAGCCAGCTGTCACTGAACAAACACATCGAGTTAAGAAATACATAGCCCAAACCCTTGGTCAGAGGATGAATTTGACAGTTGGGGATGAATCCTCAGCTTCTTTAAATGATGAGGAAAAAGCACATGAGTGAAAATATACCTGTATGGCTTTGCATGCGCCCACCACTTCATATCAACTTAGCCACCGTATGTGAAATAGCGGCATATCAATACAACACCTATCCCCCTTTGGGTGAAGGATTTCTGGCATGGTAACTGCCCCAGGGATGGGAACCCTGGTTTGGCCCAAGGGCTCGCTACCACTGGGCTCTTGGGCAACCTTCTGGGGGAAGGGTTGCATGGCAGTGGCCTCAGAGGAGGTAGTGTGGCCTCTGGGTCAGGCAAGGTCTGAGGAGTATCCCAAGGGTCAGACAGAGAGGCCTCGATGGCTGCATTTGGGCCTTGGGCCTGAGACTCCCCACTCTGGCATCACAGACATAGTTTAGACAAGGCCCTGGGCAAGATGTGCAATGCCATAAAGGGAGCATCTTTTTGATCTCTTAGCACCACTGCCCTCAGCTTAACATTTCTATTACTCTTTAGACTGGTAAAACCACTTTACATGTATTATATCAGGAATGGCCTTGAAGATGACTCAGAAACGTCAGCTGGTCCAAAATTCAACAACCAGATTTCTGACTGGGGATCCGTTTAGGACTCGCAGAACTCCTGTTTTAAAACAGCTGCAGTGGTTACTAGTTCATTTCCAAGCCCAAAGCAAGATGCTCACGTTAGTGTTAAGCCCTAAATGACTTATATTTGAAAGGCCGCCTCCTTCCCTAGAGACCCTGTTGGGTGTTGAGATCAAAAGTGGGGGCACTTTTGAAAGTTCCATCACCCTCAAAACTTCAGGGGGTAGTGGCCTGGGAGAGGGCATTCTCTGTGGTGGCCCCTAAGTTGTGGAACTCCCTCCCCACCAAGGTGCATCTGGCAACTTCGCTGTACAGTTTTAGATGAATGCTGACAATGCACCTCTTTATCCTTGCCTTTGACACCTGAGACATGTGTCCACCCTATGTTGGGATTTGGGGTTGTTTTTAAATTGTTTTTAATGTTGTATTTTAAAATGGTTGCACCCTGCCCTGGGACGTAAAGATGAAGGCCGGGTAATAAATGATGATGATGATATAAAATTATGGATGGTGTGGAAGAAATTGATAAAGCGATGTCTTTCTTCCTCTCTCACAACTCGAGAACTCAGGGTGAAGCTGAATGTTGGAAGGTTCAAGACAGACAAAAGAAAGTACTTTTTCACAGAGTGCATAGTTCAATGATTGAATTTGTTTCCACAAGAGGTCGTTATGGTCAGCAAGTGGGATGGCTTTAAAAGAGGATTAGGCAAATTCATGGAGGACAGGGCTATCAACGACTATGTTCAACCTTCACTGTCTCTGCTTGCCAGCTGGTGAGAATTGCAAGTGTGGAGAGTGTTGTGGCACTCCGGTCCTCCTTGTGGGCTTCCCAAGAGGCATGTGGTTGGCCACTGTGAGAAGAGGATGCTGGCCTAGGCGGGCCTTTGGCTTGAACCAGCAGGCCTTTTCTTATGTGCTTATTTCTATGCTGCAGAGGAGAAAGCAGGCATACTTGTTTTTTAGAAAATATGTGGGGACTCAAATAAGGGGTATGGAGATTAACAATTTCCCTTTGAAGGAACAGGAGATTATATCCATCACTGCAAGCATTTCTGCTTGCACAACAGGACTCCCCCTCCTCTTCCTCCCGCACACACTCTGTGCCCTCCCTAAACCTGCTCCAGAGAATTGGGGAAATCCCTAGAATCGATTTAGGGGACACACAGGGAGAGAAGGGCGGAAGTCGCGTTGCATAAACAGAAATCCTTGCGCTGACAGGAAATTTAATTAGCACTACATTGGATACAAGGCAGGATATATGTTATTGGATACAAGGCAGGATATACACTGCACTGTTGCCTATTCCCTGGATTGCTAGGCCTGAAGCAAAAAACACCTTTTGGCCCTGGACAGAATATATTTACAGTGGCACTCTCTCTCTCTTACAGTAGGGCCCCACTGATACAGCGGTTTACATTCCAGACCCCCGCTGTAAAGCGAAAACTGCTGTAAAGCGGAACGCATTGACTAACATTGCCCAAAACGGTGCCCGACGGCCAAAAAATGCTGTAAAAGCAGAACAAGCGCCATAGGAGCAGGGCCTTTCTGCAATTGACAACCGCTGTATTAGTGGAACGCTGTAAAGCGAAGCGCTGTGAAGCGGGCCCCTACTGTAATTTAGATTAGACGTGTAGGGTTGGCTACCACCAGGCTCAGCACATTGGCCAATGCACCCTGGAAAGGACAAAAGAGATCATGCTGTATTCTGCATTGAACTAACTGGTTGCCAGCTTACAATTTGGTCTGACTCTCTGTGTATGTTTTTCCTTTTAAACTGTGCCAAACCAGTACAGATTCCAAGTTGAGATGGCAAGGCCAGAAACTGCATGATCCCTGAAGAGAGAAAAAGGAAGAAAAACAATTTGCTGGTCAAGATATTTTTAACCTTTTTGAAAGTGTTATTCCAGGCAAACAAAGATGGCCTGAAGTAACTTGCAGGGTTACAAAATCTTGTTCTTCTTCATATCTCGCCCCCTTGTGCAATGCAGAAAGGAGACAGTCCTCCCTCAGAGCTCTGAGCCGGGGGAAAACTATTAATTAAAAATCATTCTTCCACGTTACACTCAGCTAATTTTAAAGACATTCCAGCAGTTCACTCCCCGGTGTCAGTGCCTCAGTTTGCTTGTGTGTGTATGTGTGTGTGCGTAAGCGCATTCATTTGCGTGTTTTTACTAAGCACTCCAAGAGCCAGGGAGCATAAGCAGCAGCAACTTCACCATCCTTACCACTGAGACACAGTCACTGACCCTTCCATCCTCATTTGTAAACAACACAAAACCATCGGGGCAAACCACTGCAGAAGAGGAAGAATTACAAGCTTTTGCAAGCGGTTTGGCCTGTTGACTTTGTATAAGCAGCACAGATAACTTTTTTCTTAAAAAAAAAAAACTCTCACAAAATGACCAGAACCAGCACATTCCTCTCTTCTAAATGGCAAAAACCAGAGGCTAGTTTTTCATGACTTCATTTCCTATCAAAGCTTAGTTCTCTATAGTTGCCTTTTCCAACCTGGTGTCCTCCAGATATTTTGGACTACAAACCCCAGCCATGGTCAGTAATGATGGGAGGCGTGGTCCAAAACACCTGGAGGGCACCAGGTTAGGGAAGGCTTCTCTATAGCCAAGTTCAGCTTGAAACTTGGGGGGGGGGGAGGAACATTACTTTTCTTCTCTTCCCAGACCCCATGCAGTCCCTCCACCCTTTCGTTGACCAGCATTGAATCTAGGGAGGTTATTTTACCAAGTTCAAGCTGCATCCATTTCAAATGGAACCTCGCTGAAACCGGAGCTGCAAGCTGCCAGCAAAGAGGGGTCTCTCTCATGGTTGCCAGCTGATTCTCAACACTATGTTGCAAGTGTCACTGTTTTCAGTGATTCCTTCAAAAAAAGCTCTGAGCCACTGGGAAAAAGAAAGCCAACGCTCAAAATATCAGCTCTTGAATTGATTTTCTAGCCCTTGCACCTGCAATGTCAACCTTGGCAACTGGGCTGCAGGACAAAGCAAGATACAGAATATACCAGGGGGACAGGAGCCGGGAGAGGACGGGTGCTTCAGGCTAATTTTAATGCAATCTTGTGACATGGAGATGAAAACACACACTCGGATTAGGGAAGTAACAAGGAGAAGTATGCAATGTACAAAACTTGAATTTAGGTCAGAGGAGAGCAACTCAAAGATGAGTTAAAGAGGAGGCTGCTAGTTTAAAACAACCCAGCATATAGTTCAGAGTAGGGACGGAATAATCTGTCCATTTTGGTTCTCCCTGTTTCTCATTTTTCTAATCTTCAGTTCGGTTCTCCACATTTCTGCAGCAATCTGTGGATTTTTTTTTAAAAAAAACACCTCATTAAAACTCTTCACCATTTTAGCAAGAATTTCTCCTAATAAATACATTTTGCATGCAGCTTTGACTAATGTGCACATTTTTTGGCAAGCAATTTCTCCTAACATAATGCATTTTGTATGTTATTTTCACCAATATATTCATTTTGTGCACACTTTTCCCTAACATATGCATTTTTCAAACATCGCTTGGTTGGAGAACTGCATCGTAAAATGTAGACAAGTGTGAATGGCGAAGGATGTTTCGGGAAGTGCAAATTTGATAAATTTGGCTTTAAATGTGAACTGAATCCAATTTCTCCCCTACCCCTACTCCAGAGGTAGGGAAATCTGTCAGCCCAACGGCCACATTCCCTATTGGGCAACCTTCCAGGGGCCGCATGCCACTGGCAGGTGGGGCCAGAGGCAACAAGTGGGCAGAGCAACGGATGCGACTCTTTTTAGTAGGCTCTGCAATAATATACTTGGCCACACAAATTCTACATACCACATCTCTCCACCCAGGCAAGTAAAGTTGCGTTATCAGAGTTTGAGGGCACTTTTCATACAGGCAAAAGCATGAAGAGAGAGAGAAGGAGGGCCAGTGAGAGATATGGCCTAGGGACAGGGAGTGGCCAGAGAAGAGCCCCAGAGGCCAAATAAAGAGGCAGAGAGAGCCTCATTCGACCCCCTCCCCAATCCTGAGGTCCTTGCAAAGAGGCTTGTGGCACCTCAAAGGCTAACACAAATAATACTTGGCACAAGTTTTCATGGACTACCGCCCACTTCATCTGATGAAGCAGGCCAAAGTCCATGAAAACATCTGCCATAACAAACGTGTTAGTCTTTAAAAAGTAAGGAGTCCCTGCACTTGTAGTGGAAGTCGTTTCTGACTCTTAGGGTGCCGTCTTGCGACATTTACTAGGCAGACCGTATATATGGGGTGGGATTGCCAGTTCCTTCCCCGGCCTTTCTTTACCCCCCAGCATATGCCAGATACTCATTTTACCGACCACGGATGGATGGAAGGCTGAGTGGACCTCGACCCCTTTTACCAGAGATTCAACTTTCTCCTTCCGTTGGAATCGAACTCTGGCCGTGAGCAGAGCTTCGGCTGCATTACTGCCGCTTACCTCTCTGTGCCACGGAGGGTCTTTAAGATGCCACAAAACTCTTTCTTGTTTTCCACGCAAAAGACTAATGTGGGCTGCCCCTCTGAATGTTGCATACTGATAGCAGGTAATGGCAGAATTTAAATAAATGAGCACAGGCAGTTGCCATATTCTGAGTCAAGCCATTGGCCCATCTTGCTCAGTATTTTCTATATTGACTAGCTGCAGCTGTCCAGGGTTTCAGGCAAGAGGCTCTCCCACCCCTACCTAGAGATTCCAGTCATTGAACCTGGGACCTTCTGCTTGCAAGGCAGATCTGTTATCACTGAGCTATGCCCTTTCCCACAGGTGCAGGCCTGATCTTGGCCACCTAAAGTCTGCAGGCTAATTGCAGCCTCCTCCCTCTCTACTTGTGGGCACCCCGCAGGGGAGGGGAATTCCAAGTATCAATTTGTGTGACCCCCTGCCATCTCTCTAGTTCAGTGGTTTTTAACCTGGGGTGCACATACCCCTGGGGGTGTGAGACACTTTTTCTCAGGGTGAGAGGCATTGTTCAAGAGAACAACCAAATATTTTGGAAAATTGTCATTTATCTTAGCTAAGTTAGGCTAAAACACACATTAAAATTAAATTAAATTAAATTAAATTAAAAAATGAACAGTATTTTTCAGGGGGTGCGAGAGCATATTTTGGAAATCCAAGGGGTGTTGGTGGTGGAAAAGGTCTAGTTGAACATCTAGAACCCCACCCCTCCCCAAAGCCTGGATCATTATGTTAGTATTGCTCCTTCTCTCCTGGGTTTCTGGACTGCATGGTGGTGTTTGCATCAGTTTCTGCAGCCTGTTTCTACCAGCCAGCAATACTCTACCTGCACTTGACTCCCTTCACCAGTGTGAACTTCAGAGAGAATGGGAAACCTCTTGTGTAATATTGCCATGGTCTCAACACAAAACAAACAATGTGTTAAAGACATGCACGGGTTTAACATGTCTCAACTTAAAAACAACACGGAGCCACCTCGCAAGGGGAATGATTCACTCTTTCCCCCCGGTAATGTAGTCCCATTTAAAATCTCCCCTCCCAAGGCTGCTTTTTCTCTTGGAAGAGAAGTTGCCATGGGTGCCAATGGCTTAGTCCTGGGCTTAATAGCAGCTTTAGGCACAAGTGGTGGTGTGAATTGACACCAGGGCTGTGGCATATACAGTCCAAATTCCCCTCCCAACAGCTATTACTTTTACTTGCTAACAGTGACTTTTAGAATAAAAACAAGACATGCTAAATGCACACAGCCACACATTTAGATTTATTATCTACTTTGACCTCAGGGCTAGCAACAGAGATAGAGTGTAAATGAGAGAAAATGAAGGAACAAAGATGGAGATGCAGATAGATCAGGGGGCAGACAAGAATAGGGGGAGGGTTATCTACTGGTGATGCAGACAGAAGTGCATTATGTGGTACAGAGAGAACACTGGGCTAATGAGCAGTGGGCTCAGAGATGGGAGCTCAGAGAGATCTGAACTGGTTAGAAACTAAGAAAACAAGGACTAACAGAGAAGGGGTGTGTGTAAGGATGTAAGAAGGTATTGATTTCTGTGCCAACCTGTGTTTGTCACATGCAGTGCTGTTTCTGTTCTGCTGCAGTTCAGCTTCCAACAAAAACGATGTTCTTTGTGGTGGCCTATAGGTTTTAGCACCTTGGACAGCTTCTTGAAAGCTTAGACTAAAACCCAGAGAGGATTCACTGCCCCATTGACATCAGAGCCACCAGTCTTCACTGCATTTGGGCATGGATTTTATGTTAACCTCACACTTATACCCCATTTTTCATCACACAGGGACCCCCCCCAAGGCAGCTAAAAACCATAAAAATCAATGGAAACAATGGCTATGATTATTTATTTCTGAACAGATGGCTTTAGAAAGAAAATATTTGATAGATCCCTGCCTCCAAGGGCCTTATAATCTAAAAACAGACACAAGGGAAAACAAAGGAAGGGAAATGGAGCCGCAGGTACAAACAAAGATAAATATGTGATCATTTCAATGACACATAACTTCAGCTCAGTTATAGCTGAACTGTACACACAATCAACACATGAACAGTCTCAAATCCTAACATTTTGGATACTGTTGTCCCCAGGGATGTAGTCATCCAGGGTCTCCTGGGGTCTTAGGCCCCTTAGTTTTGGGGGAGTTAGGTCTTAGCAGAGGCACTGTCTCCAGCATCCTGTGAGCCAACCCACATGAAAGAGGATTGTGTTAGCCACTGAGAAGAGTCCTCTAACTTGCCTCCTTGTTGTTTCCTGCTCCTGGAGCTAATCAGAGTGAAAGGAGTTCCTATTAGTTCCTACTTCAAAAAGCCAAGTTGTGAAGACTGAGAATTCTGTAATTGCAGATGAAGAGACAGTTGTGGAAGTTGATTTCTGATTTGGATTTTATTTTCTCATCCTCTCTAGGCACAGCACTTTGCAAGCCCCAATCAGGGCTGGTGCCAGGCATGCCAGGGTCCTTGGGCACCAGCTTGCCCCAGGTCCCAGCATGAGCATGTGTGCAAGTGTGTCCCACCTACCTGTCTCTCCTGTCTTTTGTGGCTGTGCACGCTGGGCTGCAATTAACCGAGATGGCAGCTGAGGTTTCCCTAAGGGGCTGAAGCTTCTGCCGCCATCTTGGTTGATGGCACGCACGCATGCTACGCACTTGCATCCCTGTCATCAACCACAATGGCGGCAGGGGCATCAACACCTTAGGGAAACCTCAGCCGCCATCTTGAATAATGGCATCGCTGCGCGCACAGCCTGCGCAGCTGCAAAAGACAGGACAGACAGGTAGGTGGCTGGGAATCTCTCTCCCTGCGATCCTCGGCAGTACTCTCCTGCAGATAGTGGAAGGAGAGCACTCCTCCTCCCCTCCCCTATTGAGGGACCCCTGTGGCCCCTGTGGCCCCAGGGGCCCTTGGCCAGGGCCCAACCTGGCCGCCTTGCTGTCTTTACTTCCTGACACCTGACATCATATATGACATAAAGTGTAGGGTAGGTGGCCCTGACTTGGTCAAAACAGACATGCCAGAGATTTCCCACAGTAGCCCTACACACATACAGCTGCGCATATGAAAATCAGTTTTCACACAGTTTTCACCTAAACGTGCTGATGGAAAGATCTGTCAGTTTCAGTTCTCTCCATTTCTCATTTTTCCAATCTTAAATTAGTTCTGCAGCAACGTGAAGGTTCTTCAGCATTTTAGTGCACATTTCTCCTACCAAACACTTTTTTGTATGCAGTGTTGACTAACGTACAATTTCTAATATAAAGCCTTTTGTGTGTTTTTTTGACTAGTAGATTTATTTTAATGCACACTTTGCCACAATCCATGCATTTGTGTCAACACTGGTTGGTTGGAGAGCTGCATCACGAAATTTGGATAAGTGCAATTTTTTTAAGGATGGCTATGTTTCGGTTCTTGTATTGTTTCAGAAAGTGTGAATTTAGTAGATTGGTCTTTAAATTTGAACAGAATCAAATTTCTCCCCCATCCCTAATTCCCCCCAAACCACACATTCAGCATGAATAAGAAAGGACCCCACACACGTACAGTTGTCCCTTGTAATCAGAAACCCCAAGTGGAGTAGTGTTTGGAGATATGGCCAGCAGGCATTCTTCCACCTCCTGCCCGCACATTCAGCATATACCTGAGGTTGGAGGGGGGGGCATCTGTACACTAAGGTTAACTAGTTTGCCCACATTACTTGTTTGCAGGAAGAATGCTGACACACTGTTCTGACAGCTAATCCCAAAAGATTAACTTCTATCCTTTAGAGTGGAAGAGGGAAGGGTGCCTCTATTTTTAAACCAGAAGAGAAAACGGTTCCCCCAGTATCAAATGTCTGAAAAACAATGTTCTCCGAGGTCATATCTTGCCACCACCTTGGATGCCTTGGTTCTTTTTCTCAAGACCATCTCATGATCTCAGGGAGCCTGAACTGATCATTCTGAAACACATTCTTGGGCCATCATCCAGCTTTTTCCAAGGATTAACTGCAGCTAGGTTTTTCCTCTGTTATTCAGCTAACTTCTTTGGAGTGTAGCATCAGCAGCTCCACTTGTGAGTCCACAAGTCAAGTCAGGGCTACATGTTGAAAGACAGAGTGACAGGCAGTCTAAACAGCCATAAAGCTGGGGTTACAGATAGGACACAGTCACAACAGTGAGTGGCACGAGATTGGGGAAGAGATGAATAATTACTTTTTGCCCAAACGAAGCCTGCTGTTATTCTTTGTGTGGCCCAACCACAGGCTGACGCTGGTTTCGTAAATATATTGGTTTAGTCTAGGCTAATCCAAACAAACTAGAGATGCAAAGACTCACCACATGGTCAGTCTTCCCTCCAATAGGTCTTGCTTTTACAGCCGAGTCCCTAACTTTCACTGCTTTTCCCCTCATCGCTCTTCAGATGGAAAGAACATAAACAGTTATGAAGGAAGCATCCTCATTATACAATCTTTCCATTCAGCAACACACCCGTTGCAAAATGGAGCCATTAACCAGAGAAAAACAGGAATGTATATGGACGGAAGAAGCAACTAATCTTTTAAAAGTTCATTATGAGGATCTTCTGTGATGCGCTCTTTCCATTGCCTTGCCTGGAGCAACTACAACCTTGTCCTTTCCATCTTGGACTCGAACAGGCACCAACCACTGGCATGAAAGAGACCTTTCCATTGGCCTGTTTTCACAGCTATTTATCCCAGCATTCCCAGGCTGATTCTCCTTCTGTCCTATGCTCCTTATATGCCTAATGGCAGCATTCAGATGTATCTATAAACTATGGCATATTATTATGTGAGTGAGGCTTGTGAGCATTGCCCCCCAGCCTCCTCCAGCACAGCTACGAGGCAATTGTAAGCTTTGTTTTCATTATTAATGAACTAGTTTAATATTATATCCAAATCCAGACAAACAGAGGTTAGGCTTAACTCAGGTTTACTGAAACAAAAGAACTTGAAACCATGGTTTATGAAGCCACCTTGTTTCAATAAGCCATAGTTAAAGATTAAAAACAGTTTAGGGATCTGACATTAACATTAAACTGTGGCTAACTGCAGTTGTGACAGAAGAAGAAGGGGGGGACAGCACACTGTAGGAAAAATGCTAACAATAATCATTTACATTCTGTTGCTTTCTGCATATTGTACTCAATCCAAGGAACTGGTTTTCACCTACAAAGCCCTAAATGACATGGTTTCAAAATTCCTTTGGAGATTCACTTTCTCTCTCAAAATTGTTATGTTTTAACTTACTCTTGAACTGTCAGTCATATCCTCTCTTTTCTGCATCTAAACGAAATATTTCAAATCATCCAAAAATACTCTTTCAGCATCACCATCTCTGAACCATAAGGTCCATCAAGGATACTTAAGACAGGGATTTTTTGTAGCTCCAGAACTCCCTCCCTTGAGAGGTACATCTGGCTCCCTTTAGATCCATACTTTTTCTTGATCCGTCTACTGAAATAATATTTTATTAGTTAGTCCAAAGACCATTACAAGCAAAGGTTGGGTACAAAACATTAAAACGTACATACAAACAAAATCATAATCAAAGTTATGTAAATATAATTAAAACAAATATCTTAATCAGGACTATACAAAAGAGCAAGTGACCAGAGAAGGGCGTAGCCTTTTAGTGCAATAACCAAAACTTTTATAGGCTCCAAACAGGGGCTTACTAGAATATTCTGGCTCTTTTGTTACTTTAATTAATTAGTTTAATTTTGTGGAGCAACCATACATCGTCTGTTAATTATAACTAGGTTCAAGAATTTAGAGACTTGGACTGCGATTGCTTTTTCAGCACTCTCTAAGAGGGCAAACAAAAGAGTTTCCAAGGAACGACCCGGGAAGGATTTCAAGATGGGGTTTAAAAGATCTTTTCTAGCCATTGTAGTACCTACAGTTAAATAGAACATGCAAGACAGACTCGACTTCAGTCTTGTCGCATGGGCAGTATCTGAGATTTCTCGGGATTTTTTCATATCTGCCCTGCAGAAGATTAGAAGGCAGGGCATTGAATCGGGCCAAGGAAAATGTCCTTCTGTACTTGGGTACAGACAGCCAGCTTAGTTAACTCATCCCATCTTTGCAGGGGAGTCCTGGGAGTCCCAATGAACGGGGTGAACAAGGGCCTGAAGCAGCTGCCAGGAGCTCTTGATTGTCTATATCAATTAGCCTCTGTTTGACAATCGCCTTAGCCCTACCAAACTCCATAGAAAGCAACTCAGCGGATGAGAGACCTACCGATGTAACTTTATCTTGAACAATCTTGGTCCAGGATGACTTAATAGGGTCTCTCATCATCTGATAGGTGAATGAATCTTGAGAGGGTATAAGACAGCACCGTAGCCAGAATTGGATGACATTTGTCCAAGCTAGACAGTTTATGGAGTTAAGGCCAGCCTCCAAAATAAGGGTGGGCTCCAGCAACACAACTAGGGACACCAAAAATAGATCTAAGAAAGGTGGCATAGATTCCTCCCAATGAGCCTTTGAAAAAGGGGTACCAAACTGGGACCCCATAGAGTATCATTGGGACTATTTTAATTTTTAAAACACGTGTTGCAGCTAGCACGAATTTCCCGCCCTTAGTGAAGAAGAATCGGGTCAGTGCACCCAGATTTTTCTCAGCCTTAGCCTTAACATATTTAGCTTGGGGTCTCCAAGTGGCTGTTTCTTGAAACCAAATCCCCAAGTACTTATAAGAGTTGACTTGTTCAATTTGGACTGATCCCATAGACCAAGAGAATCTGGCCTTCCTCCTGTAGAAGACTATTACATTGGATTTAGAATGGTTAATTATGAGGTGGTTGGCTTCGCAGTATTCCGCAAAACCATTTAATAGTCTTTTGAGGCCCAGCTGGGTTTGGGAGATTAAAACCGTGTCATCTGCGTACAGCAAGATGGATACTTTGGTAGATCCAAGCTTGGGTGGATGGGATTGTAACATTCTCATGGCAGGAGGGAGGTCAGCCAAGTATAAGTTGAATAAAGAGGGGGCAAGAACACATCTGTCTGACACCTTGTGAAGAGTGGATCTCTCTTGAGAGATGGCCTTGATAGCTGCAACGTACTTGTATGGAAGTATTACAATACAATGCATGGATCAGGAACAAAAGTCTCTTCTCTATGAGCAGAGAGTCCAGCTTGCTCCAAAGACGATCACGAAGGATGGAATCAAAGGCTGATTTCAAGTCTATAAAGGCTGTGAAAAGTTTGCCGCCTCGTGATTTGGAGTATTTTTGCACTAAATGAGCCAGTACCAGGCAGTGATCGAGGGTGGAGCTTCCCGATTTGAAGCCTATCTGTTCTTCCCCCAGGATGTTATTATCGTTAATCCACAGATTTAGCTTTGAACTTAAATATCTGGCATACACTTTCCCGACAATAGACAGTAAACTGATTGGACGGTTGTTGCTCTGGTCATTCTTAGAGCCATTCTTGTAAATAGGAACAATATAGGCTTTCAGCCAGATTGTAGGTATAATTCCCAAGTTGTTGATTAAGGTGAAGAGGGAAGCCAGCAAGGGGGCCCACCAGCTGATATTACACAGCAACAGCTCCAAGGGGAATCCATCTGGTCCAGGAGCCTTACCTGTTTTTTGCTGAGATATTAGTTCCTCGATGGTGTTAATATCAACAGGAGACCAGGCAAGAGTGTCCGGAGAGAATGTGAAGTGCTAGGATTTGATGATTTTGGATCGTTAAGGACAACATGAAAGTGGTCCTCCCAGATGTTAGCTGGGATGTGGCAGTCTGGGCTACCATTGTAATTGACCAGAGCTCCGGAAATGAGTTTCCAGAAGGACTTGGTGCTGCGGGTGATGGATGCTGCTGTTAGCATTTGCCATGATTCCCTAATTGCCTCGTTTTTCTTCTTACAGATGAGCTCCTTATACTCTTTCCTTAGCACATAGCAAGAGTGCGGAAGTTGTCATTCATTATTTGATCGATAGCAACGGTAGGCAAATCCATCTACAACAGTAGTTCCAATATTCAAGGGCTGAAGAGGCTTCTGCCCTTCTCTCCACCCTCAAATGGGGAGATATGAACCACTTTTGGTTTATATTCCTGTGATGTGGGGACTAACAGATAAACAATGAAAGTGGACCTTGCAAGCCCTTATGTTTGCAAAGAGACTTAGACACCCACCATGCACAAATCAGTGGTCTGAAGATCTCATGGCCTTTCCGTGTTTGAAAGTAAAATCTTATAATCATCAGTCTTGTTTGGATATCTATTGGACATACAGTCTTCTTATGCGTGGTGTATGAATCAGGCCTTTAGTGTGGCAGCACTTACCCTTCGGAACTCTCTCCTATTACATATCAGATAGGCGCCATCTTTATTTATTTATTTATTGTCCTTTAGCACCTCTTGAAGATTTCACTCTCCTTCAACTAGCTTTCTAAGTGGAGATTTTTATGTCAGTCAGTATCTTTATTGGATCATACGCTGTTTATATTGTTGTTATATATTTAATTGTTTTAACTGTTTTTATATATTACACTGTTTTATATATATATATATATATATATATATATATATATTGTCACTGTGTATTGGGAAATGAGATGCTTCATAGGAAGCAATTCATCAGATAAATGAATGAATGATTTTCTTCCCCCCCCCTTTTCTTTAAACACCCTAATTGTTCCACTCCACGATTAGGGCTTTCCTAGATATAATGAATATTATTGCTATCAGGCATATCTAGTACAGATGATCTAGCTCAAGTTGTACTTCTTTTTCTAAGCAAGAATAGCATACCCCATGGAGTCACCAAATCTGCAGTAGATGCAACAATGCTGGAAAAATAAAACTAGGATGGTTGAGAGCGTTAACCAAAAAGAAGTTTGTGTGAATTGACATGGAAATGCTTTACAACACAATAAACAGAAAAAACTGCAACATCCAATATAGAGAATATTGTTATAACAACAATTTTTAATATTGTAACATTCACACCAACTGACTTTTAAAAGAACCCTGAATACCATAATTTTACAACCCTTTTACGCTTTATGTGAATGATGTGTATGTTATGATTGAACAAAGATCCAGGATCATAGAATCATAGAATAGTAGAGCTGCTCAATGCAGGAATCCAAGTTAAAGCATACCCGACAGGCGGCTGTCCAGGTGCCTCTTGACTGCCTCCAGTGTTGGAGAGCACACCACCTCCCAAGGTCATTGGTTCCATTGCTCTACCAGTTAGGAGTTGATGTTCAGCCAAAATCTGGCTTCCTGTAACTTGGGCATTATTTCATTATTCCGTGTCCTGTAATCTGGGATGACTGAGAAGAGATCCTGGCCCTCCTCCGTGTTACAACCTTTTAAGTACTTGAAGAGTGCTATTGAGAAGTAATTTTTTAAAAAAATCCGAACTTGCAAGTGGCTCACATTCTCCACTCTCAGCAACCGCAGTCTAGTGAGTGCAAAAGAGAAAAACACATTTGTTCCATGATGAAGAACTAACTGGAAATGCTAATAACATTCTCAAAGGGTTAACGATGCCAAACTGATTGGCACTAAAAAATACCTAGATTTTCATTTGATGCAGTGAAAGGAAAGCTCTGCCCCACTGCGTGCACAGTCATGCCCACATTATTATAGGACAATTTAGGTTTTCTTCTTTTAAATGTCATCGCTCTCTAACATGGACGTAAATCAAAATCAGCAAGGCAAAGGAAGATTTTTCCCATCGTGGGACTTCTTTGTGATGGGGTGGGGTTGCTTTTCTGTCTGTCACAAGCCTTATCTTGTAAATACTGTTCCCACCACAACTTCCTATCAAGATTCAGTGAATCAGCTAGAAGAATATCACAACGGTACTCGCAGACGATTAGAACCAGAAAGGAAAACTGTGGCAGCTTTCAAGATACACACAGTAAACTGGGGGGGGGGTAATCTTTTATGTAAGTCCTATTCATTCTACTGTGCAGGACACATTCCCAGAGGGTGGGCTGCATCTTTAGGCTGCAACTACAACAGCCAGATAGCTCTCAAGTAGGGATGGGAGATAAATTTGTTCACATTTAAAGCTGAATCTATCAAATTCACACTATCTGAAACAATATGAGAACCAAAACAAGCCATCCTTGGAAATTCACAGTTATTCAAATTCTGTGATGCAGTTTTCCAATCAACCAATGTTGGTGAGGGACCCGTGTTCTTTTATTTTACCCCCACCCCCCTAAAATTCCTGATATACCCACCTCAAAACAGCTATCATTCTGAAACTGGGCATGCTCTAAAGGGGTGATCACACCTTCAAAACTACATCCAATTCTGGCAGAAAATGATTTAAAAAAACACAAAAAACTTTAAAGGTGTTTTGCATGAAAACCCCTGGATGTATCTGTCCACAATTTACAGGCTCAAGCCACTCTGAAAAGGTTCCTATGCCTTCAAATTTCATCCGCGTCTGTGAAAGGGAGAAAAAATGGTAGTCGTTTTTACATTCCCAGGGGGGAGGGGAACAGAGCTTCATTTCTACCAGATCAAATTGGGCCACAAGTAAGGATTCAAATTTAAAGACACAAAGAGGCTCCGAAACAGACTGGGCTGCTTCTTAAAGCTACACATCCAGATAAAAGTTGGATCTTGTGGGTAATGCACACCCAGAGGTGCTCCCACCTCTGCCAGTTGTGTGTTTAGAGTCACAGCTAAAGAGCAACTACTGATTCCTAGGGACCTTCCTATCAGTGCTGGTTTTCTCAGAAGTCACCAGTTAAATTCACACAACTAAGACAATCAAAGAGTTCCTTGATTTAAAGATAGGATTCAAATAAGGGAGGGTTTTTTCTTTCTCTAAAACCACTTCAGAGAAATTGACATGGTCACTCAAAAAGAAAAAGAAAAACCCTCTTTAAACCACTTTGGAAGTTTTCCAATTATGTATATGTGTGGGTGTTCATCTTTTAATTAATCGAATAGATTGTTAAAATTCAAAGTTCTAATCAGATAAAATTCTTGCAGCAGTTGACAGCTTTACTAGTGATGTACATGTTAGTGAAATGATGCCACTTCATATTTAGTGTCAACTATTGTGATATATATTTTGTACAAGCCTTGTGTCAAAATCCTCATGTAACATAACATAACCAAAAGACAGAGAGAGAGAGAAACTAACCCTGTTCCAAATTGCTTTGAGGGGAAGAACCTAGAGGGCATTTTTCATTTCATTAAGTTTGTTTAATAGATCTAGTTGGTTTTTCAGAGAAATCGAATGCTATCCAATAGAGTCCCACAGTAATCATATGTGCGACCTCCTTTTGCAGCATTTTGGCTTTTTAGAGTCAAACACTATAAAACCCTGCACAATTGGTTTAACCTGAAGCTTGAGAAAAATGAACATTTGTACTCTAGATAATTATCTTATTAACATATTACATATTAACTGTGCCCCCACCCCAAGGAGTTTAGGATTGCATATATGGTTTCCCCTGTTCATCCTCACAACAACCCTCTCAGGTAGTTTAAGCTAAGAGAAAGTAACTGACCAAAGGTCACCCTTGAGTTTCATTGATAAGGAGAGGATTTGAACCCAGGTCTCTCCATTTCTAATTTGACACTAATCACTACACTACACTGGTTGTCCAACTGAGATACCAGCAGAGACACCCAAAGTATACTGCCCCGATGCATTCAGTGATATCTACTCTCTAGGAAAGGTGTGGAGAACATTTGCCCTTCTAGAAGTTGCTGAACTGTAACTCTCATTTTCCTGTGTCATTGGCCATGCTTGCTAGGGCTGACAGGAATTGTCATTCAGCAACATCTGGAGGACCCAAGACTCCCCACTTCTGCTGTAGGAAGTGCTATGGAATGCCCTCCCCACTGAGATATGGCTGGTGTCCAATCTGTTTAGTGTTACGTACCACCTACAAAGTTATCTCCTTGTATTTTTAATATTGTTTTAATTAGGAGAAAACCGAGTAAGACACACTGTGAATTTTACTTCCATTTTGATGTTACTTAATTGGGGCTTAATATTACTTAATGGAAGCTTATTGTATTATGTATATTTTTATTGTTTTATAATACAATAAATATAGTTTTATTTTTAAGGAGTAACTTGCCCTAGGATCACTGTGTAACAAAAGGCATAATAGAAAATGAGTAAATAAACATTTGCAGCCCAGGTCCCTAGATGATCCCTATGCACTGCTTTAAAATGCACGTTTATCAACATGTATCACATAATTTGCTTCTGAAAAACTTCAAGCACTTAATTAACATGATTGTTTGAAGCAGGAACAGAGCCACATATAAAGCAGTTTCTTATTTTAATAAACATATCATGACTGTGATATATCGCCCATTTTCCTTTTTAGACTTGATTTATCTGTCACTTTGATTTTCAGATTTGATTTATTGGTCAATTCTTTTCAGGATTTGATTTATCAGTCAATTTGTTTTCAAGATTTGATTAAAGCACACTGCATAAGCCTTTTCGGATCTATTTCTAAATATCATAACATATATCTACTATGGATGTTTAGGAACTTAATTTCCAAAAACTTTCTCGTTCGATAATTCTTCATTCCTATCTGGAGCTCATCCCTATTATGCATGAATATAATCTGAATCAGATGAAACAACCAATTACAGTAAGACATAAAATACAGTAAGTGCAGTTTTATAATAGATTGCACACTGTGGTGTCTTAAAGAGAACCAAGAGATTTATCGTAAAGCATTAACACAGACTAGGTAAAGTTTCAGTTCCAGTTTCAACATTTTTATACCCTCAAATTATCCATGCATCAGAAAATAACCAACAGAAAAGATATGTCTTTTCTGTATCACTCCTTCACTTTGAAAGACATAAAAGACACCGTCCTGAACGTCAGGGAAAGAAAAGAGTTGTTATCGTAACAAATGAGACATTTGATGGAGAAGTGTCCATTAGCACTGAGGCATGCAACACAGTCATTTTAGGTTTCTGGACCTAATCTTGAACAACCACTCAAAGAAACAGTGGTTTGAAAATGCAGAGCTGTATTTGACCATTATAAATATAACCTCTCAATTGCTAGCTCCCAGACGCAAACCATTTGAGGGGTGGGAAGAGGAATGGTGCCTCCGCCCACTTCGTGGTGTTTATCAGCACATAGGGATAAATTTGGTTTGGTTCACACTGCATCTACTTTAATTCTTTTTACCTCCACAATTGGTGGGCTCTTAGCCAAATTATGCCCCCAAACTAGGGGCTAGCCCCCCCCCATTCTATTCCATTATGGAACAAGCGACCCAAACACAATAGAATTATTTTTGATCAGACTTAGGGTATAATCCAGGCAGCAAGTATCAGCGATTGAGTGTTTCAACCAACATCTCTGGCTCAGTATCTTCCTTGCCTGCACTGCATTGCAGTGTCAGAGTTGGTATGATCCCAAGCCCCGTCAGGAACGATGACATCCTGGCCCAGAGGTGAGAACAGCACAAACTAAGCAACCATTCATGACTTTGACATATGTGCTTGCAATGGCAGCAGAGATGTATAGAACCTTGTTTGCTGACAATGTCACTTCTCAGTGTAACCTTGTAATAGTTGGGAAGCACAAGGTAAGGGTGAAAGCAAAGCCTCTCTGCTGGATAGCTGAGAACCTACCAAAAAAGTTATCATCGTCATCATCATCAAGGTGCAGTTCCAAAACCCAATGGTTACACAGGGACAATTATTAACAGGAGATAGCAGTGTCATCTAATCCCCTTCTAGTGATGATAGCTATGATTACATCACAGGTCACCCAACACACCATAAGATATAGTCACACTTCTAGTCAATTTAGTTCAATTCAATCCAGAGGAGATCATGAAAGATTAACAGTTAAGAGCAGAAGAGCCCTGTTGGACCTGGCCAAAGGCTCATCTGGTCGAGCATCCTGTGGCCGGCCAGGTGGCTACGGGAAGCCTGCAGGCGGCACCCGAGCACAAGAGCACTCTCCCTTCCTGCAGTTTCCAGCAACTGGCATTAAGCAACTGGGTGTGTGTGGAAGGATGCTGTGTTTGAGAGACTCTGTATGCTGCTGCAGCTGTGGCCACTTACTCCACTTACTCCACAACTCTGCCATCCTGTTTTTTCTCTGCTCCAGGTATATAAAGGAGAGGGGCTGCCTGAGGCAGCGCCTCGGCGTCGCGCAAAGTGCGACGCTAACTGCACGCTTAGCGTCGCACTTGGAGTCGCCGTGAGGTTACCTTGGAGAAGAAGACCATGGAAGATTCTTTGTTTTTACTGCTTTGTTCTGTTTTGATTTTATTTATTTTCTTGGCTGACTATCACGTTATGATGCGGGAATCACCTTATTTGATAGTTAGTTACTGTAAATGTTATTTGTTATTTAATTTTGAGAATCGTTATTTAATTTTGAGAACTGTATTATTTTATTGATGTATTATGTTTTCTTGATGTATTATGTTTGTGTTGTTTTGTAAGCTGCCTTGAGGGCCTTTGGGCCATAAGGCGGGGTATAAATTTAATAAATAAATAAATAAATAAATAAATAAATAAATAAATAAGAATCATGCGGCCCCCAACAGTGGAGGGAGAACATATACTGGTAAATCTCTGTCTGATTTATGTAAGAACATATGGAGAATTCTGATGAATCAGGCCAAAGACCCATCTAGGTCCAGTTGGCAAAATTCTCAATATATTTTTTACAACTGATTGATAGAAGGAAATGAAAAATTGAGTTAATGAATAGTCCACGTACCAGTTCATACCTTAGAATACAGGCATACCCCGCTTTAACAAACGCAATGGGACTGGAGAGTGTACTTTAAGTGAAAATGTACTTAAAGTGAAGCAATTATCTTCACTTGTACTGCACACAATCACCACTAGATGGCAGCGGCGTCATGCCAATAAAGTGTCCGTTATTGCGAAGAGAGCGTACTTTAAGCGGGGTATGGTGGAGTATGGAGCATGTACTTTATAGTGAGTCTACTTTAAGTGAAGCTACTTTAAGCGGGGTATGCCTGTATAATATACAAAATGTATACTCATCATGAAAGCCACTGAAGAAGACTAACTGTCGAAACACGTCTGGCTATAGTATACATTGTGGGTTCTGTAGGCATTGATTTATGTACATTGGCCACTGTTTACAAGTTGCCCTTGATTTCCACACTGATATTGCCTTGATTATATTATATATGTTGTATTTTATTGTGTTTGGGCACTGATCTGTTTACATATTCTATGGCCATCTTTTTAATACTATATGAGAACACTTGTAAGGATTTTATATTGATTGTTTATATATATTAAAATTTTGATAGTATTTTATAATAATGCATTTTATGTCTGTACCTTAACTTTGTTTTGGAGCACTGTTTTTGCGTTAAGGTAGATTTTAACTTCACAGTTCCAGTATCCAGGTCTCACAGGGGCCAACCAGATGCCTATGGGAAGCCGATAAGCTGGACCTGAGTGCAACAACACTCTCCCCTCCTGCAGTTTCCAGCAACTGGTATTCACAAGCATGCTGCCTACAACAGCAGAGGTTTAAGGTTTTGTAGTTTTAAGACAATATAATGCCTAGCCATTTTCTGACAACATGTGCATTTGCTACCGAGAGATATTTTTACATATGAGTTCCCATCAAGGGAAAACATGTTCCATCAGCTGTTTGATGTGCCTGTACTGAATGATCACGAAGGGTTGGCCTTATCCATCTAGCTAAGTGACCTCTGTAGATCTGTCCTGCTAGCCAACAGTGTTATAGAAAGAGCATCAATGTAGACATGCAGAGTCATCCCAAGGTACTTGAGGGCACCCTAGACAATGGAACAGATACCAAACTACTCCATTAACAGACTTTTAGCTAACAGGGCCAAGACATAATCCTGAATGCCCCCCCATGTTCACTGCCATTAGCAGAAAGTTGTGGCTATGGATGTTGTGGCATCCTGTGTGTAGAATGCTCTCTCAGAGCAGGCCCACCTGGCACTGACACTATTTTTGGTGCCAGGTTTAGGCTTCCCTCTTCACTGGGCATTTAATGGAATTTGAGCAGTTTTTAGCTTGATTGTTACCTAGAGATTACCCATGTTGGGCGACTAACAAATTAAACTAGGGGTTCTTAAACTGTGCTTCAAGGAACTCATTCAGATGGCATGTTTTAGAGGAGAGCCACTGACATTAATGAATCCAAGTTAGTTATGTCTATTGGCTTCACTGGGTCTGCTCTGAATAGGTCTAGCACTGGCTACAACCTTTACAACCTGAATTCTATGGAACTCTAATTGTAAAACAATAAAATGCAATATAAGCAATAAAAGAAGCAATCAAAAAACAATTAAAAAGCATCCAGCATCTAGCACAGCACATTACAGGTGCTGCCACAGGCAGAAAAAAAATCACTCAGTGGTCCGCCAAGAACCTCAGCAAGTTTCAAGTGGTGTGGGGGAGGAAATCTCGGAACCACTGAATTTAACAACAACAACAATACAAGAAGCCATTTCAAAATATTTCCAAGTTCACCCCCTGCTGTGTGCTCGCTCTCTCTTTCTTTTTATGACTATAGCAAATCAACCAGGGAGCAAAGACCAAGGTGCTTGATAGCAGTAGACGGCAATGTATGGGGCAATTTGCTCTATATATTCAAAATTTAAATGCCTTGCACCCTCCAGAAGTAACACCAAAAAATGAATGTGTGTCTGAGAAGGAAATTGCAAGGGTGGAAGAGGTTAGTTATAATGTGAGGATAAACAGGTATCCAGATATTTTGTTTATCATATATATTTGCTCAGTGCGGTCCCAACTGCTGTCCCCCGTTCCAATTTCAAGTTATTTTTTTATGCTGATATTCCATCTTTCTCTTCTCCTCAGAATATACATGGGGTTCCCAGGTGGTCTCCCATCCAGGCACTGACTAGACTGAGAGCAGCTTAGCTTCAGCATGATTGCACCATTATGTGCCCTCAGGTCATGCCCTATAAGGCAATTAAATGAGACCAAGTAAGACAAAAAAATGTCTAAGGAGCATGTATCAAATCATAAGAAGGGTGCTGCTGAATCAGGCCAAAGGCCCATCTAGTCAAGTACTCTGTCCTCACAGCGGCCAACCAGATGCCTCCGGGATGTCCGCAAGCAGGACCTGAGTGCAAGAGCACTCTCCTCAGTTGTGATTCCCAGCAACTGACCCTAACAACACACTTTCTCCAGCAGTAGGTAGAACGTAGCCTTATCCCCTATGAATTTATCTAATCCTCTTTTCAAAGCCATCCACGTTGGTGGCCAATAGATATTTTTCAGTTTGCTTAGCTACAGCAGCCAGTATTCCCAGGCGGTCTCCCATCCAACTACTAGCCAAGCCTGACCCTGCTTAGCTTCCCAGAGCAGGCATGTTCAGGGTAGTATGACCATAGCCTAGAAAAGTACAGGTACCACATTTTCTTCATCTCTGATCAATTCTGACCCTTGTATCAGATCAAATGTTCACTGAGTTAGGAATAAGCATAGGAACACAGGAAACTGCCTTCTACAGAGTCAGAGATTGGTACATCTAATCCAGTATTGTCTACACTGACTGGCAGTGGGTCTCTCTCACGGAGGCGGGAGAAATTCCAACCCCTGCCTGAAGATGCTGGCAATTGAACCTGAGGCTTCTGCTTGAAAAGAAGGTGCTCTTCCACGGAGCCACGGACCTTCCCCTTCAGAATATTACAGCATAACTTGGGGAGCTCTCCAGAGCCCTTATCATAGCCACGTCAAGTCCTCACCTAGAGGTTGGCGAGTTCATTGGAATGTGTACATCTGCTTCCAATGTAATCACAATATTCAGGTGGGTTAGAAACTTAGACACAAAAATGAGCACTTGAGAGTCTTAGAATTTCGGTTGAATACATGGAATAAATCAGTAAGGTAATTTAGCGCACCTGTAATGTTCTAAATGAATAAGACAAAAATATTTTGATTATGTACACGGAATTATGTTTTTACCTGCTCCTAATTGTACTTTGTAGTTTGCAGATTAATTTAACTTAACTCTGCTTTTTCCTTTTTCCTTCCCTTTTTTTTTAAAAAAAACAATCTTTTCCTTTTTTAATTTAATTTGTTATGCATTGTCGAAATAACAAAATAAAAGAATATAATTTAAAGGAAAAAAAGCATTACAGGCTGACTGCCATGTCTATGCACTCATACGGAGTGCAACTGCGGACATGCAGCAGCCTTCAAAAGGAGTTTTGACTAGTGACTTGCATGTGCCATTGCACCATCTTCTATTTAAACAGCAGCATGCTGGTTGGTTGTTGTTTTTTATCTGAAGAATAGCTTTGTGAAACTCTAAAGCCTAACTGCTCTTGCAAGACAGACAAGGTGATTAAATGATATAACCTTATGAGAAGTCTCAAGGAACCTTTGGGCAGGTCTTGTGTCTAGCTGCCGTCGTCATCCTCAACCACCATTGCTACAGTCTCTCTGTTCTTTTTTGCATCAAACACAGACAGATGGGAGTCTGGTCTCGCTCAGGAAAAGGCTTTGTGAAAAAGATGGCTCAGCGGATCATCTCTGACACACAATCCATTGTATTACTGTACATCCCACTTGACTGGCAGTGGTAATGATGACGTGAGCCTCCAGGCCCAATCCAACATCCCCTGAAGTCAGCGCAAAAGCATTCCTTGGCGCCAGCTGTCTTTGGATGGGATCCCAGGTCATTGAAATTGATTCAATTCTTATTTATCTTTAAAAGCAATACTTCAAGCTGAATTGGCTCATAGGGGTGTCTAATCCTCTCTGTATCTAAAGTTGTATATTAAATAACACACACAGAGAGACAAAAATCACCACAAAAAACCCCAATACTCTGCCATCAGTTCAAACCTCAGTTATCCAAAATGTCTTTATCATAAACGAATGGTTCCCACAATAATTTTTTTTAAGTGAGTACCCAGAAATTGACTTTACCATGTTGGCTTTCACAGGGCATTATGAATTCTAGCATTATTGTTATTGTTATTTATACCCCGCCTTTTGGCCAAAGGCCCTCAAGGTGGCTTACAGAAACACAAATATAAAAGTACAACATAAAATACATCAATAAAACAATACAATTTACAAAATGCAATTTACAAAAGTTAAATAACTGCTCTTAGGCTAACAATGTAAAATGCACGACACATGAGGGAAAACGGACAGGGAAGAACAAGGAAAAAAGCACGCTCAGGCACCAGTTCTTAAATTACAGTTCTTATCTTTATGGTTACAGTTCTTATTTTTATGGTTATGAACTTGCCATTTTCACAAGACTGAAAAATTGTACTGACCTTTCTACATCTAAACTTAACTTCTCTTTTTATTTTGCCTTTGAAGAGTTTATTTTATTTTGTTTTGTTTGAAATGGCTAGAAGGCATTTGGGGTAGTGAAATCTGCTCTAGGTTTTAGTCCAAACTGTCAGTGGATTCCACTGCATCACTGACATGCAGCCACCAGCCGCCACGGATCCATACACTGGCCTCTCCAAGAAAAGAGTTTGCTCCAAAAGGTATGAGAACAGCCCTCCTGCTCTAAGAACAGTGCTCTGGCTGAAATTGCTTCCACTTCCTCTGACTTTCCCAACAGATTTTTCTCCCATTCATCTCTTTTCTGTTATGCAAGCATTTCCCACAGAAAGCAAATCTGCACTCAAAGATTTGACACAGCAGGAAACCAATACTCACACCCGGACAGCCATAAATCCCCAGAAACTGTTCAAAATAAATAAATCACAGTTTGTTCCTCTGCATCAGTTTAAATGCAATTGGAGCTGAGTATGTTGAGATTTTGTGTTTGTGTGTGATACTTTTTAAAAATAAATAAATAAATAAATCTAGTTCCATTTTCCCTGAGAAAATGATGTTTCATCATAGAGCATGCACATAAAGCACCATTGCAGTTACTGACTGTCCAAGAGGTTAGGTTGCGATGACAGGACAGTCTCATTGCCCAATGTGACACAACAATGTTTTTCCTTTTGGCTTTTAGTTTGCTATATTTACTCCTCTGCTTTGAAGGCACCACAGTAGAGCACATATTTTGCACGCACAAGGTCCCAGATTCATGAGGCTTGGAAGACCCACTGACAGAGTGGCCAGCACCAAGGATCTGATAGGACGTGGCAGCTTTATTGTTCATCCCACCATTCAACACCATTCCCAAAGAAGCTTACAAACATGGAAATAAAACTACATAGATAGCACATGCAACAACAAGTAATGCAGCAAACCTAACAGAGCAGTTGTTTTTATTTACTTATTTATTTCATTTGTTAATCATCTCATACTCATACTGTAGGTAACTTATGACAGATTTAAAAACATACAATATAAAACAGATTTTAAAACTTGCAATACAAAAACTTAAAGCCCAAACAAACAAACAAAACAAAAACTAAGACAGCACACATTGAGGGCTAAAGGCCTGAGTGAAAAGGAAGGTCTTTGTCTGATGCCTAAAGGTGGATAAAGAAAGTGCCAGGCATGCCTCCCTGGGAAGAGCATTCCATAACCAGGGGGCCAACACTGAAAAGGCCCGTTCTTATGTTGCCACCATGGAGGAGGCACACAAAATAGGGCCTCTGATGATGAACGTCTGGGGCGGCTAAATGGGCAGAGGCAGTCCTTGAGATTTTGAGGTCCTGAGCCACATAAGTGTTCATTTGTCAAAACCAGCACTTTGAATTGAGGCCAGAAATCAGTATAAAAACTAAGACCAAAAAGAGCAGTATAAAACTAAGACAATCCTATATACTAACGGCAAACTTAATTCTCTGAATGCCAGTCCTTATGTAGCCAAAAACAGCACCATCCACAGACAAGAGGAAGATAACAGCATGCTTGGGGGAATCCCAACATTTGCAGTAACGACAACAACAATAACCTGTAGAGAAAAGCCCTAAGGAGAAGACTGTGCCCCACCAATCCACCCAAAGATAACTGAGCTTGCTCAGAGAGTAAGGAATACTGACTCTTCACATAAGAAGCTGCCTTATACTGAATCCATCCAGCTCAGTATTGTCTGCACTGCTGGAAACAGCTGCCCAGGCTTTCAGGCAGGAGTCTCTCCCAGGAGTCTCTCCTAGGAGATGCTGGGGATTGAACTTGGGATCTTTCACATGCAAGGCAGATGCTCTACCACTCAGCCAAGGCCCTTCCCCACACTGTTAAAGTGAGGAGACAGAAAACCAGGCAAGGAAGGTAAAGGAATCTCCTGAAAGAGGGAATGGCTAGCTGAAATCCTGAAGAGAAGCACTGTCCACAACTCTCTCTTTTTTTGTGGTCAGGCTTGAGTTTAAAAGGCTGAGGAAACAGAAGGTGACCTCAGCCTAGGCACCAGATAAGACTCCCAGAGGAGACCATTCCAGAACTGGAGCAACACCACTGAAAAGGCCCTCTCTCCAGTAGCTACCTGATAATCCTTGGATAATAAAGGGAAGAGATATCAATGTATCTTGATTCAATTGTTATCAATTGAAGATATCAGTGTATAGCAAAGCACATCTTGAGACGAGTGGCCCTTTACATACTCTGGTCCCTAGCTGTAGTGGGCTTTAAAGGTCAAAATCAGCACTTTGAATTGAGCCTGGAAACAGATTGGGAGCTCATGCAGTTGACAAAACACCAGCGTAATATTGTTTATAACACTTGGAACCACTTAGCAGCCTAGCAGCTACATTTTAAACTAGCTGCAAGTTTCCAAACCATCACAAAGAAAGCATTACTGAAGTCTATCCAAGTGTGGAGAACTGAAACCAGAATGTGTTAAGATATTTTGTTTAGGTGCTTTCAGCAGTTGGACAGTGGATGGGTGAAGGGAGACCACATCAGACATCAGTCAAGTGAGAAGCGGGTAACCAATTTGGTTTGCAGCTCAAAAAAGATTTAAAAATGAGCTGTCAACATTTTCGAATAATTAAATGCAATATCAGAGCTCCTAGTATTGTTATTCATAAATGACAAAACAAAATTCAGACAGAGAATGTGAGGTCTGCTTCACATTTTTAACATGCACACACAAATAGCCTGACCCAGCAACAGAGATCTTTGCATGGGAATAGTTCCAGCACACAATTAATATGTATCTCCCACCACTGTAACAATGCTCACCTGGGCCTCACTCATGAAACCAGATGCATTCTTTGACAACAATGAGCCAGGTAAGTCCAAGATAAGTCATACTGAGGCCTCGAACTGGGAGACCTGCATTCAAATGTATTAATTTTTCTAAGCTGCCTTTCCAAATATCAACAATCCAGTTTGCATGTAACGCTAATCCATCCCATGGGTTAGTGCCAATAGACTTGTTCTTGGGTTATAGGAGACAAACCATAAGCCAAGGTTCAGATGTAACACTAAGCCAAACCATGGCTTAGGTTTTAAATTCATGGAGGAAAGCGATCACTGCCTGCTAGCGATGATGGCTGTGCTCTACCTACACTGTGGGAGACAGTATGGTTCTGAATACCTGGTCGCTGGAACCCACAGGAGGGGAGAGGGCTCTTGTGCTAAGGTCCTGCCTGTGGGCTTCCCATAGGCAACTGGTTGGCCACTGTGAGAACAGGATGCTGGACTAGAGGGGCCACTGGCCTGATCCATCAGACTCTTCTTATGTTTTTATGTTAGTGGTCCCACATGGCTCAGACACATGGCTTGCATCCACCAGAGGCTGTGCACTGAGTACTGTGGGCCCAATTCTGTGGAACTCCCTCCCAACTAAAATCAGACAGTGTTGTCCCTATTGAAATGCTGATGCTTGGTACAGACTTTTAAAATTTTCATCAGGCATTTTAAGTGTGTTTTCCTGATGATATGTTTGATTGCAACTGATTTTATGCTGTATCTCTATTGTATCCTTCTTGTATCTCTATTGTGCACCTCTTAGAAACTTTGGTATTAAGTGGTATATAAATTATAAAAATAAATGAAAGGAAAAACCCAGGAATGTAGGGAGCTGGTTTATATTGAATCAGACGATTGGCCCATCTAGCTCAGTATTGTCTGCACTGACTGGCAGAGGCTCTCCAGGGTTTCAGACAGGGAATCTTTCCTGGCCCTACCTGGAGATGCTGAAGATTGAGTCGGGGACCTTCTGCACGCAAAGCAGATGCTCTACCACTGAGCTATGGCCCTTCAAGAAACTTGTAGGTTCTTTCTCAACCCGGAGCAGGGCACAGTGGAGCCCATGGTCAGCCTGTTCAGTCAAGGTTAACTCCAATTTTAGAAATTAAGCACTGGTCCCACAACATGTAAAACATGCATACCTATTCTCCCCTGGAAGATATTGGAGGCGACGGCACAGCAAAGCTTTGTCTGATGAACTACAGCCCCTGTGGACCTAGGAGACTGGGAATGATCGACTAATGAAAAGCGACACTGTGATGTTCCTGCTTATATTGTAAATATGGTAAGTGCTGGTTATATAGAAGACATATGGTAAGTGGAGTGAAAGAGGAGGGGGAGTACATGAGCAGTAGAATACTGGATGATTGGCTGAGCGTTTGAATGGCTGGGAGTATATATGGAAGAATGACAGGTAAATTGTGGAGGTGGATGTTGGAGGTTGAGAGAGGTGAAAGAGGTTTTGGTGGTGTTTGGAGGTGGGTGTTGATGTTGAGAGTGAGTCGGAGTTCTGAGGCAATTAATGAGAAGTAAAGTACATGTCAGAACATATATGAAACCATAAGCTTGTCAACAAAGTAATTAAGTAATCTTGTTATTTCTAATTCTTAATAAATACTTCTTGGTTAAATAAAAGCCTGATTCCTTCAGCTGGGATACACATACCACGGGGAATAGCAAAGTAACCAAGGCTGAACAGTTTGTATCGAATGGTGGCAGCGGCGGATCGGAGGAAAGTGTATCCAGTCCCACAGAGAAACCCAGGGCTGTATGCTTCAGAGTCAAGAGGCTGCAGAGGGGTTTGGGAATTACCTATACCCATAGACACAAGGTATCGAGATAGCCTGGCAGAGACTAAGGCACAGTCTAAAGGTTATAAGAGATACAGAGTGTTGGGTAGTAATGCCTAGCAGGGGGATCTGTTGAAATCTGTGCTAGAGTTGTAAAGTGTAAGAAGAAAACCTGATGTTCCTGTCTGCTGGTAGCCACAAGTGAGAGCTTCACAGGTGGTGCTGGGGAAGGACGTCACAGACACACTCTTCAAGTTCCTCTACAGTTTACCTGTCATGGGGCACCAAGCATTAACATCTACAGTAGAAACAAGGATCAGTTGTTGACTGACTGGGAAAAAGAGAGACAGGAGGGGAAATAACAAACCAGGTTTTCCTATTGTTTTATTGGCACGTCACCAGAGACAATGGCTTGAACTTTGCTTAATAAAGATAAATAAATAAATGGTTGGATTCTCATTAAAACAGTGGCAGGCCCGGGTTCTTAATTAGGATGTTACGTAGGATTGCATTTATGAAGCAGAAGCATTAATTCCAAATCTGTCTATCTGAATACAGAAATATTTCTCTTCTGAGAACAAAAAAGTAAAGAAAATGCCCAGTTGCTTGCATTTCTAAAGATCTAACGTAGGCTGGGAAAAGAGCATGCTGGCTCTCGAAAGCTGGCCCAAGATCTGTGGTGATTTTTGTAGGATTTTTTTTTAACTGTGCTTGTTTGTGCCAAGTAGTGTCATTTTTGAAAGAGGTAATTCATATTCCAAAGGGGGGGAAATAAAATTTATCCTTTGAATCTCGTTGGCTTAAAACAGCTTGAAGTAGAAAGAAAAAACAGCCAAGAGTCATACAATCCAGGCATCTGAATACAGGGGAAGAGGTTTCACAAACAAGGAGACTGCCACATTCTCCCTGCAGTGTTGGAGAGAGAAAAAACAGACTTCTCCAGTATGAAGGCACACAGACACTGGAGATGTGGCAAGGAACCAGACTTTGCTTCAACTGTCCCAATGTAGCAAGGGCAGTCTCTATTTCCTAGTACCTGTCCTGGGGGTGGGGGGTGAAAAATCAGTATGTTTGCTTTTGACAGGGCCAGCTCTACCATTAGGCACAGGGAGGCAGCTGCCTCACATGGCAGATGCTGAGAATGGTGGCAGCAGCCAGATGGAGCTGTGAGCGAGGAGCAGCTTGGTGTTGGAGGCAGGGCTGGCCCAAGGCATTTTGCTACCTGACACAGAGCAGCCAATGGCGAACTCCCAGCCAATGTGCATAGTACCCAAGGCCATCAAAGTTATTTAGGCCTCAAGGCAACCCCCCCACACCCATCCACCTGTACCTCTTCCACTCCCTGATGGAAAAAATTAAACAGTAATGAACACATAAATTTGGCCTTTGGCAACACCCGAAATCAGATGTCTGAGGATGCTGCCTCACTCTGTCCAGTGGCAGGGCTGGCCCTAGTTGAAGAACAGAGCTATGCGCATCACACAGCCTACTCAAGTCTGCTGCCCTCTGGTGCAGAAAACACTGTCCCATTGTGAGCACTGAGGTAATGTTATGTACATGGAATGTGTGTGTGTGTGTGTGCATGCGGGAACAACATGTATTTTGCCTCAGGCAGCAAAATATCTTGGGCCCTGCAGGTTCACAGAGAGGAAATTGCAGCAGCTCTCCTCCCCCCCCCAAAAAAAATTCTGCTTCTGCTGTGATCTGAGCCATGCTTACCAGTTGCTGGAAACCACAGGAAAGGAAAGTTCTCCTGTGCTCAGGTTCTGCTTATGTGCTTCCAATAGGCATCTGGTTGGCCACTGTGAGAAAAGAATGCTGGACTAGACGGGCCATTGGCCTGATCCAGCAAGGCAATTCTTATGTTCTTATGGCTTAGTATGTTGTCCGTACCTGGGCTTGTGGTCCATCTTCTTTAAACCAAGAACAAACCTATTTGCACTAAGCCATGCTTGGCTTAGTGCTACGTGCAAACTGGGTCACTGATATTTGGAAAGGCAGCTTAGAAAAATAAATGCAGCTCTCCCCACTCTTCAGTACTACACAGACCTGCCTGTGACTAAACCTCACTGAACTCTGAACCTGTGCTCCTCCTGGGAGGAAGGGTGGGCTATTAATGTAATAAACTCACTCAATGAGACTTTCTTCCAAGTAGACATGTATATGATTGCACAGTTAAGTCCATTACACCATGTTAACTTCTACACCACGATGGCTCTCATATTTAAGGAAAGGAAATGTCTTTTTCCTTTATCTTCACCCATTTTAAAATGGAAAACAAGTATTTAGAGGAAATTAGGAGGAATCGTTTTTTTTAAAAAAATCTCCTTCAATTACCTGTCACTGGAATACTATTTCAATAATAGGAAAGAGAGAAAAAGCAAAACATTCTGCAGAGCTGGACATTTTTCTGCTCTCCCTTTGAGCAATTTATTTCTCTATGGTTTGGATTTCAAGAAGAACAGCACTATAATGACAAAAATGTATCTTTTTTTTTAACTTGAGAGATAAGAAGTTCGACTTGGCTTGGAGACCTTTTTAAAAGAGGAGAAAAAATATGCTAGCTTTTCTGTATTGGCAGACACTGGTGTTTAGATTTATTACACAAAGATAATCAGGCTGTAAAATAAATATACTGCATCTTTAATTCATTAATCATACCGGAAAGCAAAATGAATGGCTCTCAGGAAGGCAACGATATGGCTTCCTCTCCCTCCCTTCTCAATATAGTCTGGTTGCTGTACTCTTATTTCTTTGGAGAGTGGAGAGAACAATACACACATTTTTACCCCTGATGTTACTAAAGCTTTAATTTCATTCCCCTGGCTCAAGTCTTAGCTAGGGATAGGGGAGAAATTCAATTCAGTCTGCATTTAAAGCCAAACTGATAACATTCGCACTTTCCGAAACAATATGGGAATCGAAACACAGCCATCATTAGAAATCCGCACTTACCCGAAATTTGCAATGCAGTTCTCCAAACAAGCAATGTTTACAAAAATGCATATGTTAGGGGAAAGTGTGCACAAAATTAATATATTGGTCAAAAAGACACTAAAATGCATTATATCAGGAGAAATTGCATGCAAAAATGTGTATGTTAGTCAAAATTGCATACAAAAATATGTTCGTTAGGAAAAAGTTTCACGAAAATGCTAGAGAATTTTCATGAGTTTTTGTTTTTTAAAACATTTGCAAATTGCTGCAGAAATGTAGACTGAAATGGTTAGAACTTTCCATCACTAGTCTCAGCAGTTGTGATTTCGCTCAGATCACCTCCTCCCAAGATGCAAACTCTGTGTGCAACTATGGTTGTACTCAGATAAAGAGTATATTACATTAGTTCTCCTGGTTATAATGCTAACACTTCTGTTTCAGGTTCTAACATTCCTTTCACACTACATTACCAGTTGGTTTACAGAACTGTGGCTTTTTTGATCGATATACTACCATGTTGTGCTCAATTTTATGCCATGTGGTAGCATGGCACAGCAAATGTCATTGGACACGTTGCCACTCCCCCCCTTTCTTCACATGTGTGCTTCTATTCCACCATGTTTCACCATGCGGTACTACCCCAAATTTGGTTACATGGGTGGCAGCAACACGATCTGTGAAAATTGCAGGAAAATTATATTGAAAAACACCCATGATATTCTGGGTGTCCAGGGCTGCAAATGGATTTTTTTCTGGAAACAACACAGAAATGAGCACTAAACTTATGCTAGATGTCCAGAAGTGGATTTAATGTCATGTGAAAGAGCACATAGAAGATTGAATAAAGTGCCAAACAAATGCAGCCTATGTTGATCTGTCAAACAGAGGATGCCATGAAAAATGCTCAATAACTGATTGCCCATCCCCATAGATGCCATCAATGATGATATTTCAAATCCTTTGAATAATGTCAAGAACAAATCCTAAAAATGCAATAGGCTCATTTTTGGCAGCCTACACACATTGGTTGCGCATACTGAGATACTGGATTTGTGGAGGCACTAAGTCATACAGATGTCACCTCCACACTCACAGCTGGATCAACAGCAGCCCCATGCATTCCTACAGGCAATAACACATCTCGCACTGAGAATCTGAACTGGTTGTGTCATGCAGAGTGCACCAAAGTGGATAGAGCAGCCTTTCCCAACTAGTGGGCCACCACAACTCCCATCAGCCTCAGCCAGCATTGCCAATGGTCAGGAAAGATGGGAATTGTGGTCCAACATCTGGTGGCCCACTAGTTGGGAAAGGCTGGGATAGACCAAGATTCAAGGAATCAAGGCAATGTCCAAGAAAGCATGTCATATCCTGCACAGCATGCACTGCCTTCTTGTAGGTTGTTCTATTTCATTGAATCCTTAGCTCCAAAAATGCCCATGAGGCAGACACACACACACTTGAGAGCTATTTCATCCATAACATAAGTGCCTTGGTGGCTCAAACCAAGATCAGTCTAGCCCATCATTGTAATAGTGGCTTCTGAGAAACCCACAAGAAGGGCATGGACCCTACATCATCGGCAAACATGCGCACACGCACATGCACACGTGCGCACACTGCTCTCAAAAAAGTACTTCTCCACTGCATTGCTAAAGTGCCATCCACATGGATTTGACAAGTCAGTGGATCAATTGTCCAGTTCAGCAAAAGGCAACTTCATGTATTGGATATCTGCATTATATCCCAGTTCCAAATTACGCTGTTCTGGTGTGGAACAATGAAAGCTTCACAATGTTTGTGCATGCGATACATTTATAACTGGGGTGGGTGACCTTTCTTCTATCATAAGAGGCATTCCCTTGGGCGTAATCTGTTAGGGGCCTCACACTGGTGGAGGACAGAGTCAGAGCCAAAAGGTGAACAGGGCTACCCCTTTCCTGCCTCTTTCTTCCCTCTGTCCTCCCTACCCAGTGGGCTTCCAGGGTAGGGACAGATCACTTTTGTCAGAGGTCTGATCACTTGCAGAGAGCCACCTGAAATTAGGCTGAGGGCCATATGTATCCCTGGGGACACAGGATGCTTACCCCTGCACTTGGGGAAGAAACCACAACTTAGTGGCAAAGCTCATGCTTTGCATATAAGAAGGCCCAAGGTTCACGCTTGGTATCTCCAGGTTGAAGAATCAAGTAACAAGGCACCACAAAGACCTCTGCCTGGAAAGCCATTGCCAGTCAAAGCAATGTAAGCATTGCCCTGCTAGAGAACTGCACTGCAAAATTTGGATAAGTGCAAATTTCGAAGGATGGCTGTTTTGGTTCTCATATTGTTTTGGAAAGTGTGAATTTTGTAGATTCAGCTTTAAATGTGAACTGAATCAAATTTCTGCCCCATCCCTAGTTGCATGAGATGGTGTGGAACTTACTTCCAAGTAAAGACACCTGCGGTTGCACTATTTTGTTTGCTTCTACTGCCTGCTGCTCTCTTTCTTCTTAGGCAAGTCGCTGTAGCTCAGTGGTAGAGCATCTGCCTTGTATGCAGAAGTTCAATCCCCGGCACCTCCAAGCAGGGCTGGAAATGTCCCCTGTCTGAAATCCTGGAGAGCTGTTGTCAGTCAGGGTTGACAATACTAAGCTAGATGGAGCAATGGTCTGGCCTCGTATACAGCAGCTTCTAAAATTTCCGGTGCTTATTTATTTTGTGTGTGTATTACGCGCCTTCAGGTCAATGACGACTTATGATGACCCCATGATTCAGCAACCTCCAGCAGCATCTCTTGTAAACCACCCTGTGCAGATCTTGTAAGTTCAGGTATGCGGCTTCCTTTATGGCATCAATCCATCTCTTGTTTGGCCTTCCTCTTTTTCTATTTCCTTCTGTTTTTCCCAGCATTATTGTCTTTCCTAGTGAATCATGTCTTCTCATTATGTGTCCAAAGTATGATAACCTCAGTTTCATCATTTTAGCTTCTACTGATAGTTCTGCGTTAATTTGTTTTATATCTTGCCTTTTAGCAAGCATCTATATGGCAGATTACTTTTTAAAAAAAATAGAGTATCTCTTTAGGCAGTATTTTTTTCAAGCCAGAATTACATAAAACCAGCAACTGTTCAAAACAATCAGCAGTTTAAAACAGAAGCAGACACGTAACAAAAAAAAGGGGGGGCTTTAAAAATCTGCCTAAATAAATAAGCTGCTTCACAGTGGGGAGGAGAGCCTGGCTGTGAGTTCAAATCCCTGCTTGTGTCTCTGGGTGTCAAGGGCCAGCTAAAGATCACCCCCACAGTGAGTGGGTCAGGGGTGATGTGCCCTGCCACCTATGCAGCCGTGGGCAAGCTGCATAGTCTCAAAGAGCCCAGTTGCCCCCCAGCTGGCAATAGCAGACAAGGAAGCGGCTGGCTTGTGCAGCTGTGGCAAGCTGAGCAGGCCCTAGCCGGCTGGGGAGGACTAGCCTCAGAGGGAGGCAATGGTAAACCGCTTACCATGAAAACCCTCTTCATAGGGTCGCCATAAGTTGGAATTGACTTGAAGGCAGTCCATTTCATTTTTTCAGTTGTTTTGTTGTCACAGTTTTGCAATTTGTGAGCACATTAGACCGCTCAAAATGCTTAACTCCGCAAGCATCAGAAAACGGACCTGTAAGGTAGGTCAGTATTATTAGCAGCACATTGCAAGTAGGAGCCTGAAGATCAGAAAGAGTATCTTGCCTAAAGGCACCTATTCAGCTCATGGCTGAAACAATATTGAACGTGCGTGCGTGCGTGCGTGCGTGCGTGCGTGCGTGCGTGCGTGCGTGTCACGAGCTCTGCACTCACCCTAAGGAATGAGGAAACCATGCACAGGAAATGAGTCTACAGCCGCAGAACATCTCCCCCCCCCACAAAAACGCCTCTTTTTAAGGATAGATGCCATCAGCAAAGAGTTCACACACATTGCCAGCTGTCGTCGTCACTACAGGGAATGACAGCTTATGAACACCACAACAGTGGCTGGGCTTTTAAACCACCATCATTCATGCATGGGCAACTGCATATCTGGCTTAAGTGCACCATCATAGTAGCCGCCTGAAGGGTTCAAAGATCCTTCAAATCAGCTTCTCGTGGTGGCTTCAGTGGAGGTGATGGTGCTGCCTGAAGTTACTCTTTGACTGACAGGACCTCAGCAAGAGCACCTTTGGGGTTTGACAGCACATTTCGGTAGACTGAACTTCCATCCATCTTCTGTACTAATAGCAAACTCGTTCTCCAAGCGTGAGTCCTCATGTTTTATCATCACCATCTTCATCTGCCCTTCACTAGAAGGTCCCAGGGTGGGTTACAACAGTCTAAAATTCAGTATTTAAAACATTAAAAGAAATTATAAACAAGGGAATAGGGTGGGTCCTGAAAAAAATACATCTCAAGTGCCAAAGGCCGGGATGAAGAGATGCGTCTTTAGCAATAACCGAGAACAGTACAGCAAAGATGCCAGGTGCACCTCTGGAGGGAGGGAATTCCACCGCTTAGGTGCACAGAGAATGCCCTCTCCTGGGCCACCCCCTCTTGAACTTCTGAGGGTGGCAGAACTGTCAAGAAGGCCCCTCTGCTGATCTGAACACCCATGAGAGTCTGTAGGGAAGGAGGAAGTCTATCAGATATTTGGGGCCTATGTCATTTAGGCCTTTAAACACTAATATGAGCACCTTAAATAAATGCGAGCACCTGGAAATGAACTGGCAACTAATTTATGGCACCATCCACTAAGGATGTGCTAGAATTCTGCCCAATTCAGATTTGATACATAGTTTTCCATTAATTCACTTATTCTCTATTGTTGAGGATTAGATTTTTATGTAGCGATTTTCTGTGGCTATTTTCAAGACCAATTTTTTTAAAAAAAAAAATCCTCTAAAATATCAATATATAATTGATACTTTTTGTCAATATCTGCTTTCACTTATCAATATTTCCTTTCACTTATTGATATTTCCTTTAAAACATTGATATTTCCTTTCAAAATAGCAATATCAATATTTTTTTGCCAGGGAAAAAAGGGATCAGTAAAAGCAGTAGCTAGCAGACAAAGATCAAACTCCAATCCAATCGATACTGTTGGGATGACGGGGTGCTTTCAAACTGGCACTGGCCAGTGGATTCCATCCCTATCATCTACATAGAGGAGGAAAGCACCAGCGGCCTCAGGGTAAGGTCAAGAGTTGCAGAGGTACAAAAAATCTTTAATGGAAAAAACCCGTGAGGAGGCGAGGTGTCACAAAACAGTTGAATGAGGACTGAACCTGCTCAGTGGCCACAGAATGCTAACCAATCATTGTTGGAATAGGGCATGGCACAGAATATCTTGGAAGAGGGCATCGCTGGCTGATTGGCCGGTGCGCACACTTTTGAAACAATAAATTTTATCATTCCAAAATAAGTAAAATCAACCAGAAAATAAGCAAACAATTAATATAAGTTACAATATTTTTAAAGTTCTCTCAACATAGTAAAAATCCCGTGCCTTGGGAGTTTGGGTACATTATGAAAATACTCCATCTTTCTTTAAGTGTGTGTGATTGTTGGTCTTCCCTAACCCTAATAAAGTTTGCCAACTTAACCTTATACATCATATCTCAAAGTTTTAATAGCTGAGCATGCCAAGTAGTCACAAAATGGTGTGGTGTGGTGGGGGTTGAACTGGGGAGAGGGGGTAACAGAACGGAGCATTGTGGGCATGTCTGATGGATTGGCTAGTGCACACAGTCAGGCTGCTTTCACCCATGGGGCCGACTGCATTAGTTTAACGGATTTAAAAGGTAGCGCTTTTGTCCCAATTTTTAAAATCCCTTTCACACTGCAGTACCTGATACATTAAGGAACAGCAGTTTTTTCAGCCAATATACCGGCATTTCTCGCAACTGCTTTTTACATGGCTTGTTTTTGTTCCTTACCCATATAATGCACAAATTACCAGGTAAGAAATCATCAGAATAACAGAATAAAGTGCAGTGTGAAAGCAGCCTCACTCACTCATACTCCTAGATGGGTCTCCCATCCATTGAGATAAGTCTGATATGCACCTACTTATCTGCATCAGATGCTCCCTGAGCATTTTCTGAGCCTAGTGTTTATTGTGTTATTTCATTTCAAAGTTCTCAGGATAGAGTACATGGAATTGATCCTCACAACCGCCATGTGGGATAGGCGAGGCTAAGGAATTGTTCCAAGATACACCCAGGAAACGTCAAAGAGAGATTTGTAGCAACTAAAACACACTCAGCGAATTTTTAAAAAGTGCTCCCAAATTCCATAACATCAAAAAGGCTGCTTTCACACTGCACTTTATTCCATTATCCTGATGATTTCTTACCTAGTAATTTGTGCATTCTAAAAAAATTGGGAACATTAAAAAGAATGCAATTCCCACCCTGCTGTGCAGTCTGAAGTGGCAAATCTGTTGTTCCAGCTCATTCAGTTAGATGTGCAGTCCTAGCCTACGTCATTTGGAAGAAAAGCGTGCAAAAGGTCCCACGTCTCCAAGTAGGGCTGGGAAAGACCACGCCTGAAACCTGGACAGCAGCTGCCGGTCAGTGTTGACAACAGAGAGTGAAAGGGACCAGTGGCCTGACTTGGTATAAGGCAGCTTCCTATGAGGTAAGCTAGATCAGATACAATAAAATAAAATAAAAACAAATATTTTCGTTAACCAGCACCCAAATTAGAAGCTGTTGTGTGTGTAGAGTTTTAGAGCCCCCCATGTGCTGGGATTTATTTGCAACAAATAGAAAACAGACAGCCGGCATAAAATTCCAGCAGGTTCTAGCTAGCAAAATTATTTATCAAGCTAACAAGGAAGGAGACCCTTCTAGTAACAACAACACAGCATGGAAAAGGGATGCCTTTATATTTTACCTTTGGGTTAGTGTACCAGTAAAAATGCCAGCTGACAAGCACTTCTCATAAACATTGCTTTCTAAATGAACTGCCTTGTCAGGGGGAGCGGGGGTGGGGATCCTAAGCTAAGAAAGATCTGGAGTCAGATCTGGAGTCAGATCTGGAGTCAGATCTGGAGTCAGATCTGGAGTCAGATCTGGAGTCAGATCTGGAGTCAGATCTGGAGTCAGATCTGGAGTCAGATCTGGAGTCAGATCTGGAGTCAGATCTGGAGTCAGATCTGGAGTCAGATCTGGAGTCAACAGGCAAAATAATTCCCAGAGAGTAGGCAGTGCTAAAAATAAAAACATAAAAATAACACGGGTGCATAAATGAGTTTAATAAATGAATACTTAATTTCGTATTCGAAAGTAAACTACCGCTGGTATGAATCCATCTACAGGATTTTGAAACACTGGGGCAATATATATAGCATTTTCCTGCATACAGTTGTATGGAATACACACAACACCTCTTGTTAGCTCTGCATGGCTAGCGCCACTGGGATTTTCACAACAGTTTCGGGGTTTGTGTGGGGTTTTTTTTTATCATTCAAACTCTGAAATCACTTTTATGGTTTTGCTTAACAAGGTCAACCATGGATTATAAAAGGCTCTTCAGCAGTGTCCCCAAAGGGGCAACGAAAAAAAGAGGGAGCCAGAGATGAGGAGTAATCAATCTAATCCCAATTAAATTTTTAGAGAAAGAGCAAAAGCGATGTGTTCCTTCCCAGAATAGCTGCAGCTGGTGCAAAATGCAGCAGAGCAACTGCTCACTGGGGCAGGACATCGCCAATACATTACCCTACTGCTGAGAGAATTACACTGGCTGCCCATTAGCTACCAGGCCAAGTTCAAGGTGCTGGTTTTGGTGTACAAAGGCCTGTACAGCTTGGGACCAAGACACCTGAAAGATCGTCTTACCCCTTATATACCCAGTTGATCACTGTGCTTTGCAGGCAAGGGCCTCCTGCAGATACCATCTCATCAGGAGGCGCATTCGTACAACATAGGAAGTGGACCTTTAGCACTGTGGCACCTACTGTTTGGAATTCATTCCCCTTAAATATTAGACAGGCGCCATCTCTGTTGTCTTTTCAGCACCTACTGAAGACCTTCCTCTTTCAAAAAGCCTTTTAAGTAGAGATCTTATCCCAGTCTGTGTCTGTGCTGGAATTGCTTTTTAAATATGCTTTTTAAAGAAGCTTTGTTTTCAAGACTTTTTAGTGTTTTGTCGCTTGATTGACACTTTGGGCTCCTTCTGGGAGGAAGGGTGGGATATAAAGTTAATACTAAATAAATAACATCCCCAGTTCAGTTCCAAGGGTGCACAGGGTGAGATCCCTGTCTGAACACTTGAAAGACCACTGCCTGAGCTAGATGACCCAATGATGTGACTCTATACAAAGAAACTTCTTATGTTCCTAAGGTCTTTCTTCTCCTACTCCCCCCCAATGCCACAAAGAAAACAGCTTTAGGAGCCCAGATTCAGAAATTTGGACTAGGTGGTAGGCTAGGACCTGGGAGACCAAGGTTCAAATCCATGCTCTGCCATGAAGTTCACTTGGTGATCTTGGGCCAGCCATGGTTTCTAAGCCAAACTTACCTCACAGGGTTGTTGTAAGGATAAAATGAAGAGGGGAAGAACGACGTACACCACCTTATGTTCCTTGGAGGAATGGTTAAATATAAATGTAATAATATAACTAAATAAATGTTTCTCTGTTTCAGTAGAGCAGGAAGACCTGCAACATTTGCAAATAAAAGGTGAGATGGGTTGCGGGAGAAGAAAGTGGATTTCATCTTTAGACAATTCTAACTCACAAAATGCATGTTTTGTTGTTGTTTCAGTTGGTTAAAAAACGTCTTATTGCATTCAGAGGATGGGCATTAGAGATGCTTGATCAGGATTGCCACCCTAAAATCAAACATGTAAGTTTTGATCATTTATTGGCTAAGGCTGCAAGCTTTCACACACTTATGTAGGGACAAGACTCATTCAATTCAATAAGGCTTGCTTCCGAGTGGAAATGAATGCTGTAAATCTGTATGAAAAAATGGAAATGGACTGCCTTCAAGTTGATCTCGACTTATGGTGACCCTATGAATAGGGTTTCATAGTAAGCAGTATTCAGAGTGGGTTTACCATTGCTTTCCTGTGATGCGGAGAGGCAGTGACAGGCCCAAGGTCACCCAGTGAGCTTCATGTCTATGTGGGGATTCAAATCCTGGTCTACCAGGTCGTAGTCCAACACCTTAACCACTACACCACATTGGCTCTCATGTAAATCTGTACAGGTATACCCCGCTTAAAGTAGCTTCACTTAAAGTAGCCTCGCTATAAAGTACATGCTCCATACTCCACCGTACCCCGCTTAAAGTACACATGCTTCGCAATAACGGACACTTTATTGGCATGACGCTGCTGCCATCTAGTGGTGATTGCGTGCAGTACAAGTGAAGATAATTGCTTCACTTTAAGTACATTTTCACTTAAAGTACACTCTCCGGTCCCATTGTGTACGTTAGAGCGGGGTATGCCTGTATATGAAACTCTATTTCTGAAGAAACAAAATGAAATGCCAACTTAGGCGAGGCTAGCCATCCTGTGCAAGAAAGAATGGGGAGTGCACATCTTGATTTGCATTTGCAATATATATACATATTTAAAAATGTATTGCTCAATTTAATTGAGTGAGACCTTGTTAAAAGTCAATCAGGACTTCCCTCCTGTGGTTCACATATAAGTGTAAAAAAAAATTAAGCAATTTATAAATACTTTAAAATAAATAAATAAATCAAAGTATTGTCCATGCTCTGGTAACCTCTAGGCTAGGTTACTGCAGTGCATTATGCATGGGGCTGCCTTTGAAGACAGTTTGGAAACTGCAGCTAGTGCAGAACTTAGCAGCCAGATTATTGACTGGAGGTAGGAGATCTGATCATATAACACTGATCCTGGCGTGAACGCCTTGGTTGCCAATTAGTTTTTGGGCTCAATTCAGAGTGCTAGTTTTGACCCATCAAGCATTATGTGGCTCAGGGCCCCAGTACTTCAGGGACTGCCATCTGGAAATGGCTTTCATCTGTGGTCATGAAAGCTGCAAAATCTCAGATCACAAGCTATGCTGCTGATGCCAAGAAGACAACTCTTCAGAGAACTGTGGAAAAATATGAGCTAAATACAAAGGCTAATTGAAAGGACTTCTTGCCAGGTTGGCATTTGAAAGTAAAAATAGCCCTGGGACAGGTGACAAAATAATTTTCAGGAATAACAGTACAATCCTATGTACTCAGAAGGAAGACCTGCTGAGCGACATTTATTTATTTTATTTATTTTATTTATTTAATTAAGCTTATATACCGCCCAACTAGCAACAGCTCTCTGGGCGGTGGCATAGGTCTTACACTCCCCAGGAAGCAGTAGTGTAGTGGCAAATTCAGAAGTGCAGGGTCCCTTTATGACAGTCACAGCCATGCCCCCTCATAGCCACATCCCTTCTAAGATTATACAACCTTCTATGATCATGAAAGGGGAGTGTATTAGCTGCTGAGAAGAGCCTTCTCAGTGGCTGACTCGCCTCCTTTCACTCTGTTTCCAATCAGCAGGTAAGGACAAGGAAGCATGTTAGAAGAATCTTCTCAGTGGCCAACACATTCCCTTTTCCTGCTGATTGGCTCATAGGATCCTAGAGACTTAGAGACCTCCTGGGACCTTGCTGTCAAATAAGTAAGAGGTCTAAGACCCCCCCCCAAGACCCGACAACTACACCCCTGCCAGTAAGTGTGTATGGGACTGTAGCCAAAGTCAGATATGAGGCAGTCTAAGAAATTATCTGTGTTCCCTGATGACTGCTCATGGTTTTTCACACAAACAGGCACACAGTAAACTAATTACATATTCTAAAACAGTGGTCCTCAAACTTTTTGTCCCACAGACCACTTGAAAATTCCTGAGAGTTTTGGGATGGGCCACTTAATGATTTTTCTGCCTGTTGTAGCAATTGTAATGTGTTATGCTAGGTGCTCTGTGATTTTTAATGGTATTATTATTATAGACACGCTGCAGACCACCTGAATGAAGCTCACAGACCACTGGTGGCCCACAGACCACAGCCTGAGAACCTCTTCTCTAAAACTATTCTCTTAGCTTCCATGTCTTGAATAAGCTCCCAAGGTTTTTCAAACCAGAGTGCAGAGACACAATATAGGAATTCAAGCAATGTCTGCTCTATGAAGGCAGTAACGTTTCTGCTATGATCAACCTGAACTTGATCCATCCATTCATCAGTCCTAGAATAAAAGTAAAAATAATACATTCCTATCCCACCCTTCTTCAAGACGTTCAAAACGGCTTACACAGTTCTCCCTCTCCACATTTTAGGCTAGGCTGAGAGATTGTGATTGGCTCAAAGGCAAGTAAGCATCTCAGTGGAGTGGGGATTTGAACCAGCCTCTACTCCCGGGGTTCCCAAACTGTGATCTGCAAAACACCTGTGGTCCACCATGTAAGTGTTCTTCACAGACACAGCAATCTGAATTCTATGGAACTCAAATTGGAGCACAATAAAATACAGTACCCTAATAGCAGCAATAAAAATACAATTAATAATCACACAGGCTTTAGCACAGCACATTCCAACTGGTACGAAATGCAGACAAATAACTAAGTGGTCTGCCAAGACCCTCAATGATTTTCAAGTGGTCCATGGGGAAAAATAAATTTGGGAACCAGTGGATGTTGCTGCCCATTTGGACTGGTAGGACAGAAGGCAGGGAGCCCAATGGTAGGTAGATCCAGAGCCAATGGCAGGTGGAGCTGGGACCAACAAGAGGCAGAGCTAACTAGTCCTTCTTTTCTCCCCATCCTCCTTCCTGCTGAATTCTACCAAGTCAACGCTGAGACTAAGGAGGAGGCTGACAGTGGACAGTCACCTGCTGGACAGGTTGCAAGTAAGGAGACAGGCAGATGGAAGCTGGCTGAGAGAAGACTGAACTTGGTGGGGCACTGCCCCATTTGCCCTGATCTACCAGCCCCCACTGTTCAGAAACCTTGCTCTAACCATTGCACAGTACTGGCACTCAGAAGATAAGACTGCCTCTGTGCATAGGCAGAGCCTTTTTTGTCACCCTCCTGATATCCTGTAATAAGCAAGAGAGTTTCTCAAAAGGACATGGCCATTAGTACACAGGATTGTAGAATCGTAGAGTTGGAAGGGGTCTATAAGGCCATCGAGTCCAACCCCCTACTCAATGCAGGAATCCAAATTAAAGCACACCCAACAGGTGTCCAGCTGCCTCTTGAATACCTCCAATGTTGGAGAGCCCACCACCTCCCTAGGTAATTGGTTCCATTGTCGTACTGCTTTAACAAGAAGTTTTTCTTGATGTTCAGCCAAAATCAGCTTCCTGTAACTTGAGCCCACTATTCCATGTCCTGCACTCTGGGATCAGGTCTAGTGCCAGCAGATGACAAGGTTCAGCACTGGCCAAGGGCCCCTGCAGTAAAAGGGGCCCCTGCTGCTGGGGCTGCCTGAGTATAACTCCCATTCCGCAGTCGGCGCTAACAACAGGTCACAGAACATGGCGTCCCATGAGCCAATGCTGGCACAATGCAGAACGGGAGCCACCCTCCCCCCGGGAAACACCCCACTGCTGGTGCAGGCTGGCAGTGCCACTTCCTGTGTCACACTACGGCTACCTTAAATAGGCTCAGCTGCATCAGTGTGCAGCGTGCACAAGCATGCCATCACCCAAGATGGTGGCAGGGGTGTCAACATGCCCCTGTCACCATCTTGGGTGATAGCAGGCATATGTGCACAGCATGCTATGTAAGCCCCCATCTTTTTACAGCCTGCCACAGTCTGGTGTGAGCCCTGTCTGGGATGATCGAGAAGAGATCACGGCCCTCCTCTTTTAAGCACTTGAAGAGTACTATCATATCTCCCCGCAGTCTTCTCTCTCAAGGCTAAACGTGCTCAGTTTCTGTAGTATCTCCTACCACAGCTTATTTATTTCACTTCCAAGGCCAATTCTGAAGTTTGGCTTGTAGTCGTTGGGTTTTCTGCTCCTAGTACTTTACCTGCAAGCACTTGGGGTTTTTTTAATAAATATTTTATTGGAAGTCACCTTGAAAGAGTTTACTCTTAAACGTGGCATATAAATATTTTAAATAATAAAACAAACAGGAGCCAGCTCCCGGCAATGATTACTACTTGTAAGTATTTGCCTGCATGGAGAGACTCTTACAGCTAAAAACTAACAACAGTAGTGGCCCTCACGGTTCTAATGAAGCTTACACTAAAAACAAAGAATTTCCAAGTACAGTAGGGCCCCACTCATACGGTGGGTTACATTCCGGACCCTCGCTGAAAAGCGAAAACCACCGAAAAGCGTAACTCATTGAATAGAATGGTGCGCGATGCCTGAAAACCACCGTAGAAGTGGAACAAGCACCATATGAGTGGGGCTTTAGTCTAATTGCATCTAATTGAGACTGCCGCATTAGCAAAGCACCAAAAACAAAGTGCTGTAAAGCGGGGCTCTACTGTAGTGCTGGGAGACGGTCCTGCCTGAAATCCTGGAGAACTGCTGTCAGTCAGTGTAGACAATACTGAGCTGGCTGGACCAAGGATCTGGCTGATTCCTGTGTTCCTAAATTGCTGATGGTCCAACAAGAGCTTTGGCTATTTGGACTGTGGTATGCCATTCATAACAAATGCAAAAATAACTGTTCCGTTGACAATTCCAGATTTCTCCCTCTTTTTAAAAACGGCACATAGCCATAGAACAGAGCTTCATGTTATCCTTTCTTTCCTAACCTTCAGCCTAGCCTTTCTCTGGTGCCTCTGCAAAAATGCAGAGTATCAGGTGGGCGGATGCCCCCTCCCACGCGACAAACTAGCTGAACTGCAACTTGATCCTATTGGGTGGAGGCCAATACAATCGCCAATTCAAACTGGGACTGCCATCTTGCCTTTTCTCACAACTCTAACCTTTTTGAAAATAAATCTGCCTGGGAGGTGCGAGGTTCCTCCAAGCTTGTTAAGCTCTGGTGGATTACATTAATATGTATATTGTCTGTAAGGGAAAAATGCTTTCAAGGAGCACAAGCAGCATTAGAAACATCAGCAAGGATCACGAAAAAGCAAAAAAGCATCATTGACGCAAACTGCGAGATAAATAATAGATCTCATCTTTTATGTTCCCAGCCTTTGATCTGCTGGAACTGACATTAGGATCCAGAAATAAGAGGGGCACCTTTTTAGTTGAGGTGGGGGAGGTTTCTTTTGATGGGGAGATGGGGGGAATATTGGATGTCAGGTTATATTTTTAGCACAAGGCCAAAATAGAAGAACAGAATGGGGGGGGGGAGAGCCAAAAGGTATGACTGAATGAGCACAGCAGTGGGGGAGCAGAGAGCCCAGCTATTGTCTGAAAGGAAGGAAGATGATATTTAACTGAACCCTGTGGTTACTGAAAGCATTATTAACCATCCTGCTCTCTCCAGCATAATTTACAACAAAACAATAGGCAAGTTATCCAGACAGCTTGGAAGATGTAAATTTGTCCACTGCGAAGGAAGAAAACAGGACATTCGCCAAACACGAGAGGGAAATGTCTAGAGAGCATTAAGGGCAAATCAAGGTCTGCAAATGCCCATGGAGCAGGGCCGGCCCTACCATTCGGAAGAGTGAAGTGGCCACCTCAGATAGCAGATGCTGGCAGGGCAGTGTGGCGGGGAGTCACAGTGAGGTGCCATAAGACAGAGCTTGGGTGTGTGCCACACTGCCTGCTCTGAACCCCATAAGCTAACCTGCTGCTATCAAGTGTGGTGGAAGATGCTGTCCCATCACCAGTGGTGGCTGGCTGGTGCCCATTGGGACTGCTAAGGCAGAAGTCAGGGAGCCCAACAGCAGGCGGAGCCAGAGCCAATGACAGGCAGAGCAAACTAACTCTCGTTTTGCCCCAACCTCCTCCCTGCTGAGTTCTACAAGGGCAATACTAAGACTAAGGAGGAGGAAGCTGAGAGCCAGGGCCACTCCCTATAGGTAAGGAAGAAGGCAGGCAGGCAGGGGCTGGCTAAGGTCAGACTGAGATTCGTGGGACCCTGCCCTAATCCCCCCAATGGACCAGCCTCCAGTGCCCGACACCAATATTAAGTTTCACCTGCCAGTCCGGCCACCTTATGTTCATGGAATGGGACAGGGCACCATCTTTTCTTTCATCGTAGGCAGCAAAAAGTCTTGGGCCAGCCCTGTCCAGTGACTGCTTTGCAGCAATCTCACCCATCCCAAAGCTCCTTCCCTTTCAAACTCTTCTTCCCCATCCTGAGCTGTCCAACTGAGACTCTAACAGCACTTACCCTTCATGTGGCTGAGCACCCAGTCCTAGCTGGAACACCACAACCCAGGTTTTAGTTTTTTATTTTAGACCACTGCATCTGCACAAGCTTACCCAAGTCCTGAGCTGGGGGTACTTCACCAGAGATGGTTTGATCCAATGGGGATTCTGAATAGCCTACTGTAATCTCACCCCTCATCCTAAGGTACTGTAGAGTCCTATTGCTCTAAATTCAGTGGCAACTAGCAATCCATTGGGGTGCACCACTGAAGGACCACCTTACATTCTTATCAAGCTCCAAGGTCAGCAGGAGAGACCCTAATTAGCTGCCATTCAAAATGTTCTAGAAAACCCACATCACCCTACTCATGGAAGCCAAACAGGTTACAACCCTCCCTCATTGCCTGTCTCCAACTTTTTTGCTGGACCATAAAGGTCCTGGGTTGATGGGTGGTCAAGAAATGCAATCAGCAACCTCTGGCATTCAGAATCCATTTAGCTCTCGGGGCTAAAAGATGTTGATCAACCCATCTGCCATAAACTCCAAAGCTAACTCCGGAAGTCGCTGCTGGTGGACAATGCTCAATAGGCGGAGACATGCCCCTTCCATGCCTGGTTTCATTTCCAATGCAATATCTGTATCTTATTTTCCCATAGGTGTGATGCTCGAGCAAGCTGTACAGCAAGATGTCCAAAGAGCTCACTTGCTTTCCCCTGTTGCCTCCTGAATTAGAATAATTTCCAGCATACCTGAGACTATATCCACAACCAGGACATCTTTATGATTAGCAAAGTTTAAACAGCCATTGGAGTACTTGGAGGAAAGGGGGGATTGGAGTCACTTAACCAGTAAGAAGTGAACACAGCATAAAAATTCAAGTATAAATACTGTGTAGGGATGGAATGATCTGTCAGTTTTGCTTCTCTTTGGTCCTCATTTTTCCAATCAGAAGTTCAGTTTGCAAATTGCTGCAGAAATGTGGACGACTCTTTTAATTAAAATAAAATCCTCATAAAAAGTCATCAGCATTTTAATGCTGATTTCTCCTAATAAACACCCTTTTTTGTATTCAGTTTTGACTAATATACACATTTTTGCAAGCAATTCTCCTTAATATAATGCACTCTAATATTTTCATTTTCATGCACCCTGTCACCTATCATATGCATTCTTGTAAGCATTAGTTGTTTGGGAAACGGCATCAAAAAATTCAGATGTGCCAATTTTGTAAGGAGTCTGAGTTTGATTTCTCATATTGTTTTGGAAAGTGTGCTTTTTCTTCTTTAAATGTGAACTGAATCTAATTTCACCCCATCTCTAAAACAGTGTCAGAAAGGGTTCCACACACACACATATAGGAGTGTGATAAAAGCAACCTGACCCCTGTAAACATTGGCAAATGACTTTGGTGTGTACAAGATCAAAGCGTTTGGAGCAGGAATGTGGAATTTGTCAGTCCCAGCTAGGAATGGAAAGATCTGGCAATTTCGGTTTTCTCCATTTCTCATTTTTCCAATCTTAGATTAAATTCTCCACATTTCTGCTGGAATGTGTGATTTTTTTAAAAAAAAATCCTCATGAACATGCTTCAACATTTTAGTGCTAATTTCTCCCAATAAACACATTTTTGTATGCAGTTTGGACTAATGTACACATTTTTGCAAGCAATTTATCCCAAGATAACAATTTTTTGTAAGTTATTTTCACCAGCATAGTCATTTTGTGCACACTTTCCCCTAATATACAGCATTTCTGTAAACACTTTGTTGGTGAGCTGCATTGCACAATTAGGATGTGCGGATTTCGAGGGATGGCTATATTTTGGTTCTCATATCGTTTCGGAAAGTGTACATTTGATAAATTCAGTTTTAAATGCACACTGAATCAAATTTCTCCCCCATCCCTAGTCCCAGCAAGCATGGCCAACAGTCATGGATGAAGAGAATGGGAGTCCAACATCTGGAGGGCAACATCCAGAGGGTTCCCCACACCTGGCTTAGAAGGACATACTATTTATTACATTTCTGTCCCGCCTTTCCCCCAAGGAGCTCAAGGTGGCATACAAGCATGGTTCTCCACCTCCCGATTATATCCTCAAAACAACCCTGTGAGATTAGGTTAGGCTGACAGACAGCGACTGGCCCATGGTCACCCAGTGAGCTTCATAGTCGAGTTGGGATTTGAACCATGGTCCTAGTCCAACCCTCTAATCACTACACCATGCTGGCTTCAATATGGCTGAGGAAATGGATGCAGCTGGCAGGCTAGATCCTGGATTACTTCACCAGGTGACCCATTTTTTCCTTTGAAGCACGGCTGCCATGGTACAAAGGAAAATCCAAGCCAAGCAAGTCTTGAAGTTGCTGCCCATCTGCTGATAGGCAGTTACTTCAAGCCCTGATTTCTGCAGGGGTCAGCTATGCTCCCCAAGGTCCGCATGCAGAACTTCACAGCGCAGGTGATCCCAGCAGGCTTGAGGTCTCCCTTGCCAATGAACAATCAGGGACACACTTCAAGGCTTCCGTGCATTGGTAGTCATGCCTCTCCCTGCCCCACACCTGACATCAGCTGTGGGATAGGCAACTGTGATTGGGGAGAAATGGCCTTGTGGGCCAAATTGGGCCTCATATCAGGCCTAATTAGGCCTGTGAGTCAGAGGTTCCCCACCATTGATATGTAATTTTATTTAGGTTCATGCTATATCTTAAATCAGAGGTTCCCAAACTGTGGTCCATGGATCACCAGTGGTCAACAAGCTGCATCCAGGTGGGTAGCAACACGTCCCTATTAGATATTTTTACTGCTTCTTTTACGTTGTGTTTTACGGCATTACAATCTGAATACTATGGAATGCAAATTGTAATGCAATACAAGAAAATAAAAGAAGCCATAAAATATACAATTAAAAAGCATTTGGCACCTAGCAGAGCACATTCCAGTTGCTCCAACAGGCAGAAAAATCATTAAGTGGTCTGCCAAGACCCTCAGCAATTTTCAAGCGGTCCGTGGGGAAAAACATTTAGGAACCACTGTCTTTGATGATGGTTTTACATTTGGATTTTTTTTTAATCTTCTCCCTACCCTTCAAATCACCAACAAGGAAAGCACACAATCCTAATATTTCTCCCATGCATGCTCAAAAAGTATGATCAGAACTATTGTAGGCTCACTATGGGATGCAAGTCAACATCTGCCCCCCATCCGCCTTCCCAAAGCACACACATTATCAATAGGATGTCACAAGAGCAAGGTAAAACAAACAGAAAATACAGCCAACCAAACTTACGTAACAGCTTTCACTATGGGACGTCAAAGTGTTTTACAAGAGGTGCAAGGAAATCAGATTCCAGTTGCCAACTCGCTGAAAATAAAATCCAATCATAGTGCATTTGCATGAGCAATTCATTTTTACCTGTGCCAGTTTTAGTAATTCATTGCCTAGCCCTGATACAGACAGTAAAAGGGAGAGAAAGGAGTTGTGTTGACTTAAAACCTTCCAAGTAGAAACCCAGTTTAGGAGTGGGTCAGTGTGGATTGCCAATTGCCCTAATTTGGTTAGGACAATGTAGAAAATCACCAGAGATGTCCTGCATCAAAGGTCAATCCTGTTCTGAGTTTAAAAAAAAATTCTCTGAATTTTGAAAGGTGGACAAAGAAAAGAAAATTAAGTAGCATCCAGATATATTAATAAAATTAATGTCCAAGGGCACTCAAAGGGATTCCCTTTGGGGGCAGCTGTCAGGGCCCAGCAGCTGATGACTGTCCTTGGCCCCCTTGAATAAAGCACCTGGATCCAGAATCATACATTTTCATTTCTGATAATGCTCCCAATGTGGCACTGCTGGAGGGGATGGGAACCTCAGGCCCAGGGGCCAAATGTGGCCCTCAACGCAACTCTATCTGACCCTTAAGACTATGCAGGCCAATCCTCCCCACCGAGCCAATCCCCTCAGCGGCTCTCCTCTGTGCCCTCCTCAAGTAATTTTATGTGGCTGGGAGGTATCCTTGACTTGTGATGAGACCTGTGACTTGCCTGGATGGAGGATGGAGAGTGGCAAGTGTCTGACCGCAGCCAGTGGAGACTGGTGTCTCCAATGTCAGTGGGGCAATGAATCTGCTCTGGGTTTTAATGTGAACTTTCAAGGAGCTGCCCAAGGTGCTGAACCTATTTTCAGTACCTTGAACAGCTCCTGGAAAGTTCAGACTAAACCACTGCTCCACTGATGTCAGTCTCTGCTGCCAGCAACAGCATGCGGCCCATGGAAGGCTATCAATAAGGGAATGTGGCCCCCAAGCTAAAAAAAAAGTTCTCCACTCCTGCTCTGGGCAATGTGGGAAATTTTAATGTTGACTTTGAAACCCAGCTGCCACAGTGCCGCTGCTGGTGCCAGATAAGCCAGAAGGGGCCACTAACATAGGATGAGTGGACATTTTGTCAAGGACCCTCTCAAACCTCCCAGCCCTGAAATATATGCACAGTATGTATAATGTACATTCCACGGTGTGAAATGCTTTCCCAAGGGAAATATGCCTCCTATAGGCTCCTACACTGTCAGCTTTTAGGTGCCAGGCTAACATTCCTGTTTGCCCAGGTTTTTGGTCTTTTGCTTAGATTATACTGTGGTACGATTTAGGGCCTGCTGAGGGGTGTTCTTTCCTTTCCTTTGCACTGGAATAAATCGAGTGGAATAATGTAATGGCAACATAACTTATGAAATTTACTTAAGTAGTTATGTGCATTATGTAAGTTACATAATTTCACCACCGCAGACACTGAGATGTATAAGGTAGTTTGGGGCAGAAGATGAATTGCTGCGAAATGGAAACAGTGTTTCATGTGACAATTCCAGGCAAAATGGAAAATGATGCCTTCTTATATCCCTAGGTGGGAGTCATCCTTTTTTATGCTTCTTGTTGGAACTTTTAGAACTCTTTGTTCTATTGCATTTTATTCTATGCATTTGGTTTTAATGGAGAAAACAATTTTTTATTATTATTTGTTAAAACGGAAATACTGCTTACTAGAACAAAAGATCTCTAAGCAGTTTAGACAGTCTAAAATACTTGTTGCAAGCACCAATTGAAAACAAGTTACATAAACATTTTAACATATAAAATAAAATTAGTAATATCAGTCATTTTAAAATAGCTAAATACTTCACATGATAAAATTACATGCTTGGGTAGGCTTGCTGGAACAAAGAAGTGTTTAGTGGGTACTGAAAACAATAAATGAAGGTGCCTGCCTAATATCAAAGGGCAGGGAGTTCCAAAGTGTAGGTGCTACCACACAGTAAGAAAGCAGGCGAATACATACATACAAAACTTTGAGGTGGATATACATTGCAACTGCATCAAGAGACAGACCACTCTGGAAGGAGGACAAATTACATGTGCTACGTATTGCTCTGCAAACACAACAGCTTGGTGACACAAGTGAAACTACAAAAAATCCACTCTGCCAAACTGCATGGGATTCCTACATTACCTTGGCAGAATCCTGTGCAGACATCCATAGCAGAAGACAGAGTAACGGCTCTGCTCTTGCTGTTCATGCATTATGTATAGGGACAGGGGGGGAATTTTGAGTGAGTTTGCAGTCAAATCCTTACTTTCCAAAACAATATGTGAACCAAAAAAACCCACCCATCTTTCAGAATTCTCAGTTCTGTGAATTTTACAATGCAGTTCTCCAGCCAAGTAATGTGTACAATAATGCATGTAGTGGGGTAGTGTTCATAAAAATGCAAATATTAGTGGAAACACCATACAAAATGCATTATTTAGGGGAAATTGCTTTGCAAAAATGTGCACATTAGGGAAAATACATTCAAATGTATGTATGTTAGGAGAAATTCACACTACGATGCTGAGGAATTTTTTCATGACAACTTTCTTAAAAAAAAAATTCTCAAACTGATGTGGAAATGTGGAGAATCAAACTTAAGATTGGAAAAATGGGAATCTGAGAGAAACCAAATTTGACAGATTCATCCATCCCCAGTAATGCACAATACCTTACAATGCTACATCAGCCACTAAGAAGAGAATCACTAGATTCAGACAATTATACAGATGCAGAGACTAATATGTATGCATGCACATTTGGTTCTTATATTACCCTATGTACTTTGGAGTAAGGCAGTGCTTTCAACAAGCTAAAAAAATACAGAGCACAGCAGAACATTGAGTCTATAATCTTAAATTCATTACAGATACCAAAGACCATGCCTTTTATACTTAAGGAAACCTACACGTTGCCAAAATTAACAATGGCAATCCTGACCTCACTTACCTGGGAATAAACCCCACTGAATTCAGTGGGACTTACCTCTGGCTTGGTTAGAATTCACTGTGTAAAATATTAATTTCTAAATAGGGTTGGTTTCATTTCAATGTATATTTTGATGCAATAATTTCCATATTAGGTAGAGAAACGTGAACTCCATTACACACCAAAATCCCTCAAAAGGAAAACTAAAATAGATTTAGATACAAAATCATATTTAAAATAATTTGGAGGGGGGAATCATGTTTAGAACAAGATTTACTTTTTGTCTAAAACTGCTCCTAAAAACTGGTAGTTCCTTGATTCTATTCCACTGAATCCCGTATTGATTCTGTCTTGGGGAATCTACCTATTACATGGCACAGAATGGAGATTTCACAGACATTGTAAAATCAAAATGAATTCAGAGACAACTGTTATCCCCGATACATCCACAGGATTCCTGAATACATAGATCAAACAGCAAAAGCATGGAAGGTGATCTTGTACAATGACATACTCACACATCACTTTGATTGAAATAGACTCAAGCTGGTGGGTGTGGGTGTGGGAATTAACTAACACCAATTGCAATTAGAATGGCAACACAATAGTCCGGCTCAGTTCAAGTGTATTAACAGGCCACAGACCTACAAATTCCAAAAATACAGGAGATATTTTGATTCCATACAACAGCAGAAATGGAGAAGGGGGCAGCATGAATTTAATGAATATCTTTTTTCTTTTTTTACAACCTCTCCATTAAATTCTCCATCTCTTTCTCCCTCCTTCTCTACCATGCTCCATAACAGCATTCATGAAATACAGGAACTGTTAGTTTTGTGCGGTGCCATTCATATTTCCCAGCTAAAAATCAGTGCTGCTTTTTTACTGCCTTGCTCGTCTTTCATAAATCATTCGTGCCAACCATTAATTACTCAAACAGTTACAACTTTCTTTTTCCAGCAACATCAAATTAGCCAAGAAATAAGCAACATGACCAGCAAATTCTACCTTTTTTTCCTGAAGACAGTTTAGGTGGGCAAGTTCAAGTTTAAGCATAAAGTTAAGCAGTCCTCGGGGGAGTATAAGTATTGGACTTTTCATATCTATGCTTATTATTCCTAATATTACACAGAAACTTCCCCCACTTGTCCTTCTCTTTCCCAAATTCCCCATCTGACCAGATGTCTCTCACTCCCTCGCTTCCACCTGTCAATCATGTTCATGGCTGAAATTTGATTTCTGCCGCAACAGTAACCTTATATGAAATATTACCATAGGGGTCAGCACAATCTGAACCTCAACATACAAGTTCATTAACTCTTCCTCAGTCCAATATCTGTTTGTTTCAAAGTTACATGGGTTTATAGTGCTAATCTCTTTTGCAACACCGATTGGTCAGCAATTGCTAAATCCAGGATTTAAGAGGAGGAAGTGAAATGATTTGCTTCTTTTTCTCCAGAAGGTTTGGTTTGTGCAAAGCTTAGAGATGAGGACTGTGCACATTAACTCTACAGATTCTCCCTCCGTCCCAAAAGACAAAACATCACAGAACAGAAAATAAGCTAAATAAAAAGGTTTAATGGAAGCAAAACAAGAACGGTGAGACTGCACATTTTTCTTCTGGGCTTGAAGCATCATGCAGTCCCAGCTGAAATCTACGAGCTGTTTACGGAAGAGCAGGTGCATTAAAATAAATAGCCACTCTGCTAATGGCCTGTAACTACAAAGGCTACAATCTTAAATGTAGTTCCAATGGACATAAACCTAGTTTACACATGCAAGAGAATTAAGTGGAAACATAATGGTTGAGCACTAAGGGGGTCAGGACTGGCTTCAGCACCTGGAATCCTGGGGTAACTGTTGAGGCTCCATTACCCTAGAAGGGCCCATCAGCACTAATACCTGTCCTGCCCCCTCATGCCAGTGAACCAAGTCTGCAAGCCACCATTTTTAATTTCCTGCAATGCTCTGGAGTGATGCAGGTGAATGGCAGGTTTTGCCCAAACTGTGAAAAGTTATATAGCTGTTCTTCACACCCTTTGTGTACCTGCATGTTACTTCAGCCAGTAAATGTCAGAGGTATGAGTCTGCACCTGGGGATAGCCCTTTTGCATTATATATCATAGTATTCTGTTACTCTAACCATAGTGAAGCATAGATGATTGGAATATGTCAGCCAAGAAGAACGACAACATCTTCTGGCTGCTGCAGCTCATCCCTAAACTCCCATCTCTATCTGCCATCTCTCTCTTCTGGACCGAGCTTGCAAAGTGACCGCTCACACTGCTCAGAGGGAAGGGGCACACAACACACATCTCCAAAACCAACCCCACTGACCCCAACCCCAACCCCCTCCACACGGAAACCAGGACGATGCTTCTACAAGTGCCACACAAATACCTTAAGGACCATTGGACTCATTAGGTTCCATCTCGATCATTGAGATCCTCTGATGGGGCACTTTGGGTGGTTCCCCTTGCCCCTGAGGTTCAGCTGGCCACCACCAGGAACTGAGCCTTTACTTTGGCAGGCCGTGCCTTGTGGAACCCCTTACCAGTAGAGGTTCCGCAGGAACCAACTCTCGTTTCATGCAGGAAACCCTCCTTTCCTCTTCAAAACTGAACTTTTTAGACAGGCCTTTGTAACATGAATTTCCCTCTAACCAATGAGTATTCATTGATGCTTGATGTTTTTATCAGCTTTTTATTGGCTTAATTTTATTGTGTCTTGCATGTTGTAAGCAGCTTTGATGTACTTCTATGAAAAGAGCGGCTTATAAATACATAAATTAAATGAAAATATTGAGGATCCATTCTGGATCTTTTGAAAAAGTCAGATTTTTCATGGTAGAAGAAAAAGCTTTTTTTTAGGGGAAAAAAGGAAAAAAAGTACATTATCCTAGAATACAAGCTGAATAATGCTGTTGGGTGGCCACGTGCCAAAAGATTTAAAACAGCAAGTGTACTACTGTAAATGGCAAGCATGGAAAGGCCTGGAGGGCTGCATTTGGCCATAGGTCTGAGATTTTCCAAACCTGCTCTAGAGACAACCTTCTTTACTTTACATACCCTGTTGTAACTGTAGAGTAATTCCAGTGGAGACAGCAGCCATGAAAGCAAAAGAAGAGCAAGCCCTCCCACCCCCATTACTTCCCCAGGTCTAACATTTCAACTCAGCGCCCCCAAAGCAAGTCCTTATAAATACCATCAGGACTTTTTTTTTTGCTATCCCTCTCACAAACAAAGCTCTAATTTTTGTTCTGGGGGTCACGACGAAAGCAATAGTGTTCCAGGTTGTATCCTACGTTAGAGTAGACACGTTGAAGTTAATAGACTCAAGAAACAGGCCCATTCATTTCCATAGGTCTACTCTCAGTAGAACTTGGTTGAATACAACCATCTCTGTAAAATCAGCATCTTACAGACCAAGTAAAGGGGGGGGGGCAGCCAGCATTCCTAATTCATGTAGGAGATTGCATAATCCAAGTCACACACAGGAATATTGTTAAGTGAAAAGGCTATTTAGAGTGTGTGCATGGGTATGTCCCCAGAGTCTTAACAGCCTGGTAAAAAATGGATTCTACAAGCCACATGCATTTTTAATTCGAGCGGGTTCAAAGAAAGCAAGGCACAACCAACAATGGGGTGCGTTTTCAGCTTGCTAGATCAGAAGGTCTCATGCTATGTCCCAGTAAGCACCACTAAGTCACAATTAAAAGCATAAAAAAACTCTGTCCCAGGCTTCCCAAGATGAAATAGCAAAACAAAACACCACCCCATCTTAGTTAACAGCGAACAGTCTTGTCCACACAACACAGCCAGGCAGAGTAAGAAATGCAGAAATGTACACGCTACGGGAGAGTGCATTTGTCCAGGGATCTTAAACACCTCCCACAAATAACAATCTGAAGCCCCACCCCTGGATGTATGGATCATCATCACTCAGCTCAGATGGCCACAAAGATGGACATAACTGTAGTTACCGCAGGTATGTCCAAGTGACCAATTTCCATGCTCCTTCTTCCAGCTATTTTTTCCCCGGCATGATTCTGTGCCTTTTGGAAGCAGACTATGATGCACGTGTACCTTTCCCCCATCGTTGCATCTCAATGGGAGGAAAATCTGCACCTGCTCAGTGCAGATGTGCTGATGTAAAAGGCACAGGAACTCATCCAGGGAGGGTAAAACCTTAAGTAAATTGACTCCAATCCCAAGTATATGTAACTGGAATAATTGCTTTCTGTGTCCCCATTTCTTCCTTTCCTCACCATTTCCCTTTCCTCAGTTATCTGCCCTGCGCTGAATTCTAGATTGTAAACTCCTCAGGGCAGAGACATATCTTTTGAACGCTTGGAAGTACCAAGCCCACTGAAGGTACTATATAATTAACTAACTCACCTCCCCACCCCAAAAGGCAATTCTATATTTTCAGATAGGTGTTTGATAGCAACCAGGTGCACAAAAGGGATGAGGGAGATAGATGGTTTTTCCACCTGCTCCATCACCACCAACCTGCATTCACAGCGGGAAGTCATGAATGGATGAGGACTAGCCTAACTAAAGCACTACATCAGAAGTCCCTTTACAGGGACTAAGAGCCAAGCTACACATTATGTTATTGCCATCTGGCCTATGGCAATCTTGCTCATGTTCATTCATAAGTCCACTCCGTCCTGTTTCTGCATTCATCTGCAGGTGTGTGTAGGTGTTTTTTTTTTTAAAAAAAGGCAAGAAAATTCATATTAAAATACATATTTAAATATGTATTTTATCTCAATACACATCTTGTAATGCAGTTTGGAGCATTTTTTTCTTTAGACAAGAAGCACTTTGCAAAATTCAGAGAACTGTAAAATCCAAAAGGATAATCACTTTCCGATCTGCACTGTGGTCCAGGAACTGCCAATCAGGTCCATTTGTGTTGGAAACCAAATTCCTCAAGCAGCTTTAGCAGATACGCTTTTAAGTACAGGGTTTTTGTTTCTGCTTTTACACATAACCTGCCACTGGGAGGAGGGGGGGCGATTTGGATCATCATCCTACCATTGGGAGTAGAGAGGCTTTAATCTTTAGACACACACCACTAAAGCCCCAATCCAGATTCCTCACTCTCCTCATGCCTGCAGATTTGATTTGGGGGGGGGAAACATTCACGTCAATGGAAGCTTTCCCCCCTATGCAAATCACAGACACAGGGCCCCCAATCTCAGTGGGAACTACAGCGGGGTGAGGAGGGAGAGAGAGAGATTAAAAGCCCCCATCCTTTCCATGCTCAGGTCCCAATCCAGATCAGGACTCCCGTGCTGGCAATTTGTGTAAACACAACAACGCACCTCTGCAATTCAAGGCACATCTATATAGCTAGAATAATGTGTAGCTTGTCCCCAGGGAAGGAGGGCAGAGGTCCTCTTCAAGGCAAACAGAGAAGTGGACTTCGTTGGAGAAAGAAGAGAAGCATTATGAGAGAACAACTCACACCTTCCCCTTCCGCCTGCTTACCTTTCATTAGGACAGCCCGCCTCTTGCTTTGAAAACAGCAAGCACAGGGTGCAACAACAAAAAATTAAAAATGACATTTTGGTGCACCTTCTGCATCTGATGAGGATGCTACACCAAGGAAGTGTGGGTGTAGAGGTAAATGGAGTCGTGCACACACTTGGTAGGATTGGAGACAATTTCACACACTCCGCAAAGCTGTCGTTAAAATTTAGAATGCATTCATATAGAAAACACCCACGCAGAACAACATGAGGAAAAGATCATACATGCAAGACAAGACGATGGAGAACTGTCATTAAAGTCCCCACTATACAAAACACAGCGGCTTTCTCAAATCTTTGGGAAAATCAACTGGGTCACTCCTGTTATAATTAATAGGTTTTTTTTAACATCATGTTGCAGCTTGGCTTCTTTTTGAAGACGAAGTAGAAGAAGAAAATAATCCCAACTATGCAAAAGAAAATCAGATCGTACCTTGTCAGACTCCAGTTAACAGGAATTCTCACATCACTGATGTAGAAGATTCTCTTGGATACCTACGTTAGTGAAAACAGAACAGAACAAAAAAGCATAATTAATACAAATATTATTTTAAAGTAAAGCTTTATTAACCCTGTATAAAGAAGATAGGAGCAGCACAATATTAGACATGTTTACTCACAAGCAAGTTCCACTGTGTTCAATGGAATTTACTACCTAGTAAGGGCATTTAGCACTGCAGGCCTTGATTCAGAAACGTCTAATCGCCAGCCATTGTTTGAAGCTGTAGCACAGCCATGATTAGGCATTATCTAAAAAGGATTTTCTAGTTCTGTTCTTTGGTTTTCATGCAAATTCTGGCCATAGGAAAGCTATAGAAAAAGAATTAGAAAAGTAGAGAAAAATGGCAAAATCAAAACACAGTCTCCAAGTTGTGAGCTAACGTTTGTTTACAGTGTGATCCTAAACATATCTACTCAGAGATAAGTCCCATAGAGCTCAATGAACCCTGTTTCCAGGTTAGGGAGTATGAGACAGTAGTTTTAAGTTTTCATAATTTATTTGCTTTTATATCTCATTCATAAAAAGAATTAGCTGCGTTACTGTAAATGGACAGAAGAATAGTCAATCGATGCACATGCATAGCCATGTAAGAGCAAACAGCAGCTCCCTTGAATTTCTCATGTTCTGCAAGCTCAAAGTGACAGAATGTATTAAAAATCTAATTATTTTAAAGAAAAGAAAGAAACTATTTACTGTGCAGTCCTATGCATGTTCATTCAGATGTAAGTCCCATTGGGTTCAATGAAACTCACTCCCAGGTAAGTGTGTATAGTATAGACTGTAGCTCCAGAAGGAGACTATTTACAAGAAATAGACTTGAAATATGTATAACCTCATCTGCATTGTTTTTTACTGCAATGCATAACCCAATTTTACTCCAGAACAATCCCATTAAAGTTAATGCTACTGCTCCACAGTAAGTAAGCAATGGGTTACAGCTGAAATAATCATATATTTACTGTTTCCTTATGAACTCTGTCGGTGACAGAACAGCAAAGAGCAGCAAAAATACGGTAATCTCTCCTAGCTGCAAATAAATCCATTTTTGTAGTATATAAGAGCATGACAAGAAATAAATCCTGTTTCTTGAGGGTGCTTCTTTTTTTAACATTAAAAGAAACAAAACATGGATGGATTTGATAGCCAAATTTTCTTTTTGATTTAGAAATCTTGTCCACTATACCATTTTTGAAATTATGATGCTTCTATGCACAGACCCCTTCGAACACCCCAACCTTAACCCCTGTAGAATATTAAAACATGCCCCAAGATTCTGTGTGCGACGTATTACATTGTAGGGAGATGATGCAAGGATGAACAAATGGATGGCTGGAGAACAATAATTTCCAGATGCCCGTTTTTCCTGCCTCCTGTGTTATTTTTGGAACAGAAAAAGAAAAAAAATGGGAAGGGGGGGAATACTGTCTTCTTAAATGCAATATTTGGCACCTTGCCCAGGATCTCGTAAAGCAGATGAGTCCTTTAGACCTTTGGTGTCATTTTCCGCAAGATGACCTCTGCTATCATGCCAACTGGCGAATCCATCCTATTATGAATGCATTCGTTTGGAAGAGATAGGTATTCAATTCTCCCCGCTCCCACCTGAAGAGCATCCAAGGAAGTGTTGCGGTCAGCAGCCTTTTATTACCTTTAGACTATAAAGAGGATATCCCTCCCCTGGCATTACAACCAACTCAATCAAATCAAAGCCCAGCATGTACCTCTGCAGCGTCCAAATATTCAATTAAAATTACTTGATGACTGAGTATTAATAGAGAGGCAAAAGCCGAGAAATACTGCATTAACTCAGCCTTAGAAAAAGGCAATACAGATTTATTAATTTAACATGGCTGATATCACCTCCCCTTCTCAATTGGCAGCATTGGTATAAGAGTTATCATTTAATAAGTTCCCCCCCATGATATGCTTCCATATTATAAAATCATTTTCCCAAGAAAATCTCCAATCTCCTTTAACACAAATAACATACTTTAACAGATTTAATCTTTTCTTTTCTTACTCTAAATTATGGATTCGCAAGAAATTCTATTCAGTCCACGTTTAAAGGTGAATATATCAAATACACACTTTCTGAAGTAACATGTGAACCGAAACACAGCCATCCTTCAAAATTTGCACTTATGATGCAGCTCTCCAACTATGCAATGTTTGCAAAGATGCATACATTAGGGGAAAGTGCACATAAAAATGAATATATGAGTGAAAATAATATACAAAAATGCATTACATTTGGAGAAATTGCTTGCAAAAATGTGTGCATTAGTCAAATCTGCATACAAGAATGTGTATATTCAGAGAAATTCACACTAAAACACTGGAGAATTTTCATGAGAATTTTTTTAAAATTTCAAATTGCTGCAGAAATTCAGAGAAACAAAATTTGACTAAGGAAAAGCTGAGAGAACCATAATGGATAGATCCTTCCATCCCTTCTCTAAATAAATAAAGAATAAAAATGACTCTGCTCAAGGTCCTCCAACAAATCTATAACCCATTCTCATTCCTGTGCTTGTGTTACGTGTGTGATTGCGAGCATGCTGTAAACTCCAGAATGGCTGGCTGGAAGTGGAAAATAAATTTGGATTTGTTAGCAGTCACTAAGGATGGAAGGATCTGTCAATTTCAGTTCTCTTTTCCAGTCTTGCTCAGTTCTCCACATTTACACAGGAGTTTGCAATTAAAAAAAACATCCTCATGAAAAGTCATCAGCATTTTAGAGTGAATTTATCCTAATAATCTCCTTTTTGTATGCAGTTTTGACTATGTACACATTTTTCAAGCAATTTCCTTTAATTTAATGCCCTTTTGTATGTCATTTTTACTAATATATTCACTTTTATGCACACTTTCCCCTAACATTTGCATCTTTCTAAACACTGGTTGGAGAATTGCATTGCAATATTCAGATATGTAAGAATTCCGAAGGATGGCTATGATCCAGTTCACAGAGATTTTTTGGAAAGTAAGAATTTGAGAGATCGGCCTTTGAATGTGAAATGGCCCAAATGGCTTTCCCATCCCTAGCAATCACCATTGCTAACATTAAACTAGTGAGTGGTTTCACTATTTTAGCCTACTCAGTGCTTTCCCTTTAACTAATTAATTAAACCAATGGAAATATATATTACAGTTATCCCAAAAGAGATACTGGGGGGAATAGCTTCAAACAATCAGTCCATCACAGGAGGAAGCTAGTGCTTTGCAACAATTATCTTAATACAACCCCCCCAAAAAGGACGGATTTGTAGATACATGCATACAATTGGAATTTTTCTTTGCTTCTGCAAACAGCAGCCTTCCTTTCCACTGCACATTCCAAGCTGCTTTTTGCAATTCAAGACATTGGGGAAAGTGAGTGTAGCTTCAATCTATGCAGACCTCCAACAAAAGGCAAGGCCAGAAGGGTAGAAATTTAGAGCTTTGGATGTCAAAAGCAGGGATGGGGGAGAAATTGGATTCAGTTCACATTTAAAGGCAAACCTGCCTAATTTGCACTTTCCGAAGCACAGCCAGACTTCGAAATTCACACTTGTCTGAATTTTCCAGTGCAATGCTCCAGTCAAGTAATGGGTGGTATTCAATGCTAGTCAGAGCAGACCCATGACTAACTTAGATTCATTAATTTCAGTGAGTCTACATTCAATAGGACTTCATTGACTACAACCCACAGTGTACAAAAATGCATATACTAGGATAAAGTGCATATATTGGTGAAAATAGCATACACAACGTGCACTGTACGGCCCTGGGCTCCTTCTGGGAGGAAGGGTGGGACATAAATGGAATAAATAAGTAAGTAAATAATAAATAAAATAATAAATCAATAACTGTGTTGAGAAAAATTGCTTTGCAAAAAGGTATATATTAGGGAAAATTGAATGCAATAACATGCATACTAGAAGAAATTCACATTAATATACTCATGGATTTTCATGAGGGTTTTTTTTAAATGCAAAGTGGTATGGAAATGTAGGGAACTGAACTTAAAATTGGGGGGGAGAATCTAAGAGAAATAGAATTATCAGATTTCCTAGTCAAAAGTCACCCCTGAAAATATATTGGAAGAGGGAAGTGGCTGGCTGCCTTTAAAGATTCACACACTTATGCAAACACACAGAGCACTGTAGTTTTACCAACAGAAGTAATCTGGAACCTTATGGAAATAAGCAGGCCATCCATTGCAGCCACCATTTGGAACTACAACGTCATTGGCACAAAAGTCATTTAGGGCAACACATTAAACTGCTATGATTGAAATCTAGCTAAATGCACATGTTAAATGTTCAGTTAATAGCACAACCAAGTAATTAGTTGGCATTGTCAGATTTTAAAATAGCTTGCAAAGCCAAGGAATTGCTCAATAAACCAGCCTGATGCCCTCCAGGTATTTTGAACTACGACTCCCATCAGTCCTAGCCAGCAAGGCTGAAGGTCAGGGACGAGGGGAGTAGGAGTCCAGTAGCACCTGTAGGGCCACAGGTCAGGGAATAACTGCTGTAAACCATCACAGCTGTAAGGGCTCAGTTGTCCCATGCAAGAAGACCACTATGCATTTGGTCTTTGATAAAATACCAAAACTAGGATGTCACCGGGAGAGAAAAGAATCCTGCTAGAAGTCTACATCTGCATTGGAATTGTTTTTAGACGGTTTAATTCCTTTAGCGCTTGTCTGTTTGCCACCATGGACTCCTTAGTGAGGAAGGGAATGATATACCATCATCAATAAATAACAACAACAGGTTAACAGTGGGTTGAAAAATGGAAATGGACTGCTTTCAAGTCAATCCTGACTTATGGCTACCCTATGAATAGGGTTTTCATGGTAAGAGGTATCCAGAGGGGGTTTACCATTGCATCCCTCTGTGGCTAGTCCTCCCCAGCTGGCTAGGGCCTGCTCAGCTTGCCACAGCTGCACAAGCCAGCCCCTGCCTTGTCCCCAACTGCCAGCTGGGGGGCAATTGAGCTCCTTGGGACTATGTAGCTTGCCCATGGCTGCACAGGTGACAGGGCACGTAACCCCTGAGCCACTCACTGTAGGGGTGACCTTTAGCTGGCCCTTGACACCCAGGAGACACGATCAGGGATTTGAACTCACAGACTCTGGACTCCCAGCCAGGCTCTCCTCCCCACTGTGCTATACCAGCTGTCATCAACTGTGGATTACAAACATACAAAAGCAGAGTTTGGACCACTAGCCCTCCATTCACCTCACTGCACCAGCATTACTTGCCACCAAACCCTCGCCTCCAGCTAACAAAGGCCAGATCAAAATGGCCTTTGATTACTGTAGATTTCAGACCAGGCCTTATAAGAAAACAACAACCATACAGGGCAGAAAAAATGAGTCCACATAACACATGATTCGGTTTAATAACACTGGGCAAATAGGCACCATAGAGGTGCTCACAAAACACAGGGCATTGCCTTACACTGAATCAGACCATTGTTAAATCTAGCTCAGTGTTGTCCACACTGGCTGGCAGCAGCTCTTTGGGGTTTCCGGCAGGGACCTGGAGATACCATTGGAGATTGAACCGGGGACCTTCTGCATGCAAAGCAGATGCTCTGCCGCTGAGCTAGGGCCCTTCCCCTAAGACAGGATCTGAAGTCAATAACCAGCCCTTGCCGTCAGAGACACATGTTGCCTTTGATCACAGAGCCCTGATTGGCAAGGAGTTTTGCTGAAGGAGCGAGGCGGGTAGAAAGCCCACATCCCATGTCCTCACTACACTTCTGCTTCCACAATTGGCATCCCAGTTGTTGCCCATCAGCAATCCTCTTTTTGCTCACATTTGAAGTGGGGGAGCAGGGGCGTAGCCATCCAGGGTCTCAGGTGGTCTTAGACCCCTTACTTTTTGGGCACAAGGGTCCCTATGTCTCCAGCAGGTTGCCAGGCCCAGCCTCCAAGAGGTCTTCTGTATCTTTAAAAGTTGTGCAGGGGGAAGGGAGAATTTCACCTTGTGGTTTTTCCCATTACAGTCTTGCAAGAACACCTGCACTTGGCTGAATTTCTCTTCTCTTAAAGCTACAGAATCATTCTCAGGCCCTGAGCCTGGCAACCTTAATTGGGAACATAGCAAGCTGCTTTATACTGAGTCAGGCCATTGGTCAGTCCAGCTCAGTATTGCCTACTCTGACTGGCAGCAGCCGTCTAGGGTTATAGGCAGGAACTTTCCCCAGATATTGAACCTGGGACCTTCAGCATGCAAGGCATTGAGCTACCTAGCTAGTAACAGACATATTTGGTATAGAGGGAAATTCTTTTTTTTTAAAGCCACTTAGGGTCCATAAGAAAAACTTGGACACTTGACCTCCTCCTGTCGTTTACTAGTCATGTAAAGAAAACAGCAGGCAGAGCTCGTCAAGTCCACATTATTGTCATCATCTAGCCATCCTCCAAGAACCTCAGGGCAACATATATAATTCTTCTCCTCTTTGATCCTCACAACAGACAGACCTGTGAGTTAGGCTAAGCCAAGAATCAACTGGCCTCAGGGTGGTAGGAACAAGCTGAAGCCTGTTCTGGTCTAGCCAGTGAATCTAGTGGCTGAGTGTGGATTGGAATCCAGCTCTCTCCAATCCTAGTCCCTGAACCTCAGGTGGGAAACCCCAAGCCTGAATGTGGCCCCCAGGCCTCTCAGCCCAGCCCTTGAGACTCTCCCCAGGCCTAACTCCCTTATGCCTTCCATAACTGCTTTTGTCTGACTGGAATGAGAATCATAGGACCATCAAATAATAGAGTTGGAAGGGGCCTATAAGGCCATCTAGTCCAACTCCCTGCTCAATGAAGGAATCCAAGTAAAAGCTTACCCCACAGGTGAATGCCTCCAGTGTTGGAGAGCCCACCCACCCCAAGGTCATTGGTTCCTTTTTTGCACCGCTCTGCATTAGGAAACTATTCTTGATGTTCAGCTGAAATCTGGCTTCCTGTAACTTGAGCTCATTTTCCTGTGTCCTGCACTCTGGGATGACAACCATTCAAGTACTTGAATTGTGCTATCACATCTCCCCTCAGTCTTCTCGTCTCAAGGCTAAATACATGCCCAGTTCTTTCAGTCTCTCCTCTTAGAGCTTTGCTTCTTGTCTCCTGATCCCCCTTGTTGCTCTCTTCTGACCCTGTTCCAGGTTGTCAGCATCCTTCTTACTGCATCCTGCATCCTGGCATTGTGATAATGCATCTTATTTGCCCAGATGGAGGCCTGTGGCTGTCTCTGCAAGTACATAGAAGCTGCTGATTTTTCCTGGGTGTAGCATAGACTACTCTACAAATGTAACAGCCCCATCCATTGCAGCATCCACTTTTGCCTCTGTCTACCCCCTGGCATACAACCTCTGGAATGCAGCACTCACACAGAGAAAGGCTTCTCACTCCTGCTCTAACTACTACACCAACAACCAAATGATGTTTACAAAAACACATAGATTAGGGGAAAGTGTGCACAAAATGCATATACTGGTGAAAATAGCATTCAAACACATTATATTGGAAGAAACTGCTTGCAAAAATGTACCTGAGTCCAAACTGCATACAAAAAAAGATATTGGTTAGGGAAATTCACACTAAAATGCTGGACAACTTTCAAGAGGATTTGTTTTTTTTAAACAATCTGCAAGCTGCTGCAGAAATGTAGGGAACCAAATTTACCACTGCAAAGGGGAGAAACTGCGAACACCAACACTGAGGTATCTTTCCATCCCGAGGAAGGAAGGGAAGGAAGCACTGGCAACATACCAAATAGGACTACTGGCTGCTTGGGAGAAAACTGCCTTCTGTACGAGAAATAAAACGAGGCCAGTGCTTGCTGCAGGCTGGCTGGATCCTGTCTTAAGCTCTCCCTTCCGTTTTGTTCCAGGAGTGCAATCATCAAACACAACCCACCTGGTCCCTAAAACGCCCTGTTCCTTCTGCTAGGTCCAAGGATCTTGAACTTCCTTAGAGGGAGCTCATTTTCTGCCACAAAGAATTTGTAGTCCTGAACAATCGCCCTGAACGCTATTTTAGGTACTAGAAACTAGATTTCCGGCCGTTGGGGCAGAAATCGAAGGATTATGAGAAGGAGTTAAATCCGGATCCGCTTCACTGCGCGCTTCGCAGCCGGACGACGCGAATCACGTCGATCCCGAAGTAGCAAGTCTCCCGCGGGCATTCAATAGGACTTCCGGCATACTCCCAAGCAAAGAGTGCAATCGAATCGCGGGTTTAGCACCTGCAATCATACTCATCCCCCCAAACGCTTTGTAGCTCGCGGCTTCGAGTGGGGCTCAGTTTCCCGTCTCTGGCTGCCTGCTGGTCAAAGAACGATGAAAATGTCGACCCAGTGTGCGGCAGCTGTGAAAAAGGCAAATTCCATGCTAGCAATAATTAGGAAAGGTATTGAAAATAAAACAGCCGATATCATAATGCCGTTGTATAAATCTATGGTGCGGCCGCATTTGGAATACTGTGTACAGTTCTGGTCGCCTCATCTCAGAAAGGATATTATAGAGTTGGAAAAGGTTCAGAAGAGGGCAACCAGAATGATCAAGGGGATGGAGCGACTCCCTTACGAGGAAAGGTTGCAGCATTTGGGGCTTTTTAGTTTAGAGAAAAGGCGGGTCAGAGGAGACATGATAGAAGTGTATAAAATTATGCATGGCATTGAGAAAGTGGATAGAGAAAAGTTCTTCTCCCTCTGTCATAATACTAGAACTCGTGGACATTCAAAGAAGCTGAATGTTGGAAGATTCAGGACAGACAAAAGGAAGTACTTCTTTACTCAGCGCATAGTTAAACTATGGAATTTGCTCCCACAAGATGCAGTAATGGCCACCAGCTTGGATGGCTTTAAAAGAAGATTAGACAAATTCATGGAGGACAGGGCTATCAATGGCTACTAGCCATGATGGCTGTGCTGTGCCACCCTAGTCAGAGGCAGCATGCTTCTGAAAACCAGTTGCTGGAAGCCTCAGGAGGGGAGAGTGTTCTTGCACTCGGGTCCTGCTTGCGGGCTTCCCCCAGGCACCTGGTAGGCCACTGTGAGAACAGGATGCTGGACTAGATGGGCCACTGGCCTGATCCAGCAGGCTCTTCTTATGTTCTTATGTTCTTATGAACTCGCCAGGTGTGGGTGGCTAAAGCACTTCAGAGTGTAAATGGCCCGGCGTCATTTGTGCAGAGGCAGCGGGCTGCAGTTGTCTCAATGCAGAGGTACGGGAGTCAGTCCCATTGAACTCAATGGAAATGGGACTTACTTCCGAGTAAGCAAGTATAAGATCAGGCTGCGCGGGGGGGGGCGAACTTCTGCGCCTGCCTTTCCACTGTTTGGCCCAGAGATCTGTTGAAGTTCCACAGAATGCTGATGCCACACACTTGGCTTCGGATCGGGGACCTTCACCTCCAAGCTTTGAGGGCAGGAGGGCCCCCCCATCTCCAAGCGACTCTTGTCGTTTCCGGCAGGGGACAAGGATATTAGGAAGGGAGGAGTTTCTATATTATGAGTTTAAGGCTGCCATCTTATCCACACTTACTTGGGAATAAGTTCCATAGAACTCAGTACACCTTACTTCGGAGTAAACATGCATCGGATCGCATTGTTGCTTAGTCCACGTCGGATCCCGAGCGCAAGGGGCTTGGCGGCTGATCCAAAGGCAGCGCGTCCGGTTGCAGATCCTATGCAGCGAATACGAGTAAACGCACACAGGATCGGGCTGCAATGGGAAAATCCTACAGGATCGAGGCTTTTCCTCGTGGTTTATTTAGCTCAGCGGTGTCTTTCAAGCATTAAGGCTGCAAATCCAATATACACTGGGAATAAGTCCCACTGAACTCAATGGAGCTTACTTCTGAGTAGACATATATTGGATTGTAGCCCAAGAGTGCGTGTACGTGTGGCTATCTTTCACAGCGTATTTTAAACGGCTTGGATCCTGCTCGACCCATGGAGCTCCTGAGGGAGTGGCTGGACCCGATTCTTAAGGTAGGTCTTTAGTAAGTGAGCCTAGAACGCAGCCGGGACCACTAACAAAATAGTTCAGACGTGGGTGCGCACTTAAAACATTTATACGTGACCAGTCGCCAAAAAACTTGTGTTCCCCACCTTAAGGTGATCTCGCTGTCACTCTGTTTCATATCGTTTGAAGTCAAGTGACATCCTTTTTTTAAAAAAAAAAAACTCTCAAAAATGTGGACACAGACATAAGTAGGTATTGTGCAGTGGCGACCGGTCACGTATAAATGTTTTAAGTGCGCACACACGTCTGAACTATTTTGTTAGAGGTCCCGGCTACGTTCTAGGCTCACTTACTAAAACCATGCGCGCTAGAGAGCAAGCTCTTGATCTCAAATAGTACCTGCTTTTGCAGTGAATCGAAATTAGGAAGGGATTCTTCATCCCTGTCTTTTCGCAGGGAGGGTCAAGAGTTATCAGAGAGACAAGATTCAGTACATGATAATATGACCTTTTAAATAAATAAATAAAATGTGAAGGTACATGCGAGGTCCTTATTTTGGAAGGGCACTTCCTGAATGAATCCCAGTAGCCCAAGCTTGAACTCATAAGCATATTTCCTTGACTGTAACGTGCCACTGAACTCACAGTGAGACGGATAGTCGGATCGTATGCATTTTCGCTCCGGATTCTCCCTGCGTTCAGTGGGGCTTACTTCCAGGAAAGGGTGCACAGGATCCTACGCATGCTTGCTCGGAATCCTACACACAGTTATCTGGGAGTAAGTTCCACTAATCTCAGCGAGGCTTTCTTCGGTGTATAGGATTGCGCTTTTACTTGCATGAGATAAGCTGTAAATCTTTTCTTTCTGTTTCCTTTTTAAATCCGTATCTGGGCAGATAAAGGTCTCCAGTCCCTAACGAAGTCAACATGACAAGGAAACTCTTTAATTGTATTTTTAAATGCTGCAAACTGCGGGGGTGGTAGTGACACGAGGAACAAGCATGGATCTCTCTCTGTTCGTGGGCGTAGATGTGTGTGTGCGCGTGCGATGTGTGTGTGCGCGTGCGATGTGTGTGTGTGTATGTTTCGTGTTCATTGTGGATGCCACGCGGCCCGATCCTGTGCATGTTCACTCAAAACTAAGTCCCTTCCGTCGTACTCCCGGGTAAAGCGTCCAGAGGATCGCGGTTTCCGAAGGAAGCTTTGTGGCTTCCAGACGACGCTTATAAGGAAGCGAGGCTACAACAATCCTGCGCAGGTAGTCTAGGGAAGACCGTCCCATTGAGCTCACTGGGACTTACTCCCGAGTAACCGTATCGAAGGACCAGACTGCCAAGAGTGACTCCTGAGACAGCGCGATCCTCTTACACGTCTACCACTCAGAAATAAGTCTGATTGAATTCAACGTGGCCTCCTTCGGCCCTAGAGTAAATGTGTGCAGCATGGCAGCCTCTAATAGATGTCTACTCAGAAGCAAACTCCATTGGGTTCAGTGGGACTTACTCCTGTGTAAATGTGTATTGGATTGCAGCCTTAGACCTGTTCTTTGATGGTCGCCCGGCGACGATCCAGGCACGCAAGTTGGAAGGAATTTATTGCAGGCTTAGAACACTGGTCAATTTCCTCGTCCTCCTGCCTGCTAGCCGGTCGGCCACCAACCCGACCCGAAACATCTCAAGAATCAACCACTACGTCAGTTCTCTTCCTTACTAGAGAGCGAGAGAGAGAAGGGAAAGCCCAAAGAGAAGCTTTTGAGGCCAGGTCGCACAATACATAAGCCTGGAGGCTGAGATTGTTATGGAAAAACGGCCTTTGTTGTGTCTGAACTGGAGCAATGACCGGCAGCAAATCCGGAATGCCCCACCCCACCCCCGTCGCTGGAAAAGTTACAAAGGACTGAGGGCTGTTTTACTGCCTGCACGTGGATACAGCACTCCTAAGCGAAATCTGCTTCGGAAGTGTGTGTGGTGTGTGTGTGCTGTATCCATTTTTTCTTGCAACAAGACAGTATATTAAACCTTGTCTCCCACCCCCCCAAAAAGGGGGGGAGGCTTGAGATCCAGGCCAGGCGATCCTATCCACGCACGACTCGGTATACAAGCTCCTTTGAACTCGAGTCTGAGTCGACGTGTTTAGGATTGGACAATTAAAAAAGGGAAGCGTCTCCGGGACAAAAGTGTGCCGAGGTCGTGGCAAGTGGGTGAATATTATAAGGGGCGGCCTGTGTGAAGAAGAGAAGAATCGCGTGCCCAGTTGTAACGAAGCGGGTTTGATTCGGAGGTGTCAGTCTCTGTGTGTGTGCTGCTTCATTCCAACGAGACAGGGCGCTTGTAAACGTCTTAGGGGTCTCCGACGGGAACTGCTTAGACAGCCGTGTGCTTGAGTCCGTGCGTGCGTAAGTGTGTGTGTATGTGAGTGAGTGAGAGAGAGAGGGAGAATAATCGCGCTGTTCTTCCTCTTTTAGCAGATGGGTATGAACAGGAAGCTCCAGGGCTTCAGGCGAGCTTGACTTGGCCAAGTGCCCAGTTAAGGCCCCGAGCTAGGCAGCTCAATGCCATCGAACTCAGCGGGCGAGAGCTGCGGCTCTGCTGGATGAAAGGAGCAGATGGAGTTAAGCGGGGTGGGGTGCAGGGACAGCTCCAGCCCAAACAGGTTTCCTTTCGGCATGGAAACCTTCCTGAGTTCACTGAGGCTTACTTCGAGGTAAGTCTGCAGCGCTCAGCCGTCGGGGGAAGGCCCTGCCTCGGGGACGGAGCATCTACTTTGCGTGCGGAAGGACGCAGGTTCAAGCGCGGCATCTCCAGGTGGGGCTGGGGAGACCCCTGCCTGAAACCCTGGCGAGCCGCTGCCAGTCAGTGTGGACATTACTGAATCTGATGGAGCAACCCGTCTGACTCAGTTTAGGGTAGCTCTTTATGTTCCTACGTACTTAGCTCGCGGGCTGGATTGCCCCCCCCCAATTCCTGAACCACCAATGTTTCCCTGTTGCTGTTGTGTTTTTACAAGCGCTTCAGGAGGTTTGCCTAACTTCGCCAACCTAAACACATTCGTGGTCGATTCAGCCCAAGTAGAATTAGCAGACCGCACTCCGAATCGTCGATTCTGGCCAGGCAGAGTTTGAGCGGCTAAAACGGAATCGCTCCAGAACTGCTCCGAATAGACGGTGTGCGTGTGTGTGTCTTCATTGTTCAGAGAAACCCTGAGTTATTGGAGAAGCCCTTTTTTAAAAACAAAAAACAACAAAACTAGAAATAGGAGGAAAGAAGAGAGAGGGGAGGGGGGATTCTGGTAAGCCTTACAAATCCTTTCACCCGGGTTGGAGGAAGGGCCTTGTGTGATCCGTTTTCCCGAAGGGGTGGCCGTGTTAATCGGTCGCAGAGAAAGCAAATATTCTCGTGCCCCTCAAAGCCTTTAAACCAACTTTACGCCGGCATCCGCTCTTGTGGATTGGCGTCCACGAACCTTGGTGCCACCAACACCAAACTGTGTTCGCAGAGGCCATAAAAGAGTCTTTCAGTGGCACTGGCATCCATAGCCGTCCCCCCTTCTTTTTTACTTCGAAGAAAATCCCTACTCCATTCAAGGGGGCTTCCTCCTTCGCACGTGCATGCAGGGGTGGGTGGTTATGCATTAGCCTTTGTGGCGACCAGTCGAACATGCGTCGGAGGTTCGTTCCGGGCCCCGGGAACAAGTGGCGAGGTTTCCCTTCCCAAGTCGCAGCCGCTTGGGGAGCCCTGGATAAGACGGTGGCAGATGATACTGATTGAGGCACATCATTTGCTGGCTGGAACCCAGAGACAAGGCTCACCGCGCCTGATCCGATACCCAGAGCTTGGAAAAGTTACTTTTTTGAACTACAACTCCCATCAGCCCCAGCAAGCATGGCCACTGGATTGGGCTGATGGGAGTTGTAGTTCAAAAAAGTAACTTTTCCAAGCTCTGCCGATACCCCAATAGGATAGATCGGCGGAAATGGCCCGGAGGAAAAGCATAGGGACTGAGCTCAGATCGAGGCATTCCTTCTGCGTTGCTGGGGGAGCGACTGGAGAGAAAGTAGATCGCATAGGGGAGCACAAGCAGCAAGTTCAGTATTGAGTACACTGACTGGCAGCCGCTTTCCAGGGTTTCAGGCAAGGGGGCATTCCCAGCCCCGCCTGAGTGTGCCACTGGGGATCGAACACGCAAGGCTGGTGCTCCGTCAGCCCTTTCCTATGTGAGGCGGCTGTGCTTTATAGTGGAGTGTGATGTTCCTGCTTATAGTGTAAATATGGTAAGTGCTGTTTATATAGAAGACATATGGTAAGTGGAGTGAAAGAGGAGGGGGAGTACATGGGCAGTAGAATGCTGGATGATTGGCTGAGCATTTGAATGGCTGGGAGTATAAATGGAAGAATGACAGTTGAATCTGGGTGGTGGATGTTGGGAGTGTGGAGAAAGAGGTGTTTGAGGGTGGAGGTCAGGAGTGTGGAGAAAGAGGGAGTTGGAGTTCTGATTAATAATAAGTCAAGTACAAAACAGGAATAGTTGAAACCATACGCTTGTGAAACATTCTAAAACTAATCTTGTTATTTCTGATATTTAATAAATACTTATTTGGTTTACCAAAGGCCTGATCCTTGGCTGGGGGATATACATACCAGAAGGGAGGGCAAGGTAATTACCAAGGCTGAACAGAAACAGTATCTAATGGTGGCAGCTGTGAAGGGAGAAATAATAACAATTCAAGTATCCAGAGCAACCCAGAGTTGTATGTGTTATCTATAAAGATACAAGGGGGTTGGGAACAGCATAAGCACGCAGTCACAAAAGTAACCAGCTAGAGAGAGACTCAGGCAAAGTCTCTGGGAGTATTGGTTATAGGATGTGACTGGTGGTGCTGCCTAGCAGGGGGATCTAGTGAGATCTGTGCTAGAGCGGAGTGAGAAACCATATAAAGGACAGTCTGGACTGGTGGTATCCCTGGTGGTGCCTAGTGAAAGGCAGTAGCCACAAGCATGTGGGAACTTGACAGGGAGAACCAGGGAAGGACATCACATGGAGCAAGACAGCCTATGGGTGGCTTTTTTTTTTTTTAAAAAGTTAAGAATCTTCCTATGTTATTAATGTAATCACAAGGGGCTTTTTTGGAGGGGGTCGAGGAGGTAGGAAAGGAGGATGGGTAGTCAAGCTAGGCAATTGTTGCACATCTGCTATTGCAAAAAAAGGTTATTTAAGAAAATACACGGGATGGGGGCTGGTAACTGGCAACTGTGCTTTTCTTCAGGAGTGAGGCATTACAAAAAAGGATTTTGTGGACTGCGATCTGATGCCCCCTTGAACATAGTGGGGCTCCCTACCCTTGTCTGGTGTCAATTGAGTGCCAGTGTGATGTAATGATAAGGGTGTTGGACTCTGACCTGGGAGACCAGGGTTCGAATCTCTGCTCATCCATGAAGCTCGCTGGATGACTTTAGGCCAGTAACTGTCTCTCAGCCTGACCTACCTCACAGGGTTGTTGCGAGGAGAAAGGGTGGAATATAAATGTAAGGGGGGGAAATAACAGAATGGGGGGGTCCCAAGCACTAGTTTACTCAGGAGTAAGCCACTGTGTTCAATGTGTATAGAATTGCAAATGGAAGCCTGCCTTTCTGCATTGCACGATATATTTGCAAATGCTATCAGTCTATATGTCCTGTGGGTGTGCAACTCCCATGAACGTGCAATGGGCGATGCAATGAATCAAAATTCAAGAAGGTGTAAGGGAGGAGGAAGGCTGCTGTCCTATGCACACTTTCATGGAACTGAATTCTGGGAATACTGCTTCCGGGTAATTGTTCATCGGGATCGGGCTGAGCATGGCACTGATCCCTTTTGACCTAGGATTTCAGGATCAGGGCATCTAAGAACCTTAAGGAATTGGAGAAGGGGGGCAGGTCCATCAAAGTTTCTTAAACATGTTTTTTCTGTGGTGGTGGGGAGGCATCAGGCAAAGCAACATGGAGGGAAGTGGGGTGGGTGTTTTTTTAAAAAATAACACCTGACATGAAAGGTTAGCAAGTTTTTGTGCCACATCATGCTGGGCCTCCACAGTTTTGAGCTACACATCTCAGTCCATTGCCTTACACCCCATATGCAAAAATAATCCTCGAATAAAAACGTAAAAAGGCTCCCTCTGCTCTATGTGAAATGATGCAAAGGGGAAAGCCCAGCTGTTCCTTGAAGGGCCAGGGACAAGGAAAGGGATCTCAGAATACAGAGATATTTTTCTTCCTTCTGTCCTTGGTTGCGTGTGTGTTTGGGGGGGGGGAGACTTGCTTCTCCCTCTTTGTAAACTTTGTCCTGTACTTTAGCTTGTTCTTCAAGGCCGAATGACAAACATACATCCAATTGGCTCTGCTCTTCTTTTTTCTTTCTCTGGCTGCCTGAACACCAGGCACTGAAATCATCCCTCCCCCACCCCCCAAAAAACTGGGAGCTGTAGTTTGTATGGTGCCAGGAACTGTAGCTCTGTGAGGGATAAACCACAATTCCCAGGATTCTCTGTGTGCTTGACATGTACGGCGTGCAGTGCTGCCACACTGCTTAACGTTAGAAATCAGAACAGGAACCGTGAAAGTAATGCTGGGATTCATCAGTGCCTGTAGCTCTTGCAGGAAGGAAGGGGAATTATTTTCTGCTGCAAGCACCCCCTCCCAATCTCCTCTCCCATCCCACTGCACTATACCATGCTTCTGAAAGGGGTGGGGGCTGTCTGCAAATGTAAGATCTGTTTATGCAGGGAAAATCCTAACACTGATCAGGCAAACACTTTGCAGGGGGTGTGTGTGTGTGTGTGTGTGTGTGTGTGTGTGTGTGTGTGTGTGTGTGTGTGTGTGTGTGTGTGTGTGTGTGTGTGTGTGTGTGTGTGTGTGTGTGTGTGTGTGTGTGTGTGTGTGTGTGTGTGTGTGTGTGTGTGTGTGTGTGTGTGTGTGTGTGTGTGTGTGTGTGTGTGTGTGTGTGTGTGTGTGTGTGTGTGTGTGTGTGTGTGTGTGTGTGTGTGTGTGTGTGTGTGTGTGTGTGTGTGTGTGTGTGTGTGTGTGTGTGTGTGTGTGTGTGTGTGTGTGTGTGTGTGTGTGTGTGTGTGTGTGTGTGTGTGTGTGTGTGTGTGTGTGTGTGTGTGTGTGTGTGTGTGTGTGTGTGTGTGTGTGTGTGTGTGTGTGTGTGTGTGTGTGTGTGTGTGTGTGTGTAGGCCTCTGCCAGGTGAGGACCATCTGCAGCCTGTGCCACTTTGGGCAGAGGATTCAAACACTGGAAGAAAAAGAGGGGGGTGAGGAGGCGTGGCAGCCGCCTCAGTGGTGGAAAGAGAACACTCTACTATCTTTATAAGAGCAAATAATTTTCTGATTGGCCAATTGCAGGCAATTTACACTGTGATTATACATTAACTTGCCTAGACAGAGCTGCAGTGATGGGCTATCAGAAGGTCAAGTGCAAAAGGACATGTGTGTGTGGCTTTCCTTTCAGGGCTAGGAGGAGGCTTACGGGGGGGGGGGCTATGAAAGAAAAGTAGAAGCATGCAGAAAGGGTGGCAGCAGCTTGATCCTGCACACTTCCAGGCCTCTAAATTCGTGTAGATGTAAATGTCCGATGCACTTACATGACTGCTTGGTTTAGGGAGCCATAAACCTTTCCTAGGCTGCTGGCTCTATAACAGTCACACTCACTGACAGTCACACACATACACACACAAAGCAAGACAGATAGCACAAGGCAGACACAGATCACCTCTGCCTTAGTGCCACACTGAGGTCACAACTTTGTTTAAGTGCCTCATGACCTTTGCCCCGGCTCAGCGGAGGTTTAAGAGCAATACCTTGTAAAGTTATACAGGCCAAAGCCTGCCTGCAAATTGAGACGCAGCCCAGTTCTCAACAGTTTCTTAGGCCTGTCTTGCCCCCTCCCCCTCCCCCGCCCACAGTAACATTTTGGTTATGATACTGGGAACAGGTGAGTTGGTGGAGGCCACTGTCACCTGAATGCTCTTCCAAAATGATTAAAAAAAAACCCAGCCCTATAGCTGTGGAGTCCTGAGCTCTTGAGAGCCTGGATTCCGTATTCTGAAAGTAGATTCCAGGTTCCCTCTAAGAATTTGAGAGCAAATCCAGAATGCTCCCAGATAGGACTGCAAACAGTTTACAGGAACTTCACTGCGTCAAATGTTGGAGTGTTTTTGACAGTGAGAAAGAAGTCTCTCCCCCAACACACTTCTACTCATCAGAAATACAGCTTTTCAGATTTTTCTTCACTTTCTTTTTTAAAAAGTGGGCCACTTCTGTCAATTTACTTATTTATTTATCATTCTCCTTTCCTGAGAAAGTTCACCAGAAAAGCTCCGGCTGGCAAAATACACCATCAATGAGTGAAACAAAAATACTTTAATAATAAAAAAAAGGAACCGGATGGTGATGGAGAGAGTGCTAGCCTGGTGGAATTTTTTTACTTCTCTCTCTCTCTCCCTTTTGAATGGTTGACTGTCCCGCCCTATGTTGTGTCACAAGCGGCTTTTGAAAAACAACACATCCTCTTTCAAAAGCAGTTTGCTAGGGTGCCATGGGAAAATATGGTTCAAGAGAAAATAGGGGGAAGCCTTTCCCTAAATCACTGGTCCTGGGTGCACAGAATTAGTTTGGTGGTCTTTTGGTTCCTAGTCACATTCTTAAAAACCTCCTGTAATGTCAATAAATGGATTTGTAAGAAGAAAAATCTGATGAACTTTCATCTCTTATTACAGCCTAGGATGCACGGCCCACTTTCCATGACTTCAATAAGATGATGCAAAATTCTCTCAATTTTGTTATATTCCACCATAAATCTTTTTTTTTTTTTAAATCTTACTCGAGGCCTGTGGCTTTAAAACATCATGGCAGGGGAAGACTCAGAACACGTTTTAGAATTATTACAAGACTGGAAAAGTTACACCTAGTTCCTGAAAAGCTATGCTTTACACCTACCTGTGAGAAAGCAGAGCTCTGGAGGGTTGCAATATTCACCTTGCCTGAAACTTAGGTAGCCCCCCCATACCTATCTTATCTATCTATATAACCTATGTTAGTAGACCACTTTGTCTCTCAGCACCCCACCCAATATACTACTTTTAAGGAGATTGCTTGACTTTTTTTTGGGGGGGGGGGTAAAGCTACAGACTAATGAAACTGAATATAGAATCAAAAATGCAGTTTATTATAGTAGATTATTCTTTCTTTTTGATATAACCATAAAGTTGAAAAAAATGAAAGAAAAGCACATAAGGAACATCACAGATGGTTAGTTAGTAACTCAAGATATAAAACAATTTTGCACAGCAAAATATGTAAAGGGGGAAAAGTAACCGACAAGATTTTTTTATATTTATTGTGGTAAGATTTACTTTCCATTTTTTAAAAAAAAGACAGGATTATCAGTCCCTGAAAATAAAATTTGCTGATGAATGCCTTTAAAACTTTGTGAATTTGTGAAGTTACAGAAAATCCATTTCTGCACCACAATAGAACTGTAAAAAAATCTGCATCATTTAAAAAACTGAGGAGTAATGCCAACTTTGTAACTGCATAAATGGTATTAGCATCCTAGACAGGTTTGTAATGGTTTATATTTTATGCTTCAGGTTATAGCTTAGTGCAATTCAGTCGCAAATATTTCAATTTCAAAAAAACAGCAACCCCAAAACAAAAAAACCCCAACCATACATTTTGAACATAAAATACCCCTATAATAATATAAAGGGGGGATGATCCCCTTTTAATACTTTGGTTTCCAAATACAGTCAGTGGTGTAGCAAGGTCTACATATACCCAACATATTTAAATTGCAATCACATGCTGTATAAACTATTTTAAAAAAAGAAGTCCTGTGGCAAAATTCTACCCCCTTTTAACATCACAACAGTGAACAATTTAGTGCATCATATTAAAAAAAAAGGATCTATATCTAAACAGACCTAACTCTTCTGAATTTTTCTAAAACGTTTCTTTATCTGTAGCATACATTTGAACTGGGCTAACAGATAATAAAATATAGAATTAAATTATATACCAGGAACGGATAGCATTCCACATTTTGACAATGACCAAATGCAAAAGGAAAACAAAAACAAAAGCATAAATGGGGGAGATCATTCCAAAATAAATTTTAGACTGCTTTAAGCAACAGCGGCCTTTTAAAATCCCACAAATTGGAAGCGCCTTTTTTAAAGCATGTTTTAAAACTTCTTTCCAAAGTTCTTTTTTTAATATCATATTAAGGTAATCACAATCCATTCTGGCGTTCCCCCCTTCCTTTTCTTTCTTTTTAAAGAAGGGGTGTATCATCAATGCATTAAAACAGAAATCTGACGTTGTGAGCAACTCAAAGCAGTTTCCAGAGTAGATGAACACTTGAATGAGAAGACCCCAAAGGTTGCACTTTTTTGTCTGCAGTTCAAAAAAGTGGTAATACAACTAAAAAGGATGAATGTCATGCCGTTACAGTCTCCGAAGTCCATATCCAAGCAAAAAGGAAAAGAAAAACGCACCATACATGTCCAGCATGCAGGTCTTTTATCAATATAACGTCTTTTTATTTTCCTCCCCATGGTCTTTTGAAACAGTTACACAGTTAATTGATGCTAAGGCAAAACAGCAAGCATAGTAATGGATGAGATGAGTATGGGAATCTAATGGCAGACTAAAAGTTTCACCATTTGTCAGGGCAAGGCCACAACTCACATCATGAACACATGGTAGGCTGATGAAGGCTTCAGTCTGGCAGGTTGATCTAGATATATTGTCTAGGTTTAGCACAACAACAGATGGAACTCAGCAAGCTGAAGTCTTAAAAAATCTTTTATAACTTTGTTTCCTTCCCCCCCCTTGTCATCCCCCCCCAGTTCAAAACCCATTTGAAGAACTCAGGATGGCAAAAGCAAAATGCAACTTTTTGCACTGTGAGCACAGCAAACTTAAAAAGAGAAGGAGGAAACACTTGGCGAATATTTTTTAAAAATGTGGAGGGCAGGTTTCTCAAAGGCTGAGCAAGCTTCAGAATGGAGTACTGAGCGGGCGGGAAGTTGGCTTTAAACACAAACACCCCCCTCTCCCAGCAAGAAGCCCCCAGAAAAAGAAAATAAAAACATAAACTTGTAGAAGGTTGGCTATTGCTGAGTCAGTCCACCTTAAAAAAAAACCCCAACAACAACCCCAAACTTGAAGTTCTTGGGTTTTTTTAAAAAATATATTATTAATAATAATAATAATAATAAACATGGCGGCCAGTTGGGGTGCTTGATCGCTAGCAATCTCCCCCAGCCCAGCCCAGGCTCATGGAGAAACTTTTGGGCGCACGTCTGTGCGCGCGCGTGCCCTCTAAAGGTGTTAAGACGCTGCCGGGGAAAGCGGGGGGTGCCGGTTGGCGGTGGGTGGGGGAGAGGAAGACCTCAACTCACATGAAAAACTCTGGCGAGGATGGGTTGTCGCTGCTGGAGCCGTTTTCTCTGAAGCCGCTGCTGACCAACTTCTCATATTTTTCCTTGTAGGCGTCCCTCTCTCGGACCAGCCTGGAGATCTCTTGCTTGAGGTGCTCCACTTGCTGGAGGAGCTGGTTCTTCTCGGATTCCAAGACGTGCCGCTGCTGGACCCTCTTGAAGCGGCAGGACTGCGCGTAGCCCCGGTTTTTGAGGGTCCGCCGCTTCTGTTTCAGCCGGATCACCTCTTCCTTGCTGACGCCGCGCAGCTGCCGGTTGAGTTCCCTCACTGACATGGTTACCAGCTGCTCGTCGGAGAAGCGGTCGTCGAAATGCAAGCCGCCGCCGTGGTGCTGGTGGTGAAGACCCCCGCCTCCGCCTCCGGTGCTGCTGCTGCTGCTGTTGCTACTGCTGGCGCTGCTGCTGCTGCTGGCCGACGACTGCACGCTGCCGGGCTGGGGGTGGTGGTGGTGGTGGTGGTGGCCGGCCGGGTGGTGGTGGTGGTGGTAATGGGGCGCGCCGCCGCCGCCGCCGTTTTGCTGCTGCTGCTGAGCCGCCGCTATCACCGCCGAGACCACGGCGGCGGCCGAGCCCATCTCGTCGTGCTGCATGGATCCCCCCGGGCCGGCGGCCGCGGTGGCGGCCGCGGCAGCGGCCGCGGCCAACTGCTGCCCTCTAGCATAGCCATCGAAGGCGGCCGCGCTCTGGAGCTGGTGGTGGCTGCTGTTGTTGATGAGCGCTTCCACGGCGTCTTCCGGGCTGAAGCCCAGCGCCTCCGGGTTGAGCTGCTGCGGGTAACCGGTCATCCAGTAGTAGTCTTCCAAGTGGGTCTTCTGGTCGCTGCCGCCGGAGCCCGGGCTGGGCGCCGAGAAGCTGGGCGACGGAGGCACCGAGCTGCAGGGCGTGCTCATCGGGGTGGAAGAGAGCGATCCCCCGGCGATCAAGCGGCCGCACTGGCTGATAATGCGGTCGGTCTCCACCGGCTCCTTTTTCACTTCAAACTTCATCAGATCGAAGTCATTAACATATTCCATGGCCAAGGGACTGGTGGGCAGGTCGGAGCCGTTCAGGGCCAGCTCGGATGCCATCCTTTTGCTGGGGGTGCCGCCGCCGCCAGTCCTCCAGAAAGGGTGCGCTCCCGGAGCGAGGGGGCTGCTCTGGCTTGCAAGCGGGTGAGCCAGTTTGAGGGCTGGCAAGAGAGCGTGCCGTTTCTCCCGGTGGCTGCGCGGCTCGCTCGCTCCCCCTGGCCGGCTCGCTCCAGCCCCCCTTGCGCGAGCGCCACTCCGAGCTGCGACGAGCTCCTCTCTCGCCCTCGCGCTCTCTCAAACGATCGCAACTCGGGTGCAGCGAGCGGACTGCAGGCGGCTGCCTCGCGCTCTCGCCTTGCTCTACTTAGTCGCCTTTTGCATCAGGCTGGGCTTGATTTCTTTTGCATTCCCCCCCTCTCGCCTCCTTCCCTTCCCTTCCCTCCCCTCCCCTCCTCTCTCTCTCTCTCTCTCTCTCTCGTGCTGCAGCTTTGCAGAGAAAGATTGCTGTAAGTTGTCGTTGGAAATGGCTGTTTGGATTTCTTTCCGTCTCTCTCTCTCTCTCTTTCTTTTTTTGTTAACACTTCATGATCTTGCCTTCCCTCTACTCTTGCTTCTGATTTTTTTTCCCCCTCGTGCCCAGTGCAAAAACGCAAAGACCGGGAGAGAGTTTCACCGTCAGGGGAGGGGGAAAAAGAGAGAGGAAAAAAAAAAGGAGGTAAGTAACTAAATTATTATTTTTGGGAAAAAAACCTTGGATAATAATAATAATAATAATAATAAGCCTGAGGTCAATGCGATGACCCAAAATAGCAGATTTTTTTTAAAAAAGAAACTCGACTCCCAAGCTCCAGCAAGAAGATGAAAATATATTTTAAAGAGCTCATCCAGGAGAGTTTAAAAGCATTGCTGAGTTTTATAGCGTTCCTGACGTCAGCTTTCTAATGGGAAATGGACTCCGAGTGCCGGCCAATCCAGTGGCGCGAACCCGGCCCTCGTTAGCATAAATAGTATAGAAACAAGGAAACTTTTCGAAGCTGTCAATCAGGAGCCGATCAGCTGACTGTCAGCTGGGACCAGAACTTTTTAACTCCTTCCTGACTGAGAGTGCTGTCTTAGAGTCCCCTTGGGAGGGGAGTCACTATTACACTGAACAACCGAGAACCCCGATTATTTCCACTGGGAAGGCAGAAAAGCTAAGGGGATTTTTTGGCTTGTGGCTGGGAAAGGGGGTGGTTCAGTAGGTAAGGAAGCTCCGAGCCCCTGCCACTTTTCCTGCTTGCTGTGTAGCTGTCTGCTTGCAGGGCTGGTGCATCTCGGGCTACTTTTTTTTTTTTTTTGCCTGGGGGGGGCGTTTGCAAACATGTGTCGTGAAAACTGATCCCCGCGCGAACTTTTTCCGGCGTGGGTCTCAGGCTTGGTCTTCACTAGCCTTTTCCTCCTTAAGCGTGCGCGCATGAAACCGACACACACAGAGAGAAACAACAACTCCACGTTTCAAAAGGATGAAAAGTGATCTGGCGAGGACACGTGCGCTAAAGAGAGCAAGGCGCCGGAGATCCACGGACTTCCTAGAGAGAGGATGAGGAGGGAGAGGTTATAAACTGCCTCTCTCACTTTAACCTTCCTTCTTGCGGGGAGAAGGACGGGTCTGCGATCGGGATGGGTGGGGGCAGACAAACTCGCACCGGAGTCTTTAGAGGACTTTCCTGGGCTCAGGGAGAATGAATTCGGAGCCTCTCTCTTCCCTCCTTCTTCCATCCCCAGCAGGAGCAAATCCAAGGCTTTTCCTCTTTGCAGATTTCCGTCCCGCTTGGGCCGTCGCTCTTGTGGCACAGGAGCTTCTGGTGTCGCCGGCTGTGCCTCTGTTTCAAAGTGATGTTTCCATCCCTGAGCCCCCACCCCGCTCACCTCCAATCAATGGATCCAACAGAGGTCAAAATGTTCAGAAAACGGGCGAATTGCCAGTTACTGTTCGTTCTTCACCTCTCCCCACCCCCGTTGTCGATGGCTAATGAGGATGATAATGATGAGGTTTTGCCTTAAAAATGCAAGATGTTCAAGTGTTCAATGAGCTGCTTTGGGGGGAATAGCTCTAGGCTTTGAGTTAGATCCCCTTAAAAAAACTCTTTATTTAGATCCCCTTTGGATCTGGGGCAGTGATCTATACAGTTAAGTTAATACGAAAAAAGAAAATCACCATCACATGTGCGCTCTCTCTCCCTCTCACTGCAGGGGAGATGGGGGGGGCGTCGGAGGGAACGTAGTTTTAAAACTAGCAGTTCTGGCAAGTAGAGCCAAGTTGGAAAAAATGCTGCTTGGATGTGTTCGGTTTTAAACCTCGACAGCGCCACCTTTCGGTACAGGTCAGTTTCATGTTGAACAGCTTCCAATATTTTGAGATGAAGAAAAAACATCCATACTATAAAAGTGTGTGTGTGTGTGTTTAATTTGCTGGCAGCGCTTGCAGGACAGCCTGACATTAACTCAGTGGTTCTCAAACTGTTTTGGTTTGCGGCGCACTGGAAAACATATAAAAAGTTTCTGGCGCACTTTGTGTACAAAATTAAAAATTTATTAATATATTTTAAACTATGAATAAAAATGACAAACTATAGAAAACTATTACTTATCCTATACAAATGGGTTTCTTCTCATTTTTAAAGTATACTTTCATAATATTTGAGGCAACCTAGCCACCTCTCAGGGCGCACCAGTGTGCCTGGGCACACCGTTTGAGAATCACTGCATTAACTCCTTAAAGTCAGAGGAATTCTTGTCGCTTTGCAAATCTACCTCTGTGTTGGCAGCAGTAATGTGCATTTTTGTCTCAATACACAGCTGATATAGCACAGTGGGGAGGAGAGCCTGGCTGGGAGTCCAGAGTCTGTGAGTTCAAATCCCCGCCTGTGTCTCCTGGGTGTCATGGGCCAGCTCAAGATCACCCCCACAGTGAGTGACTCAGGGGTTACGTGCCCTGCCACCTGTGCAGCCATGGGCAAGCTGCATAGTCCCAGTTGCCCCCCAGCTGGCAGTTGCAGACAAGGAAGGGGCTGGTTTGTGCAGCTGTGGCAAGCTGAGCAGGCCCTAGCCTGCTGGGGAGGACTAGCCTCAGAGACAGGCAATGGTAAACCCCGTCTGAATACCGCTTACCATGAAATCCCTCTTCATAGGGTAGCCATAAGTCAGGATCGACTTGAAGGCAGTCCATTTCATTTTTTCTTAGCTCTATAATGTCTCTATTTAGGATGCAGCCTGCAATGTGTTTCTAGAAAGTGAGAAGGGGGTTGTTCTTGTTAGCAGTGTCTGCTCCAGGTATGTGTATGTGAGAGAGAGAGAAAGAGAGAGAGAGATAAGACAAAAATCTTTAAAACTGCCAGCCTTGATTTTCAACTGACTTTATGGTAACATCAATAGAATTAAAGTTACTTGTAATTCAGTGATAAATGAGATGTCTCTTGTAAGTAAGATTAAGTGAAGTGCTATAAAGTTGTTTATCTGAAAAGTAATTCTCAGAAACCTGACTCCTGACACTTAGTCATATATTAAACCAGCCTTTTGAACATTGTACTTCAGTGCAATGGCTTCTGTGTGTTCCCAGAATTTCCTGTAGAAAATCTTATACTAAGTAGCTGTTTGTAGAGGCTTCTCATCTGATTTAGAAATCCTTATTTTCCAGTAGCTATCAAATCCCAGGATGGCAAAGAAAATATGTGATTTTTTTATCCTGACATTTCTTGGTCTTTGCAGTCAGGATACTTAATATGAAGGTATGCCACCTGCACCATCCACACAAACTCTTTACACGAGATATCTGAGTGTGTCACAAATTGAAGCAAAAGCTGACAAATGCTTGTGAGTGCTAATTACTGGGCTTATTGGCAGAAAGTAAAAAAAGGTCTCAGGAGAAACTTACAAAATCAGTGTTTATGAGAAAGTTAATATGATGTGTCCAGTTTGATTTCCCATTTTGGGGGCTCAGCAGGAATCATCAGCAAAAACCACTCACTCATCCCCATAAATCTCACCACGACAGTCTAATTCCTTCTATTTGGTTTCTTCTGAAGCAAGATGAATGTGGCATGATAGATCATTTGCTCTCTGTCTCCCATGAATCACAGACATGTGTGAATACTTTTAAATGAAAAGTTATTGCTCTTTGGGAATTTACACTTGCAGTGATTGCAGTGAATTAGAAATATCTCCTAGGGAAGAAAACACAACAGTCTCTTTGGACAGTGGCATTTTAACATACTGCATCTCCAGAATTTGTGCCCCCTCATCCCACCCTGAGCAAACTTGGAAGGCTAAAATGGGTAATTCAAAGTAATGTGGGGCTAACAGAATCTGAGCAGATATTTATCAATGCAGATAAGTGCTGTAAAGACAACTGGGCTCTGGGCTCCAAAATATCAAGTCAAATTACTGGTTGTGCCATTATCCTTATTTGACTATTAGAGGTGATGGGACTGTCAAATGTTGTCTATTGTGTAGCACATCAAGGGGAGAGGAACAGGACAATGAGCAGTTTTAAAGATAACCTTCCAAAGGAACACTGTCCTCTTTCCTGCAACATATAATTCTCATTTTGGCAGCATTTTCCTGTATTATTTAGCTTCTCACAATGGATGTCTAAACATTTACAGTTCTCTATTAGGAGTGTTTCTTCTCTAACAATTGCACACTTTCATTTCAATTAGAGGCATTCAGCCCTCTGTCTCTCTGCAGCAATGACAGGCCAGATCCCTTCAGTCTGCCCCTCCCTTTTTGTTTCATTGAAGCCTGTCTGTTCATCTACAATCTCTAAAGCCCTGCTTTAATATTCTCTTTAGTTTTCAAGAGCGCCCCTCTTGAAGGAAGCACAGTTTAGAACTGGGGTCTCAAATGCAAACTTCAGTTACTAGCAATCTCTAAAATGGGAATATATATATACATATGTGTGTGTGTGTCTGTCTATTTTCTGGAGAAAAGCACAAACAGTTCATTGGACTACGTAGCGCTACCAGTGTAGCATCCCAGCATTTCACTGTGCCATGGGTGGTGGTGGTGGGGAAAGGCCTCAAGTGCATATGAAAGACTTCCTTAGCTGAGTAAACAGGCAGAGAAGGTTTAGAAAGCAGGCAATGCACCTCTTGTGAGTTATGTTGACTTTGAGTGTCATTTGTTATGACTTAAACAAACTCATCTATCAAGGCCAACACATTAAGTACAGTTACTGCACCTTTTGTTTATCCAGTGCCTTATTTTATGGTGCAGAACTGAATGGTGTCCACTGAATTTAAGTATGAAAAGCAACCAAATTGATTTCCCAAAGACTTCCACAGAGTAACAAAAGGCGAAGGCATCAACTGCTCTTAGGCACAAAGCTAGATAAATCCTTTTAACGGTGCTTTGGATACGTTAACGGGGCAAGCAAATAACAAATCACTGTTAGCAGATTTATGGGAAAGAAATAATAGAATCAGACGAGATAATCTGATAGGGGTAAAATTGCTGAGGAAACAAGTCCTACTTCACATCCATGGCTATGAAACTGCAGCCTGATAACTAGAAGCTATCACAAATAGGTGAATTATGATGGAAATAATCGTCCCTGTAATTCAGTATTTATTAATCCTTTTCTTTTTAAACAACTCGCTGATGCCCAGGCAATGCCTCCCTCTCTTTGAAGATCCATTAATCATACACATATATTTATTGGATGTAATTTACTATTTGTATTACCTGTATTTTATTTCATAATTGAACATTTTGCATTCAAATTTATGTAATGCATTAGGCCTGCAAACATATTTCTGCCTGATTAGCATAAATAGTCACTTCATGAATTACTAACAAAGTTGATCTGGAAAATATTGGCGTATTATTTTATTAAGTGGAACACAAACATATGTCCAATAAATTCTTGTTTTCTGGCGGCAGGAAGGAATACAGAGTTATCCAGGCGGTGGTATCTCAGCGTGGGGAAGAGGTAATGCTAAACTGAATTAATTTGTATGTATGAAATTAATTTGCCCTGTCAACCCTTCTGTTTATCTTTAATAAGGAGGAATGCCCAGGTCTGTTTCAGAGGCACAAATCACGACACAGTAGTTATATATTTGAGATTTGTCTTTCCTAATTTCTTCTACGGATTGCATTATCTGGAGGTACAGTCTGACTCTTTATTTTGTTGATAATTCTGTTTCCTGTTGGTGTATATTGGAAGTTTGGTCTGAGCCTAGCAGATTAGATCCAAATGCAGCTGCAATAACAAATTGAGTGGAAATCATACTGCAATTCCTATTTCTACCCCCTTAACTTAATCACTGTGGCTTCAATCCAGTGCAGTTATGTATGCTTAAGCCCCACTGAAATCAATAAAAATCAAGCATGCATAATTATGTGCTGGATCACAGTGTATCCATTTAAATGACTGTGTGAAATTCAAGGAATCAATATGATTTGGGCATTCAGTAGAGTTCTCGCCTCTCATTTCTTAAGGATGATTCTCATGACTGACTGTACCAGGACAGAACTGCTACAGTTCTGCAGTTCAAATCAGCTTGTAGCCACTGATGCCCCAGAGGTGGTCATATATAGGCTGAGGGCACATGCTGACTTCTGTGCACATGGACCTGCCTAGCAGCTGCATGCTGAAAGTGTATGTGCATCACATTCTGTGGGCTGTTGATCTGTACCTGTCCATTTCCAGTGCCAGGAGGAGAGATGTACCTTAGCTATTCAAGATTTAGAGAAGACACTTCATAGATTAGCATCCTGATATAGCAAAAGAAACCCACGCACACAAGCAGACTGCACTGCAATGCTCCTCAGGGCCCAGCTCTGCTGTCTGGGTGTGAATGGACCTGTGCCATCCAAAACAAGGGGCATTTGTTGCACACCAGGCAACCTGTTCATTGAGCATTCATCCTGATTTGCTTGCATAAAGATTACACTGAGATCTAGGCCTGGTCCTTATTGAGCATTGTCCTGATTTGTTTGCAGGAGTTGATATAACAATGAACATTCATCCTGATTTGCTTACATGGTGGCTGTATGTCTTCTTGTTAATCATTTATTCACCCCACGTTGTCAGCGGATTTTCCTGTCACTTTCCTAACTGCATGAAGTCAGGTTTTTGTTGTTTTTTTTAAGTGGATTTGTTGCACCAGGGTGACAGAGAACTTGAATACACTTTTCATTGCACAAACCTAAATTTCTGGTATGCTCTTGAGACTCTCCTGCAAGATACTGATAGTAGAGGTGACCTAGTAGTGAACAGCTTTATCCGGTTTGGGGCCTGTCTTTTTCATATGTGCCTGTGTTAGATATAAAATAAAAATAAAAATGTGATGATATGGGCATACACTATAGAGAGCTCCTAGCTGATTGTGACTCACTGGCACATGTATCTAGATGTGATAAATAGGGATGGAAGAAGCTGCCAATTTTGGTTGTCTCATATTCTCATTTTTCCAGTGTTAAATTCAGTTCTCCGCATTTCTGCAGCAATTAGTGGTTTACAAAAAATCCCCATGGAAATTCTTCAGCATTTTAGTGTGAATTTCTCCAACAAAATACATGTTTGTATGCAGTTTGACTAATGGACACATTTTGGCAAGCAGTGTCTCCTAATATAATGCAGTTTTGTACGTTAGTTTCAGCGATATATTTATTTTTATGCACATTTTCTCCTAAAACATTTGGATAAACATTCCGAATGATGGCTGTGTTTCAGTTTTCATATTGTTTCAGAAAGTGTGAAGTTGATAGATTTGGCTTTAAATGTGAACTGAATTGAATCTCTCCCCCATCCCTAGAGGTAAGATATATTTTATTGATGTAATGCATGATATAATCTGTATTTTACAATTGCCATATTGACTATAGCACCCTTTGATTTACATAAGAGCAGCTGGAGTAGGCAGAAGATGAAATATATTGCTTTAAAACTTGAGTATCTCTGTGTTGTCAGTCACTGGTGTGCAATGTTTGCGAGCTGTCCTGAGAACAATGCTATCTGCAAATGAAACAGAATTTATGTTCATGAAACAGGAGTTCCCCACTTTCTCGTTCCTTCTACATCTCTGTGCATTTCCTTCTGAAAATCTGCTCCAGGGGGTTCGGGGACTCTTGGAATGCTGCAATATGGTACAGGGAGTTATAGATTGATGGGAATGTGGCACAAATCTCTCGGTCCCTTAGGAGAACAGAACAGAGACTTAGGATCCAAGCCTTACGATCTTTGGCAGAGGCCAACTGTACATGCATGTAGTATGCAAACATCACATCATCCAGTTAAATTATTAGTGATAAATAATACTGATCAAACCAGTGATCTCCCCTAGTTTAGAGAGATCAAGGTTGTGACTGAATTCAACCCCTCCTGCTTCTGCCTCCCAAACTCTGAATTAGGGATGGGAGAGAAATTTGATTTAGTTTGCAATTAAAGCTGAATCTATCAAATTCACACTTTCCAAAACAACATGAGAACCAAAACACAGCCATCCTTTGATAATTGCCCTTATCTGAATTTTGCAGTGCAATCCTTCAATATTTACAAAAATGCATATATTGGGGAATGTGTGCATAAAATGAATATATTAATGAAAACAACATAGCAAAATACATTATATTACGGAACACTGCTTGCAAAAATGTGTACGTTAGTCAATTGTCATATAAAGGTGTGTTTACCAAAATAAATGTGTACTAAAATGCTGATGAATTTTCATGAGTATTTAAAAAAAATTCACAAATTGCTGCAAAATGTAGGAGAACAGAATTTAAGATTAGAAAAATGAGAAACCAAGAGAACTGAAAATGGCGGATACTTCCAACCCTACTTTGAATAAGTGATTGGTCCTATTGCCAAATAATTTACTTGGTCTATACATGGACAGCAGCTCACTTCTGCATGGGAGTATTGTGGACATATGCAGGTTTTGTCCCTGAAGTTACATACTCAGTTAGGGTACGGATAAGTAATCTGTGGCCTTCTGGATATTGGTGGACCACCACCAATGCATTTTAAAAGCAATAGTTGTGTGTCCAAATGAACAACCATTCCTAGCTTTTGGACACCCAGTGGACACAAATGAACACATAACATTTAATCAATGAATCAAAAACACACATTCAGATTGGAAGCCACTGAATCACTGAATTTCAGGCATGGATTTTTATTGAAATTGAATAGAAACAGTAGAACATAGGGGCACTTTACACAATAATTCTTAGGGTTATTACAAATCAATCTTTCTGAAAAATGTCTTAACAAAATATATCTCCCTGTACACTGTGATGTCTGTTCTCTGTATCTTTGTTCCCCACCCCCAGAAATGTGCTACAGCAGGGCATGGATCATAAGCAGCAGTTTTTAATTTTAATTTGCTTTTTAATTTATGTATTTACTGGTGGGTGGGCAGGCTTGTAAGACTTAAACTAGGCTAGTAACTTGTGTAAATGCATTTGCAAGGCTGTATTCACTCCTTGTTTGTTTGTTTAGTTTAAGCCACTTTTTGCCTCAATCCAAATGTTAGAGGTTGTACATGGCAGAGAGGCTTGCATTTTAAAAGCAATAGTTGTGTGTCCAAATGAACAACCATTCCTAGCTTTTGGACACCCAGTGGACACAAATGAACACATAACATTTAATCAATGAATCAAAAACACACATTCAGATTGGAAGCCACTGAATCACTGAATTTCAGGCATGGATTTTTAGTGAAATTGAATAGAAACAGTAGAACATAGGGGCACTTTACACAATAATTCTTAGGGTTATTACAAATCAATCTTTCTGAAAAATGTCTTAACAAAATATATCTCCCTGTACACTGTGATGTCTGTTCTCTGTATCTTTGTTCCCCACCCCCAGAAATGTGCTACAGCAGGGCATGGATCATAAGCAGCAGTTTTTAATTTTAATTTGCTTTTTAATTTATGTATTTACTGGTGGGTGGGCAGGCTTGTAAGACTTAAACTAGGCTAGTAACTTGTGTAAATGCATTTGCAAGGCTGTATTCACTCCTTGTTTGTTTGTTTAGTTTAAGCCACTTTTTGCCTCAATCCAAATGTTAGAGGTTGTACATGGCAGAGAGGCTTCCATGTGCAAGCCATTTCAACAAAAAAATGGATCCCCAGTAACAATTCCTTAAAACATCCCCTGACTACAACTTCCATGATCCTTGGCCATTGGCAATACTGATTGGGACTAATGGGAGCTATAGTCCAGCAACATCTGGCAGGCCAGATGTCCCCCATTCCTGAATTAGGGATCCGTACACTACCCTGACGTAGTGTACATATCCTCCTGCTGGACTGAGGCCTTTGTCTTTTAAAATCATTAACAGCTCCCTCCTGAGTTGAACTGGAACAGGATTGAAGGCACTTTGAGACAGTCATACTTTTGCAGAAATCTGTCAAGTATTTGACTGGATGCCAGTATCTTTGGGCAATCAGAGTGCACCTTCATAACCTGCCACAAAGAAAGTGGGTACATTGCAATCAATAGCAATGACTAGATTGCACTCTTGCACAACCAATTCATTACATTTCTTCATTCTTAAATTCATTGAGAGAGAGAAGAGAGAGAATCTTTATTGCTCAGAGCCATAGGCTGCCACGATTCAGTGCATTCAAACTCCAAAATAAATATATATAAAAATATGGGACAATTTAACATATTTCATATTACGTTTGTTTGTGGCTTTCCTTCACACACAAAAGCGGCTCATGGATGTATTTCCAAAACACAAATCAAACCAGACTTTTTGCAGAAAGAAAAACGACTGAAGACTACAGTGGGAAGAGCAGGATAGCAAGCACTTGACGGTGACGTTGTATAACCTCCATGCAAATTTTGTGAAAACAAATCAGGATGATTGCTCTATATGTGTTTCATCGGGAAGTGACCCAGATGTAAACTTAAAAACAAAAACAAAGGAAGATGATTATGATAAGCATTGTGGTTCATGTCTGTTTAACCTACATCCCACTGTACCAGAGCATCCTGTTGGCATATCTGGAACAGTAGAGGGGTAAGCGTGCTCTTTTTGCTTTTGTCACTGTTCCCTGGGTTTCCCTGAGACTACTATAATACATTTCTCGGGCTACAGTTTTCTGACCAATTGGAATCAGTATACTTTCTCAGTTTCTCTTTACTTTTCCAGGCTCAAGAAGCCTTTTAAAACCCACTCACATAATCACATTAGACTCTGTTGGCTGGTAAATGTTGCAGCTTCTGTTCTTCCTCTTCCTGCTCTTTTCTTTATCCCCCCACCCCCATTAATCTATTCCACATTTTATGCACAGATTCCACCCCCCCCTTATAACAAATTTATTTATTTATTATATTTCCATACCACCCAATAGCCGTAGCTCTCTGGGCGGTGCACAACATAAAAACATCCAATATACAAGTAAAATCCCTTGTTTAGGGATTTCTCAGTCTCAATGGAGATTGATGCTAATTTTAGGATTTTTTAAAATTATTACTATCAGTAGTAGTATTTAGATTTATCAGTTGCTTTTTACCCAAAGCTCTCCAAGAGGCTTACAACACTGTGAAAAACAAATGTAAATATATCATACCAGAAAACAAAACAATAAAGCAACAACCTCTGTACATCCATAGGAAGAGTGAGCTGCATGCTAATAACAAATTGTTTCCTTTTGCTAAAGTGTGCATCTCATGTATTTTCCTGCACAAAATATGCTTTTTCAGAAACTTCCCTTGATGAACAAATCTGAGAAACTGCCAAAATAATGTTATTTGCTTCATCACATGTAACATGTCTCAGTTTTCCATTTAGAGTTAAGAAAACCATATTCCTGGATTTCTTTTCTTTTTAAATGAAGTACAAATGATTGTTTAAAAGGGAAAGATCACTCTAATCTGACATTGTTACAGTGCAATTTCTGGTACAGAAAAAAGGGATCACTTCCTTCAATCAAGCTTGGATTATAGCTTCACTGCCCCTGAGTTGCAAAATACCAAGAGGACTGCTTGGTGTGTATTTTGAAGCCAAATTCTGATTTTCATTGTGCTGTTGCTAATAGGTTTGAGTTAAGGGAAATTTTAGAATTTTAATGTGATATTGGCAGAAGTTCTGTATTTTATAAGTGGAAAACTACTAATCTGATAACCAGCAAGCTAGCTGTGGATGATGGCAGGTAGATTTTTACAGCATTTACTTAGATCCTGTTAATTCTCATGTACAAATGTTGTATATATATATATATATTAAGCACTGAGAATGATGGAAAAAATTCACCCAATAAAAATAAAATAAAATTGAAATAAAGATTTAAAACCAAAAGTGAACAACTCCTAATGACGTTTTTGTTCATTTACAGCTTGGAAGTTTACAAGACTATTTTATATGATTTCATATTAAATTAAATTGAATGTGCCCTTTTAAAATAGATTAAATTGCAAAGCATCAGTCCCAAATCTCACAATAAGTCCATGTCATACTAGTAGCACAGGCTGGGAAGAGATAACGTAAGTATTTTTTTGGGGGGGGGGAAACAGCTGGAATGCCATAGGTACACTCTTTAAGGTAGTAAATTGTGTATGCCATGTTTAAACACCTCTGAAAAATATGTAACAATCAACTGGGATCCAGGTTCTATCATTCCTTCCATTTCTGAAGTTCAGGCTTGAGTGCCCATTCTTACAGAGGCAAAATGGCACAATCCACGCATAAGACAGTGGGGTAGGGCCATAGCTCAGTGGAAGAGCATTTGTGTTGCATCCCTGACAACCCCAGGTTCAATCCCTGACATATCAGTGTAGGGCTGGAAGAGACCCTTGTCTGAAATCCCACGAGAGCCGCTACCAGTCAGTGTTGACAATAGTGAGCTAGATAGACCAACGGCCCTTGGAAGGTTGCCTAGAAGGAAATGTGGCCCTCGGGCTGAAAAGGGTTTCCCACCCTGCTCTGTGTGTGTGTATGGGAGCCACTGTGGTGTATTGGTTAGAGTGTTGAACTGGGACCTGGGAGACCAGGGTTCAAAGTCCCACTCAGATATGAAACCCCCCAGGTGACCCTGGGCCAGTCACTATCTCTCAGCCTAACCTATCTCACAGGATTGTTGTGAGTAGGGTTGCCAGGTTCCTGGCCTGAGACTGATCCTGTATCTTTAGGAGAAGAGAAAGTCAGGCAAGTGCAGGTGTTCTTGAAACCCTGTAATGAGAAAAACCACAAGGTGGAATTCTCCCTTGCCTCTGTACAACTTTTAAAGATACAAAAGACCTCTTGGTTGCCAGGCCTGGCCTCCAAGAAGTCTTCTGTATCTTTAAAAGTTGTATAGGAGGAAGGGAGTATTTCACCTTGTGGTTTTCCCATTACAGGGTTTCAAGAACACTTGCACTTGGGTGACTTTCTCATCTCCTAAAGATACAGGATCAGGATCAGGCCAGGAACCTGGCAACCCTAGTTGTGAGGATACAATGGAAAGGAGGAGGAGTATGTGCCCTACCTTAAGCTTCTTGGAGGGAAGGTGGGATATAATATAGAGATCGTCTGCCAGAAGTTGGTGAGGCTCATCTGATAACAACAGAGACTTGAGCCTTTAGTGTAATCGGCCCAGTTCTGTTACATATGCTGTAAAGCACTTTTTAAAATGAATATATAAATACTTTTATAAGTAAATAAATGTAAACCGCTTGGTGAGGTCCACCTGATTAGTAAATAAATACATTGCACGGCTGCAACACAGGAAGCAGCTGATGTTCCCACCCACCCTCATCTCAGCTCTTTCAAGGTGACTAGTCATCCCAATCATTAAAGCTGCCCCGAACAACAGAGTAGGAACTTGCTGTCCGAGAGCTTTGCCATCAAAACAAATGAGGTCCAGAGCGCCGCTTGCACAATGGGACCTGGTATTAGTCATGTGTTAGTCTTTTTTTTTTTAAAAAAAATCACAAGCTTTTTAGTTTTGCCCAATGAGATGGATTTGCTGCTGTCAGAGAATGAGCAGGTCGAAGCCCACAGTGCTCCGCTGCTGAAATGGTACACAGCTTTTCATTATGGTAACACAGAAAGAATGTGTGAGAAAGATTAAGAGCATTAAAGCAAGGCCTCTGGATAATTTTTTTTTTGGGGGGGGGATATTATTTCCATAGGAGCAGATTAACATGGGACTGGTCTGAGGGTGTGGGCATGGGTGGGTGCTATTCTGTCTGCCCAACAAATCCAGGGCCTTTCTGAGACCTTATTAATTGGCATGTGGAAGGTACAGTGTACAGAGCTGATGTGTTGTTGTTTTTGGCTGGTAAATAAAATGAAGTAGTAGAAATGTCCATCCTAATTACCCTGCAATAAATACATACCATGCATACCTGCAATCTCCATAAGAAGAGCCCTGATGGATCAGACCAAGGATCTTTCTAATCCATCATTGTTTCCCACAGTGGTCAGGCAAATTTGGCAGACAGGGCTATACTGGTGTAAGTTGCCAATCCTGGCTCAATGGAGATATTCTGGCATAAATCTCTCACTGTGGCTCAGCTGAGGCTAGGGAAAGGTGAGAAATTTGGTTCAGTTTGCATTTCAAGCTGAATCTATCAAATGCGCACTTTCCAAAACAAATTGAGAAGCGAAACACAGCTGTTCGTTGAAATTTGCAATTATGTGTGTTTTGCAATGCAGTTCACCAACCAGCCAGTGCTTATAAAAATGCACATATTAGGGGAAAGCATGCATAAAAATGAATATGAATGAAAATAAAGTGCTTTATATGATGAGAAATTGCTTACAGAAATGTGTACGTTAATCAAAACTGCCTACAAAACATGTTTATTAGGAGAAATATGCACTAAAATGCTGGAGGATTTTCATGAGGAATTTTTTTTTAAAAAAATGCAAATCACTGCAGAAATGTGGCAAACTGAATTTCAGGGTGGAAAAATGAGAAACTGAGACAATAGATTTTTCCATCCCTAGCTGGGGCTCAGCCAAAGCGGGCACAGCTAGGCTAGTGTAAGTCCTGTGGTGGGGGAAGGAGTGGCTGGGGAGAGACACTTACATGGGATCCAGCTCAGTCATTTATTTATTTATTGTATTTATATACCACCCCATAGCCGAAGCTCATGTAGCTGAAGAACCTTGGACAGCTCCCTGAAAGTTCAGACTAAAATCCGGAGTGGATTCTAGTGCCCAAGTTCCCCCAGGGAACCAGATCACCAGTGGCGGGTGATGGCTCCATGTCAGCAGGGCAACAGAATCTGCTCTGGATTTTAGTCTGAACTTTCAAGGAGCTGTCCAAGGTGCTGAAACCTATTCCCCAAATGGGTTCAGCACCCTGGACAACTCAAAAGTTCACACTAAAATCCAGAGCAGATTCCACTGCCCTGCTGACATGGAACCACCAGTTACTACTGATTGGGACTATCTCCAGGGCACACCACCTCACCAGCCACACCTCTCACCAATTCTGCTTCATATCTTCCTTGAGTGTTTTTTCCTGGCTGGAATGTGGCCGTTGCATTGAAAAAGGTTCCCCACCCCTGTTCTAAGCACATCAGAGGACCCTCTTGTTCTGCTCCCCCTCAAAATCTCAAAGGAATTTTTTAAAAGCGATATTGTTAAACATTCTAGACTGTCCGAATGTGAATTCAGGGGTAAAAAAAAATTGCTCTGATGATCTGTCCAAATATTGACTAGGATTAGAAGTGAAATAAAGTAGATGTGATTGACACTCTATAGGGCATGGGGTTGGGAAGGTGGAAGTGGAAGTTTGAGGCCTCCCCAGGGAAAAGGGAGAAGGAATATGCCTCTCCTCATCTTTCCTGTGCTCCTAGGTCAGTGCTATATTTGAAATAGGCTGTAACTCAGTGGTAGAGCACAGGTCTCAGGTTCAGTCCCTGAAATCTCTAGGTAGGGCTGAGAAAGACTCCTGTCTGGAACCCGAGAGGGCTGCTAGATGTCCTGGATCCAGACTAAATTAGTTGAACTTAGGTCCTATTGAAATCAATAGGGCTTAAGTTAAGCTTCAACTAACTTGTCCCATTGATTTCAGTGAGACCAAACTTCAACTAAAATAGTCTAGATCCAATCCAATGTATTTTCCTGTGACACCACAATATACATGTCCACATCTCTTTCCTCTTCCTTTTCCAGTCTTTTCTTCTTTTGTATCATATCTATTACCTGTGAGTCTGCAGACAAGGGCTCATCTTTTAATAAACATATAGTGCTTTGAAAATTTTAGGCACTGTATAGGTGTTAACAACAACTTAGGCCCCATCTATACATTTAAAGCAGTATTATACCACTGTAACTGTCATGGTTTCTCCCAAAGAATCCTGGGAAATATAGTTTGTTAAGACAGTCATGAGGATACCCCCTATTCCCCTCACAGAGCTGCAGTTCCTAGAGTTCCCTAGGAAGAGGGATTGACTATAAAACCATTTTGGGAATGTAGTCTGTGCAGGGAATAGGGGGTCTCCTAATGACTCTTTGCACCCTTAACAACCTACAGTTCCCAGGATTCTTTGGGGGGAAGCCATGACTGCTTAAAGTGGTATGATACTGCTTTATAGTATAGATGGGGCCTCTGAAGTAAGTTCCACTGAGTTCAATATGGTTTATTCCCAGATAAGAAGGTATAGCTGGAGTAGCCAAGGTGGTGCCCTCCAGTAGTTGTCCCAGCCAGCATTGCTGGGAGCTGTAGTCCAACAGTATTTGGAAGGCACCACTTTGGCTACCCCAGGTAGTATTGTAGCCATCAGAGTTCAAGATACAATTTCTGGTTTACCCATCTGTAGTGCTCAACGTATTGAGGTCTTGGAATGTGAGGCAGGTGTGTATGTATATATATATATAGCTAACCCCTAGTGTGCTAAACTAGGGGAAAAGCCTTAGCCAATGGTGAATTTTAATGACAGGCTTGGATCTGAAGTGCTGGAGACATTTGGAGAGGAGACATCACTTCTAATCCTAGTCAATATTTGGACAGATCATCAGAACAACTGTTTTTTTACCCCTCTATTCACATCCGGACACTCTAGAATGTTTAACGAGGTCACTCATGAGAATTAGATAGGTAACTTCTGCACAATCAGTTTCAAGTGCATATTGGCATCATTTCCACGTTGCTTTTTGTTTGTGCTCTGCATTATCTAGCACATTGGGTAGCCATTAACTTTGGTACAGGGCTATGATTCTCTGCAGCTAGAAGAATTTTTGTAAGATCACTAATAATTCCTTCTCCAACTCTCCACTCACCCCCACCCCACAGTAGGCTTGTTAAAGTCAATGGAATTTCTGCAGTGTAAATGCATAACAGATCATGATCCACATCATTACAAATTACGGAGAGACAGTCTAATATAGCAAGGTTTATTCTAATGTGCAGCTAGACATATTTTGTGCAGGGTCAAAAAAGCTGTGCAGTGTGAAATAAGCTTTTGTGCAGTTGATCATATGGGATTTAATAAGGAGCCAGGTCATTCTAAAAGAAGAAATAGATGGAAAAATATGAAAAGAAATATAAAATTAAGATAAATACTGGTTCCTTTCAAATCTTCATAATCTTATACTACAAGTGAGTGCTTTTTCGGTAAAAAAAACAAAGTGCCTGTACTCATATATTGATAACAGTACTGTGGGTGCCAACACAAAATAGGCAGCGAAAAAGAGAGGTGCAGAGACTCTGTACTGGTGAGTACTGTCACAAAAAAGCCCTTCTAATAGTATATTATGGGACAAATTACTTTACTAATTTGGGGGTGGGCAGTGTGCTGGCTGTTTGTGCAGTAGGAAAAAAAGCTTAGAATAAATTCTGTGATGGTAGTATCTGTTGGACTTGCACGAGGGGGACCCAGGTTCAAATCCTTGGTTCGGCCCTGAAACTCTCTTGATCACAATGGGCCATTTTCATTCTCTCAGCATCAGCCAACCTCACAAGGTTGCTGTGAGGCTAAAGATGGGTAGCAGGGATGTAGTCCAGGGTTGCAGGGGGTTGTAGACCAGTCACTTTTTTAGGAACAGGGTCCCAGGCAGGTCCCTAGGTATGAGCAAATGGGCACAAAAAGGGAGCATGTAAGCCACTGAGAAAAGTCCTTTTATGTTGATTGGAGCCAATCAGAGTGAAAGGAGGTGAGGCAGCCACTGAGACGACTCTTCTCAGTAGCTAACAAACAGCTTTCCCTTTCATGCTGATTAGCTCTTAGGGATATCTGTTGTAGTGGAGTGTAGACTCATGAGACATCAGGGAGAACAAGGGAGACGAGGGGACATGGAAAAGGGGTGCGGCTGTGGGGTGTGTTGGGAGACTATCATGAAGGGACCCTGCATTTCTGAATTTGCCACTACAGTACTTATGGATAGCTTCATCTATGTACACCATCCTGAGCTCCTTGAAGGGAGAGTGAGGTATAAGTGTGAGAGGTATTAATAGACCACACACTAAAATGGTCCTGAACAGCTTAAGGTCTGATAAACACTGGAAGTTCAGTGGCATACTCTGCACATGCTCAGGAATTCAACTTTGAGCACAAATCCATAAAACTAGAATGATTTAAAATGATTGGGGTGTATTTATTTATTTATTTTCAGTGATAACAATGTATTTCATTTCTGTTCTCTTTCCACCAAGGTGCTCTAGGCAGTGCTCCATGGGTCTTCCTTCCCTCCTTTTTAGCCTCATAATAACCCTGTGAGAAAGGTTTTAGGCTAGCCTTCCTCAACTTGATGTTAGTTTTGGTTTCTTTAAGTTTATCATTTTTCTAGTATGATTTTCCACATTTCCACATCTGTTTTCATTTTTTTAAAGTCCTCATGAACATTAATCAGAATTCTAGTTTGAACTGTGATTTCTCCTAATACACACATTCTTGCAAAGCAATTTCCCCATATGTAATACAGTTTTGTAAATTATTTTCATCAATATAAGCATTTTTGTACACATTACTAGGCTGGAAAACTGCACTGCCATTCAGAAATGTGCGAATTTTGAAGGATGGCTGTGTTTCAGTTTGCATACTATTTTGTAAAGTGTGAGATAACACTTTAGGCAAGTTCACTTTTAAAATCAAAGTCAATCAAATGTCTCCCCCATCCCTATCACGCTGGCTCCTCTCTTTTAGATCTTGGTTTCATGAACAAAAAATCTGGCAACAAATCAAAGAAGACATTTGTTTTCCCTCCACTGTCGAAGGCACTAAGCCTCTGAATATCAGTTGCTAGGAATCACATGAGAGGAGTGTGCTGTGGCACTCAGGTCCTGCTTGTGGGCTTCCATTGAGGCACCTGGTTGGCCACTATCAGCACAGGAAGCTGGACTAGAAGGGCCACTGGTCTGATCCAGCGGGGCTCTTCTTACGTTCTTAAGCAAAACAAAACATGCAAAGCCAAGCTAGACAGAAATCTCAATGGCAATTTTATTAATGTTTTATAATTGTACTATATATATATATATTTTCCACACTTGCTCATATTTTAATTGTGATTTTATTTGTTGTACACCGCCCTGAGAGCTTTCTGCTATAGGGCGGTCTAGAAATGTAATTAAATAAAATAAATAAATAAATAAATAGGTAGTTTTCACCTCTGGATGACCACAGAATCATAGAATTGTAGAGTTGGAAGGTGCTTATAAGGCCATTGAGTCCAGTTCCCTGCTCAGTTCAGGAATGCAACTTAAAGCATAGGCTGGTGAACATCTGTTACCTTCTTGTATTCTTATGTCCTGCCGTTCTTTCTTTCTTTCTTTTTTAAAGAAGTGGTCATTTTTAACAAAAAGGGGGGAAATTTTCACAAGAAGAAGTCATTTGACTCGACATTTGATTGCTGCAAAGATGCTGCTAGGCTTTGGTGCTGGCAGAACACTTGGACTGTTGTCTCTCTCCATTAATGATGGAAATAAACTGCTTCGTTTGTTTTTCTTCTGCCAGCCCAGACAAAGTGAACTTTACATCCAGCAGTTGTCCTGAGTTTGATCTTGGGGTCAGGAGTACAAGTGTTCGAATGGCTGGGTTGGGCTTTTCTCTCTCTCGGCTCCAAGAGGAATGATTCACAGGCTCATTATCTCCTTTATCGCCAGTTTTTGAAACAATGGGATGATTTGGAGAGCATCATCTTGAAGGCCATTTGATGGCAGGTGGAGGCTTTAGAAGTACTGCTTCTTCCCACAGAGGAAGAGCTCCAGAATCATTTTCATGATCACATCTACAAGGCTAGCTTGTTCCATGAGGAAACATACGTGAGTGACACATAAAGGTGGGCCAGCAGATGCCTCCTGAGCATGTGACACCATTTGTCGCATTCCAGGAAGCTCCTGTATGGAGGCTAATGACTGTGCCATATTTTTCTTTTTCCTTGCGCTTCTTTTGGATCAACGACACAATAATTTCAAACTGCAGCAGACGTGGGAAAAAGCAAGTCTGTGTTGACTTCCAGACATTTCTGCCTGTGCCAAGCTGGTTGTTGGGGCTGGCACCAGAAGTTGGCATCATCAGTCAACTGCTGGCACCCACAGTCTAGAAGAGGGCCCACTGCCAATGCCTAGAGTCTCCTGGTCCAGCTAATCTTCCTTCTTCCCATCTTTGCGTGTTAAACGTGGTCCTTGAGGTACCGGGGTTCAGAGATGCATAAGACTTTATAGGTCAAAATGAGCACTTTGAACTGGGCCCAGAAATGAATTGGTAGCCAATGAAGTCATGCCACAATTGGTGTTATGTGTTCAGACCCTCTTGCCCCAGTCAGCAATTTGACCACTAAATTCTGAACCAGCTGCAGTTTCTGAACTGTCTTCAAAGGCAGCCCCATGTATAATGCATTGCAGTAATCTAACCTGGAGGTTACTGGAGCATTGGATGGGGCAACTGCAGTGGTGGAACCTGGGCAGGGTGGGTGGGGGCAACAATATACATAAAATATTTTTAATATATTGCCAGCAACTAAATTTATGTTAAATTACATAAGCTTTCTTTTCAGTGTGGAATTAGCAATAATGGGGAGGGTAACAGGCCCAGCCAAGAGACACCTTTCAAGCTTCTCTACAGGGAGGTGACTGTGTCTGGACCATTGAGGGGCAATCTTTCCCATATGGCCACTCCTCCTGCCTGGGACCCTTATGCACAATTATAAGATGGGGGATACTTGAGTCACCAATACTACATGTGAGAAGGATCTTGGAATTGTTGTTGATCACAAGCTGAATATGAGCCAACAGTGCGATGTGTCTGCAAAAAAGGCAAATGCTATTTTAGGTTGCATTGACAGACTTATAGTTACCAAACTGTGTGAAGCACTAGTTCCCCTCTATTTGGCACTGGTTAGGCCTCATTTTGAGTACTGCATCCAGTTCTTGGACACCACATTTTAAGAAGGATACAGACAAACTGGAACAGGTTCAGAGGAGGGCAACAAGGATGATCAGGAGACTGGAAACAAAGCCCAATGAGGAGAGACTGAAAGAAATGGGCATGTTTAGCCTTGAGAAAAGAAGACTGAGGGGCGATATGATATTCCTCTTCAAGTACTTGAAAACTTGTCACACAGAGGAGGGCCAGGATCTCTTCTTGATCATCCCAGAGCGCAGGACACGGAATAATGGGCTCAACTTACAGGAAGCCAGATTTCGATTGAGCATCAGGAAAAACTTCCTAACTGATAGAGCAGTATGTCAATGGAACCACCTGTCAGGTATGCTTTAATTTGGATTCCTCCATTAAGCAGGGGGTTGGACTTGATGGCCTTATAGGCCCCTTCCAACTCTACTATTCTATGAGTCTATGAAGTTTGTTTTTCTCTGATGAACTACTGAACACCTGTATGGTATCAGCATAAGTTTTAAAGCTGAGAATGAATTTTCACACACAGCTGTGGGTGTACCAAAGTTGAGTCCTGCAGCATAAAATGTGTACATGCATTGAAAGACTTCCTTGTACAGGTACAATGTTTTAGTAAGCTCGTAAACGGTGAGTTCAATTCTCCTGAGGTGGCTGCTTCCTAGAACTAACTACCCTGGTTTCCTTTGTCACACCAGGAAAGCAATTAAGAGAAGTTTCGCTTTAAAAAATAAATTATCTGTAAAATCACTTTTCATAAGGAAATGCTTGACAGCATGTCACATAGGAACTATACATCTCTCTGAACTACAGTTACTAGAAGCAACTGTGCCAGAACACAATCTCTATTCTACAGAAAGGCCCTGGGCCAGCCACACCGCTTCTGATGGCTCTACTAGCAAATCTCACACACCTTATTTTGGTAGTACATAAGTTCGTATGAGAAAAGTTAAATAAGGTACATTATTGTTTTTCAACTTTTTAAACAAACTAGGGAAGAAACTCCCTTCAGACATTCACGTACACACAATATTGCCTGGGCTATGTTAGTAAGGTCTCATTAGGCTTCCTGGGCCTTGGAGAACCAGCTCACTCTGCTACTTCTCAGGTCCTGCCCAGGACTAGACTAGATGCACTAATAACACACACTACCTACAGAGGTTGGTTAAGCATTACAAGGGAGGGGGAGATGCTCTGCAGTGCATAACAATACTGTTCTTCCTGCCTTTTCTTCTTCAAATGGCAAACCCTTAGGTTTGCCAACTCCCTCCCCCATCCATCAAGACTTATGTTCACTCCATTCACACTTTTAACTCTTATATTTGCTGTGTTCACGTTTGCTCGATAACTTTGCCCTGCCCCTCTCTTTGGATGCCTAAACTGTATTTCTAAAAGCTCCACTGAAGTTTTAAGTTACTGCAATGCTAGAAATTTGGGGACTGAAGGAAAATCTAATTGGAGGGGGGCAGAATTATCATTTGGGGGGCAATGCCCTCATTTGACCCCCCGTTGCTACACCCCTGGTGTTTAAGGGAAGTGAAGGGTAGATGCTACAATGCTAAAGGTCCACTTCCTATGTTGTGCGGAACAGAACTCCAGATCAGATGGTATCTGCAGGAGGCCCTCACCTGCAGAGCGCAGGTTTGCTAGTGTAGTGAGCTGTCTTTCAACAGCCCCTCTTATCATGCTCTTAATGACCAAGTTATGATATCAGCTTTGGGTTGGGAATCCCGAACCTTGTTTTATAGTCATGAGCTGAAATATTGAAACTTAACAGGGTCACAACATGGTGCAACCAACAGGAGATTCTGCAAAGAGCAGAATTTGTTTTCATTCCACACACACACACCCCCCAAATTTTGGCAGCATCCATAAACTTGTTTGACACACTTTATATGTTTAATTAAAACCTTATGTCAATGCATTTACAGTAAGTGATTAAAAACACACCAGGGGGATGGGCAGAGAGTTTTTGAAGCAATTTGAAGGGAGAAATTGCTAGATGTGCACAAGTAAATCAGATACAGAATCTGTAATGATTCTCTCTAAGTTGTCTGCCATTTCATAGATATTAAAGCAGCTTCTTTTAATTCTTCAGCGGTGTGGATGTAATGGGTGCAGCAGCCTGTGCGGCAGCCTTCAAAACTTTTGTGTCAGGTCTAGGCAGAGCTTGGAAAAGTTACTTTTTTGAACAACAACTCCCATCAGCCCAATCCAGTGGCCATGCTGGCTGGGGCTGATGGGAGTTGTAGTTCAAAAAAGTAACTTTTCCAAGCTCTGGGTCTAGGGATGGAAAGGTCTGTCAATTTAGGTTCTCTCAGTTTCTCATTTTTCTAATCTTAAATTCGGTTCTTCACATTTCTGCAACAATTTGCTTTTTTTTTAATCTTCATGAAAGTTCTATGGCCTTTTAGTGCAAATTTCTCCTAATAAATACATTTTTGTATGCCGTTCTGATTAATGTACACATTTATGCAAGCAATTTTTCCTAATATATGTATTTTTGAATATTACTTTCACCAATATCTTCATTTTGTGCACACGTTCCCCTAATCTTTTTGTAAACATTGCTTGCTTGGAGAACATTGCAAAATTCAGGTAAGTGTGAATTTCAGCCATGTTTCTGTACTCATATTGTTTTGGAAAGTGCAAATTTGATACATTTAATTTTAAATGTGAACTGAATCAAATTTATCCCCTACCCCAGGTCTTAGCTGCCTAAGGTCCCAGGAGGCCTCAGAACCCCAGACAGTCTCTTCTCTTCAGGGTATCACCAGGGGCGGGGGACGGGCTTACTCCAACAGTTTAAGTTACCCCTTTTCATCAAAACTCTTTTAAATTGCTTTTATTTAGCATTTCTGGCCAGTTAAATCTCTCATTTCCCTTCCTCCCTACACAGCTTCAGCTTCTCTCTCTCCTTCCTCCCTTTCTTCTGTTTGGACTTGCCACTGGGGCTGGGAGCATCGGACCCCCTTTTCTCCTTCTCTTCCCTTTTCCCTCCTTCCAGGAGCAGCAGCCTCACTTCCCTGTTAGAAGTGCAAAAAACAATATTTAGGAAAAAAACCCCTAAAAGTACACACAAGGTAACAGACCAGCGGAGACTAAGCATTCTCAGTGACCACAAAGTGCTAATTGTTGGGGGGGGGGAACAGAAAAACCCGGAAGAGGGAATGAAATGGAGTAGATGGAATCCTGCCATGCCATGTGGTTGCAGGTCCCACTTGCCTTTAATTTAATTTGCTTGGATTTCTGCCCCGGACTATCTCAAAAGCTCAATAATGACAAAGCCAACCTTGTCATTTCATAGAGTCATAGCTCAGTGGCACAGCATGTGCATGCTGAAGGTCGCCGGTTCAATTCCCAGCAATGCCAGGTAGGGCTGGGAAAGATTCCAGCCTGCGCTACTGCCAATCAGTGTAGACCAGGGGTGGGGAACGTCAAGCCTGGAGGGCCAAATGTGGCCCAAGAGTCCTCTCTAATTGACCCTTGGGACTCTTTCCAGGCCACACCCTTTCTACAGCCACACCCTCTTTCCCCAAGCCACACGGCCCACCGGCCTTGCTTCACATCTTCCTTGGGTGTTTTTGCCTGGCTGGAATGTGTCCCTGAGCTCTGATAACAACTCTTTGTGTGGATGGAGGATAGTGTGTGTGTATATGCGCGCACGTGTGCATGTATGTGTGTGTGCATGTGTGTGTAGAAACTAGCCTACTGTACAACAGTGGAGACTGTTGGCTCCAATGTCAGTGGGGCAGTGAATCTGCTCTGGGTTTTAGTCCAAACTTTTAAGGACCTGTCCAAGATGCTTTCAGTTCAGTGGTAGAGTATGTACATGTCGAAGGTCCCAGGTTCGATTCCCAGCAATGCCAGGTAGAGCTGGGAAAGATTCTAGCCTGAGTTGCTGCCAATCAGTATAGACCAAAGGTGGGGAACTATTGGACAGCTCCTGAAATGTCCCTCTGAAGTTGCCAATGTCCCTCTGAAGTTGTTTTTTCCAGAGTCACATTCCTGCTATTGGAATATGCATGCAAATGAATATAATAATAATAATAATAATAATAATAATAAAATAATAAAATAATAAAATTGTATTTAATTAGTCGCCCATCTGTCTGCCTAAGCGGACACTCTGGGCGACGTACACAATATAAATACAATGTAAAAGCATATATATATGTGTATCATCATCATCAGAAGAAGAAGAAGATTGGAGGTGAGAATTAGCAGGGATGGGAAGAGTTAAAACACCCCTTCCTGACTGCTGAGACTCTCCCCTCGCCCACCACCATGCATTAGGAGGAATGAGTGAATATGCCAATTGCAGTTTCTCCCTTTTCCAATCTTAATTTCAGTTCTCCACATTTCCATATCCGTTTGCATTTAAAAAAAAAAAAGAGTTCCCATGAAAACTAATCAGCATTTTAGTGCAAATATCTCCTAATATACACATATGCAATTGTGCCTAATAGACACATTTTGCAAAGCAATTTCTCCTAACATCATGCATTTTTGTCTGTGATTTTTCATGGATATATGCATTTGTATGCACACTTTACTCCACTATATGCAGTTTTGTACATGACTTGGCTGGAAAACTGCACTGCAAAATTTGGAGAAGGATTTCAAAGGATGGCTATGTTTCGCTTCTCGTACTGGTTCGAATTAGGCAAGTTCTCCTTTTGAATTTCTCCTCTATCCCTACATTAGCATTATGAGGGAGATGCAAATCACCTTGAGTGGAGAGCAGGAGGAAAGCACAATCTGGATTGTATCCATGGGCCACCTGCAAGATGCACCCACTACCTCTCAAGAAGAACATAATGGCCTGTCTGGCCCCATCCATTGGCTAGAAAAAGGCCAGTTGCAGAGAATGATGCTTCCTCACCCCTGCCTAAAAGAATACTTGGCTCCAACTTGATAGTTGCCATCTGACCGGAGAGCAGAAGGGAGGCACAGCTTGCCCCCCCGTCAGCCAAACGCAAAGGGTTATTGGGTTGCATGTGTGTTTACTCTGTTGTTGTTATGTGCCTTCAAGTCAAGTATGACTTATGGCAACCCTATGGATCAGTGACCTCCAAGAGCATCTGTCGTGAACCACCCTGTTCAGATCTTGTAAGTTCAGGTCTGTGACTTCCTTTATGGAATCAATCCATCTCTTGTTTGGCCTTCCTCTTTTTCTACTCCCTCCTGTTTTTAACAGCATGATTGTTTTTTCTAGTGAGTGTGTGTTTGTGGAGGGTTGGTATTATTTACAGTTGCTTGCAAGCTTCCTTGAGAATGTCTTGACTGAAATGAAACAAATAAAGAATGCCCGTCTTTCCTCCAGGGATCTCCCAACCTTTGTGGGCCTGTGAGCACATTTGCAAACTGGAGAAACTGTCATGGGCACCACACACACATACACACAGACACCACAACCATGCACACTCTGCAACCGTAATTGAAGCCAAAGGGTGACATGGGTGCACAATTAACTTATTATTATTATTATCATCATCATCATCATCATCATCATCTTTATTTATACCCCGCCATTTTTCCAAAACTGGAACTCATGGCGGCTTCCAGATAAAAAATACATATAATTAAAAACATACAAAATCTACATTAAAATAAGATTAAACTATTTCCAATATTAAAACCATACACACATATAGCTAAAAAAGTTCAAACTAGTTTAAAAATGATATAATAGACATTAGCAATGCAGCACCCTTCACGCCCTATCCTTAGCCTTCAATTCCAAAGGCTTGCTGGAATAGGAAGGTCTTTGCTTGTCGGTGGAAGGACTGCAAAGAGGGGGTCATTCTTACCTCCCTAGGAAGGGAATTCCAAAGCCTAGGGGCAGCCACCAAGAAGGCCCTCTCACACATCCCCACTAGTCGTACTTGAGAAGATGTGGGTATTGAGAGAAGTGCCTCTCCTGAGGATCTCAGGGCCCGGGCAGGCTCATACAGGGAGATACGGTCTGATAAATAGCCTGGACCTAAGCCGTATAGGGCTTTATAGGTCAGCACCAGCACTTTGAATTGTGTCCGGAAACAGACTGGCAACCAGCGGAGCTTTTTTAACAGGGGGGTAGTATGGTCCCTGTAACCAGCCCCAGTTAGCATTCTGGCTGCAGCACGTTGTACCAACTGAAGTTTCTGAACAGTCTTCAGAGGCAGCCCCATGTAGAGCGCGTTACAGTAATCTAAACGGGATGTAACTAAGGCATGTGTCACCGTGGCCAGATCAAACAGCTCAAGGAATGGGCGCAGTTCGCGCACTAATCTTAACTGTGCAAAAGCACTCCTGGCCACTGCAGAAACCTGGGACTCCAAATTTAATGCTGAGTCCAGGAGCACACCCAAACTGCGAACCTGTGTCTTCAGGGGAAGTGTAACCCCATCCAGCACAGGCTGTATCCCTATTCCCTGATTCGCCTTACAACTGTCCAGGAGCACCTCTGTCTTGTCTGGATTAAGCTTCAATTTGTTCACCCCCATCCAGTCCACCACTGACGCCAGACACTGGTTTAAAACCGAGACAGCTTCCTTGGAATTAGGTGGAAAGGAGACATAGAGTTGGGTGTCTTCAGCATACTGATGGCACCGAACCCCAAACCCCCGGACAACCTCTCCCAGCGGTTTCATGTAGATGTTAAATAGCATAGGGGATAAAACTGAGCCCTGAGGGACCCCACAGGTCAATGGCCAAGGGGTCAAACAGGAATCCCTCAGCACCACATTCTGGGTTCGTCCCTCCAGCAAGGAATGGAGCCACTGCAAAACAGTGCCCCTAAGTCCCATCCCAGCAAGGTGGACCAGAAGAATACTCCCTCTCTAAAGCCTCCCCTGAAATCACCCCTCCCCGCATGCTGCACGCAGGTTTGAAAAAAAGCTTTTCATAAAAGACGCTAAGGAGAGCCTGCTGGATCAAGCCAGTGGCCCATCTAGTCCAGCATCCTATTCATATAGTGGCCAACCAGATGCCTGTGTAACATAAGCTCAGCAACTGTGGTGTCCAGCACTAGTATTCAGAAGCATACTGCCTCTGACTATGGAGGCAAAGCATAGCCAGCATGGCTAGCAGCCACTAATAGCCACATCCTCCTGAAGAAGACTTCCTGCCCCGAGCCTAATTTCAGGGGGGAGGGAGAAGAAGGGGCAAGGGGGTGGTGACCCTGTGAGTGCCAAGGATAGCCCCCTGTGGGTGCAAATAGTGGTAACAAAAGAGGAAGTTCTAAGCTTAATGGACAATATAAAAACTGACAAATCACCGGGCCCGGATGGCATCCACCCGAGAGTTCTCAAAGAACTCAAATGTGACATTGCTGATCTGCTAACTAAAATATGTAACTTGTCCCTTGGGTCCTCCTCCGTGCCTGAGGACTGGAAAGTGGCAAATGTAACGCCAATCTTCAAAAAGGGATCCAGAGGGGATCCCGGAAATTACAGGCCAGTTAGCTTAACTTCTGTCCCTGGAAAACTGGTAGAAAGTATTATTAAAGCTAGATTAACTAAGCACATAGAAGAACAAGCCTTGCTGAAGCAGAGCCAGCATGGCTTCTGCAAGGGAAAGTCTTGTCTCAGTAACCTATTAGAATTCTTTGAGAGTGTCAACAAGCATATAGATAGAGGTGATCCAGTGGACATAGTGTACTTAGACTTTCAAAAAGCGTTTGACAAGGTACCTCACCAAAGGCTTCTGAGGAAGCTTAGCAGTCATGGAATAAGAAGAGAGGTCCTCTTGTGGATAAGAAATTGGTTAAGAAGCAGAAAGCAGAGAGTAGGAATAAATGGACAGTTCTCCCAATGGAGGGCTGTAGAAAGGGGAGTCCCTCAAGGATCGGTATTGGGACCTGTACTTTTCAACTTGTTCATTAATGACCTAGAATTAGGAGTGAGCAGTGAAGTGGCCAAGTTTGCTGATGACACTAAATTGTTCAGGGTTGTTAAAACAAAAAGGGATTGCGAAGAGCTCCAAAAAGACCTCTCCAAACTGAGTGAATGGGCGGAAAAATGGCAAATGCAATTCAATATAAACAAGTGTAAAATTATGCATATTGGAGCAAAAAATCTTAATTTCACATATACGCTCATGGGTCTGAACTGGCGGTGACCGACCAGGAGAGAGACCTCGGGGTTGTAGTGAACAGCACGATGAAAATGTCGACCCAGTGTGCGGCAGCTGTGAAAAAGGCAAATTCCATGCTAGCGATAATTAGGAAAGGTATTGAAAATAAAACAGCCGATATCATAATGCCGTTGTATAAATCTATGGTGCGGCCGCATTTGGAATACTGTGTACAGTTCTGGTCGCCTCATCTCAAAAAGGATATTATAGAGTTGGAAAAGGTTCAGAAGAGGGCAACCAGAATGATCAAGGGGATGGAGCGACTCCCTTATGAGGAAAGGTTGCAGCATTTGGGGCTTTTTAGTTTAGAGAAAAGGCGGGTCAGAGGAGACATGATAGAAGTGTATAAAATTATGCATGGCATTGAGAAAGTGGATAGAGAAAAGTTCTTCTCCCTCTCTCATAATACTAGAACTCGTGGACATTCAAAGAAGCTGAATGTTGGAAGATTCAGGACAGACAAAAGGAAGTACTTCTTTACTCAGCGCATAGTTAAACTATGGAATTTGCTCCCACAAGATGCAGTAATGGCCACCAGCTTGGACGGCTTTAAAAGAAGATTAGACAAATTCATGGAGGACAGGGCTATCAATGGTTATTAGCCATGATGGCTGTGCTGTGCCACCCTAGTCAGAGGCAGCATGCTTCTGAAAACCAGTTGCCGGAAGCCTCAGGAGGGGAGAGTGTTCTTGCACTCGGGTCCTGCTTGCGGGCTTCCCCCAGGCACCTGGTTGGCCACTGTGAGAACAGGATGCTGGACTAGATGGGCCACTGGCCTGATCCAGCAGGCTCTTCTTATGTTCTTATGTTCTTATGCTGTAAGAGGAGCAGAGTCAGATGCAGAGTTGAAGACCTGTCTGCATCCTTGAAATGTGCTCAATATCTATGTGTGGATATAGCATATTAAAGGCACAACAGAAAGGAACAGTTACTAGTTTGATGTCCTTTCAAATGCTTCAGTCCAATCACAATAATAAAAGCTTCAGAACAAATTATTACACTTTGCTTCTTTGCCTATCTCAGACATCTTTACTGCATCATAATAACACCCAATATGAACATCACAATTAGATTAGAAAGAATGGAGCAAAAAAAGAAGATTTCCCCCCCCCCACCAGCAGAAGAGTAAAAAACTGTTACTCAGCATTTTTCTGCCAAGAAGACTTTTTTCCCACTCTTTTTCCATGACAGAGTCAATGGCTAGGAAGTCAATGATTTCCAAGAGTGACACGGATAACCTGTAATAGGAAAGGTAAAGGCTGACCCATTGAGAGATGTGCAGATAACCTGTTTTGGTCATTTTCAATAATATGTAACATGCAATCCTTAAGTTAAGAAAAGCTAACTAAATATCACATTCCCTAATTGCAATAATTAATGGGTGGAAAGGTTGTCCCAGGTTACGCAGGGAGGCTGTTTGCTGCCATGAAGGCTCAGTCATGGAGATGATGGTCTGACTTCCCTGAGAGATCTGAAAAATTAGGGTTTATCTATCCATCAATCCATGATCAGAGGAAACAAAAGACTGTTTCTTCCTTCATGTGCTTGCACATATGACACAGAACAGTCCAACATAGTTGCTGGTACCTATGTTGCCATGTGATGAAGTCACACAAAGGCAAGAGTTGTGGTGGCCGGTGTCCATTGGGACTGGTAGAGCCGACATCAGGGAGGCCAACAGTAGGTGGAGCCAGAGCCAATATCACGTGGACCCAACTAGAGTTTACTTTTGTCCCCATCCTCCTCCTCTTCCTCTCGCCCTTTGGGAAAGAGCCTTGGTACAGTGGTAGACCATCTGATGTGCATGTAGAAGGTCCCAGGTCCAATCCCTGGCATCTCCAGGTAGGGCTGGAAGAGACTCCTCACGGAAACTCTGGAGAGCCTCTGCCTGTCAGTGCAGGCAATGCTGAGCTAGATGGAGCAATGGTTTGACACAGTATAAGGCAGCTTCCTATGTTCATCCGTGCTGAGTTCTACAAAGGCAAAACTGAGACTGAGGAGGAGGAAGAAGCTGACAGCCAAGGCCACCCCTTGGGATGTTTTGTTGAGCATGAAGGTAGGTGAGGATGGGGAGGCTGGCTGAGGGCAAACTAAGGTTAGAGGGGCAGTGGCCCATTTGCCCTAATGGACTGGCCTCCCCTGGGCAACAGGGTGACTCATCTGCAGTTGGGATAGATGAACATTTCAATATATATAGAGAGAGAGCCTGCTGGATCAAGCCAATGGCCCATCTAGTCCAGCATCCTGTTATCACAGTGGCTAACTAACCACATGCCTTTAGGAAGCCCAAAAGCAGGACCTCAGCACAGGACTCTGCCCACTTATGATTCCCAGCAACTGGCATTTGGAGGCATAGTGGGACCTTTGGGTAAAGGGCAGGTTATAGGTATCTATAACAAATTAATAAACAAACATAAAACATGTATGGATCACGTCAGAAAGAATAGCCTTAAGGTAGTCCATGCTTCTTTGGTGTTTTAGGAAAACAATTCTGAGAAGTGGTTGCAGTAGTCTAAGAACCGAGCATGCAGAAAGTTGCCCTTCTATGCAACAGAACATTGGTGTCACCTTCAAAAGGTTCTTAGAACAATGTCAACCAAAGATTCCATTCGGGTCAAAGTGTCAATATCTCAGCATGTTCCTACTGGGTTAGAGAAAGATAGAACTGCTCATTCTTAGAGATAATGTTTCAGAGTGGAAATCTAGGAGCATCTTTCTCTGATGAAGATGACATTTATTTATTTTCTTTCTTTTTAAAATTTTATTTCAGATTTTACACAGTGTCTGAATTCAAATGAGGAAAATATAAGATTAAAAATGAACAGACAGTATCAAATTAAGTATGCCAATACATAAGAATTACATTATTATACATTTCTCCAAACAAATTCATATTTAAAGGATATGAGAGACTGGAAAGGTTGAATATTCATATGTACCATACATTTCCACCACACTGCTGCATAATCTTCTGGTTTTACTTCCCCCCTTAAGGTGTGCCAATAATGAGTAAGTTTCTCAGAAATTGCTTCAAATAAAACTTTTTATACCACTTATCTAAAGAAACTGATGAAACATCTTTCTATTCCTGTGAAATAACTAGGCATGTTGCTATCATCAAATAAACGATGAAGGGTTTACAAACAGTACTGGCATACCTATATTTATATATTTTAAATATTAATATACTGCCAGCTCATACAAAATTTCAAGGCAGTGTACAAAAATATAGACAATATTATGGAAAGATGTGTGTGTGTTTTTCCACTAATATATATATTTATTTAATTTTTAAAATTACACTTATATCCCCCCTTTCCTCCAAGGAACTCAAGGTGGTGTACACATACGGTTCTCCCCCTCCTGATTTTATCCTCATAATAACATTGTGAGGTAGGCTAGGCTGAGAGACAGTAAGTAGCTCCAGCCTAAGTGGAGGCTTGAACTCTGGTCTCCCAAGGTCCCAGTCCGACATTCTAACCACTACACCACATTGGCTCTCAACATCCAGATAAATATCCAATGCCTGAATTATGGGTGGAAAACCACAGTGCCCTAACCCTGACTGCCCCTCATTGTAGCCACATTATTCCCTTTCCCAACTAGTAGCTAAAGAGGCAAGGACAAAAGGTAAGGAGGTTGCCCTCCTTCTGACCTCCCCTGTAATTCACACTCTGAAGAACCATGTGGAAACCAATACAGGCAGGGACACTTGCATGGGTGCAAGTTATAGAGAGGTTCAAGGGGTCTCTTCCCATCCCCAGTTATTTATTTTTTTAAAAGATGTTGTGGTAGCTTGTGGATTTCCCTGCTTTTGCCCCAATAGTATGAGTATTGAAGCTCACTGAGGTATATTCACTACTTGATGACTTCATATGACTTGTGTGGCCTATGGCAGATCTAAAAGCCCACAGGGAATGTTCATGTTTCTTAAAACCTCACCTTCAAATGGAGCCATTTCATCCAATCAGTACAGTAATCCAATACAGAGAAATCAAGTGATGCAGGAAAAAACATTAAATCTGTATTGAGGGAGTATTCAATGCATGTGGAAGGGTCAGGGATTGCACTTTCTCACACCTGCTGGCTGTACTCCAGCCCCATTATCCATGTTTGATGTAATATCTGAAAGAGCCAACATACTTGGAAACCGTGTTTGTACAGTCTCTGTCCATGCAATTGGGGAACACTGCACAGGAAGGGTGCAATGCACAGACAGCCTGTGCATGAATTGGCTCTTTCATAGTTTATGCCAAATGTATATGTGGAGCCTGTGGGTGCAATCCTGTTCCCTCCTCTACATATGTACACCACCCAGAAAATTTTTGTTTTTGAGAATGCAGCCTATAAATATTCTAAATAAACAAACACATAAATAAATTTTCAGAGTAATGTCTTAAGACATTTCCATTTGAAACTGAGTTACCATTTGGTGATCAGCCTGAAATGTCTGTGTGGCTTGGATACAGGATGTTATATAAATGTGTAGTGCATGCCTATGTATGTGGCCACCCCCCCCCATACATTGAAAACACATTATTTCCCTGAAAGAATCCTGGAAACTGTAGTTTACAGCTCACAGACACACAATTCACAGCACCCTTTACAAACTACTGTTCCCAGGTTTCTTTGGGGGAAGTCATGTGCTTTAAATGTATAGTGTGCACACAACCTAAATGTGTGTGTGTGTGTGTGTGTGTGTGTGTGTGTAGACACATACATATACCATATGCCTCCTAGATGGACAGTTCAAAGCAATCAATAACACTTAAATGCTGTAGTGCACAGGAAGGAAATAATCATTATGAACTTCCTGAAGTCAACCCACCAGATTTCTCTAATACATATTCCTGTCTTTGCTGATCTTCTTCTCTGAAAGCACCACAGAAATGAATAGGAGGTACACGAGAATTGAAACACAGAGCACATGTAGGAAAAGTTCCTGGCTGATTGTTCTTATATTGTATTCACATGCCACTCTGTACCTGGGTACAAACTCCTGGTATCTGGGTTCAGCTGCTCTTGAGAAAAAGTGTACATGTGGTGAAAGGGTCTACACGTGGTACCCTGAAGAAAGAGGTCTTTTGTTCATGTGTTGACTCACCCTGCATGCTGTCCAGGTGATGGTGAGCAATTAGTTCTCCTCCCTGCGGAGAGCCTGAGGCTTTGTTCTAGCAGCAGCAAGTAGCTGCTGCTGTCAATCAGAAATGAGCGCAAGAAAATGTCAATTGCTGGAGCCACAGAGTGGGAAAGAGGAATAAGGGAAAAATGGAGGCAAGGGTAAGAAAGAGGGAAGGGAGACCAGCCTGAAGCACAGCTTCTATGTGCTGGCAATGAAGGGGAGGGGGAGCTTTGGAGGCCTCACACTGCAATTTTTTTTTTTAAGAGTCTACTGAGAAGTTAGTCTCATTAAGTTCAGTGGGGCTTACTCCCAGGTAAGTGGAGTTTGGAGTGCCTAAAAGTATGAGAGATTTAGGGTTGCCAGGCTCAGGGCCTGAGAATGATTCTGTATCTTTAAGAGAAGAGAAAATTCAGCCAAGTGCAGGTTTTCTTGCAACACTGGAATGGGAAAAACCACATAGCGGAATTCTCCCTTCCCCCTGCACAACTTTTAAAGATACAGAAGACCTCTTGGTTGAGCCTTACTTGGTTGACTTTCTCTTCTCCTAAAGATACAGGATCAGTCTCAGGCCCTGAACTTGGCAACCCTAGCAGAGATTCTGTCAGGGAAACTAGAGGGAGGAATGGACTGTCTAAATTGTTAATTCTAAAAAAGTAAGTTTGTTTTACAAACTTAAATGGAGTTCAAGCATCTTATGGACTCAGTCAAGTGAAAACTGCTATACTGAGAAAAGGCAAAAGGAGGCAGGGAAGCAGAAACCTAGTGAGGGGAGATAAGGGGCTGTTGTGTGCTTTATATTTCCTCCTAAATGTCAAGAGAGAGAACTATAACCAGGACTCTTCAAATAATCTGATGGCATAGGTCAGCAGTGACACATGTGGGGCAGAATGGTAGTGGCACAGAGATGGCAAAGTTGGGGGTACTTTGGTGGAATGCAGCATTAGCCTGCAGGTGTGTGCCCTCCTGTTGCAGGATGGTGGTGCCACCAGCCCTGAACTGGCAGGCACCTTGCCCCATTCCCATTCAGTGAGTGGCAATGCTGTCATTACCGAAGGAGCACTGCTGTTGCAGAGTGTGGGATCTACCCAGTGTTTTACTAAAACCCCAAGAGCCACCAACTATAGCCAGCTGCAAAAAAAATACATCTAGTATGAAAGAACATGGTGTCTGAGAATTTGCTGAACAGAATGTTATCAGAACTGAGATGAGCTCACAGTCTTTCCACATGGTCTATTCCTACTTTCCACAAGTATTCTTAATTTCAGTTGTCAAATTTCCAAATGGGTGTGTGTCCTTTTGTTGCTATTGTTAAACAACTGGAAGCCAGAAGAGCTTACTACTACTACTTCATCATCATAAATAAGTAAATAAATAAATGAATTTATATCCCACCCTTCCACCCAGAAAGAGCCCAGGGCAGCAAACAAAACACTCTAAAACATCTTAAAAACAGACTTTAAAATATTTTAAAACAAAACATCTTTAAAAACATCTTAAAAAGCAATTCCGACACAGACGCAGACTGGGATAAAGTTACCTGAAAGGCTTGTTGAAAGAGGAAGGTCTTCAGTGGGCACTGAAAAGATAACAGTTGGCACCTGTCTAATATTTAAGGGGAGGTAATTGTAAAGGGTAGGTGCCACTACTCTAAAGGTCCGTTTCCTATGTTGTGCAGAACAGACCTCCTGATAAGATGGTATCTGCAGGAAGCCCTCACCTGCAGAGCGCAGTGATCGACTGGGTATATAAGGTGTAAGACGAGCTTTCAGGCATCCTGGTCCCAACCTGTATAGACTTTTGTACACCAAAACCAGAACCTTGAACTTGGTCCGGTATATACCACACATGCCCCCCAGTTTTATACCACACATGTTCTGGTTTGTGGTGCTTGTGTCGCACTTTAGGACAAGAGTGCCCCTCCAGATGGCAATAATGCAATAATGCTGGGGAAGCTTCGCAGAACAACTAATAAAGTGGAAAGATATGTGGATGGCCCTGTATAAATCCACCACTAATACACCTATATTATGTCAATGACATATTGTAAAATACAGCCACAAAAAATCAAGCAAGCCAGCAAACAAAAAACAGCCCTGAGGGCCCCTCAGTTTTGCCTGTGATCAGATAACAGCTGGAATGTACTATGGGATGCCATGTTAGTATAAACTTCTCCACTGAGACAGATAACTCCCTAGCAAATCAAATAACAATAAAAACATTATTCTAGAAACATCTCAGGGACATCAGCAAATAACATATCGCCCATGTTTTTGAACAACCTCCAGACTTAATCAGGACTATGCTGCTGTGAGTGCAGCAACTGCTGATTCTAGTGAAGGCCAATTACACCAGGGATGTAATCGGCTGGGCATGTTTTGAGTAAATAGTTAACTCTTCTCACTTGGAAGAAGCTTTTATTGAAAAGTTTGCCTCCACATACAAATGCAAATGATATGTGAATGTTTCATCTTTCAAATGGAGACCGCAGACAAATGCTCGTCATTAGAAACATTTCCGTGCATTTATATTAGGCTGTCCTCTAAAAGACTTTTCAGACAAATATGTCATCAAGATATTCAAAACCATGTAATCTTATCCAAAGTTTCATCTATCAACAGCACAGTTTTCATCTCTCGCAGCTGTGTGTGTCAGAATATGCAGGCAGATTAGCCAGCTGATAGGGAGGGGGTGGGTGATGGGAAAGAGGGACTCTGTCATCAGCCTAACAAGAAAGACTTCGGGGAGGGGGAGAGAACAGAAGAGAGAGAAAAAGAGTTGAAATTCATTCTGTAAGAGTCCTTCCTACAAACAGGAGAGATGTCAAGGAGATTTTAAAGGTCCGCTGGGGGTTGCACCTGGCTCCTGTTATGTTGGAGGGCAGGATAAGATGAAGCAGAGGTGAAACGAGGTAAAGCAAGTCTGGAGCCAGCTCAAGAACAGAGCCTGCTCATTGCCACTGTAGGCACTACCGCAGTGAGGCAATCACTGTGAGGTAGTGGCAGTGGCAGCATCAGTTCCCCTTAGAACGGGCCTGGGGAACCTTTGACCTTCCAGATGCTGCTGAACTATAGCTCCCATCAGCCCTAGCAAGCAAGGCCAATGGGAGTTGTAATTTAGCAACATCTGGAGGGCCAAAGATTTCCCATGCCTGCCTTACAACATGGAGAGCTGCCTGATGTTGAAAGAGGCCATTGGTCCATGTGACTCAGAATGGTCTACACCAGCCTTTGGGTCCCCAGATGTTGCTGGACTACAATCCCCATCATTTCTGGCCGCTGGCCATGCTGGCTGGGGCTGAAGGGAGTTGTAGTCCAGCAACATCTTGGGAAGGTTGGGAAAGGTTGGTCTACACACCAGGAGTAGGGAACTTTTTTCAGCGTGAGGGCCACATTCCTTTCTAGGCAACCTTCCAGGGGCTGTATGCCAGTGGTGGGCAGGGCCTAGGTAAAAAATGGGCAGAGCGACAAAGGTGATATTTACCTTTGTACAGTAGTTTCTACACACACAGCTACACACGCCTCTCTATCCAAGCAAGAGGCATGATCAGTGTTTAAAGACACGTTCTAGACAGGCAAAAACACTCAAGGAAGGAGTGCAGCAGGACCAGAGAGGGATGTGGCCTGGTGAGAGGGGTGGGCCTGGCGAGAGTGGCTGTGGCTTGGGGGAGAGTTCTGAGGGCCAGATAGAAAGGCTTGGAGGCCTGTATTCAGCTCTGGGCCTGAGGTCTACACTGACTGGTGGAAGCTGTTCTCCAAGGTTTTAACTAAAGCCCTACCTAGAGATGGTGGAGATGGAACCTGGACCTTCTGTGTGTAAGGTAGATGCTCTGCTGCTGAGCTATGAACCTTCCTCAGTGCAGCCCTCAAAAGCTGTTGATTTGTGTCCTACATGTGGGCTGAAATATCTGGCTGGCCAACGTTAGAAAGAGGATGTTGTTAGAAGTCAGAGCTGTGTGTATCCTCAGGTGCGGTGGAGGATGCTAACCTGTTCCCATCTTCAAAATAAGGCTACATCTTATATCTGCACCTTACATTTCACAGAATCACAGAATAGTAGAGTTGGAAGAGGCCTATAAGGCCATCAAATCCAACCCCCTGGTCAATGCTGGAATCCAACTTAAAGCACACCTGACAACTTAAAGCATACCCAAATGTTGTACCACTTTCACAGTCATGGCTTCCCCCAAAGCATCCTGGGAACTGGCATTTGCTAATGGTGCTGGGAGTTATTAGGAGGCCCCTATTTCCCTCACAGAGCAACAATTCCCAGTGTGGTTTAACAATCAGTCCCAGTGAACTTTGGGAATCATAGCTCTGTGTGGGGAATAGGAGTTTCCTAACAGCTCTCAGTGTCCTTAAAATACAGTTCCCAGGATGTTTTCGGGGAAGTCATCACTGTTTAAAATGGTATAATATTGCTTTAAATGCAAGGTTCAGATAGGGCCTAAGAGCCCACTGGCAGTCCAGTCAGCTTCTGTGCATGAAATGGCAGGTTTAAGGCAGCATCTTGTCTTTAATTCTGGGAAGCAAAATGTCTTGGGCCAGCTTCACCTCAAACCTATGAGGAAGCCAGAGCTGGAAGTTTCTATAAGCTGCAAGTAGGATCACCTGACTTTTCCTGGCCTATTGTTGTTAACAGACTTTCTTGCTGATGTAGATCTCCTTGCCATCCATTGCTTTAACTCAAGCCTGGGGAGCCTTCTTCAGCCTAAAGGCTACATTCCCATTTGGGCAATCTTCAGAGGTGGCGTTAGGCCAGAGGCAAAAGTGGACAGAGTAATGAATGTAAAATTTATCTTTATATAGTAGGGATGGAAAGATCTGTCAGTTTCATTTCTCTCAGTTCCTTATTTTTCCAGTCTTAAATTCAATTCTCCACCTTTCTGCAGCAATCCGCAATTTTCTTTTTAAAATGCTCATGAAAATTCCCCAGCGTTTTAGTGCTAATTTCTCCTAATAAACACATTTTTGTAGGCAGCGTTGACTAAAGTATACATTTTTGTGAGCAAGTTCTCATCATATAATGAATTTTTGTATGTTATTTTCACCTGTATATTCATTTTTTGCACCCACTTTCCCCTAACATCAGCATATTTGTAGACCTTGTTTGGTTGGTGAACTGCATTGCAAAATTCAAAGAAGTGCGAATTTTAACGGATGGCTGTGTTTTGTTTCTCATACTGTTTCGGAACGTGCGAATATGATAGATTCGGCCTGAAATGCAAACTGAATTGAATTTCTCACCCATCCCTCATTGTAGGCTAGTTTCTACACCCATTCACACACCCTTCTCTAGCCTCTAACCAGGGAAGCAAGAGTCATCATTAGAGTTCAAGGCCACATTCCAGCCAGGCAAAAACATTCAAGAAGAATGTAGGGCAAGGCTGGTGAGAAGGTGTGGTCTGGGAGTCCCAAGGGCCAAGTAGAGAGGCCTGGAGGCCACATTTGCTGAACTAGAAGTGGTACCCAGGCTGAATCTCTTCAGAGTATCAGTTCAATTTTCACTGCAACTTTTTTTTTTTTGAGGAAAGGTTACAATGGGGCCTTTTTGGTTTACAAAAAAATGTGAGTTTTGGGAGGGATGTGATTGAGGCGTATTCAGTGGTGCATGGTGTGCAGAAAATCTCTTGTAATACTAGAACCTACAGTCATCCGATGAAGCTGAATAGTGGGAAATTTAGGACTGACAAAAGGAAGGCAGCAGATATTTTTTTCACCCAGTGCATATGTGAAAACTCTTGAATTTGCTCCCGCATTGTACCGACCTGGATGGTTTTAAAAAGGGGATTAGACAAATTCATGGAGGATAAAGCTATCAATGGCTACCAGCTATGATGGCTATCTTCTCTCTCCACTGTGAGAGGCAGTTTGCCTATGAATACTGGTTGCTGGGAATCATGAGTGGGGACACCGCTGTTGTGCTCAGGTCCTGCTGGTGGGTATCCCATAGGTATCTGGTTGGCCACTGTGAGAACAGGATGCTGGATTAGATGGGCCTTTGATCTGATCCAGCTGGGCTCTTCTTATGTTCTTATGCTTCATGTCTAAGAATACAAGGGCTTCCACAAGTAGAAACCTGATGTCGACCTATGTGAGTTCTGGATATGGTCTGAAGGTGCATGATGCAGCAACCTTGCTGAAGTGAAGTGAACCTTGCCTTGATGGAACACATCAGTGTGGGAGCGCTATGCAGAGGGCTGTCACTTCCATAGAAGAAAGGCAAGATATGATAAAAAATTTACAATGTTCTAAAAAGTTATTCACAGTCATTTTCACCAGTTTGGTTCCTGCACTCTCGGTTTGTTTTCAAATATTTTTAAAGGAACAAACCTCACCATACTATCTGTTTTCAGATAACCCAAGATGAAGAACACAGAATTAGAATGGCTTGCAACACAGCCTGGTTTTTTTGTTTGTTTGTTATTGACATCAACACAAGCTGTGGGTTTTTTTTGGGGGGTGGAGCAGAAGACTGATTTGACAAAGGGGATATAGAGAGGGCTTTCACCCTTTCTCATAATACTAGAACCTGGAGTCATACAATGAAGCTGAATTTGGGGAGATTCAGGACAGAAAAGAGAAAGTACTTCTTCACACGGCACAGAGGTAATCTATGGAATTTGTTGCCGCAAGAGGCAGTGATGATTTGCCAACTTGAGTAACTTTAAAAAGGGATCTGACAGATTCATGGAGGATAAGGCTATTAGCACCTACTAATCAAGATGGCTATCAGAGGCATTTTTGCCTTGGAATGCCAGGTGCTTGTGAACAACAGTGGGATAGGGCTATTGTGCTCATGCTCTGCTTGTGGGCTTCTCACAGGTTGGCCTCTGTGAGAACAGGATGTAGGGCCAGATAGGACTTTGGTCTTATCCAGCAAAGCTCTTCTTATGTTCATATGGCAAGACAAGATGCCCTGGAAAATCTTAGACAAAGAAATTAAAACAAGACATATTGTGTTGCAACTGAGATATGTATTGAAACACCCACCAAACTCATCCGGCCTGTGCATCTATTGAAAAAGCCAATGACTCATAAAAATTGCAGTGTGGAGCATGCCCTTAGGACCAATTCAGATGCAATGTGATAATCTTGGCACATGAAGGACCATGCTCACAATGACCTGTACGGTGCAACAGGAATGCTTATTTTCCTGTTGCAATGTACACTGGGCAACCACTGTGACTGCACAGAATGGTTTCCAGATCATAGTCCTCACAGCTCAATAAACTCTTGTGTTGAAGTTCATAAACAAATGTGCATATTTTTCATTGCCATCATATCCGACATATGTGTCTGTTTTGGAATTGTTTTTAAGATGCTTTTAAAGATGTTTTTTAAAAAAGATGTTTTTAAAGTGTTTTATTTTTAAATGTTTTTAAGATGTTTTGTTTTTGAGATTTTTTAAAAGATGTTTTTAGTGTTTTGTCTTTTATTTGCCGACCTGAGCTTCTTCTGGGAGGAAGGGCAGGAATGAAGCATAATATATAAATAAAATAAAAACTAAATTTGTATACTGCTCTTCCTTTAGGGAGATCATGGTGGCATACAAGGAGTTTATCATACTTTATCTCACAACAACCTGTGAGATTCAGCTGGATTGGGTAATGCACTTACCCACCTCTATGGTTTGGGAGCAAAAATGTACCTTATCTCTCCAGCCTCCCAGCATACCTGTTCAATGTCTGATACCCCAGACATTTATTATTATTACTATTACTGTTAACTATTATTTAGATTTTTTTAGTAGCTCGTTACCCAAAGGTCTCCAGGTGACTCACAACACTTTTAAAAACACAAATAAATACATAAAGACACAAATACAAATCAAAACAAAAAGCAATAACCCTCAAAACAGCAACAGGAAGCTTTGGCAGCAGACTAATAACAAACAATATCATCTTAGTCTATTAAAAGCCTGGGGAAAAAGATAAGTCTTTACCTGGTGCCAAAAAGATTTCAGTGAAGGCACTAGGTAGACCTCATGGGGGAGTGCATTCCACAGTTTGAGAGCCATAACTGACAAGGCCCTCTCATTTGTCACTCTCTCTAAGCCTCTCTCAGAGGGGGGACCTGGAGAAGGGTTTCGGAAGAAGATCTAAGGATCTGGGTATCTGGAGGGCCAAAGAGTCCCTGCACCTCTTGTAAATAATACTCATTCTTTCCAAGGAAGGTCCCAGTCCCAATGTTGTATAAAAGGTGTTTCTGGTATTATGCTGAGTCAATGTCAGACAAAAAGGGATTGTATCATAGAGTTACAGAGGTAAAGTAGCCAGGTCTAGGCATCAGCACAGGTCCCCGACACTCTGGCAGTGTCTAACACCACTGATGCATCTCCTGGGTTCCTCCTTTAAAAGCCATTTGTTCAGGCCTGGTGCTGCAAGCACCAATTGGTAGCTGGGTCTAACTGCCATTTAAATTTTCCACAATGCCCTTGAGCAATGTTACAATGGGGGGCATTGTGGGAAGTCAAAATAGTGGCTAGCCCCAGCCACCTGACACTGCTTGGAGTGCTGCTGCCCACTACTGTCATCAGGTAATCCCATCAGGATCTATAAATGGAGAAGGGCACGTATAGACAGAGGAAGGGACCCACCAAAGAACATGTTGCCCAGGGCACCCTCAATTGTGAAGCCAGCACCAAAGGTGATTCTCTCCGTGTAATGATAAAAATTATTATTAATAATGACTATAGTGCCCATGATGCAGCGCTATCATGAGTGAAGTGAGCACAAGGATTGTATGAGACTACGGCTGTAACCCTAAACACACTAACTTCAGGTTAAGCCCCATCAAATTCCATGCACATAACTTCTGAGTAAGCACACCACTTAGGTGTGTTCTCTAAATATAGCAAATCTGAGATTAAATATAAAAAGTAGGGTAGGAAAAGAAAACTAAGCAGAATCATGGTGGGTTTCTGTTGCCAAAATCCATGGCTCTGCCAATAAAATAAAATAAAATAAAATGCAGATTTTGCAGTGAAATTCTTCCTGGAAGCCTTGCACTTCAGCATTTTTTTAAAAAAAACTCTTTAAACATTTTACTCGGAAGCTTTGTGTTTAACCTGGTTGAAAAGAGAGGTTTTGTTTCAAGTTGAAAAGACAGAAGCGGGGGGCGAGGGGAGCAGGAATTAGGAACATAGGCTGCTACGTGATGAAGCAATAGTCTGTGAATTCTTTTATTCCACTGAGATGCTCTGTTTTGCACAAAGCTTCAGAATGCATGCTTGGGAGCCTGACTGTCAGCCAAGGTCCGTCAGGTCAAATATCCACTTTTTGAAAAGACCCTTGAGCACATATTGCTGTCAAGGAACCATTAATGCCCATCAGGAAATAGGCTGTTAAAAAAAAGTCTGCATGTCCAAATATTTATTTGTTGGGTTAGACCAGAATGACTCTGGAGCTAGCTGTACTCAAAAGAATCTAAGTTAGAGTTGCATAGCCAGACAAAAGTGTTCAAAAGAGGATGTGCATAGATTAGTCAGCTTTCCTATGAAAACATCAGAGAGATAATCAGACTTGCTTACTTTCCCCTGCTGAAACTAAGGGTTGAAATAGTTGTGGGGTGGGAAATCAGGATCTGGACCTATGGTGCAAGGCAAGTTTTGGTTAACTCTTTCCACTCTTATTAAATTCTCAATGAAAATATCCCTCTCCCAACATCCAGAGATGTTCCCAAAGAAGGGAACATCTACTTTGCATGCAGAAGGTCTCAGGTCCTGGTGTCTCCAGGTATGGCTGGGCAGCTGCTGCCAGTCAGTGTTGACAATAGTGAGCTAGATAGACCAATGACTTGACTCAGTATAAGGCAGCTTCCTATGTTCCTGTGCTATTTACTGCTGAAGGGAAGCTAGTATTGACATCAGGGACAACTTCCTTCTCATAGGAAATAGCTTTGAGGGATCAATTTTCATTAGAACCATAGTGTGGAGTGGGGGAAGAGTTAGCCCTTCCCCCTCTCCATGCACCATGGTCCTGATCAGCCACCCCATCACCACTGCAGATGCTATTGTATAATTACAACATCAAAACCCCACCCATCTGGACACAATACGTTGAACATAGAATGACAATCACAGCCTTAACAGGGCCTAGTTCTCACTGGGTGTTAAATTTGTGCCTGGGCTATACCGTTTTAGAATGCAAGAGGGCATGGACTTGATTGAAAGCTTGTCAATGAAGCGAAGAAGTAAGACCTGCAAGAAAATGTTGCAGTGTATCACAATCCTTAACAGGAGGTCATAGTCAGAAGTGCCTTGCTACAAGGGTGTGGGAGGAGGACCCCTTACACTATCTTCTTGGCAAGTAGGGTTGGGAGAATCTGACAATCTTGGTTCTCTCAGTCTCTCATTTCTCCAATCTTAAATTCAGTGCTCCGCATTGCTGTAGCAATTTGCATTTTTTAAAATCCTCATAAAAATTCTTCAGCATTTTAGTGCAAATTTATCCTGATAAGCACATTTTTCTCTGCAGTTTTGACTAATATACACATTTCTGCAAGCAATTTCTCCTAATATGTTGCATATTTGTATGTTGCTTTCACCAATAAATGCGTTTTTATGCACAGTTCTCCAGTATATGCATTTTGTAGCACTGATTGGGGAACTGCGTCTCAAAATTTGGATAAGTGCAAATCATAGAATCATAGAATCATAGAATCCTAGAGTTGGAAGGGGCCTTGTAGGCCATCGAGTCCAACCCCCTGCTCACAGCAGGAAATCCACAGCTAGAGCATCTCCCGCAGATAGCTGTCCAGCCTCTGCTTGAAGAGATCCAGCGAAGGGGATCCCACCACCTCCCTAGGCAGTCGGTTCCATTGCCGAACTGCCCTTACTGTCAAGAAGTTCCTTCTAATGTCCAATCTGAATCTACGCTCCTGCAACTTAAATCCATTAGACCTAGTCCTACCCTCTGGGGCAGCAGAGAACAAATCTGTACCCTCCTCTATGTGACAGCCCTTCAGGTACTTAAAGAGTGCAATCATGTCACCCCTCAGCCTTCTCTTCACCAGACTGAACATGCCAAGTTCCTTCAACCTTTCCTCATAAGACTTGTTCTCCATACCGGATATCATCCTCATCGCCCTCTTCTGAACCCGCTCTAACTTGTCTATATCTTTCTTAAAATGAGGTGCCCAGAACTGAACGCAGTATTCCAGATGAGGCCTGACTAATGCAGAATATAGTGGGACTATTACTTCCCTCGACCTGGAAACTATAGCTCTGTTTATGCAGCCCAAAACCGCGTTTGCCTTTTTGCCCCAGCATCACACTGCTGGGTCATGTTCAACTTGCGATCCACTACAATTCCAAGGTCCTTCTCACATGCACTACTGCTAAGCCGGGTATTTCCCATCCTGTACCCGTGCATTTTGTTTTTGTGGCCTAAATGCAGAATCTTGCATTTGTCTTTATTGAATTTCATTTTATTAATTTCAGCCCAATTTTCTAGTCTATCCAGGTCCCTTTGGATTTTATTCCTGTCTTCCATTGTGTTAGCTATCCCTCCCAGTTTCGTATCATCCGCAAACTTCATAAGGCTTCCCTCCACCCCGTCATCTAAGTAATTGATAAAAATGTTGAAGAGTATCGGCCCCAGGACAGAGCCCTGTGGCACTCCACTCGAAACCTCCTTACTAAGCTAGTGACCCGATCAAAAAAAGAGATGAGATTAGTTTGACAGGATTTTTTCTTGACAAACCCATGCTGGCTCCTACTAATCACAGCATTGTCATCTAGATAGTTGCCAATGGACTCTATTATTATCTGTTCTAATATCTTTCCCGGTATTGAAGTCAAACTGACTGGCCTGTAATTCCCCGGATCTTCTTTTTTACCCTTTTTAAAGAGCGGGACGATGTTTGCCCGTCTCCAATCCTCCGGCACCTCTCCCGTTCTCCAGGATTTCTCAAAGATGATGGCAAGAGGTTCCGAGAGTACATCAGCAAGTTCCTTCAATACTCTGGGATGCAGTTCATCAGGCCCTGGAGATTTGAACTCATTTAGGTTAACTAATTTCCTGACTATCTCCTTATCAATCTCGAACTGCAATTCCAACCCCTTACTGAGATTGCTACCGATGCAAGGTTGCACACTGTTCCCTCTTCGGGAGAAAACGGAGGCAAAATAGTCGTTGAGCAGTTCTGCCTTTTCCTTGTTATCTGTCAACATTTTGCCATCCTCCTTGAGCAGCAGTCCCACCATTTCCTTGGTCTTTCTCTTGCTTTGAACATATCTGAAAAACCCCTTTTTGTTGTTCCTCGCTTCCCTCGCCAGCCTCAGCTCATTCTGGGTTTTAGCTTTCCTTACGCTATTCCTGCAATCCTGAGCCGCTCGTTGGTACTCTTCCTTGGTGATGCGTCCTTCCTTCCATTCTTTATACATGCTCTTTTATTTTTACCTCCTCCACCAGTCTTCCATGTAGCCACATTGGCTTTTTCTGATGTCTTCCGTTTTTCTTCCTCTTTGGACTTGTTTGCGATTGCACTTTTTGTAATACGTTCTTCATGAACTCCCACGCTTCTTGGGCTCCTTTTTTCTTTAGTCTATCTAGCCACGGGATCCTACCCATCATTTCCCTGAGCTTGCTAAAATCGGCTTTCCTGAAATCCAAGGTCCATATTTGACTATATTCTTCTTTGGCTTTCCCCAGAATCATGAATTCCAGCATTACGTGGTCACTTTCCCCCAAGATACCAACCGCTTTAATTCCCGTGACCAATTCGTCCCTGTTAGTTAAGATCAGGTCCAGGGTTGCCAATCCCCTTGTTCCTTCTTCTACTTTTTGAAAGAGGAAATTATCAGCAAGGCCCATCAGGAAATTACAGCTGGTACAGAACGTGGCGGCACGCTTGATTATGCATAGCCGTCGCTGGGATCATATCACCCCAGTGTTATTAGATCTTCACTGGCTACCTGTTGTCTACCGGGCCCAATTCAAGGTGCTGGTGTTGACCTTTAAAACCCTATATGGTTTCGGCCCAGTATATCTGAAGGAACACCTCCAGAATCACCGATTGTGCTGCCTGACGAGATCAGCCTCGCAAGACCTTCTCTCGGTCCCACCGGTGAGAACAGCTAGGCTGGTACGGACCAGAGAGAGGGCATTCTCTGTTGTGGCCCCCACCCTCTGGAACTCTCTCCCTTTTGATCTCAGACATGCTCCCTCCCTGTCCAGCTATCGCCGAGCCTTGAAGACCTGGCTGTTCAGGCAGATTGGGACAGATTAATTTATGTTACAATTGAATTAATGAATGGTTTTTTAGCTTAAAATTTGATTATGTTGATCTATATGTATTGTTTTTATTCTTGTTGTTCGTCGCCTAGAGTGTCCCTAACCCGGACAGATAGGCGGCTGAAAAATAAAATTTATTATTATTATTATTATTATTATTATTATTATTATTATTATTATTATATCCGGGTAGTTGAAGTCCCCCATCACTACTACTTCTTGCCTCCTTGAGATTTAAGAGATTTGTTTGAGAAAGGCCTCGTCTACCACCTCTTCTTGGCCAGGGGGTCTGTAGTAGACACCTACTACCATGTCGGTTTTATTTGTTTCTCCATTTATTTTTACCCAAATGGTCTCTATCAGACCACTTTGTTCGCTCTCTTGGATTTCCATAGAGGTGTATTTGTCTTTGATGTATAACACTACTCCCCCTCCTTTTCTGTTGCTTCTATTCTTTCTGTAGAGTTTATATCCTTGAATGTCTATATTCCAATCATGGGAGTCATCCCACCAAGTCTCTGTTCGAAGGATGGCTGTGTTTTGGTTCTCATATTCTTTCAGAAAGTGAAAATTTGATAGATTTGGCTTGAAATGCAAATTGAATCCAATTTCTCCCCCATCCTTATGTATTGTACTGTTTAGTTCTTTTGCAGCCACAAACTGAATCCAGCAATGGCTACTCAAAACTCTCCTACCCCACTTAGCCTCCTGCTCCAGGTCAGGCAGCCCGGTCTGTGACAGCCAAAGCTATGAGCAGCATTTCTCCCTCCTCCGCTCTTTCCCTCTCATAATCTTTAGGCCATTCTCTCACAATAGCTGGAGTCAAGGACTAGGTGTCCACCTTATCTTTGAATTTCCTGGCTTTTGTTTGCAAGAGTAATGCAACGGTCAGGTTATTAGTTCCACGAGACAGAAATTTTGCTAGTGTTCTCTGAGACTTATTAAAACAAGCTGTTGATATAACCCAGCACATCTTCTCTCTCTCTCTCTCTTTAGTGATTTTATAATTAAATTCTCTTCACACAATAAGGAGAGATCTTGACATATATCCTGATATATATCCCATTATTATCATTATCGTGAACAATTTATAAAGAATTGTTAGCATGCAAATGTTTACAGCTGTCCCACACCTTCCAACAGTTCCCCGATTAAAACAGAGACACCCTTGTAGAAAATGCAGGGAGAGGAAAAACAAACTTTAGAAAACAAAAATGACATGTAGAAAAATAAATGGTTGTGTCCCTACTATCAATGCAGGGTTCAGTGCCTGAGCACTCTCATCCTCTTTAAACATTCCTGAAAGGTCTTCACTGCCTGCTAAATAATAAACCAAAATGTGGCCCTATATCTTGCAGTGGAAACTGGAGGCTCTGATGTCAGTGGGGCAGTGAATCTCCTCCAGATTTTGTTCTGAACTTTCAAGGAGAAGTTTGGACTAAAACCCGGAATGGATTCACTGTCCCACTGACATCAGAGCCACAACTCCACTACTATCTGGTCTTCAAAACTCTGCCCAGGCCACACTCCTGCCCAGCTTTGCACCCCTCCTTGAACGTTTTTGTCTAGCTGGAATGCGTCCTTGAACTCCGCTTATGTCTCTTGCTTGTCTGGATGGGAGGATATTACTATCTTTATTGTTTTATGACCCACCCCTCATCCTAAGGTCCCAGGGCAGGTCACAACAATTTAAAATGCAAAATTAAAAGCAGTTTAAAACAAATTGCAATCACAGAAATAAGGTGGGGCCTAAAATAATATGCCTCTCAAGTCAGGAACATATGCATCTCAAAGGCCAGGGTCGAAAACTGAGTCTTCAATGTTACTCAAAGACTGCATAGTGAAGGTGCCAGACACATCTCTGTGGGGTGGGAGTTCCACAGCTTAGGAGCTGCCACAGAGAATGCCCTCTCCCGGGCCACTCCCTCAAGCTTCTGAGAGTGGTGGAACCACCAAGAGGGTCCTCTCTGCTGATGTTAATACCCTAATGGGTCTGTAGGGAAGGAGGTGGTCTTTCAGATAGAGGTTGGTCTCTCTCTCTCTGTGTATAGAAATTAGTCTACTGTACAATGGTAAAATTTGTCTTTGTTGCTCTGCCCAACTTTGTTGCTGATCCCATGTACTACTTGCACATGGTCACACGGTTGCCCTGCAGGGAATGCAGCCCTCAGGCTGAAAAAGCTTCCCCACCCCTGTGGTAAACTGACCACAATAGTTCACTTGAATGCCTGTGCATGTGGGTGTAGGCCCACATATACACACCCAACACACACACACACACGTTTAACATGTACAGGTGGGACCTGCAACAAAATGCTATAGTTTGGAGGGCTCCTGTTCAGTATTCAGGCCCATGACTTCTCCCAAGATCCTTCATTCCTGCTCGAGAAGACCAAAGACCCATCTAGTTCAGAATTCAGCTTCCCACATTTGGGAAGCCTACAAGTGGGACTTGAGGGCAGTCAGCCTCTTCTGCTGCTGTTCCATCATGACTAGTAGCCAGGATTATCCTCCATGAATATGTCTAATCCCTTTTTAAAATCATCTAGGTTGTTTATGGCTATCATCACATTTTGAAGCAGCAAATTCCATAGTTTAACTATGCACTCACTAAGGAAGCACTTTCTTTTATCTTCCGGAATCTCCTGTCATCAAGCTTCATTTAATGGCTCTTGGTTCTAGTATTCTAGTATTCTACTCTAGTATTCTGAGAGAGGGAGAAAACGTATCTCTGTCTGCTTTCTCCCTTCCATTCATAGTTTTATATTTGATGGTATTGTTCCCTCCCCTCATGCTTACTTCTCTGCTGAAAGCTGCTGTCTATAGCTGCTGTCTATAGTTTTCGAACACAACTAGAGACTTGAGAATATGCTCTAGCTTTCTCTATGGACCTCTGCCCCATTTATCTGCAACTGATTGTTCCTTTGAAGCAGGGCCGGGGCCAGGCATCACTGGGCCCTTGGGGGCTGGCCTGGCCTGGGCCCCCTGCTCCCAGCCCCCCACTACAGACCATGTGGGACTGCTCCATCTACATCTTCTCTCTTTCTGTGAATGCCCTGCATACTGGGTGAGCAGGTTGCTGCCATCAACCAAGATGGCAGTGGAGGCTTCTCTAAGGGGGTGATACCCCCGCCACCACATTTGTTGATGGCAGGCAGGCATGCTATGCTGCGTGTGTGCACATGCGTGCCATCAATCAAGATGGTGGTAGGAGCATCAGCCTCTTAGAGAAGCCTCTGCTGCCATCTTGGTTTATGGCAGCTGCATGCACAGTCTGGGGGGGGGCTGGGGTCTTTGTGATCTGCTGCAGGGTTGGGAGTCGATGCTGCCAAGGATCGTGGAAGGGGAGCACTACCCCTACACCCAAAGAAGGGTCCCTTAAGGGGCCTCTCTAGGCTGCAGGGGCCCTCGGCCAGGGACCAACCTGGATGCCCTTTGACGCCAGCCCTGCTCAGAAGCATGCATTTTGCAAGGATTTTTCAAGCCTGATTCAAATGTCAGCACTTTTGATGTTGTAGGTTTCTTGATATGACCCCACTTCAAAGACCTCACTGGTTTGGGAATCAAGTATCTAAAGGAACACCTTCCCCAATATCAACCGTCTTGGGCCCTACAGGGGCAGCGGAGGGCCTGTTGGTGGTGACACCAATGGATGCTGCCCAGTTGGTGCTAACTTGTGATAGGGCCTTCTCAGTGGTGGTTCTGCATTTGTGGAATGCCCTCCTGAGTGAGGTGAGTCTGCCTCCCTCATTATTAACTTTCAAGAGGAATTTAAAAACATTCCTTTTTACCTAAGCATCTGATGCCTAAAAGATATTGCTCCAGGCAACATTGAAACTATTGGCTGTGAAGGCCTGTACCTGTTTTCAAAATGTTTTTAAATGCTCTTAATTGTTTTTACATTTTTAATTGTGTTTTTATTTTATTTGCAATTGTATTGTTTTACTTCCTTGGCCTGGGCTGCTCTGAGAGGAAGGTCAGGATACAAATGTAATAAATAAATAAGTTTTGATGAGCCTGCCCCAGAGCAAAACCAAGCATGTCTTAAGCCATTCAGCCACCAAGCTCAACAGGACCATGTGACCCAGGCTTTATGAAAAAAGAAGCTACAGAAATGTCTTTTGAAAGAGCTCTGCAAAGATGTAAAGAGCCAGTGTCGTCAAAGAAGAGAAAATGGTGTCTGCCACAAGAGAGCCTGATGATGAAAGCCACTAGTAATTAAAAAAATATTTAATACCAATTAACACGGCAAACCTATAATATCTACTTATCGAAACTGCCTGGGAATTATCCGCTTTTCACCCCCTAACCCACCCACTAATTTTCACCAAAAAACACAGGTCAGGCTTTTGCTACCCCAATTAGTTATTGCGTTGCTGCACAAAGAAAAGTGAGCGTGGTTATTGCAAAAAATGAGAGAGGGGAAGAGAATCGGCAAATCTTAGACATTGTGTTAAAACAACAGATTTTAGGGTGTTTGATTTACCATTCAGCTCTGTGCAGCTGCTCCTTGGGAAATCAGAAAGAAGCCAAAGAAAAGATGCTGGGGTGTTTTTTGTTTTTTTTAAAAACACACATACAGGGAAAAAATTGAAGAAAGAAAAGAAAACCAGGAGAAAAGAGAGCCAGAAATATTTTCAGATTTAACTAGATTTTAAAGTCAGCCTTTAAATCCATTGAGGTTGTTGCTCACAATTTGTTATTAGTTTTCCTGCATAAACTTCAAAAGCCTGAAAAACATAAACATAAAATCCAATTCCAGTTAGGGATGGTGGAGAAATCTGATTCAGTTCATATTTAAAGCCGAATCTATCAAATTGGCACTCTAAGAAACAATATGAAACATAGCCATCCTTCAAAATTTGCACTTACCTGAATTTTGCAATGCAGCTCTCCAACCAATGTTTACAAAAAAGCATATATTGGGGAAAGTGTGTGTACAAATGAATGTATTGGGGAAAGTATCATACAAAACACATTATATTCGGAGAATTGCAAAAATGCGTTAGTTAAAACTGCATACAAAAATGTGTTTATTACGAGAAATCTGCAGGAAACTGTTGAAGAATTTTCATGAGGATTTTTTTAAAAAAACCAATCCTGCAAATTGTTGCAGAACTGAATTTAAGACTGAAAATAAGGGAAACAGAGAGCCAAAACAGACAGATCCTTCCATCTGTAGTTGTTGCTCACAGTTTGTTACTAGCTCTCCTGCATGCACAAACTTCAGATAGTTGCTCATACGGTGCATCAAAAGCCTGGAAAACTTAAACATCAAAAATCCAATTCTCTTCCAGTTATTTATTTATTGAGTTCTATATTTATTTATTTATTGAGTTCTATATTTATTTATTTATTGAGTTCAAAAATATGAGCATAGGATGGTTTACAAAAAGAAGGTAATATCAAAACATAAACTATAATAAACTCTGAGCTGTATCTCACATTGTCTGTCCACTAGTGCAAGGACTCTGGCGCTAGCAGATGGGCAAATTTTAATGTCGCACAACAGAGGAATTCAGTGCTACACTTGTGCTAGCAGAAACTCGTGCAACACATTGCACAATTCCTTGTGCAACAAAGTTACCAGCAACCTGCTTATACATTTTTATTGTACAACAGGCTTCCACTGATACAAAACATTTTGCCAACAGAACAAGTAGACTTCTTAGCTTAGCGCTATGTTGGCTACATCGCAGAAAAATTGAAATCATTCTCATAAATTGCATCATTAACCATGCCATAAAAATGACTTAACTCATCCACTTTTTAAGCCTGCGAAAAATGTGGGTTCTTACCTGGCATCTCAAATAATATAAGGTTGGGATGAGATGCACTTCAATGAGGAGATCAATCCACAGATGAGGAGCCAACACCAAAAAGATTCTTCCATGGGACTCTGTACTTCATTTAAGTCAATAGCCAACAGGAAGGCTAGTTCTGTTGATCTTAATACATTGGCAGACTGATATGGGAGAAAGTGTTCATTCAGAAAGCTTGTGAAAGTTTGTTATCTGCTCACCTGCCGTAATTGTTGCTCACCATAGGTGACCAGCTAATGGCTATTTATAACCCTTTTTAAAGCTGTCTTGAAAATATTTGTGGGTAATGGTTAGAGCTGGGCCAAAAGCAGCCAGGCATGAGAGTCAAGATTATTTATTTATTACATTTATGCCCCATCTTTCTTTTCATGATAGAAACTTACATGTGGTTCCCAGGCAGTCTCCCATCCAGGCACTGACCAGACCTGACCCTGCTTAGCTTTAGTAGCGTGCTGGCTTCATGTGCCTTCAGACCATAGCCTGGGACCATTAGTGGCTAGTGGCTAGAAGATTAGTGGTGAATACTACGATTGCTGTATAGTCAAGTCTGAACAGGAAGCCTTTATAGATCTTCCAGAAGAGGAGCCAATGGCTGGCCTGTTGGCCCTGGGTGGTTTCAGTCTGGAGCCCAGGAACTCCAGAGCAGGTGTGGTGTAGTCGTTAAAGTGTTGGACTAGGACTTGGGATACCAAGGTTCACATCCCCACTCAGCCAAGAAATGTACTGGCTGTCCCTGGACCAGTCATCATCTCCTAGAGCAGATCCACACCATACATTTAAAGCACATCCAGTGCACATTTAAATCACATGACTTCCCCCAAATAATCCTGGGACCTGTTGTTTGTCAAGGGTGCTGGGAAGTTGTAGTCTGTAAGGGGGAAATCACAGTTCCCAGGATTCTTTGGGGGAAGTCATGTGATTTAAATGTGCATTGGATGTGCTTTAAATGTATGGTGTGGATCTGCCTAGCCTAAGCTACCTCACAGGGTTGTTGTGAGGATAACATGGGGAGGAAGAGAACCATGTACCTTGAGGTCCTTGGAGGAAAAGTGGGTTTTAAATGTACTACTACTACTACTAGTAGTAGTAGTAGTAGTAAGGGGACACTCCAACTAGTAGACCAGGTGACTTAACAAATATGGGAGTGGTACACAGATCTGTGGGTTCCTTACCAGCTCCTGAACCTTACCTCCTGACCCTAGAGTACATGCTTTGCATGCAAAAGGTCTCCGGTTCAATCCATGACATTTCTAGGCATGACCAGGAAAAAGTCATGAAACCCTAGATAACTGCTGCCATTCAGAGTAGGCAATAATGAATCGGATGGCCAATAAACCGATTCGTAGACAACTACTGATGTCCCTTATGGATATGCATTTTGTACATTATGTAGATTTATATTGAAACACACCCTGCTTTTCTGTTTCAACAGCTTGCAAAGTAACTAATAAAAGAAATGTCAACTACATATAAAAACAAAACAAATTCAATAAAACCGTATATTATTGTTGTTGTTGTTATTACCTACCCTTCACCTAGAGGTCACAGGGTGGGTTACAACTATTTTAAAATACCTAATTAAAACAGTTAAAAACAACCTAATCAACATTTTTTAAAATTTATTTATTATTGCATTTATATCCCACTTTTCCTCCAAAGAGGTCGAAGTGGTGGATATGGTTCTCCCCCCTCTCCATTTTATCTTCACAACAATGCTGTGAGGTAGGTTAGGCTGAGAGACAGGGTCAGCCCTAGGATAAATAGTGCCCTGGGCAAATAGTGCCTTTGGTCCCTCCCACCCCATGGTTGGCTTTGCAGGACCACCCAGGGGGTTTATGCGGCAGATGAGATGGTGGGGGCCCTGCGGCTGGCCCCTACAAGGACACATGCATGTGTGTATAAAGCTGGGCGCCACATGCAAGGATTTGTGCATGCATGGACTACATGTAGGAATTCTTTACTGCAACTCCTCCTTGCCCTGAGATCAAGAAAAATGATAGATGTGCTTCATTTTTTCTTCCATGGGGATAAGGAAATAGGAATCAGGTTGTGCGTCTCCTGAGTACTTCCTCCAAATCCCAAACTCCTTCTGCCAGAGTTTCTTTCTGCTTCCTGGGGCTCAATCTCACAGGTGTTCTGGTTGTGGCTTGCTGCTTATGCTTTATGTTATTATTATTTATAAAATGATATTATTTATTAATTATATGGTGATTATAGTGTTTATAGAATTTGAATTTCTAAGTGCTCGGTAATGCCTTAAAGTTGTGTTCTACTGATTCTTACTTAGTGCAAATGCCATGAAAGTGGAAATAGGGGAAAAAAGTACTTTAAAGCTAATTGAAGGAAGATCATTTTTGTAGTTTGTACTCAACCTGTAGAACCCTGAAAAAAACATTACAGACACTTGCTTTTTGCCACCCTCGCTCACTGCTGGGGCCCTTGAAAGTGGCAGTGCCAACATGGTGGCACTACCGCTCCCTGAAATAGGCCCAGCCACATCAGTGCCCAGACAACAATAGCATTGGGGGATAATGTTGGGAAACCATCGCAGAACAACTAATAAAGCAGAATGGTGTGTGGATGGTCCATTATTATTCCATCACTAATGCACTCTAATGGCATCAATAACATGTTGCAGAATACATCCACACACACCCAAAAAGCAACTGAAACCTGACGGATATTAGTAATATGTATTTAATTGGTAATATATATTACTAATTAAAATGTAACAAAACTTCCCCTCAAAGACAAAAAAAAGGGACAACATTTACCAGGAGTGTTAGCAGAAATGAAGCATTGTCCTGGGGCCCCTGGTACCTTGGGACAGTAGGAACATATGTTAGAGAAAGTGTGGTGTAAGGGTTAGAGTGTTGGACTGGGACCAGGGAGACCAGGGTTCAAATCCCTGCTCATCCATGAAGCTCACTGGGTGACCTTGGGCCAGTCTCTCTCTCTCTCTGTCTCAGCATAACCTATTTCACAGGGTTGTTGTAAGGATAAAACTGGGAGAGGGAGAGCCAGGTTTGTAAGCCACCTTGAGCTCATTGGAGGAAAGGTGGGTTAGAAATGTAATAATAAAATAACTTAATAAATAACATGTCCTACTTTATGGAGAACAGGCATGTAATTTGAAGGGCTGTCAGAGAAGAGTACATTATTTCAAAATTTGCATCCATACCTATGATTTAGCACATACATTTTTACGGAAAACATGGCAATTTCCTTTTTCCATGATGTGTAAGAGAGGCTACCCTGGTGTATAAATATAGAAGTCCACAAAAGCCAAGCCCTCCCATTTCTAATTTCCTATATGCAAAATCATATAATCTGGGTGGGTGGGGGGAGAGGCATTAGGGCTTTTCCCTTTCCTGGCATTGCCCCGAGGTGCGCATGAATGGAAACTTTCAATGTTTCACTGAGCTTTTTAAAGGAAGCTATTGTTTTATTGATTTTAAACAAGCAGACCACCTCCAGCGCTTTCCCTAATCATACAAAAAAAAAAGAAGAGAGAGAGAGAGAGAGAGAGAGAGAGAGAGAGAGAGAGAGAGAGAGAGAGAGCTTCTGTCTTCAAAGCTAGATTTAGATTATGAATGGGAATGATGGTACACCTGGGACACTAGAGTAGATTTTTTTACCTCCCTCAGAAATAAAACCCACCCTCCTAGTACACATTTTATTCTGCTGGTACAGCTCATTGAAGGGATCCTTGTTTTCTTTGTTGATTACTTCATGGAAATTACTGCTGGAGTAAGATCTGTTTAAGAAGTACTCTCACTATCCATATCCTTGGAACTTGTAATTAAATTACCCACCTCTTTAAAATTCATAGCTAAGCTTTCCAGCTGTGTACAATGAACAGGTCGAGTAGGAAAATGGTGGCTACGTCTCCATGTGGTACCCTCGGGCAGATGCTCAGGCTCTAGTACTATTATAAGGTCCATCACAAATGCTTTCCCTTAATCCCCTTTTGATTTTGTTTTCCTCTAGCACTTAGCAGGAGCAATGTGGAAAATCAGAATGGCTGCCACCCTGTGCTAATGGTAAGCAGGCCAGCATCGCTGCTGGGGAAGCCTGCCAGGGAGATCTACAGGTGCAAAAGGGGAACCAATTCTGAAGGGATTGGTCCAGAAGCTGCAGCCAGTGGAGAATGCTGTGGCCAGGTTGCTGAGTGGAGCACCTGGACATGTACATATTACACCTGAGGTGAGCTGCCAGTCAGCTACCGTGCTGTGTTCAACATCTTGTTGTTAACACAGGTTGACAGGTCCCCTCACTCTGAGGAAGGCTTAGAGAGTGATGGCAAGGAAGAGGGCCTCTTCAGTTGTGGCTCTCCATGTGTGGAATGCGCTCCCCATTGAGGTCCATCCGGCACATCCTTTGACATATTTTCAGTGCAAGGTAAAGACTTCTCTTCCCCCCCCCCTCCATGCATTTAATACACTGGGATGATGTTATTTGTATTAGTGTGCTTCCAAAGCTTTGTGTGGTTGTATGGGGGTGGTTGTTGTTTTATTATTTTGTTTTTATGGTATGGTATATTTACTTTTATTTTTAACAATGTTGTAAGTTGCTTGGAGACCTTCAGATAACAAGCCATGAATAAATCCAGTCATCACCATCACCATCACCATCACCACCACCACCATCATCAGCATGTAAAGCCCTGAACAACTCAGGGCCAGGCTGCCTGAAAGACTGTCTGCTCCTGTATAGACCTGAAAAAGATCACCTAGTTAGTCTGGGGAAATTCTACTCATGGGATCACATTCTACAGAATATCATAGGGTGGTGACCTGAAAATGGACATTTTTTGCTGTTGTCTCTGATTTGTGGAATGCCCTTAGCTTTATCATACAAGAATCAGCAACCAGCAGTTACTTTAGATGTCTTGTAAAGACTGCTCTTTTTGCCCAGGCTATCCTTGTTTCCTATAAGATCAGACCCTGTTTTATATGTTTGAGTCCCTTGAATTCCTGTTTTATTGGTTTTTATATGGTTTTATGCTGGCCAGTAATAATGGCAAATTCAGAAGTGCAGGGTCCCTTTATGATAGTCACAGCCACCCCCTCTTCCCCCTCTTTTTTTCCTTTTGCTGCAGGCTTGAGAATGAGATCTTTGTTAATGCCTTCCCTCACAACAACAGATGTCCATAGGAGTCAATCAGCATGAAAGGGGAGGGTGTTAGCTACTGAAAACAGTCTTCTCAGTGGCTGACTCACCTCCTTTCACTCTAATTCACTCCAATCAGCAGGAAGGGACAAGGAAGCAAGTTAGAAGACTCATCTCAGTCGCTAACATATTCCCCTTTCATGATGATTGGCTCAGAGGACACTGGAGACATAGGGTCCCTGCAGGACCCTGCTCCCCCAAAAAGGAAAGGGTCTAAGACCCCTTGAGACTCTGGAGACCACTACACCCCTGATGCTGGCATTTTATTGTTTTTTTTGTTGCATTTTTTGTTTTAAATGATATTGTTTGTTTTTATATTGTACACCGCCTAGAGATTTAAAAAATATTAAGTGGTTTATACATTCTTTTAAATAAAAGAAAATAAACTGTGCCTTTGCATTTTATGTGCAAGGTTTTCTTAATGCAGACACTTAGCTAGGAGTGGAGGGAGTTGTCAATTATGGGATTGCAGCAGGCATAGAAGTGGAATGAAACTCTTTCTTGTCCCAGTTCAGTCCTGGGAAAAAAATCCTTCTCTGATTATTCTATTAACATAGCTACCCCTGGGAATTATTTAAATTATAGTAATTAAATTTGCACCTTGACATATAAGTTAGCATATGCATAGGGACATAGGCAGCTGCCTAATAATAATAAGCCTGACCATTGGTCCACCCAGCACAATATTGCTTACACTGACTAGCAATAACTTTCCAGGATTTCAGGCTGGGAACATTCCTAGCTCTACCTGGAGATGCCTGGGACTGAACCTGAGACCTTTTATATGCAAAGCAGTGCTCTACCACTAAGCTATGGATATGAATCTGCATAGTACCTGCATACAGATATGTACCTGCATAGTCTCCGAGTATGCAGGAATGATTGATGTACTGAAGCTGGAAGCAGCACTGATCCAAATTCCCTCAATCATTTATTAAACACACTTTAAAAATGAATAGGAATTATAAAGTCCCTGAATTAGTGTAAGTCTACACAGAGCAATCCAAATCATTGGGGGGGAAAGATACTATATTAATGTAGCACCTTGGCACCATCACAAGTGAAACAAACTCTTGCAAACAGACTTTTAATTTTAGGAGGGCTATTTGTAGCTTTTTTTGCTTCTGGATGTGATTTTTTAAAAAAAGAAAATCCAAACCAGTTAAGATTAGGGATGTGGCAGAAATTAGATTCAGTCTGCATTTAAACCTGAATCTATCAAATTTGCATTTTCCAAAAGAATATGAGAAATGAAACATAGTCCCCCTTCAAAATTTGCACTTGCGATGCAGTTCTCCAACCAAACAATGTTTACAAAATGCACATGTTCGGGGAAAATTGCATAAAATGCATATATCAGTGAAAATATACAAAAATGCATTATATTGGAAAACATACGTACATTAGACAAGATTGCATACAAAAATGTGTTGATTAGGAGAAAATCACACTAAAGTGCCAAAGAATTTTCATGAGGAATTCTTTTTTTCGGGAAAAAATGCAAATTGCTGCAGAAATATGGAGATTCGGATTTTAGAAAAATGAGAAACTGAGCGAACCGAAACGGACATATCCTTCCATCTCTACTTAGTTAAGATCCTCTGTAAGAGGTCCACTGTCATTAGAATTTACAAACACAGCAATAACTAATAAAGGACTTCTATTAACATGAGGTATTAATCATAATTGTATATCGTACATCTTAATTGTACAGCTTTTGTTGCATGCTTAAGATGCACCTCTTTACCCTGGCTTTTGACATTTGAGATATACAGTTTTAGGATCCTGTCTAGTTGTGAATGTAATTTGTTCAGACTGTTTTTTAATACTCTATTTTATAGACTTCTCACCCATCCAGGGATCATCCGTGAAAGTGCGGTAAAACATTTAGCAGCAGCAGCAACATATAACATCATCAGATATTTTTGCTTCAAACAAGCATGTATGAATGTAATCTAAATAGATACAAAGATCATGTAGATGTATTGGTTTAGTTTCAGCATGAGTCCAGTCATTAAATTCTGGCCAGGAGGGATGGTTGGCTTTCTAGAACTTTAAAAAAAAGGCATTTCAGTGGAGACAGTGACATGCCTGAGAGATTGACCCCTGGAAACTCTTTTGTTTGCGTCTAGCCTTCAGCTCAGTAAAACAGATTTCCCATTGAAGGCCTTGTTCTAGTATTATAGGTTGTGACCTTAGTTATGGGACTTTATCTTGCGTACCAACTGAGATGTCATGCCACTCCATTTAAAGTATAACTTGGAGACTAATTAAAAACTAAGATTTAATGCTTACCGAAGGACTCCTGGTGAGCTTATGATGACTTGACTGTGCCATAAAAGGCAGATTAAGCGGACAGTGCCTGCCACCTTCATTTTCCTAAAGTGAGTACACCCTCTTTCCACACATTTATGAAGCTTTGTTATTTAGGGGAGGGAAGCTAGACCTCACAGGCATCCTTTGGGACAACATTTACCAGGACATTTTGCTGTCTGTGGCAAAGGACAAAATCATGGCCCCTATGCATGTATAGCAGCTGAATGGACAGGAAGGACTGATTATTACTTCAGTAGACCAGCTTCCTCCACTGTGCTGCATCTGAAGGCAGCAGGCCTAGCTTTCAAATAGGGATTTATCTATTTACAAAAAAACTATATCACCAACCAGTGCTGGTGCCAGGCATGCTGGAGCCCTTGGGCCCCAGCTTGCCCCGGGCCCTGGCACATGCATGCACGTTCACACACATGCACGCACATGCACACACACGTGTGCACATACCACACCTACCTATCTCCTGTCTTTTGCGGCTGTGCGCACTGGGCTGCCATTAACCAAGATGGAGGCTGAGGTTTCCCTAAGCGGCTGAAGCCTCTGCTGCTATCTTGGTTGATGGCACGCATGCTTGCTACACATGCGCATCCATGCCATGAACCAAGATGGTGGCAGGGGCATTAGCACCTTAGAGAAACCTCGGCCACCATCTTGGTTAATGGCAGTGCTGAGCATGCAGCCCGCGCAGCTGCAAAAGACAGGAGAGACAGGTAGGTGGAGCCACCAAATGGGTGGGCAGCTGGGAAGCTCTCCCCCTGCGATCCGCAGCAGTACTCTGCCACAGATTGCGGAAGGGGAGTGCTACTCCTCCCCTACACTATCGAGGGGCCGCTCAGGGGCCCCAGGGGTCCTTGGCCAGGGCCCAACCTGGCCATCCTTTAGTACCGGCCCTGCCACCAACATTAAGAAAAAAATATCATGGTGGGGAGCAGTGTAAAATCAACAATTACATTCGTAAGACAATTACAAAATACATTGCAAATGGGTAAATCGCAGAACCACACACTGAATTGCTGATAATTTTTTATGAAGACTTTAAAAAAGAAGAAGTGGTGACCGGATGTGGAAATGTGCTGAATTCAACTGAATGGGAAAGTGAAAAATGAAAAACTTGGAAAAAATTCAGTGTGTGTTTGTGCAATTTAGATATTTTCTTATTTTCCTGATTTTTGCAAGGCCTTTTTTCCTAACACAGTGCATTTTTGTATCTTATTTTCATGCATATATGCATTTTATGCACATTTCCCAACGATATACAGAGCACATTCTTCTATTTGTACATGTTTTGGTTGGAGAACTGGATAGCGAAATTCAGAGAACTGCAGATTTCAAACCTTTTGGTTTGCATATTCAATGAAGGAAGTGAAGAGGATGTTTTGGGGAGCACTTTGAAGCCCCAGTGTGCAGGAACCCTCCAAAATTATCTGAGGACACTTGGGGTAGCCTGATGAAGGTAAGGAACAGTTTAAAACTGAGTGTGTTGGAAGAGGAATGTATCTTTCATAGAGAAGGACCATAGCTCAGTGGTAGACAATCTGCTTTTCATGCAGAAGGCCCTATCCTTGGCATTTTCACATAGGACTGGGAGAAGCTCTGTCTGATACTCTGGAGCACCACTGTCAATCTGTGTAGAACCTTTGGCCCACCAGATATTGCTGAATTACAGTTCCTATCTTCCCATTGGCCCTGTTTGCTGGGGTTGATGGGTGTTGTAGCTCAATAACACCTGGAGGGCCAAAGGTGCCACACACCTGGTATATACAATACTAAACAAGATGGACCAATGCTCTGACTATGCTCCAAGGTGATTTTTTGGGTAAAATTATTTTTTTAAAAAAAATATAAATGAAATGCTACAGAAATGTTAGAGGGCTCTCTCAGGCCACCAGGGCTGGCACCAGGTATGACTGGGCCCTTGGGCACTAGCTTGCTGCAGGGCTGTGATGCTGTAGCCTGACACCCTCCTGATACAGGCGGTGTGGGGCTGATAAGTCCATCTGCATGGCCCATCTACCATTCACATCAGTGTGCATGACATACAACCTTAGTGTGCATGCCTGCCATCAAACATCATGGCATCTTGGGTGATGGCAGGCAGGCATGCATGGCATGCACACTGATGGGAGAAGTAAGTGGGGCACATAGGTAGGATTACTGAAGCTCACACTGCCTGTATGGGGGTGTATGCCTGGGAGTTCCTGCTCCACGATCCGCTGCAGTGTTCGGTTGCAGGACTCAATGCTGCTATGGATTGTGGAATGGGAGCATCACCCTCCCACCCTAAGGACGGGCCTTTCAGGGCCCTTCAGCCAGGGCCCAACCAGGTTGCCCTCTGACACCAGGCCTGCAGGCCACCCCAAATGTCTTGGCGGGCCATATCTGCCTGTCAGCCACTCTTGGCATATTGTTTTGGGAAATATGAATTAGGTAGTTTTGCTTTAAAATGACAACTAAATTTCTCCACCATCCCTACTTGCTGCCCTGTGCTTGGGTCCTCCCCCCCCTCAGTATTTGCCACCCTAGTTGGCTGCCTTACTCTGTCTTTGGTGTCCCTTCAAATAGAAGACTGTGCTCTGTTAAGTAAAATACATGGACACCCTAGCCACCCCCGCCTTAAATAAAACTCCCCAGGAGCCAGCAGTGGTTGTAATTCTGTACTCCCATGGCAAAAATATGTATTGGGAAGGCACTAAATGAAAAATGGGAAAATTTATGTGACAGTGTTATTAGGAGGCAAACTGGAAACAAACATTTGACACTCAAGCACTGGAATGCAGTAAAAATTTAATTAGATGGATACATTAGTCATCCTTGCATTAAGGGGTTCATACAGAACATGCAAAAAATGTCTGCTCTGGCGCTAAAGAAATGTTTAAATCTTTCTTGTAAATACCACTTCATTATTGGGAAATGCAGTATCAGTGGGACCATTGGCCATGTCTGTATATTTACAAAATATGGTTGATAAGAGATTAGCAGGACTTATTGAAGGGGTTTCTTTCCTAACTGGCTTACAAAATGCAGATTTGTTAAAAAAAAAGCATAAACATGTCCTTACTTGTTTGGGCTGGCATTATTTATAACTAATCTCAAATAAGGTGGAGCCCTTGTAGTGAAATGCAAAAGCTGATTTTCATTGGGACCCAACATGGATAGTTTCAACTGAAATAACTCTGACTCTTTGTAAAGCAAACAAACAACAGGCTCCCTCCCCGAAACTTCAGCCATGCAAACAGTGTGGTGGGTGTGCACCCAGTGACGTATGGTATTTGACACAGATGTGATAAAAGAGATTTTGTTTCCATTTGCACAGGCAACAAAGATTGTAATGTTTATGAGCCCACAAATTGCCCAGAAAGATTTAAAACTAGCCTTTCACCTTTGATTGGGTAGCTGTAAATGTCTTGGGGGGAATATGATTGACTGGAAATGAGAAAAAGTTGAGATGTTATTTGAGGTTGGGGTTTTTACATTGTTATTATTCATATTATAATTTTATTTATTTATTTAAATGTATATTCCACCCTTCTTCCCAAAGGAGTCCAGGGTGGCAAACACAAGCAACAAAACAACAAAAACATCACCTTAACCCCCCCCACTACAGATGCAGACTGGGATAAAGGTCTCTACTTAAAAGGGTTGTTGAAAGAGGAAGATCTTCAGTAGGCACTTAAAAGGCAACAGAGATGGTGCAGGTCTAGTGTTTAATATTCAAAAGGAAAGAATTCCCAAGGGCTGGTGCCACAACACTAAAAGCCCAATCCTTGCATTGTATAGAACAGATCTCCTGATCAAATGGTATCTGTAGGAGGCTCTCGCCTGCAGGGTGTAATGATCGAGTGGGTATATAGGGAGTGAGCAATGCAATTGTGCAGGGTGCAGAAGGCACAACATTTCCTGTCCCCTTTGGGTAGAATTCTTCTTCTGGCCCACCCTATCCAGTTGCCTGAGACCTCTGAAGGAGGGAGTTGACTCCTTCTCCTTCACACCTGCAAATCATAGAATCATTGAATTGGAAGGGGCCTATAAGGCCATCAGGTCCAACCTCCTGCTCAATGCAGGAATCCAAATTAAAGGTTCCTGTCCAGCTGCCTCTTGAATGCTTCCAGTGTTGGACAGCCCACCACCTCCCTTAGGAATTGGTTCCATTGTTGTACCACTCTAACAGTTAGGAAGTTTTTCCTGATGTTCAGCTGATATCTGGCTTCCTGCAACTTGAGGCCATTATTCCATGTCCTGCACTCTGCAATGATCAAACTTGCTCTGAAAGCAGCTGAGAATATCCTTCTACTCGGCTTCTCTTTCATTTTGCCTCTTATAGGCAGCCCTTCATGCAACACCCATTTCCTCTTCCCTTTCTCACTGCTCTCCATATGAGTAGGACTGACAGGGATGGCAACCTGTGGCTCTTGGCCACAGTTGGCCAAATGCAGGTGAGTACAGTGGTGGCTGGTGCCTACTAGACCTGGTGGCACTATTAGGAGATCATGGTGGTGTGGCCAGTGAGAGGTCATGAGGGGTGTAGTTAAGTTCTGGTTTTCTCCCTATCCTCCCTTGCAATGATACTGTAGACACTTAAGCACTGCTGTTTTACAAAGTAACCAAACGGATTTACCTAACTAAACTGATAAAATGGTCTTAGGTTCAGAAGGGTCCCTGCTGCCACAATTGCTTCTCTGTTGGCAGACAAGTTGTATGGCCTCCACCTGTTCAGATTCTCCCCCTATCTTCCTCCTTTGCAAAGAAACAGTGGACACTTAAACACTGCGGTTTTAATAGTATTTAACACCTAAATGTTTAATGCAGAAGGGGTCCCTGCTGTCACAATTCCTGTGGATTTATGCTGGAATAACCATACATTACTCAGAGATAACCCCCCATTGATGGGGATTGCTCCATGGTATGTACAGGATTGCAGCCTGAATTGGTTAAAGGTGCCACATAGGACTGTAAACAAGGTACCCAATACATTTCAAGTCCTATGGAAAAATATTATTTTCCCCCTCCTCTAGCTTATACATTTTCACATCTTTTATTTTTCCAGAATAAAATGCAGGGAAATTAAATAGACTAGGACCTTGGAGACCACCATTAAAATCACCACTCAGCCATGAAACTTACTGTGTGACCTAACCTACCTCATAGGGTTGTTTGGAGGATAACATAGAGAAAAGGAGACCTATGAATGCCTCCTTGAGCTCCTTGAAGGAAAGGTGGAATAGATATAAACATAATATATAATACATAAATAAAGAATAAACAAAATAAAATTTCTCTCTACCCTGCCTGCTTCTGATTTTGAACTGGAGTACAAGACTCAGGTTTGGAATCATGGCAAAAAGTCAGAGCTTAGTAGATTACTTTTAAAAAGTAATAAATTACAGTTACAATTACATGGCCCAAAAAGTAATAATTACTGTTACAAATACAATTGCTCTGAAAGTAACTGATTACTTTTTCTCAGAAGTAATCACTACAATTACATTTCAGTTACTTTAAAAAAAAATGCCTACAAGGTGCTGGCCTTGGCTGCTGCACATCTAAGTAGCCTAAAACAACATTGCAATGCAAAAAATAAACACACACATACAGAATAGAATAGTAGAATAATTCTTTTTATCTATAAGATAGCAATGGTGGTCTCTCTGCTGATAAGGGAGATGGGGAGGGAGGCAGAGGCCACTACTCAAGTCTTTGCACATCAAACCAAGTGCACCCCCCCTCAGCCACTCTCACTTAACCACCTCCTGGACCCTGCCCTGCCACCAACTAAGGGATACTCACCCAAGCAAACATTTTCCCCTGAGATGCAAAAAAGTTAAAATACTGCAAATGCAGCACAGTAGCCAGAAAGGGTGGTGGAGGCCACTTTGTGTGCCACGTGCAAACACAGTATTCACACACACACACACACACACACACGAGTCATCTTTCACCTCCACAGTTCTTTATCTCCATTCTGCTGCTGCTTCTTTCTCCTCCTTTATCCATGTTCTTGCCCTCCGGCTCCTTTTTTCCTTCACTCCATTCTTCACTACCACTGTCCATTTTTTAAAACAATTGTTTTCTCCACTCCACCCCATCTCACTCTTCACCTCTTCCCTCATCGCCTCCTACCCACCCACAGAGCACGAGGGAAGAGCGACACTGCACAGAAGCCCAGTTTGAGGCACATGATTTTCATCCACGAATCAGAGGAGCAGAAGACTTTCCCTGCTTCCCCCCACCAAGTAATGCCGAAAAGTAATACTGAAAACATTACAATTACTCCACAAAAGTAATAAAATTACTCCTAGTTCTATTACACTCAAAATGTAAAGGAATTACACACTCGTTCCTCAAAAAAGTAATGAATTACAAGTAATTCGTTACTTGTAATGAATTACTTCCAAGCTCTGAAAAAGGTTAACCTAAACAAAACAAAACAAAGCAACAACAACCAGTTTCTCTCCAGCCTGCCTGCTCCCGATTTTGAACTGGTATAGGAGACCCAGGTTTGGAATCATGAAAAAAGACTAACCTAAAAATCAAAGAAAAAAGAATTTGCAATGCAACCAGGATATTCAGGCCTACAAACCACTGAACTTTACATGTAGGTCCTTGGCTGTCTGCTAGGACAAGCTTGCCTGGGTGGGATGTGCATGCAGGGTACAGTCCAAGATCTTGTACTACATAAAGCCTCTACACCCTAAGTCGTCCTCTGAAGCATTGTCTGCACCATCCTACTTTCTATAATAACATTTTAAGTTTGTCAAAGTTTTTTTAAACCCTTTTATCCTCCCAACAACACTGTAAAGTAGATCATAGTGCAATTTTACCAAAACAACTGAAAGAACAGTACTACTATCTTAAAGACCATTAAATTGATTATGATATCAGCTTTGGGGGGGCTAAAGTCCACTTCATCACATACATCATTCTCACTAATCCATTAAAGCTTATGGAATAATATATTTGCTAGCGTCTAAAATGCCCCTTGACTATTGTTTAATTTCTGCTGTAAGCCATGGCTAGATGGCTACCCCTTTGATTGAAAGGATACAAGAGTAATGTATCCAACAACACACAATGAGCCAATGACAAAGAGGAGGATTTTTAAATTAAGTCTCCAGATCCTCTGGTGTGCTTGTGTTTTGAAGATATAAAGACAAGGAGATTCTTGACAATTGGCTTACTGAGAAAGAAAATGTACAGGTATCATTCCATTGAATCAAAGTGTGACACAGCCTAGGGGGGTTTAACTATAAGCACCACTAGCTCCCCCTCACAAACCACAGCCTCTTCTTCCAGACTTGAGCAGAGGAGACATGATCAGGAACTATAAGCCTTAGAAGTAAATGGCCTGAGCATGCACAGGGTGCCCCTGCCTCACCAATGTGGAATCTTTGTTTGTATTGAAAAGGTGCTTCCACAGCAGGTATCATTTGCATAAACAGTACATCTTATAATCCCCACAGTAGAAGAGCCTGCTAGATCAAGCCAAAGGCCCATCTAGTCCAGCATCCTGTTCTTACAGTAGCCAAACACACACACACATGCACACACACAGCATTTTTAAACCTAAAGAAAAAGAGGACTGCAAAACCTCCATTCTTCACTGAACCCTAGAGAGCCACACAAACTCTATAGTTCCAACAACAAACAAGTGTTGAAAGCTGCAACATACAGAGAAACCACCCACCATTTCTCTTCCCCCATTCACATAAATAAATGCAAATGATTACATAAAAAACCCTGATATTATAGAGAGACACTCACACATTCTATCCACCATTGCTCTCTTTTAACATTTTTTTTTTAAAAAAACAAGCTGCTCAAACTAAACACACTTTTCTCCTGGCTAGCTATAAAGAATGGGCTTTGAGGCAGGGCCTTCAAGGAAACAGCTCTGAGCATGTTCACAACCGATGCATAATTCTGATATAGGCTAAGGCAACCACACTGCAATGTTCTTGAAGCAGTCCTTCCTAATCTCTCTGATCCCTCCCTAATTTGCTATTCTGGCTGTGCCCTCATAACAACAGAGTGGAAGCCTTCCCACGGGCAGACGCCTCCCCCAGGTCACATGTTTTTTTCCGCTTACAGACACATGGGAGGGACCTCTTTACCATAGCTATACTTTTGGCTTTGGATTGGCTGAGTGGTGCAGAGACCTGATTGGCTAGAGAACAGGAGATTGACTGGAAAGCCTCCCCAAGCCTCTGGAAATGCATAGAAATATAAAATATCTGTGGGACAGGAATGAGTGTGTGGCTTAGGGGGGCATTCTTTTTTAAAAAAATGCTTGACATTCCCAGTGGGAGGGCTGTGCCCCATTAGCCTAGTGGACTAGCCTTCACTGTGTTTTTGTGCATCTGTGGAGCCCAGAAGGATAGAAGGGGGGCAGGAGATGACAAAAAAATGAGGGCCCAAAACAGATGGAGTAAAGGAAGGAGATAGGTTGGGGGAACATATTGGCTACACTTAAAGTAAAGGAAAAAGAAACTAAGTCGGCTCTAATACTTTCGTTTGCAGCGAACTCCCTAAACTGGGTACTCCCTAAGCTGGGTACCTAACATGGTGGGCTGCCCTGTTGTTGAACTACAACTCCTATCATCCCTGATCCTTGGCCATGCTGGCTGGGGCTGATGGGATTTGTAGTCTGACAATATTTGGACCATCCCTCAAGTTGTCAAGGCTCATCTGATAGCAATAAGAGATTGATCTTAAAATGTCATTGGCCCTGTCCTGTGAAGTGCTCTGCCAATAGAGATTCAGCAGGCACTGTCCCTTTTAATCTTTAAATGTCTGCTGAAAACTTTTCTCTGCCTCAAAGCTTAAGCCAGTAATTAAGGAAATATCCTTCTGTAACAGTTAGTTGAGATGTCTAATATTAATTTTTTTTACATGAGTTTGATTGCATATGTGTATGGTTGTAAACAGCTCTTTTTTAATGAATAGCGCTATACAACTGCTTTTCTAAACAAATAAATCCCTACTCTGTAAGTCCTCCCAACTCCTTGAAATTTGTAAAGGGTGAGTTGCCCCACTTTGTGCTCTCTGACCCCCCCCCATTTTTTGGTTAAAAAAAGAAGAAGAGTTTTTTGGCTCAGTTCTACATTTAACTGCTTTGGAGTGTAAATTGGAAGCTCTGTTCTATATTAGATTCATTGCCATCCTACTTTAAAAAAACAAAACTTCTCTTTCCCCCTCCTTTTTGGAACAGAGTTCTGACACTATTGATTTTATCACAGTCTCATCATTATATCGGCTTGGACTGTAAAGATGGAATTTTAAAGGGAAGGGCCAGCATATTGGCCTGTGCTGCCTCCTTATGGGAAACAGTTTGAGAAAAGATCAAACTACCGGAGGGCACTAAGCAAAATGCAATAAGGATGGTTTGGAATCTGGTAGAGTTTGTGCCTCAGGAAACAGTAAATCATCTCCACATGGCAGGATTGGCAACAAGATAAATCGAGTTTAAGGTTAAAGAAGGCTGTTTGTAGATCTATAAAGGGAAGGAGGGAGGGAAGGATTGTTAGAATCTTTGGAGGAAACATAGGTCCACACAATACAATATGGGAGATAGATAAATGCTGCTGACTTAGGTTATATGCAGAGCTTGGAAAAGTTACTTTTTTGAACTACAACTCCCATCAGCCCCAGCCAGCATGGCCACTGGATTGGGCTGATGGGAGGTGTAGTTCAAAAAAGTAACTTTTCCAAGCTCTGGTTATATGCAATTCATTCATTCTGTTGAAAAGACAAAAAACTGGCATGCATTGCTGATAGGTACTGGCAGGCTTGATCTTGTTGCCTTATACTCAATCAGACCACTGGTCTGTAGTGGCTGGTGGATCCATGTCCTTGGGGCTGTAGAATCCACTCCAGGTTTTAGTCTGAACTTTCAAGGAGCTCCTTGAAAGTTTGGACTAAAACCTGGAGTGGATTCCACAGTCCCACAGGCAGGAAGCCACCCCTGCCACTAGTTCATCTGGCTTAGTACTGACTAGCAGCGGCTCTCTGGGGTTTCACTCAGGAGCCCCTCCCAGAGTGACCTGGAGTTGCTGGGGATTTGAACTGGGGCCTTCTGAATGCAAAGCAGGTGCCCTATCACAGAGCTACAGCCCTTATCCATTAAAAAGCTGCACAAACAGAAGACTTCAGCTGTGGAGCTTGTCTTTATAGGAACATAGGAAGCTGCCTGATACCAATGGCCTGTATAGCTCAGTATTGTCTACACAGACTGGCAGTGGCTCTCCAGAATTTCATACTGGGGTCTCTCCCAGACCTACTTGAAGATGCCAGAGCAATTCTGTGGACAGGGTGCAGGGTGGACCGTCTGTGGTGGAGGAGCCACCTGTTCCTAAGCCCTGGCTTTCATCAAGAGGTTTGTTCTGCACAACATAGGAAGTGAACCTTTTGTATTGTGGCACCTCCCCTTTGGAATTTCCTCCCCTTAAATATTAGACAGGCACCATCTCTGTTGCCTTTTTGGCGCCCACTGAAGACCTCCTCCTTTCAACAAGCCTTTTAAATAGAGCCCTTATCCCAGCCTGTGTCTGTATTGAAATTGTTTGAAAGTTGTTTTTAAAGTTGTTGTGTTTGTACAATGTTTATAAATATTTTTGGTTTTAAGTTGTTTTTAAAGAAGTTTTGCTTCTAAGATTGTTTTTGTTTAAAAATGTTTTTTAGTGTTTGCCACCCTGGGCTCTTGCCACCCTGAATTTTGTGATACAGTTCTCAAACCAGAAAAGGTGCACAAAAATGCATATTGTGCATTTTTGCGCAATAGTGTGAGCAAAACTGCATGCAAAACTGAATATAAGATTTAAAAATGTATTTTACAGTGGAAAAATTGCTGACAAATATGTGTTTATTAGGCAAGATTATATACAAAGTAAGTATATTAGGAGCGATGCACACTACAAGGCTGCTTTCCTGAAGGCGTGCTTTTTTTTTAAAAAAAAAAGCAAAATGATGCAGAATGAATTTCAGATAGGAAAAATGAGAAACTGAAATGGATAGATTAGTCCATCCCTTTTCCAGAGCTTTGACTTTTAGCCTAAAAATTGTAGGAAATTAAAGATGAGAAGCAGCGCTGTGGAGTCGGAGTCGTGGAGTCAGAGTTGGAGTCAGAAGCAATTTTGGGTGGAGTCGGAGTCGGTAGAAATGTACCGACTCCGACTCCGGCTTCAAAATAAATTTTGATTGACAATTTTTTAAAAATATAAATTCAAAATGTCAAAGAAGCTTCCCATGAAGTCAGCTGTAGCTGAGCATTTCACAATAACTCAAGATGGAAAACATTTTGTATGTCAATGTATGACACAGGACCCAGATGAAGACAAATGCTGTGATGCCAAGATCAGCGCATATACAGGCAACGATAAAAATGCTCCTATGACAGCTTCCAATTTAAAAAGACATTTACAGCCCTTTCCAGGGCTGTGGAGTTGGAAGCAATTTTGAGTGGAGTCGGACATTAGAAAAATAGAGGAGTCGGAGTTGAAGGTTTGGCATACCTACTCCACAGCCCTGATGAGAAGTACCCTTTTATCTATCACATGTCTGGCTACAGAAACAGGCATGTCTATTCTTTCCCTGCTGATCAATATATTATGGTTCATTTGTAACATTCTGACAGTTTGTATGGAGACCATTGCTCACAGCCAGGGCTGAGGGAGAAATGTGATTCAGTTTGCATTTCAGGCCAAATCTATCAAATTCACACTTTCTGAAACAAGATGAGAACTGAAACACTGACATCGTTCAAAATTTGCACTTATCTGAATTTTGCAATGCAGTTCACCAACCAGACAAAGTTTGCAAAAATGCATATATTAGGGGAACATGTACACGAAAATGAATATATTAATGAAAAAGCATACAAAATGCATTCTATTCGGAAAAAGTGCTTGCAACAATGTGTACATTAGTCAAAACTGCAGACAAAAATGTATTTATTAAGGGGAATTCATACAAAAATGCCAAAGAATTACTGCAGAAATGTGGAGAATTAAATTTAAGATTGGAAAAATGAGAAACTGAGAGAACCGAAACTGAGAGATCCTTCCATCCCTAGGATCTGCTGTCCAAACTAATTGTAAATAGAACAAATGACCTACAATTTAACTAACCACAAGGGAATGGGAAAAGTATGGAATGGGAAAAGTGTGGAATGGACTGAAAATGTTTTCAAGACCTGCAGGTGGTAACTTGGAACTGATTTTGTTCAAAGGCAAAGAACATACCAAGAGAGGAACCTGTAGGCTCTCCAAGGAGAGTTACACAGGCAAAGAACAAGGCTTTGCCTCCCTCTTTTATAGACTTCCAAGTCCCTTTCCTTGCCACTGTGATTGGAGGGTTCTGTGTGGGATGAAGACCTATCAGAATGCTGGACCCTTTAGCGACAATGGCTCCATTCATTTCCATTTTCCATTTGTTTAAAAAAAGAAAAGAATTCACATCCCTAATGCTTATTCATTGCACTTGACTCTTGAAAAAAAGAAAAAGAAAAAGAAGCACCTATTTGAATGCAGCTTTAGGAATTTAGGCTCCATGAGCCTCTGTAGGTCAAAATTTGGCAACAGAGATTGTCTTAATAATAAACACTGTCTTCTTCCCTGTCCCCACTTCCCTGGGATCAAAGCCAATGTATAAGTGAACAGGAGAGCTGCCTAATGAGCCATTGGTTTGAGCAATTGGCTTGCACTGTTTTCAATGTTTACTTAGCCCTTGTCTATCCGGAGAGCTGATCACACGGTGAAACTGTTCCCTGGACTGTACCACATCAGATGGCTGATGGAAGCACATGCTTGACTGCATCTCCAAAGAGAGAAAGAAAGAAAGAAAGAATCCATGTCTCTAAATGTTAACATGTTGGACAGTAGGCAAGGCTAAAAGACTTCATGTTGATATTTAGAATTGTATCCATCATAGCGCTAAGTAATGGTCCCATCAGTGCAAGGATTTCTGCTTGTGCAGCAGGACTTTCCCCCTCTCTTTTCCCCCTCTGCACCCTCTGCATGTGTTCTAAGGGTTCCCACAACCCGCTGGAGCAAATTTGGGGAGGGTCTGGGGTTTATGTGGGAGGGGGAGGAGCAGGGGGAAAGTCCCATTGTGCAAATAGAAATCCTTGCACTGACAGGATGTGTTAGCTGGATACCACCCTTAGGGTCCAAGCAGATGATAATTAAATTTGTGACTGCTTCTAAAATGCAGCTGTGGAGGGGATTAGGACCCGGACTAGGGATGGACACATCTGCCAGTTTCTCCTTTTTCCAGTCTTCAGTTCAGTTTACCACATTTCTGAGTAGGGTGTGGTGTGTGTGGTGCTGACCACAATTTCCCCAGTTTGCAGATATATCCATGGACCACAAAAGGTTGGTGAACACTGGATGGAGTCTGAAATGACCTAAGTGCACCATTGTGTGCCACTGTGGAGTCAAAAGGCCCTGAAACGTGTTAAGTAAGAAAATAAGGAGCCTGATGGGTGAGACCAAATATCCTTCTAGTCCAGAATCCTGTTTCCAGCAAGATTCCTTTAGGAAGCTTACAAGCAGAGCATGAGGGCAAGAGCCCCCTCCTTCAAGGTTTGACCCCCCACCTGAAATTAAGAGGTATACTGCCTTGGAACACAGAAGCTCCATTTAGTTCTTGATTGGCCTGTTCTCCATAAATCTATTTCCCTGGTTTGTTGCTTGTGTTCCCAGCATCTGGCATTTGGAGGTACACTGCTTTTGAACAGGAAAGCTCCACTGAACTGTAATGGCTAATAGACACAGAGATACCTCTTCTCCATGAATTTCTCACCTCTATCTCTGGTTTGCCCCAGCAACTGATTTGCAGAAGGATGCTCCTGCCAACACAGAGGCTCCACAGACCTGTGTTGGTGACTGAGAGGTCGATCTTTCTTGAATTTGCCTTCCTGCCCTGTTAAATGTCGCCAACAGCTGGTGTTCAGAGGAACGTTGCTTCTGAACCCGGAGGTTCCCACGGCTAATACGTATAGATAGGAAGATGGCAATAAAGAGGAAATGGATCGCCAAAAAAGAGAGGACCTATTGGCATAACATTTGCATATGCTAATATAGACGCATAGATGCAACTTTAGAAATAACGGCTACAATTTTAATAGAAATATAGCTCCTCTCACACCACAGTGGGGGAGACTGTGGCCAAGTGATCTGTGCTCCAGCTCAATCTATTGCCCAGATGCTAACTGTTGATGGGCAGATTCAAGGCCACTCCTGCTCTCCATTCTTTAACTGTGCTTGGACTGGGCAGCCCTTCAAATAGAGGAGTTCTTTGGATGAAGGACTGTCCTCTATAAAGTAGGACACACAGCTGCCCTAGTTGCTAAACTCCTCCTTCTCCATTAATTCGACTAACCCCTCTTTACTGCCATTTAAGCCTATAGCCATCACTGTGTCCTGCTGCAGCAAATTCTATCCGTTAATGATGACTTGGGTGAAGAAGTACTGATAACGGATACCATTCCCTCTTACTGATCCATTTCCATGGCTACAAGTAATAAAAGATGCTGGGAAACCGCCTTATACTGAGTCAGACCATTGGTCCATCTAGCTTAGTACTGTCTGCATTGGCTGACAGCAGCTTTCTCAGAAAAGGGCCTGGGACTTTCTGCATGCAAAGCAAATGCTCTGCCGCTAAGCTACGACCCTTCCCTTGCTACAGATTGGGGCAAAGCGTGGATGGGGGGAAAGGACCTAGGCTGGAGCTTTGCAGCGGTCGATTCACCCGCTGCTATTAGTGTGCTATGTAAACATCACTTAAAACGGTGTATCAGCGAGTAAGTGGCAATCCATTTGAAGCAGACAACTATTTTGTGCAGAGAGGAATGAGAGGGAACTATTTCTAAGTCATTTTAATGGTTCTGTCTGTAAACAGTTTTCCGCTCTCTTCTGCTGCCCTCCCTTCGTCTCTCCCGCTTGGCACTCTGCCTCTTTCTTCCCCACCAACAGCTGTGCATGCTTGAATAGTAAATCAAACACCCTCAAAACTATTGTCCTGAAACATTTCAGAGATTCCTCTTGGCTGTTCCTGGTCTCTGTCTGACAGGAAATGATGTAGGACCAATCAAGTTCATAAAGCTGATTTTCCAGGATGGCTGAAAGCGGGTCCCAGGGCAAAAATGAAACACAATTAAAATACCTGCCTTTTCTCAGAGTATGTCCCCATGGTACACTGTAGTGCCAAACCAGGGGCATCATCACCACTACCACCATCTTCTTCACTGCTTTCCCCATAAGGTCCCAGGGCAGGATATAAAACAACTTAAAAGTACAATATTCAAATCAGTTAAAACAATTTACAGTTGAAACATAGGGTGGGTCCTATCTCAGGTGTCAAAGGCCACGGTGCATCTTCAGCAGAAGCTATACAATTACTATTCCAGTGATTGTAATTTTTAAACTATTTTTAATATCGAATTTTAATTTTTGTCACCCATCCTGGTACTTTCTGGTAAAGGCCAGGTAATAATAATAATAATAATAATAATAATAATAATAATAATAATAATAATAATAATAATAATAAACAACCTCTATGTGGCAGGAGTTCCACTTGGATGCCTCTTCCATGAATCTGTGTCCTGAGAAGTCATTCATTTCCTTTTGGGATTAATAAAATTCAGAAGCCATCCAAATGAAAGCCTGGGCTATTGTCATCCAGGGTTGGAGTAAGTCATTTTGTTGGCTGAGGTGAAGGACAAGATGGCATCCCCTCTGAATTCCATATACAAAAGCCAGCCAAGACTAGCAGTTGAATCTGGCAACAGGACAGTGTCCTCCATAGCAACTGAGAGCAACAGAGAAGCTTAGGGGGTACAGGGCAGGGCAGGCGTGGCACACACAGCTCTGTTCTCCAGTATCTCAGCACCATTTATTTATTTATTGAATTTATTATTCGCACATCTGGCTGGTTATCCAGCCACTCTGGGCGACGTACAAAATAAAACATCCAAATACATTAAAACATTTAAAATCTCAAACCAGAATAATAAAACCTAATCTACCCCTAAAGCCTGGCTAAAGAGCCAGGTTTTTAAGGCCCGGTGGAAGCCCATCATAGAGGGGGCATGACGGAGGTCATTTGGTAGGGAGTTCCACAGGGTGGGGGCCACAATTGAAAAAGCTCTCTCCCTAGTCCTCACCAGTTTGGCTGTTTTAACTGGTGGGATGGAGAGAAGGTCTTTTGAGGCTGATCTTGTTGGGTGGCATTGCTGATGATGCTGGCTCCCTGCCTCCCAACCCCTGCCACCTGAGCCAGCAGTTTCACTCTGTCTAATGATAAGACCAGCTCTATCTTAAAGGTACCAAAGCAGGGGGTTGGACTCGATGGTCTTGTAAGCCCCTTCCAACTCTACTATTCTATGATTCTAAGAATATATTATAGACAGTTCTGTGGTCCCTAAACTGGAAACTGAGCTATTAGGAAAGGTGGAGTGAGAAACGGCTTAGACTCTGCTCCACCACCCAAATGGAAAGCTTTGTTATATATGCATGTAGATACTCCTCCTAGGAATTCAATACAACATGTGTAGGGGGATCCTATTTTATCGTCCCAATGCTTTGAAGTAGGGGGGCGGGGAGGGAGTGGACTTGGGACTCTTTGAGTGCCCTTGAGGGCTTGGTGTGCATTCACATGGAATGTGCACAGAGCCTTGACAGCTTTTTGGAGAAGCTCAGGGATGCTTATGAGTTGCGAACTTGAACTCAGGTCTTCCTGGTCCACATCCCATATACCCTATTGATTAAATAGGCTTTCAGCAAGGGAAAGGAGAGCTTGCAGTCTTGTCACTCGCCGGATATCTCAACTACTGAGTCCAGCTCTGAGTGCTGCCTTTTTAAAAGGATGTAAATGAATCAGAATGGGTTCAGAGGAGGGCAAAGACTGTGGTCAGCAGTAAGGAGAACAAGTTCTGTTAAAAAAAGAAATGAAGGAACTTTATTTGTATAGCCTGGAGAAGAGAAGATGGGGGTGGGATACGATGGCACTTTTCAAATACCTTCAGGGCTGTCGGAAGAGGGCTGCCTTAGAGGATGGGATTGAATCTAATGGGTTTAAGTTTACAAATAGAGACAGGGGTGGGGATTTGATTAAGAATATAAAAAAGAGCCTGCTGGATCAGGCCAGTGGCCCATCTAGTTCAGCATTCTGTTCTCACAGTGCCCAACCAGATGCCTATGGGAGCCCACAAGCAGGACTTGAGCACAACTCTCCCCTCCTGCGGTCTTTTGAAGCAGACCATCTCCAACTATGGAGGCAGAGCATAGCCATCATTGCTAGTAGCCATTGATAGCATTATTCCTCCATGAATTTTGTCTAATCTTCTTTTAAAGCCACCCAAGTTGGTGGCAATCATGGCCTCTTGTGGGAGCAGATTCCATAGTTTAACTATGCACTGTGTGAAGAAGTGCTTTCTTTTACCTCTTCTGAATTGTCCAGCTTTCAACTTCATTGAATGTTCATGGGTTCTAGTGTTATGAGAAAGGGAGAAAATCTTTTCTCCATCCACTTTCTCCATGCCATGCATAATTTTAAATACTTCTATCATGTCACATCTTACTCACTTTTTCTCTAAACTAAAAAGCCCCAAATGCTGCAACCTTTCCTCATAGAAGAGTTTTCATCCCCTTGATCATTCTGGTTGCCCTCAGTTTGCATTTAAAGTCAAATCTACCAAATCCACACTTTCTGAAACAATATGCAAACCAAAACACACCCATCCTTTGAACTTCACTCTTTTCTGAATTTTGCAATGCAGTTCTCCATCCAAGTAATGTGTACAAAAATGCATAGACTAGGGCAAAGTGTGGACAGAAATGCATTTATTCATGAAAAGACAACACACAAAGGCATTATATTTTGGGTCCACTGTTTTGCAAAGCTGTATACATTGGACAAAGTTCCATATGCAAAATTGTGTATATTAGGAGACATTCATAATATGCTGATGAATTTTCATGAGGACTTTTTTTTAAAAAAATTGCAAACAGATGTGGAAATGTGGAGAACTGGACTTAAGATTGGAAAAATGAGAAACAGAGAGAAACCAACACTGACAGATTTCTCCATTCCTTTTTACAGGAAGGTAGATTTCAGTTGAACATCTGAAGAATGTTCTCAATGGTCACAGCGCTATTACAATGGGAAAAATACCTGGGTGGGGGTGTTTGCTGGCCAACTACTCACTGGGGGTCTTCAAACAGAGGCTGGGCAGCCACCTGTCAGGGATGACCACATCTGGATATCCTGCATTGGACAGTGGCTTAGGAACATAGGAAGCTGCCTTATAGTGAATCATACCATTGGACCATCTAGCTCAGTATTGTCTACTCTGACTGGCAGTAGCTCACCAAGGTTTCAAGCAGGGTTCTCTCCCAGCCCTACCCAGAGATGCTGGGGATTAACTTGAGACTTTCTGCCTTCAAAGCAGATGTTCTACCACTGAGTGATGGCCCTTGTACTAGATGTCCTACAATGTCCCTTCTGACTCAATGGGATGTATCTAATGCTAGTCCTACTCAGAGAAAACCTATTAAAACAAAGGAATATGACACGTCTATTAATTTTAGGCCTGGTCTGAGTAAAGAGTAGTCGGATACAACCCCATTTGTACTCAGAAGTAGGGATGGGGAGAAATTCAGTTCATTTCGGATTTCAGTGTGAACCCACTTCCTAAATCAACACACAAGTTGAAAAGCATCTGTTGACATTCAGTTCTATGATTCATTACACGTGCAAAACCGGATTTTTTCATGCTCAGTTTTCACATGCAAAATTTCACACTAAACCATGAAGTTCAGGTGAGCCCCCTTCTTCATTTGCCTGGAGGATGACAGCTGCACTGCTTGCCTTTTTATGACTGTTCAAATATTTGTGTTTGGGATTCTTGCCATAACGACAAGTTGTAACTAACCATCGCTCATGATTTTACCCACAGAAGGGCAATTGCTGAATGTGAGTTTCCCGTCAATTTATTACCTTGTTGCTTACTGCTTATGAAAGATAAAAGCCAGTGAGCTTAAGATAAGCAAGGACCTTTTGTCGTAATGTGAGGAACCTCTTCCTTTTCTGGCAAAATGTATACTTACGGTTAAACTACACATTTGGTGGGATTCAGCAACATTCCTACTCAGAGTAGACCCATTGAAATTAATGAATATAAGGTAGTCATGTCTATTAACTTCAGTGGATCTAGTCTGAGTTCGATTAGCATTGAATATCACCCATTATGTTAGTCCGATGGTTTGCCCTGAAGTGCAGGATTTTTCTTTCATAAGTTGCAGGAATAACACACACACACCCCGCTCCCTGATCTGAATTGGGACCCTGGGAATGGGGGATAATTTTAAACTTTTGTCCGCCTCCTGCAGTCCTGATCTGGATCCCCCTCTCCACCATGCCTGCTGTTTGCAATGGACAAAAGCTCCCATTGTTAGTTCAGAACAACCTCTCTCTTTATAGAATGGTGATCAAATAATTATGGCTATGCATTTTACTTAGTCTTAGAGAAACGTATCTCTGCTAGGCAGGGTGGCTACTTATACATCTCCCCAAAAGAGAAGAGATTATTGCATGACATTTCTGCTGGCTAATTTATACACGTTTTTATTTATATGTGTAGATGCAAATTTAGAAAGAAGTACAGTAATTTGAATAAAAATACAATGTATTTTTATGTAATGGCAGGTGTAGGAGAGGTAGATGTGGTTGGGGGAAATGGCCTCATGGGCCAAATTGGGACCTGTGTTGGGTCCAATGAGCCCCATGGCTAAGAGGCATAGATGCAAATGTAGAAATAATTACTGCAATTTAAATAGAAATACAATAGAATACATCTTACGATAGTGGGAAAGACTGTGGTCAGGTGAGCTGTGGGCCTGCTGTTCTATCCAGGTGTAAACTGTTGATGGGCAACTTCAAGGCCTCTGTTCTCCCTTCTTACAGTCTTTCATATTTAAACCAGAGAAATAGAGGACTCCTTCCCATAAAGCAGCCTTTCCCAGCCTTTGGGTTCCCAGATGTGATTGGACTACAACTCCCATCACTCCCAGCCAGCATGGCCAATGGCCATGAATGATGGGAACTGTAGTCCAGCAGCATTTAGGGACTCAAAGGTTGGGAAAGACTAAATAGCCATGCTGTAAGTAGCCACCCTACTGCATGGACCGAAGTTCTAGAGAGCAAGCAAGCATGCAAAGCCCAGGAGCTGCTTGGTCTCCACGGAATTAACAAGCTGCTCAGACTGAAGAACTAGGTCAAGGGTGGAGAACCTGCAACTCTCCAGATGTTTTGAATGATGACACCCATCATCCTTGACCATTAGCCATGCTGACTGAGTCTGCTTGGAGTCAGTGTCCAACAGCATCCAGAGAGCTGCAAGGTCCCCTCACCTGCACTAGGCCAAACTCTGGGGCTTCATAGGGCCCAACTGAACCTGATTTACCTCTAGAGGCCTCAGTTGGTTACTCTCCAATTTTTGCACATCTGGTGCCTCACAGCCTTAATCATCTCAATCTAAGGAATCGGAAAAGGCAGGGGTATAAGCTTGCTCTTCTAAATATCCAGTGGGGCTACATGACTGAAGCCCCTGAAACCTGTGGACTACTGGATTATCTGATTCCCAAAATAAACACTCTAGGCTCCTCCAGACATGAATTCATTGTGAATTCATGATGATTTGTACACATAATGCTATCAGGGCAGTTGTACAAAATCCCGCTTTACTGTTCGCTCTTGCAAAAGTTTTGAGACGGCCATTCTGTTTCATTTTTAAATCGGTGCATTTCCTGTAACTTCTTGCCGAAATTCCATATTTTTTTCAGACCACAAATGTTTGGAGAGGGGTGTTGTTCCACTTTTGTTGTGGTATAGCCCATTTGGACACAATAATGGGATAGCATTGGGAAAGCATCACAGAACAACTAATAAAGCAGAATGATAGTATAAATCTACTACTAATGCACTATTATTGTGTCAAGAACATTTTGCACAATACACCTGCAAACAAAAACCAGTCTACAGGGGCCCTGAGCAGATATCTTTTACAATAATTGTCTTTGAATGTGTCCAGATGCAACAATAGCTATTCAACCATTGCAGGGGTGGAATAACAGCAGTGGTATCAAAACTGTATTGTAATCGTGAACTAGTGTTGGAATAATCTGTCAATTTTGGTTCTCTCTATTTCTCATTTTCCCCATATTAAATTCAGTTCTGCACAGTTCAGTAGCAATTTGTGATTATTATTTTTAAAAAAAATCTCATAAAATTATCCAGCATTTTAGTGCAAATTTCTCTTAACGAACACATTTTTGTGTGCAGTTTTGATTAATGCACACATTTTTGCAAGCAATTTTTGTATGTTATTTGAACTAATATACTAATTTTATGCACACTTTTCTCTAATATATTCATTTTTGTAAACATTGTTTAGTTGGCGAACTGCATCGCAAAATTCGGAGGGGTGTGAATTTCAAAGGATGGCTGTTTTTTTGATTATCATATTATTTTGGAAAGTGCGAATTTGATAAATTCAACTTGCAATGTGAACTGGATTGAATTTCTTCCCCATCCCTAGTGTGGACAGATGTTTTTTACTGCCACTGTGTTGTTTTCCACATGCATTTATTGGCCAGAGCACATACATGCTCCCGAGAGGTGTTAATGCTGCATGTGGAACTGTATTCCATCATAGTTCTGCTGAGATAAGCTATATGACCCAAATAGGGGAAGAAAGGGTGGTGTGCCCACAAATCATGGATAGCTAGGAAGAAAAATAATTGTTAACAAAACTGGGAAAGAAGCATTTCCAAAGAGAATATGGAAGCAAACATGAAAATGCAAACACCTGATATGCACAGACTTCATTACAGTGCCAGTGCCAGGAGCAAGCAGTGCATTACCAGGTTACCAATACTTTTCTTTCCAACGAAGAGGCGAAAATAGAAAGGAAAGAATACTCAGCAATCAAGTTGGACCTCCTTAGACTATGCTATAAATTACTGTATAGCCTCATCAATCATTAACTCGGCTGGAACGTACCACTTTGTGACAAACAAAATGCAGACATTGTTGAGTGAGCTGTTTACAATAAAAGGTTACATATTAAAACACACTATAATCACAGCCTTTTGCAAACACCCTTTTCAAGAAGGAAATCCAGAGGTTTCTGGCTTTATAATGATGTGGGTTGACAACGTTCAATGGAAAGTGCCACATTTAACAAGGCCGATGTACAGCATCTCATTATGGGGGAGGTTTTCTTGCAGGAGCACAAACAAACACACAAAACAGCTCCTCACCGCAGAATGTCTTGAACAGAGCTTGCTGGTTGTCTCTCTGTGTCACAGGGATTCATTGTCCCCTTTGGAAACAGACACGGGCCAAGCCAAAAAAAGAGGGGGGAGTTCCATTGAAAAACAAAACGTATGGTTTCATCCAGGGGTGGGAAGATGTTTAGGCCAGGGGGGCCACATTCCCTTCTGGGCAACTTTCTGGGGGCCACATGCCAGCAAGAGAAGATCGGGGCAAACAGCCCTGTGCAAAGTCTGTACTGAGCAGAGAAAATGGGGCTTCATTCACCTTGACACCAAAGATAGGAACCTAGGAAGCCGCCTTACACTGAGTCAAACCATTGGTCCATCAAGCTCAGTATTGCTTATACTGACTGGCAGCACCTCTTCAGGGTTTGTCCCAGCCCTACCTGGGACTTTCTGCATGCAAAGCAGATGCTCTACCACTGAGCTACGGCCCACTTTCTAAGAGTGGAAGGAGAGGCCCTTTGAGTCCCACCTTGGGACGAGGTCCACTTGATGTCAACAAGAATTAGGGCCTTTTCCGTTTCTGTAGCAATATTGTATAATGCCTTGTCCAGTGAAGTGTGGATGGCCCCCTCTCTGGCTGCCTTTTCCTGGCTGATAAAGACAAAGTCAGGGGTGGGGAGCCTTTTTCAGTCCAGGGGCCACATTCCTTCCGGACAACATTCCATGAACCACATGCCAGTTTTGGACAAGGGCAGAGGCAGAAATGGGCCAAGTGACACATATTAAATTTACCTTTGTACGTTATGCTAGTTTCTGCACACGTACTCCTGTCTGTCCTCCATCCAGGCAAGCAAGTGGCATTCTTAGAGTTCAAGGACACATTACAGCCAGCAAAAGCACATTCAAGGTGGGCAAGGCTGGCAAGGAGTATGGGCTGGGGAGAGGGTGTGGGGAAAGACCAGAGGGCCAGACAGAGAGGATTGCAGGGCTGCATTTAGCCCCAGCTCTGAGGTTTCCCATCCCTGATTCAATCCCTGATTGAATAACATCTGGGAGGTTTTAATACACTCCCCAGGCACAAACATCAAATATATGGAGTGGGGAGCAAGTCTGTGCTCACCAGTGTTGATGTGCTTTCTAACCACACACCCTACTTAGGATGGCCACTTATGCATCACCAAGCAAGAAAACCTAAAGAGGACACAGATGAGTACAAAACAGAGGCAGACAACATTGTGTTCTCCATACCTTTTTGGACTACAACTCCCATTAGCCCCAGCAATTGTGCTCAACTGACTGTGATGATATTGAGTTGCAGACCGGGAGTGTCTGGGGGTCACAGCATTGACTTCCCTGACATAATATTTGCATGTGCTAATGTATAATGTATGGGAAGGGCCATGGCTCAGGGGCAGAGCATCTGCTTGGCATGCAGAAGGTCCCAGCTTTAATCTCCCGGCATCTCCAGGTAGGGCTGGAAATGTCCACCTGCCTGAAACCCTGGGGAGACACTGCTAGTCAGTGTAGGCAGTATTCGCCTAGATAGACCAATGGTCTGACTCTGTATAAGTCCTATATGTGTGTGGATGCAAATTTAGAAATAATGATTGCAATTAATTGCTGCACTACCTCTCACCACTATCCTTGAGTTTGCTTCATAGAACCTTTGAAATCCAAAGCCACTACAACTAGTCCTCCTCAGACTAGACCCACTGAAGCTAATGGACATGACTAACTTGGCTTCATTGATTTCAGTGGGTCTACTTTGAGTAGGACTTAGATAAATACAACCCATTGTCTCCAGTGGGGGTCTTTTCTACCAGAAACTTCTAACTGGAGATGTCAGCAATAGATTCTGGGACTTTCTGCATGCAAAGCGTGTGTCCTCCCTGAAGAGCCATTCATTGTAAGAACTGCCATGCAGCCTAAAAAAACAAATATAGTACCATCTTATAACCCTTTTATGAGTCAATCTACTTTTCAGAAAGCTGAACTCAGCTAGAGCTAGCCAATTCATTCACTAGGGAGGAAATGTGAGATAATAAAGTCTATGGGGCTGCAGGCATTGCTCCACCTGCATATGGCGGCTGAGCAATGCAAACCATGTGCCAATATGGAAAAATATGAGCAGCACTTCCAAAGCACATCTGCCCAATACATAGACATACACACCCCATAAATCCCACAAGTTGCACATAAGTTTTGTGGTGCTCATCATCATAAGTTCAGACAAAGGAACTCCAAAATACACACACCATGATGGATTCAAGATGGAATGGCCTGTGGATTTTCTCACATCTCACTTAGTTTATCACACATCTTCACAATGCTAAGTACATCATAACAGGCAAGTTACATAATGCATATTTAAGCCACAATGAACAGCACGATCAACAGAATATGTTGGGGGGCTGTAATTCAGTACTGCTGTAGCTTGACTTCCATGCCTGAGTGAACATATGCCTGAAAGAACGCAACAGTGAGGTTCACTTTCTTAAGCAGGCATGCGTAAAACCCGCAGGCAGAATTCTGCTGTGAAAATCATATACTTTTTCCTGTATCGAGGATTTCATAGAAAAAATTATCCTGGCCTCTGTGATTCTGGCTCCCTGCAATTGCACTATTTCCTCGTATCTTTAATATTATGCAGGCCTTGGATATTCTCATGCATGCATAATTTGACTGCAGTTACACTGCACCATGGATTATAAAGCTTAACATAAATGATAATAGCATCAATAGCAGCTGGGCAGGAGGGGTTTTGTCAGCACGTAGTGTAGGAAAATAGTTCACCCCATGCATTACAGTCCTGATGCAAATAATAAAGAATGCAGACATGTTAAATGTGACCACAAATTGAATGTAACATATAACCAGTGCATCTACTTTGTACTGTTTCTGGGTAATGTGGGAAATAACTCTATGGGTTGTACTCGGAGTAGACCCATTGAAATGAATGGATTAGACTCCTCTGAGCAGAACTCAGTTGGATACAACCCTGCATGTTGGTTCAAAAGCTTTTCTAAACACCCAGAATTGGTACTATGTAGCAGATACCTGTTCCTATTCTATGAGGAAGGTAGAAGGAGCAATTGGAGAGTGGATGATGTTGAGATGTTGGTCCAAGAGAAGTCAGAACATAGGACCATGGGAAAGGGCCGTAGCTCAGTGGCAGAGCATCTGCTTTGCATGCAGAAGGTCCCTGGTTCAAGTCCCAGCATCTCCAGGTAGGGCTGGGAGAGACTCCTGCCTGAAATCCTGGAGAGCTGCTGCCAGTCATTGTAGACTGTAGACAATATGGAGCTAAATGAGACAATGGGTCTGACTCAGTTTAAGGCAGCTTCCTATGTTCCTACATTTAGAACAACAGTGGTTCCCTTGGCCTTGCTGGGTAATATTCCAAGGCCATACAGTATGTCTGGAGCTTCTAGTGGAGAATGGAAGGGACTCTGGAGTTTTGCCGCTGCAGTTTTACTTCAAAACATTTATTCCCTTGATTTGGTGAAAACTAAGTAGCAGTTAGGCTACAGATCCCCAGAGCATCTACGTTTTTGTTTTTAACCACCCCCCAACATAACCTAATTTCCAAAACAAATAAATGCAAATAAGATTCTAAGTGTCACTCTTCCCATAGGGCTCTCGTATGCATAAGGGAGAATGTGCACTCTTTCATAATCAGACTCTGTCTGAAACGAGCTACTTTTAATGTTGATTGGGGCAGGCACAAATATAGGATATTAAATACAATTCAAACCTAAGGGCAATTTAGATTTATGCCTTTTTCTTTGCTTAAAAGAAGGGATGGATGAAATTGTCAATTTCAGTTTTTTTCTGTTTCTCATTTTCATAACCCTAAGTTCAGTTGGTCTCATTTACACATCAGTTTGCTAGTTTTTTTTTAAAAAAAAATCCTTGCAAAAATTTGTCAGTACTTTACAATGCATTTCTCTTAATTATGCAATTTTGCCATTATTATCATTGTTATTGTTATTATTATTATTAGATAAATTTATCCTAATATACACATTTTTGTAAGCAATTTCCCTAATATTTATGCTATTTTCACTGATATATGCATTTTTAGGTACATTTTCTCCTAATGTACACATTTCGAGACACATTCTTTTAGTTGAAAAACTGCATCACAAATTTTGGAGTAGTATACATTTTTGAAGGGTAGCTGTGTTTCGGTTCATGTATTGTTTCAGGAGTTGTGAGTTTGGTAGGTTCACATTACAATGCAAACTGTGCAGCATTTCTCCCATCCTTGCATCCACATGCCCTTTTGTGGCCAGGTTCAGCAATCCGTCATGTAGGCTCCAAAGCATGTGTACCTCTTTCTTGGGTCCTATGGGGCTCGTTGAAACGAATACTGCAAACACAATTACAATGTTTGTTTTATATATATATATATTTAAACAATAACTGAAAGGAACATAACACCATGTATGCCAACAGAATATATCATATATCTTCTTAACATAATAATTTTCAAAGTCCAATGCATTCAGCAAGACATAAATGAAGAAGTTGCTTGCAGAAAGTCCAGTAGAGAAAATTCGGAAATTTCCAAATTGCAAACTTCAAAGCCCTAAATAAAATATAATTTAAATTCAAATACATAAAGCCACAAAAGAATTAATTTACTCTTCCATCCCCTTTACACACATAATTGTAAAACCCCATTACCTAATTCAAGGTGACAAGGGCCTAGTCCTTACTCCCTGGCATTAACAGCTCCTTTTCTCTTCAGCTTCCTCACGGTTTGTACTCAACTCCTTAATACAATCCTTCCATAAGGTTTCTCCACCCACTGGACCAAACCAATATAACCCATAGGGGTTACACATGCACTCCACTCTCCCTTTTTGCAAGGATTTCTTGAGCCTGATTCGAAGGTTAGCATTTCATATGATGCAGCCATCTTGAGATAGCCCCCGATTCAAGGTGTTAGTACTAGCTTACAAGGCCTTAAACATCTTGTGACCGAAGTGCTTAAAGAGTGTATCGTTTCAGGAAGTGTGAATCACGTGGATTCACATTCAAATGCTAATGAAACCCAGTTCTCCCCATCCCTGCTTGAAAGCAGCCATAGTAGAGCTGGATCGTAAACCCAGTGTTATGAATTTGCAAGGTTAAGCCTTCAGAATCCAGCTGTTCCTTTCCTTCAAGGTAAGGTTGGTAACTGTCTAACCCTTCTCATCACTGAGCTTCTCTCTTTCCACATTGGCCTCACATTATTATTATTGTTGTTGTTGTTGTTAGATTTATTAGATTTATTATCTGAAGGTCTCCAAGCAACTTACAAGTTTGTTAAAACCAAAATTAATATATCAAACCATCAAACCAAATAATAGAACAAACCCCACCACATACAACCACAGAAAGCTTTGGCAGCACACCAATACAAACAACATCATCTTAGCCTATCAAATGCCTAGACAAAAAAAGATAAGCCTTTACCTGGTGCCAAAAAGATGTCAATGACGGCACCAGGCAGACCTCACTGGGGAGCATACTCCACAGATGAGGAGCCACAACTGAGAAGGTCCTTGTCACCACTCTCCAAGCCTCCCTCAGAGGGGGGACCTGGAGAAGAGCATTCCCTCCCTCCCTCCCTCCCTCCCCCTTGCTCTTGCCCTTGTTGTGTTCAAGCACATACAGCCAGTGCATCAGTCTCAGCCTATCCTCTACTCCCTGTGATGCCTACTGCCCACCTTTGACATTGGAGCCATGCATATAAGTGCAACCCCTAAACAATTCATTTCCATGATATCCCCCTTCCAGCATGCCCATCTCTGTATATGAGCTGTCTGCAAGGAGATGCAGCAGCTGGATGCAGCTGTTGGCTTGCCTTCCCCTTCTCCCTCACACCTCCACCTCCACCTATCTGCTGGACTTTCTAGCCACACTTTACTTGGAATCACACCCTCTGTTTTGACAGCCTCCCTTTCCTGTTTCACATTTGTCTCTGCTTTCCCCTCAGCACCTCCCAGTTCATCACGTCACTGCACTTTATAGGAGCTGTTCTGGTTGGTTCTGAAAGGCTCATAAATCCCTGTATTTAATTAAATCTGTAAGTCAGGACAGTTATATTATGTCAGTGATTTATGTTTGCTTTCCAAGTGGTCATTGTTTCTGTTTGATGTTTGTCTTACATTAAATGCTATCATTCCTGGAGACACACACACACACACACACACACACACACACACACAACACATGCACGCACACACACACATCCCAGTAGAGATATCTTTCAGTGGGCTATTTGTCCAATAGTTCTCTCTAATAGCAAACCTAGATGCTGGGTGCAGACAACTTTGCTGGCAAATTTAGCCCTTGCTACAAACGAGAAGGTGGTATCAGCATACTTAAGGGTGTCCTGAGTTATGTGGAAGTAGGACAGGCTTACAAATACCTCCTCCTCAACCACATCCATGCAGAGTGTGCATGCGTGCACTCACAGGGGGAGTGGGGTAGGCACAAATGTGCACACAGCCCAGTATAGCAACTATTGGAGCCATACCTTCTCTGTGACCTTAGCTTCTCTAGAGCTCCCACAGGTGACAGGAGCTGGCAGGTTAAACACAAAGGGCTCCTCTACTGTAGAGGAAACATAGGGATTGTAGAGCACAGGACCCCTTTCCTAAACAATGCACCTTTGTTACATAAAAAGATAGGAACCTGCCCTGAGCCAGACCGAATGTCTATCTAGCTCAATAGTGTCTGTGATGATGTGGCACAAGCAACCCAGGGTTTGGGACAGAGGGTCTTTCCCTGCCCTACCTGGAAATCCCTGGGGTTGAACCTAGAAACTTTTGCAAGCAGGGCATATACTCCACCACTGAACTAAAGCCCTTTCCTCTAAGAGCGAGAGGGGGCTACTAGCAGCAGCTTCAGCAACAGAATGGAAGCAGGCAGCTAGTTGGAACACTGAGCAGCTGGTAGGAAGGAGCAAGAAATTCGATTTAATTCACATTTCAAGCCAAATTTATCAAATTCACAATCACAATAGGAGAACTGAAACACAGCTGTCCTTCAAAATTCACAGTTGCAGAATTTCCCTGTTTTTTAAAGTTTGGCAGAAATAACTGTTGACTCTAGGTACGTTCTTAAACCACAAGTTTTTTTTTTTTTGCCTATTAGTGACTTAGATTAATAGTGAAATTCCCTTCATATTGCAGGCTTCCTTCCCTTATGGGATCCCTGTTGGTTGAGGTTAGGCCACATGATTTTAGTCTCAAAATCAGGGTACACCCCAAGGGTTTGTACCATAGAACTTAGCAGAAGGTCGTGAGAAATGAATGCACCCCTATTTATTGTTTCTTTAAAAAATCAGTAAAAATTGTGCTAAAGTTGTTTTTTTTGTTTAAGCACCATTATTTTTATTATTTTATTTTAAAAATGTACAGAAGAGTGCTTACTGCAATTAAATTTTTTTTATATATAAAATGGAGGATTCTTAAAATAATGCTGACTGGAACATGTGCCGAACTGCCATAGAGCTCAACTGCCCGAAACATCAAAACCACAATTCCTAAAAGATAGAACAGTAGCATCAATTGGTCTATGCCAGCCAGAGATCAGGAGTGTAGTCATCTAGGGTCCCAGGGGGTCTTAGACCCCTTACTTTTTGGGGAGTAGGATCCCAGCAGGGTCCCCATATCTTCAGTGTCTTTTCCTGCTAGTTGGAGCCAATCAGAGTGAAAGGAGGTGCGTCTGCCATTGTGAACTCTTCTTCGCAGCTAACACCCTTGCCATTAGTCTTACTATGGCAACCAAAAAGTGAAACTCAGTAAAGGAAATTCCTCACCTTACAGCATCTTAGCAAATTTGCCCATGCGCATACCCAGAAAATCGTAGATCTAGCTGCAAGGGAACACATGGAGAACTGCATTGATTGTTGCAATGCATCAGTAAGGGAAAGTTCTCCAAACAAAGTGAAAGACTAAATGCTCATTTCACTGTATAATCTTAGAAGTGTAGTGGCTGTGTGTGGGGGGGTGTAGTGTGACTATCATGAAGGGACCCTGCACTTCTGAATTTGCCACCGCACTACTGTCAGAGATGCAATTCATCTGCCGGGTCGGAGGCCTGTGGGAGGAGGGTGAGAGAAACAGGACTTTGCAGTTTGAACTGGAGAGTTTAATCAGAGTTAGCTAATTTATGCAGCCTTGCGGGGGCTGCAACGCTTGCTCTCTGAGGATCTGATGTGGGGTAGAGGATCAGCTGCCTTGTAGAAAAGACTTTTTGCCCCCACTGAGCCATGCTTGCCCATTTGTATAGAAAGCAAACATTACAACAGAGTCACCATGTAAGGGTTTTATCCAAAGGAAATGAAGCCCTGAAGTGCCATCCCTAAAACTCTTCAGTGCATAGGGGAGTAGGGCAAGCATGTAACAATATATAATTTTGTGTTTGTATGTGCGCTGTACATTGTGGTATTGAGTGTTCATTGCCTCCATGGAAGAGTGTGCAATCAAACTTGCCATGAGACAGTAGTTCTTGATTGTCATCAGCTGTAGCTCATTATTCTCTCAAGGATTCCTTATGTCAATCGATAGGAAACAATGCGTAATCACTTGCCATTGATTGCAAATCAGTTTGCATAGACTGGCACGGGAGTCCTTGACAGGATAACGAGCGATGCCTTTTCTTTGCCCATTTCAGGGCCCAAGCGGCCAATACACCATCATCTGACAGCCCTTTCCCTGTTCAATGTATGAAAAGGAAAGCATATGCTTCAAAAGAGGGAGGTGATGTTATATTACAAAGCTGGCAGCAGTTCAGCAAGACCGAGGACTGCCAATTTCTGACCCAAAGATGTCTCCGTTGCCTTTAATTAATTGCTGCATGAAAGGGCAAAATTTGGCAGGGTTGTCAATGCATCTGTCAAGCTGCTCACTGACATGCACCCCTTCCAGGCGCAGCAGTACCTTCTAGAGTTGGACAGCGTTAGTATCTGTAACAGTAGAGTAATATCTTTATTAGGGCCAGCAAAAAAAAGTGTCAAAGAAATAAGTAACTGGAGATGGGGACAAATTTGGAAATTGTCACCTCTTTCCAAGCCAGGGCCAGATTCCTCTAAATTCAGGTCTAGACAATAATGGACTTCATTCCCCACTTCCATCCATAGCTAGCTTTCCTCCAGGTTCTCGTACATCCACTTGCGTGCAAAAAGGGTACCCTTGGGATGCGAGAGGGGTAATTGGGAAGTGTTTGCTAGAGGACTCCTCCTTAACTGGAAAGGATGCTCTTAGGGATGGAACGATCTGTCAGTTTCAGGTCTCTCACTTTCTCAATTTTGTAATCTTAAATTCAGCTCTCCACATTTCTGCAGCAATGTGTGTGTGTGTGTTTTAAAAAAATCTTCATGCAAAATACATTTTTGTTTGCAGTTGTGCAAGCAATTTATCCTAATTTTTCTCCAGATTGAATGAGACAAAATAATTACCTAAACCAGTTGATGTTGGTAGTGCAGATATCACCCTGGTGTAACTTTATGAAAATCAAAATTTGTCTAAAGTTTGGAACATGTTGGGGACACCAGTCTTTGAAGCTGTTCTTTTTATGGCTCTTCCTCATCTTTCTAACAGCCATTTTTGATTAGGGATGGAGAAGGAATCTATGTATTTTAATTGTATTTTATGTATTTTAAATTTATTTTAATATTTTTGTGATTTTACTGTTTACAATTTTATTATGTACATGTTTGATTTTATTTTTGTAAGCTGCCCTGAGTGCCCTATTATAGGGTAGAAGGGTGGGATAGAAATATTTTAAATAAATAAATAAATAAATGGATTTATACACAGAAGTTGGTGGTTCTGACCCAGTCAAGCTTTGCTCACATTAGAACACCACATGTATCTGGTGCCTGCTTATGTCCAAGCTATTTGTGTACAATTTTTTAAATAACCTGGTTAATTATATGTAATAATAATAATAATAATAACAATAAAATTGTTGTTGCTGCTGTTGTTATTTCATTTCTGAATCCCTTCTTATGAAGCATCTCAAAGCAATTTCACAATACAATAAAACATATATAAAACTACTGCATAAATAAAAAGAGTTAAAACAATTGAATATATAAAAACAATTTCAAATCCAATATAGATAAAGACCGGGATAAAAATATCCACTTAGAAGGCTTGCTGAAAGAGGAAAGTCTTCAACAAACACTGAAAAGAAAACACAGATGGAGCCTGTCTGATATGTAACAGGAGGGAGTCCAAAGGATACGTGCTGCCACACTAAAGGGCCAATTCCCACACCATGCAGAATGGACATCCTGAAAAGATGGTATCTGCAGGTGGCCCTCTCCTATGATATGTATAATAACTTCTTCTGAGGACCTTCCCCAGCCCCCCCCTCTGAGGAAGGCTCGGAGGGTGGTGAGGAGAGGGCCTTTTCAGTTGTGGTTCCCCATCCATGGAAATCTCTCCCCAGTGTGGTCCGTCTGGCACCTTCATTGACATCTTTTCAGCACTAGGTAAAAACTTAACTTTCCCCCAGACATTTGATCGACTGACGTGATGTTTTCTGTTATTAGTATGCTGGGGGTGTTGTTGTTTTATTGGTTTGTTTTTAGAGTATGTTTGTTTTTGTTTTTAACGTTGTTGTAAGTCGCTTGGAGATCTTCAGGTATCAAGCAACTAAATAACAACATCAACAACAATAACAACAACAACAATAAGAGTCAAGCCCCATGCCATACTATATTTCTGCATCATAATTTTACAAGTATATCAATACTAGGGGCTGTGCCCCTGCTTGCTTTAAGAACATAAGAACATAAGAAGAGCCTGCTGGATCAGGCCAGTGGCCGATCTAGTCCAGCATCCTGTTCTCACAGTGGCCAACCAGGTGCCTGGGGGAAGCCCGCAAGCAGGACCCGAGTGCAAGAACACTCTCCCCTCCTGAGGCTTCCGGCAACTGGTTTTCAGAAGCATGCTGCCTCATGCTGCCTCTGACTAGGGTGGCAGAGCACAGCCATCATGGCTAGTAGTCATTGATAGCCCTGTCCTCCATGAATTTGTCTAATCTTCTTTTAAAGCCATCCAAGCTGGTGGCCATTACTGCATCTTGTGGGAGCAAATTCCATAGTTTAACTATGCGCTGAGTAAAGAAGTACTTCCTTTTGTCTGTCCTGAATCTTCCAACATTCAGCTTCTTTGAATGTCCACGAGTTCTAGTATTATGAGAGAGGGAGAAGAACATTTCTCTATCCACTTTCTCAATGCCATGCATAATTTTATACACTTCTATCATGTCTCCTCTGACCCGCCTTTTCTCTAAACTAAAAAGCCCCAAATGCTGCAACCTTTCCTCGTAAGGGAGTCGCTCCATCCCCTTGATCATTCTGGTTGCCCTCTTCTGAACCTTTTCCAACTCTATAATATCCTTTTTGAGATGAGGCGACCAGAACTGTACACAGTATTCCAAATGCGGCCGCACCATAGATTTATACAACGGCATTATGATATCGGCTGTTTTATTTTCAATACCTTCCCTAATTATCGCTAGCATGGAATTTGCCTTTTTCACAGCTGCCACACACTGGGTCGACATTTTCATCGTGCTGTCCACTACAACCCCAAGGTCTCTCTCCTGGTCGGTCACCGCCAGTTCAGACCCCATGAGCGTATATGTGAAATTAAGATTTTTTGCTCCAATATGCATAATTTTACACTTGTTTATATTGAATTGCATTTGCCATTTTTCTGCCCATTCACTCAGTTTGGAGAGGTCTTTTTGGAGCTCTTCGCAATTCCTTTTTGTTTTAACAAGCCTGAACAATTTAGTGTCGTCAGCAAACTTGGCCACTTCACTGCTCACTCCTAATTCTAGGTCATTAATGAACAAGTTGAAAAGTACAGGTCCCAATACCGATCCTTGAGGGACTCCACTTTCTACAGCCCTCCATTGGGAGAACTGTCCGTTGATTCCTACTCTCTGCTTTCTGCTTCTTAACCAATTCCTTATCCACAAGAGGACCTCTCCTCTTATTCCATGACTGCTAAGCTTCCTCAGAAGCCTTTGGTGAGGTACCTTGTCAAACGCTTTTTGAAAGTCTAAGTACACTATGTCCACTGGATCACCTCTATCTATATGCTTGTTGACACTCTCAAAGAATTCTAATAGGTTACTGAGACAGGACTTTCCCTTGCAGAAGCCATGCTGGCTCTGCTTCAGCAAGGCTTGTTCTTCTATGTGCTTAGTTAATCTAGCTTTAATAATACTTTCTACCAGTTTTCCAGGGACAGAAGTTAAGCTAACTGGCCTGTAATTTCCGGGATCCCCTCTGGGTCCCTTTTTGAAGATTGGCGTTACATTTGCCACTTTCCAGTCCTCAGGCACCAACCTCCTGCCACTCCCTCCCTATTAACCTGAACTACCCCTTCCCATCCCAATGCAACTACTAACCTCTCTTTTCACCTTCCCAACCTCTTTTCTTAAGCCACTTGTCTTCTGTTCCAGAGTCCTGCTTTGCACCCATTTTATCTTTATTCCCATGTCCATGCCTCCTCCTCCTCCTTTTGTGCAACTCTCCTTTGCACATAGACCACCCCAATGCTAGCCTCCTGCACCTTCCCCTTCCCACACATTGCAAGCACCCCTTTCACCTTCTAGTCAACTATGAAGCCACAATCTTCTTCTGTGCTGCAGCTTCTTTTGTACCCCGCTTTCATATTCAACCCCATTTCCATACCTCCTCCTCCCCCCTCCTTTTTGCAGCCTCCTTTGCACCCCATTTTACATTACCCTCTTTTCTTCCTCCTCTTCCTCCCTTTTCTCAACTCCCCCTTGTATACAGACCACCCCTATTTCCACGCATTTTCCTCTCCTATTCTGCAGCCCCCCTTTGCATACCCACCACATTTTCACCTTCAGTCCCTTTCTGTACGTCTTCCCCCTTCTTCTCTCAACTGCCTCTTGTATACGGACCCCCTGTTTCCAAGCCTCCCTCCTTCTATTCTTCAGTCTCCTTTGCACACACACATTGTGATAAAATATATCACTGTATCATTGAGACAAATAGAATCTTAAGAGCATGCCTACCAGTTAGTTTGTTCAGTTAGAGAAGGTTAAGTTCAGCTATGGATATTGTACATATATGACTCTCTGCTTGTTAATAAAATACCTGTTCTAAATTACTACACTGAATGAGAGAGAGAGAGAGAGAGAGAGAGAGAGAGAATCTTTGTTGCTCAGAGCCATAGGCTACCACAATTCAGTACTACTACACCGAATCTGGAACTTCATGTTGAAGACAACACATGGTACATGTGAAATATATTGTGTGAAGGCATGAGGCAGCTAGGGAATGGCAGAGGGAGAAGTCTGAGTACAGTGAGAAAGGAGGGATTCTGAAAGGGGGAAATGTGGCTTTTTTAAACTGCAGAGGTTTGAGTGAAGAAGGGATTTAGAGACACTGAGATGAAAATGGTGGTTTTAAACGATGGTGGAAGTTTGAGTGAAGCAGGGACTGAGAGACACTGAGAAGAAAAATTGAGATTTTAAACAATGGCAGAGGTTTGGGTAAAGCAGTGATTGAAGAGCACTAAGGAAAATGGTGGTTTTAAATAACTGGTGAGGTTTGAGAGAAACAGGGACTGGGGTAAACAGAGAGGAAAATTGAGATTTTAAACAATTGCAGAGGTCTGGGTAAAGCAGGGTTTAAAGGGCACTGAGGAAAATGGTTTTAAACAAACAGCAGAGGTTTGAGAATAGTGAGCAGAGGTTTGAATACAGGGAGAAGGGAACTGAGAAAAGGCTCTTTTGTGTTAGATACTGTGTTGTACCCATCTCGGCTATTTGCCATATATATTCCTCCCTCAATATTCCTCCCTGCCCAATCTATTCAGATCTCTTGTTTTAAATCACCACTTTCCCCCTGTTGATGTCCATCCTTTCTCACCCCCATGTCATGACTGTTGCTGTTGTGCAACCTGCCTTCTTCTCTTCTCCCCTACCCCAACCAAACTTTATGCAAATCCAGGACTGTGATGTGGCAGTACAAATCCTCCAGTGGGGTCTGTATGATGACACTCTTACATTTTTATTGTATGTAAGACTAGAGGCTTCTGCCCCGCATGCTTTGTGCACCAACCCCACTACCCAACCCCAGGAACGAGAATCCCAGCACCCCCAATCCCCTATGGCCCCTGCCCCTCCACTGCTGGTTCCTTCGCAGCTCACCTAGGCCCCAATGCTGCTGCCTCATCCCCCATTGCTGCCACCTTGCCTTGCCCGCCTGCCCGCCTGCCTCCCTTCCCTCGCCTTCCTGCTGGCCTGTCTCCCACCTTTGCTTGCTTGCCCCCACCACCTCACCCACCCAGTGCCATCTTGCCTGCCTCCCTTCCTCACCCACATGCTGGCCTTCCTTCCTTGCCTGCCACTGCCACCACCATCATGACCCCACAGCATTTAGAAGGCTGTTGTCACATGGTTACATCATGATTGCAGCATAAGAAAAAAAATATGTATAGACACATAATTTGTATTTTTACACAGGTATATTCACTGTTGTACGTGCTGGATATTTTAGGAAACCTGGTGTGTATATGCAGATAATATTATATGTATAATAATGTATATAGTAATGCAGATAATAGGTGAGAATTGTTCATATTTTTTAGCAGAACTGGAAGGGGGAGAACCTTGTTTCTTGTCGAGATTAAGGAGTGAGATGAGAACTAGAAAAAAAATCAATGAAGATAAGCTCAACATTGAGATTTTCAGAAAATTCCACCCTTAATTTTGATCCTCCCTCACATGGGAGTGAAAGTGAAAACAGGTGCAAAATGGAGCTGTAGAACAGAAGAGGCTTCAGAAAAGAGGTTGGGAAGGTGAAAAGAGAGCTTAGTAGTTGCATGGGATGGGTAGGGACAGAGCTTGGAAGATTACTTTTAAAAAGTAATAAATTACAGTTACAGTTACATGCCCCCCAAAAGTAGTAATTACTGTTACAATTACAATTGCTCTGAAAGTAACTGATTACTTTACTTTTACTCAAAAGTAATTGCTACAATTACATTTTAGTTATTTTTTTTTTTTAAAAAAATTGCCTACAAGGTGCTGGCCTTGGCTGCTGCACATCTAAGTAGCCTAAAACAACATGAAAAATAAGCACACACACAGAGGGTAGTAGAATATATATTTTTTATCCGCAAGATTAACAGAATGGCATAACAGAATCTCACATACCCTCACCCCACCGCCAGCAATGATGATACCCCAACACACATATTTTTGTATATATATGTTGCCTCCAGCTCTTTTCTCCTTCCACTCCTGTCAATTTTTAAACAATTGTTTTCTCCACCCCATCTCACTCTCCATCTCCTCCCACGTTGCCTCCTAAGCACCCACAGAGCATGAAGGAAGAACAATGCTGCACAGAAGCCCAATTTGAAGCACATGATTTTTATTCACAAATCAGAGGAGCAGAAGACTTCCCCTGCTCCCCCCCCCCAGTAATGCGCAAAAGTAATGCTGGAAACATTACAATTACTCCTCAAAAGTAATGAAGTTACTACTCGTTCTATTACCAGCAAAATGTAATGAAGTTACCCACTCGTTACTCAAAAAAGTAATAAATTACAAGTAATTCGTTACTTGTAACTAGTTACTTCCAAGCTCTGGGTAGGGGTAGCTCAACATTGCGATTTCCAGGAAATTCCACCCCTAATTTTGATCCACCTTTTCTGTTGTAAGAATTGGCCCTGAGAATAGGCTGTCCTGGGCTCCTTCTGGGTGGAAGGGTGGGATATAAATTTAATAACTAACAATAATAATAATAACTCAAATGCTTTGTGCTAGATCAAGCCAGGTACAAGCTTCATTTCAGGCTGCCAATAAAGACAGTAAAAATGTTGCTAAGAATAAATCACTCTCTTAGGGACTCTCATACTCCTCTTTATTCTGCATGGCGTGTCTGTGTGGCATAGGAAATGCTTGGCTCCTTTCCTGTCTCAATGAAGCCTCTAATCATTTCATGCCATGTGTTTTAGCACTTGTCTCAACATCTTTCTTGGTCTTGCAAGAAACAAAAATGAGAATTGCGGGGGGAATGTTCAGCAATCTGTCCAAGCCAGACAGTTTATATCTATTCCAGATTATCTCTTAATCATATCCAATATCCAGCATAGAGAAATAATTAAGTGCATATAAATCCTCAAAATTAGCTGCGATCTTACTTCTTAGATACTTAATTGAATCAGTCTTCTATGGAAACGGTGGTCTATAAAAGATACTAGACAGAAATAAAGTAAGTGTAATGCACCTGTTAAAGCTAAGGATCTTCATCATGATTGGAAACCGTATGTTTCTGATCCCAGCTGCTGGAAACTGCAGGAGGGGAGAGTGGTCTTGTGCTGAGGTCCTGCTTGTGGGCTTCCAATAGGCATCTGCTTGTCTGCTGTGAGAACAAGATGATGGACTAGATGGGCCATTGATCCAGCAGGCTGTTCTTATGTTATAGCTTGGTGGTGATTGTAGACCTTAGCAGTGTGGCAAGCAGGATTATTTATTTATTTATATACCACTTAATTGACAAAAACCTCTGCGCGGTTGACGCAAGGCAATATAAAGCATAATTAAAAGTACCGATACAATCAAGCTTTAGAAACAACTTGGGATAACATTTATCAAAATATAAATAACACCAGCAATTTTAAATCAAACATGTCTAATAAAATTTTATATTAAAATTGCATGTTAAAATTACATGCCTGGGTAGGGGCTCGTCTAAACAAAGATGTGTTTAGCAGGCGCTGAAAACAATGCAGTCAAGGTGCTTGCCTAACACAAGGGCTCAGTTTTACAGGGAATGATGGAAATGAAGAGCAATGTCCTTGAGTATGGATGGGAAACTATGAGTGGGGGCAAGAAAGGACTGCAGAATGAAAAAAAGAGAAGAAAAAAGAGATACGGCTAATAATTAAAGGCTTTTGCTGCCTTTTGTCAAATTTTCTCTAGATACCTCCATTAATGATCCTCAGACAGTTAAAGTACAACTTTTTTGCAATTGCCCTAGACAAAGTATCAGTAAGGAACTACAGCACAGGGACCTAGGAAGTTGCCTTAGACTGAGTCAGACTGACAGTGGCTCTCCATGATTTCAGGCAGGGGTCTCTCCCAGCCCTACCTGGAGATGCCAAGGATTGGATCTGGGACCTTCTGCATGCAGAGCAGATGATCTAGGAACATAGGAAGCTATCTTACACTGAGTCAGACCATTGGTCCATCTAGCTCAGGATTGTCCACACTGACTGGCAGCGGCTCTCCAGGATTTCAGGCAGGAATCTCTCCCAGCCCTACCTGGAGATGCCAGGGATTCAACCTGGGACCTTCTGCATGTAGAGCAGATCCTCTGCCACTGAGCCACACAGCCCTTCCCCATAAGGCATGTGAACTGTCTGTTGCAGATCCTTTAAGACTTTATCCTGAAAGTGGGGAATGAGAATCCAGGATTTTGTTTTTGCTTTTCTTTGTCTTTGCTGACCCAAGATGTCTGACCACCTGAGGGACTCAGAGAATGCATTGCCTTTGCTGTATTGAGATCATAATGTTCCTTTTCTAAACAAGAAGAGAAAAAAAGCAACTGGGCTGTATCCAATGTTATTCCAACTCGGAGTGGACCCTTTGAAAGTAATGGACATGATGAACTTAGGTCCATTGATTTCAGTGGCTCTGCTTGAGCAGAATTTTGTTCCTTACAACCCACAGTGTAAGCATTGGTTCACGTTGGGAAACGGCCATGGCTCAGTGGTAGAGCGCCTGCCTTGCATGCAGAAGGTCTCGAGTTCAATTCCCAGCATTTCCAGTTTGGGTTGGGAAAGATCCTGTCTGAAACCTTGGAGAGCTGCTGCCAGTCAGTGTAGACAATACTGAGCTAGATGTGCCAGTGCTCTTTGAAAGCATTTTCCGGTGTTCCTGTGAGGTTCAATCTTACACACAAGTAACTGTGCTCTTTCCTTAGTCCTGTATGTGGGAAAACATCATTTTGAACTGGGTGGTACATGAACCAGCTGCAGCGACTCCTTCCCGGCCCTACCCGGTGATGCCAGAGATTGAAGATGGGACTCTCTGCATGAAAAGCAATGCTCAACCACTGAGCTACACCTCCCCCCCAACATGTTGTGCAGGAGGAGGCATTTCCATAACAGAAGATATATGGCTTTTTCTCCCTCGCTGCTTCATAAGCAAAAGGGCTAGGTGAGATTCAACAGTTCCAAAGAACAGGCTCTCTCTTGGGCAGTGCGGATTCATGACTCGTAATGTCAGCTGGGAGTTTGGGGCAGCTGGTTTTCATTGCTCGGTGAGGTGTGCATGCTTACAGCATCTCCCTCGTGTGCAAGGGAGTAGCCTTTTTCTCTCGTGAACTTGCTTTCTACCAGAAGAGAAAAGAAAAGAAACTTTCCATGCACTATATCGCAGTCCAAAGCCAGGAATTGACTGTTTTGGGGGTTATGGAAATGCAGCTCACGCGGCAGTGTGTGGAGCAATGCGCTGGCTGAGTTACGGGACTGTAAACCTGCCAACCATTGGCAGAGTGTGGTTACGACATGGGCTTGTCAGCATGGTCGAAGACAAGGGTTATTTATATCTTGGGTGTCAGCTCTAGTCATGAGCTGGACAGACAGCTTTATATTGCCTTTGTTACCTGCCTACAAGAAGGACTTAGCTCAGCCAGCCTCTTGATATAGTGCTAATAAATTGTGAGGAGCATTGATGGCTCAGTGCTCTTTTTGCTAATGTGTATGGACACCATGTGCATTTATTTACTTCTTCGTGTTTATCCTCTCCTAGCTCCAAGTTGCTCAGAGCTCACAACAACCCTGGGAGGTAGGTTAGGCCAAGTGATGGTGAGCACTGGCCCAAGGTCACCCAGTGAGCAGGGCTGGATTAAGCTGAGGAGGGCCCCTAGGCTGATTGGTGTTTGGGCCCCCCTATCCCCATGCTTCACCTAACTTTCAGTTGTCTTTTGCGGCACGGTCAGGTTTGCCATCAATCAAGATGGCAGCAGAGGTTTCCCTAAGGAGCTGAAGCGTCTGCTGCCATCTTTGTTGATGGCAGCAATGCACATGTGTAGCAAGCATGCATGCCATCAGCCAAGATGGTGGCAGAGGCTTCAGCCCCTTAAGAAAACCTCGCCCCCCATCTTTATTGATGTCAAATCTGTGCACTGCAAAAAACAACGGAAAGGTAGGTAAAGCAGGGGGATAGCGGGGGGATGGTGGTCCGCGGATGCTTCTGTGGATAGCAGAAGGAGAGTGGAGGGCTCCCTGTAGCTCCATGAGCCCTAGGGCCAGTTCCCCATGGGCCCCCAAGAGCTCCGGGCCCCTAGGCTTCAGCCTACTAAGCCTAATGGATAATCCGGCCCTGCCAGTGAGTGTACTTCATGGCTGAGTGGGGATTTGAACTCTCATCCTCTGAGTAGGACTTTGTTGAATAGAACCCCAGATGTCTCTGAGCACATGACCAGATGAAGAATTTGTCAGCACTGGGGCTCATACATAAATGTATTTATTTATCAACTTTATATCCCAACCTTCCTCCCAGAAGGAGCTTAGGGTGGCAAAATAAATCCTTTGAAATACACATCTACTTCTCCCCCACCCGAAAGGTTTCAACAGGACTCCTCCAGATGACCAGTTTGTTGAGCATTTGTTCTGATTTTCTTGCACAAAGCTTACACAGAGGTTAGGCCAGTGGCCTAATTAGGGCACTGGCTCACCAGCTTCAATCTACCTTCAGCCAGCCCCCACCTGTCTGCCTTGTTACTTACAACCAACCCAGTGGGTGGCCAGCTTCCTCCTCTGTAGACTCACAGTTGCCCTTGTGGTACTCAGCTGGGAGGAGAACTAGAATTATTTGGCTCCACCTGTCCTTGGCCTCATTTCCCTGCCTGCCACTGTACCAGTTCCAATGGGCACCAGCCGCCACTGGGTTAGTCTTTATCGGGTCTTTAATGAGCATTTCTCCTGCCTTGTTTGCAGGGAGGTTATACACAGGTTATACAATGAGCATTCATCTTGATTTTGTCCTGGTTCGCTTGCAAGGTGTTTAATAATTTGTTCACCTAGGGATGTGGGTGAAAATAGATTTTCTTTGCATTTTAATAAGAAACTACCTAATTTGCACCAATATGCAAACACAAACACATTTATCCTTCAAAATTTGCACTTCTCTTAATTTTGCGAAGGAGTTCTCCAACCAAATAATGTGTACAAAAATGCATATCTCAGTGGAAAGTGAGCATAAAAACGAATACATCAGTGAAAATATAATACAAAATGTGTTATAGTAGGGAAAATGTGCACTAAATTGCTGACAAATCTTCATGAGAATTTTCGCTTTAAAAATGATAAATTACTGCAGAAATACGGAGAACCAAATTTAAATCTGGGAAAATGAGAAAATGAGACAGACCAAAATTAACAGATGTTTCCAGCCTCATACTTTTCAATGCAACTTCCCTAACTGCAAAAAGCCTCCTTTTTTAAGTGGATGTGTTGTGCCAGGGTGACAAAGCATTTTGCTTCACTTGAATTGTGCAAACCTAAAGTTTTGGCATACACTTGAATCACTCCTGCAAAATACTGACCTTCTGGATGCAGCCAAATTTAGGAGGAAAAAGGGCTTTTTGTTGTTGCTATTGATCAACCATGGGGAGTCAGAAACCCTTGGTTATCTACTGCAAACCACCCGGAGATCTGTCAATATCTCCTGATCTGTGTTCTGTCCATCCCATGTTGGCTCTGGATTTGCGGTGTCAACTGCAAATGACCAACATTTATTGCCCAGCTCTTTCATACGTCACATGTGCAATATTGTCAGGATGCGTCCTCCGAATAGCTGGTATAACATCATGGCTTAGAATGCAAACTGTGAACCACAATGCCCTTGACTCAACTCTGCTGAGAACATCTTGCATGGTTTTAGGCAAGCCTCTATCTTGCAGCCCTCCATCTGCAGAATGGGGTTAATAATGACTAACCTATCTTACAAGACAGCTGAAGGCATTACTGAGTTAAAAGTTGTGAAGCACCTTGAAAACATGATTCCTTGTTAAATTATTATTAATATCAGGAGTGGTTCTCTGGGCAGAATGAAACTTTTTTTATTTTGGAAAAAGCTGATCTCAGCAAACTGCTTGTGACCACTGAAATGCTGTTAAATGTTAAATGGGTCTTGACCTGACTTGAGCCTGGAGAGGCTTAAATACGGATGGGGAGTCTCAGGCCTGAGGGCCGAATGCAGCCCTCCAAGACTCACTACCAGTCATGGGAACTCTCTTCACAACACGCCCCCTCCCCAGCCGCCACTCCCCAGCCCTGCTCTGAAACCCCTCTGCATGCTTTTGCTGGGTGGAATGGGTCCTTGCGCTCTGATGATGCGTTTTGCTTGTCTGGATGGAGGGCAGAGTGTAGAAACAAGCCTACTGTATAAAAGTAAAATTGGCACTTTTCTTCTGCGCACTTTTCCTTCTGGCCCCACCCACCACTGGCATGTGTCCCGCGGAAGATTCCCCAGAAGGGAAAGTGGCCCTCAGGTTGAAAAAGGTTCCTCACCCTCAGGTTATACCTCTCATATTTATTTATTTCACAAAATGTATATACTGCTTGAATGTAAAGACCCCTAAGTGGCTTACAAAAAAAAAAGATTATCAATAACACAGTTAAAAACAAGTAATTAAAAACACATTTAAAACAAATGAAAACAGCTACTGAAATGCTAATGAAACGCTAACCGCTAATGAAAAGATTAAAACAGATCTACAGCAAAGACAATCTTGGTCTTTGCTCTTCTCCATCTTCAAAATAATAAGAGGCACCTTTTTCTCTCCCCCCCCCATTTTTTTGCACTTTGGAGTGTTCAAGCCTAGGATTATCCTTACATCAACCCAGTACAGTAGGGCAGTATTCAGTCCTGTCAATCCTGACACTGGAGATGGGAGGAGGAAGAATCTGAGAGAAAGTGGGTTGCCTAAGACAACTAAGTGAGAAACAGCGGTGTCGCTAGAGGGAGTGGGGGGGGTGCGGACCTCCGGCACGCACCCTCCCAAGTGCATGGACAGGGGTGGCTGGTTTTGCGTGCGTGCACGTGCGCACATACTCACCACGCGCTCCAGGCTGGTGGTGAAAGGCCCATCCCGGCTTCACCGCCAGCGAACAGGCGCCTGCTGTCAGTCACGCCCACCTGCCTCCGAGAAAGAGTTGGCTGCGCCAACCCGGAGCACTTCTCAGCTCCTTTGCCGGCCAACGGCGCGGGGTGGGGTGGCTCTGGGTGTCACCCCCTTCAGGGTGTCACCCGGGTGCGGTCCGCACCCTGGTAGTGATGCCCCTGGTGAGAAGCAAAGATCAGGGACTTCTGTCAGTCTTTAATATCTCAGACCTAAGTGTGTCTATTCAGAAGGAAATCCTAGGGCTGAGTTTAGGGACAGGGGATAAATTATTTTGAGGCAGACCGACCTCGTTTGCAGTTTCTGAAACAATATGCAAACGGAAACCCAGCCATCCTTCGAAATTCACATTTCTCTGAATTTTGCAGTGCAGATGCAGTTGTCTTCTGCTGCCTGCAACATAGTTCATCTCCTTGGCAAGTGCTGGGGCTCAGTGATGGAGCACATCTTTTGTAAACCAAAGATCTTAGACTGAGTCTCTGGCATCTCCAGGTGGGGTTGGGAAGAGTGTTGTCCGAAACTCTGGAGAGCTGCTGTCACTCAGCACAGGCAATACTGAGCTAGAAGAGCCAATGGACTGACTTGGTATGAGGTGGTTTCCCATGTTCCATGTTCCTAAGTGACGAGCATAAGCCCTACTGAAATGAATGGAGAGTCAGCAATGGTGGTGCCCAATGGCTTGTTTTCCTTAAAGCTCTTTTACAAGCCTGATTAGTCAGGCTTTGCTTCTAAAAGTCATGCATATCTCAGACTCTGAGTCACTGCATGTACTTTATTTTATTTTTTGCTATTTCAAGACCTAAAAAAAAGAGGTGCGCCTTTTTAATCCTTAAAAAAGAAAAGAAATGTGCCATACAATATTTTGCTCCAGAACTGCAGCTGTGAGCAGGTTATAAGGAAGTTTGGGCAAAACCCCGTAAAGTTTTGAGGAAAGGAGGGAAAAGTTATGTGAATTAAAAGGAAAAGAATGAAGATTATGTGTATCCTGGCTCTGGATAAAAGGAGCTACTTCAGAAATGCAGAATGAATTGGAGCATTTGTGTGTGTGTGTGTGTGTGCAAAGTGTTTGTTTGGAGAGTAAACGAGACCCTTTGTGGAGGCTGTTGTGGCACATTCTTTTGGTGGCTGAAGCAAGAATACGAAAAATGAATCATTCAGAGTTATCAGGGGAGAGAGAGATGAGCTATCATTGATAAGATGCCACAACTTTCTAAAAATAGTTTTTTGACTTGCATGACAACCTTGCTCTAAATCTGACCCCATCAGCCCAGCTAGGCTGCCTTGTGCAAGGTATTGGTGCTCATTGGAACAGCTAAGGTCAGACCTATGCCAGAGTTGAAAGTGTCCTTAGGAAAGTGCTGGCACAATGGTACTGTGATCATAAGAACAGAAGAGGAGCCCTGCTAGATTAGGCCAAAGGTCCATTTAGTCCAACATCCTGTTCTCATAGTGGCCAATCAGATGTCTGTGGGAAGCCTGCAAGCAGGACCGTATATATGCATTAAACATTGCTTGGTTGGAGAACTGCATTGCACAATTCAGATACGTGTGAATTTCTACGGATGACTGTGTTTTGGTTCTCATATTATTTTGGAAAGTGTGCAATTGAGAAATTCGGCTTTAAATGCAAACTGAATTGAATTTCTGCCCCCCACCCCTAATGTAAGACCAAGTCTGAGATGTGTCTAAATGAAAATCGTACGTTTAAAAATCAAATCAAATCTCCAATACTTTTTCACTGAACAAACTCCCCAGATATAACAAGTGCTTTCCTTACATATGATTACTTTCAGAGAAGTCAAATACCCCTCTGGTATTTTGAAAGAATGTCTGTTTTACAGGCCTTCAGCAATAACACATTGGCCGCAACTATCAATTATGTTATTTTTGTCCTTGCTAATCATGCTTGGGGAGCAACTGAAATTTTCTTTTAGAGTTAATAAGAAACATTTGCGGCAAATGCAGGGAACTGTGGAGATAAAGCAATTGGCAAGAAATAGTATGTTTAAATACCATAAAGCAGCCAGGATCCAAACAGGTGTGAGATAAAGCAGTATAAATAAACTGCTCTGTATGCAGCACATCACACGCCGCAGCGTTGTGTAAAAAATAAATAAAAATTGCACGAAATAACTTCGCTCCTATCCAGAGGAAAAAATGTAACAAAGCCGTTCCTTGTGTCGGCTAATTAGTTCCAACAGCTGGGAAAACATTTCTCATGTGGAAACTTCAAAAAAAAAAAGTTAAGAGTAGTTCTATAAAAATGAATAACAAAGATGTGGTCAGATATACAAATGCCTCCTGGTAATCCATGATGCAGGTTTCTCCATCTATTTGCCAGAATTCCCTTCAACCACAACCCAAATGATTAAGAAACAACACTGAGTCTCCCCTGCCCCCCCATACTTTTTTCTCTCCCTCCAGGTCTTAAGATGCTCTGTGGTATCTGTCAACTGTCCCAGGCCAAGACATTTTGCTGCTGGGAACTCAAATTTATTTATGATTTACTTATTAAAACATTTCTATACCATGTGCCACATCAGGCTCAAAGCAGTGCAGACATTTTTTTTAAAGTATCCACATTAAAATCAATATAGATTCACAAAATACAGCTAATCATCGGTTGAGGGATCCAGTCGCTGCTGGTGGTTCCAGGTCAATGGGGCAGTGGAGTCCACTCTAGGTTTTAGTTCAAACTTTCAAGGTACTCAATTTTAAGAATGATTGCTTGTTTTAAGAACAGGAGCAATTTAAGAATAAGACCCTCTGAAAAATTCAGCAAGTAAGGTAGGGTAAGTGCACAAAAAGCCTTATCTGGAAGAGGCCCCCAAAGTTTGCTTACTCAAGACTTTCCCTGAATGAAGGTGGATTTTTCATGATCACAAATCACCTTATAATTATTTAAGTGATCCTGGGGAAAAAAGGCAGTATAGTAACATGACCCTTGAATAGTTACATATTAGAATTGTATTATGGGTGGACAAGTTTGTTTTTCAGTTTGAATCTATAACAGAAATACCTGTTGGATGTTGTATCTGGCGCAAGCAGATGCCCAGGATGCAGAACAGTATAGTGACAGGCTAGATGCCAGTTGAAGCAATGAGCCGGACAAGCAATAAGTTTTAAGAGTTACTTTACTGACAATATATCACAAGCTCTCTCTATACAAACTCCTCAACCCCCACACTCTGCAAGTGTCTGCTGGCCCTCTATATAGATAAGGCCAGCTGCCCGAGCCTAGGTTGCATAGCAACGTGTCCTTGAAGATGGCTCGAGCTCTGCCAACTTTCGCTTCTAATCCACGTAGCTCACTTGTGGAAATTTAACCTCTGCTTCCTCGGTTTAATAGCCAACAATCCCCCACCTTAAATTTCCACATTCTGCCAGTTACATTTCTTTTCCATTTACATGTGTTACATTTCATATTTACATTTGCATCATCTGGTTTTACAGCCATTACATTTCATTAGAATCTTAGCATCATTTTTATTACATACATTTATTACAGCAATTATTTATTACTCTTCATGATTTCCATCATCCCACTTTTTCCAGTTACTGAAGTCTATATGTTTAATGGAATTTATTTTAAATCTAACAGGTGGAATACCTTTGGTTGTTCTCTCTGATCTGCGTGGTTGTATTTCTGCCTTAGTGTCTGTGTCTGTGTCAGGCGATTCCTCAGTTTCTCTCTCAGAGCTAGAACTTGATTCACTACTGCTGCCTGTTTCTTCTTGTTTTATTGGTACTGTGTCTGCCTGTTCTTGTTCATTACTAATTTCACTGTTTCCCAACTCCACATATGTTTACACCACAGACCTTTGTTTTGGCATCCAAATTCTGTAATACGTGTTTTCAAATCCCAGCATGTACCCTTTGTCTGCTCTCCTTTGCAGCTTCCCTGTCCTTTTATTTTGGGGAACATGTACCCAGCATTCTGCTCCAAACCTAATCAAATGTTTTAATCTGGGTTTTCTGTCATACAATTTCTGATAAGGAGACATTCCAGTGGCCTTATGGAATATTCTGTTTTGAATGTAAGCTGAATACAGAACACACTCTCCCCAGAAACCTTGTGTTAAAGAGGAGTCACACAGCATTGATCTTATTGAGTCCTGAAGCAACCTGTTCCAGCGTTCAGCTAACCCGTTCTGATGAGGAATATAAGGAGCTGTTAACTCCTGTTTTATCCCTCTTTTATCCAAGTATTCAGTAAAAGAGTGTCCTGAGAACTCTCCTCCTTGATCTGATCTTATTCTCTGTATTTTGACACCAAACTGCACTTCAATTTTTGTAACAAATCTTTTCAGTTTCTCTGCAGCTTCACTTTTAGCTTTTAGTAAATAAACAGTGCAGAATTTTGAAAAATCATCAACTATTGTCAGGAAATATCTTGCACCCCCCTGAGTAGGTTGAAATGGCCCCACTAAATCCACGTGTATTAACTGATAAGGTGCATCAGTACTAGGCATGGCTTCTTTGTTCTTTGCAGACACAACTGCCTTAGTTTGTTTACACACATGGCAGTCTACATATTTACCACAATTTCTTAATGTCACATCTTTACTATTTTCAGTTGCTTTCACCACATTTTGATATCCTATATGTCCCAATTTTCTGTGCCATAAATGTACACAATTATTGTGGGGTTTCTCATTGGCACACATAAGCACATGATTTGTTTGTTTCAAGTGTAGGTAGAACAATGAGTTCTTTACTATCCCTTTCATGAATATTTTGTTCCCTTTCATGACTTGACATGAGCCCCTTTGCAACAACACATTGAACCCCATTCCATTAAGTTTAGAAACTGACATTATGTTACTTTCAACATCTGGAATAAACAGCACATCTGTCATAATCGTATTAATCACTGTACCCCTACTTTTGATCTGTTTCTTAGATCCATCAGCCATTATTACATGATCCTCTACGTCACAAAATGTATGAAACATAGATTTATCTTTGATTATACTATTTGTTGCCCCACTGTCAATTGCCCATAAATCTTTACAGTTATTTCCCTGCTCATTGTTAATACATTGCTTATTCTTACTAGCATAGATCACCTGTACACATGGTTTTCTTCCTCTTTCTCTTCTTCTTGCTTCACAATTCCTTTGTAGATGTTGCCTGGAACCACAAAAATAACATGCCTTTTGTCCATACAGTCTCTCTTGTGCAGCTTTGTTGTTCTGTTTTTCCACGTTGTGTTTAGACTCAGTGTTTTCCTGCTTTGCCATTTCTTGCCTTCTTTGAAATTCTTGTAAAAGTTTGCCTTCTATATAATCCATATTGAGATTTGCATCGTCCATTGCTTCCAAAGAGCTCACCAGACTATCATAACTTGAATCTAGTGAAGCTAATGTGATACACACTTTTTGCGTTTGAGAATGTTCAATTTCACATTCTGACAACTCAGTAAACAGTCTGTTTATTTCCAACAAATGCTCTGACATGGTTGTATCTCCAGATAAGCGCATCTGATACAATCTTCTGGCAAGATATATTTTAGAACTGGCAGTCTTTTTCACATGAATATTTCTTAAAGTTTCCCAGGTTTCCTTTGCCGTTACTGCATCACGCACGTGCAGTAATTGAGAATCATCAATAGCAAGAACAATTAACACCTTTGCCCTCTCATCCAGCCTTCTCCAATCTGCTGGAATAGGCACCCCGACGGGTGGGTCTTCTGCGATAGCTTTCCACAGGTCTTCTTTCACTAGAAAAGCCTGCATTCTCTGTTTCCAAGTGCCATAATTTTTCCCTGTCAGCCTTCCCAAGGGAATCCCGGCCAATAACGTAACAGACATACTTTCACTTTTCACAGTTCACCGCCTTTGTAATTAGAGCTTCTCACCTCTGTCCTTCAGTCAGTTATTCCCATGGCTCTCTCACAGCTTTCAGCTCAGCTTTCGGTTTCTTCCTCTTTCTGCTGTTTTACTCGCTGGTCTGCAATCCTGGCTTTTCTCTGCCGCTTTTCTGCAATCCTCAGCACCAGGTAACCATCAGCACCAGGTAACCATCCTCTGCTACCATTTGTTGGATGTTGTATCTGGCGCAAGCAGATGCCCAGGATGCAGAACAGTATAGTGACAGGCTAGATGCCAGTTGAAGCAATGAGCCGGACAAGCAATAAGTTTTAAGAGTTACTTTACTGACAATATATCATAAGCTCTCTCTATACAAACTCCTCGACCCCCACACTCTGCAAGTGTCTGCTGGCCCTCTATATAGATAAGGCCAGCTGCCCGAGCCTAGGTTGCATAGCAACGTGTCCTTGAAGATGGCTCGAGCTCTGCCAACTTTCGCTTCTAATCCACGTAGCTCACTTGTGGAAATTTAACCTCTGCTTCCTCGGTTTAATAGCCAACAATACCTAATTCAGCATCAAAGCCAAGCTCAGGAGCTCACTATCATTATCAAAGTAGCTCAGTTCATGCAGAATCAGAACACAGGGAAGAGATCATAGGTGAAAAAGGACTGTAGCTATAGGTCAGAGCTTGGAAAAGTTACTTTTTTGAACTACAACTCCCATCAGCCCAGTCCAGTGGCCATTCTGGCCACTGTCCTTCATGAATTTGTCTAATCTTCTTTTAAAGCCATCCAAGCTGGTGGCCATTACTGCATCTTGTGGGAGCAAATTCCATAGTTTAACTATGCGCTGAGTAAAGAAGTACTCCCTTTTGTCTGTCCTGAATCTTCCAACATTCAGCTTCTTTGAATGTCCACGAGTTCTAGTATTATGAGAGAGGGAGAAGAACTTTTCTCTATCCACTTTCTCAATGCCATGCATAATTTTATACACTTCTATCATGTCTCCTCTGACCCGCCTTTTCTCTAAACTAAAAAGCCCCAAATGCTGCAACCTTTCCTCGTAAGGGAGTCGCTCCATCCCCTTGATCATTCTGGTTGCCCTCTTCTGAACCTTTTCCAACTCTATAATATCCTTTTTGAGATGAGGCGACCAGAACTGTACACAGTATTCCAAATGCGGCCGCACCATAGATTTATACAACGGCATTATGATATCGGCTGTTTTATTTTCAATACCTTTCCTAATTATCACTAGCATGGAATTTGCCTTTTTCACAGCTGCCGCACACTGGGTCGACATTTTCATCATGCTGTCCACTACAACCCCGAGGTCTCTCTCCTGGTCGGTCACCGCCAGTTCAGACCCCATGAGCGTATATGTGAAATTAAGATTTTTTGCTCCAATATGCATAATTTTACACTTGTTTATATTGAATTGCATTTGCCATTTTTCCGCCCATTCACTCAGTTTGGAGAGGTCTTTTTGGAGCTCTTCGCAATCCCTTTTTGTTTTAACAACCCTGAACAATTTAGTGTCGTCAGCAAACTTGGCCACTTCACTGCTCACTCCTAATTCTAGGTCATTAATGAACAAGTTGAAAAGTACAGGTCCCAATACCGATCCTTGAGGGACTCCACTTTCTACAGCCCTCCATTGGGAGAACTGTCCGTTTATTCCTACTCTCTGCTTTCTGCTTCTTAACCAATTTCTTATCCACAAGAGGACCTCTCCTCTTATTCCATGACTGCTAAGCTTCCTCAGAAGCCTTTGGTGAGGTACCTTGTCAAACGCTTTTTGAAAGTCTAAGTACACTATGTCCACTGGATCACCTCTATCTATATGCTTGTTGACACTCTCAGAGAATTCTAATAGGTTACTGAGACAGGACTTTCCCTTGCAGAAGCCATGCTGGCTCTGCTTCAGCAAGGCTTGTTCTTCTATGTGCTTAGTTAATCTAGCTTTAATAATACTTTCTACCAGTTTTCCAGGGACAGAAGTTAAGCTAACTGGCCTGTAATTTCCAGGATCCCCTCTGGATCCCTTTTTGAAGATTGGCGTTACATTTGCCACTTTCCAGTCCTCAGGCACGGAGGAGGACCCAAGGGACAAGTTACATATTTTAGTTAGCAGATCAGCAATTTCACATTTGAGTTCTTTGAGAACTCTCGGGTGGATGCCATCCGGGCCCGGTGATTTGTCAGTTTTTATATTGTCCATTAAGCTTAGAACTTCCTCTCTCGTTACCACTATTTGTCTCAGTTCCTCAGAATCCCTTCCTGCAAATGTTAGTTCAGGTTCAGGGATCTGCCCTATATCTTCCACTGTGAAGACAGATGCAAAGAATTCATTTAGCTTCTCTGCAATCTCCTTATCGTTCTTTAGTACACCTTTGACTCCCTTATCATCCAAGGGTCCAATTGTCTCCCTAGATGGTCTCCTGCTTTGAATGTATTTATAGAATTTTTTGTTGTTGGTTTTTATGTTCTTAGCAATGTGCTCCTCAAATTCTTTTTTAGCATCCCTTATTGTCTTCTTGCATTTCTTTTGCCAGAGTTTGTGTTCTTTTTTATTTTCTTCATTTGGACAAGACTTCCATTTTTTGAAGGAAGTCTTTTTGCCTCTAAGAGCTTCCTTGACTTTGCTCGTTAACCATGCTGGCATCTTCTTGGCCCTGGCGGTACCTTTTCTGATCTGCGGTATGCACTCCAGTTGAGCTTCTAATATAGCTTCTAATATATATGTCACCTTCAGCTCTGTTTCCATTTCGCTGCAGTTTGGTTTCTGCCAAATACTATGTTATTTAGGAACACATGAAGCTGCCTTATACTGAGTCAGACCATTGGTCCATCTAACTCAATATTGTTTACACGGACTGGCAGCAGCTCTCCAGGGTTTCAGACAGGGAATCCTTCCCTGCGCTATCTGGAGAGCCCGGGGATTGAACCTGGGACCTTCTGCATGCAAAATAGATGTTGTGCCACTGAGCTGTGGCCCTTCCCTGTATTTCTCTCCCTGTTTGGTAGTTAACGAGTTACATAAGTTACATACTTACATTCATTTCAATGTAAGGAAATATCAAAACAATGTAAAAAAGTCATTAATTATGTCTTTTTTGTGGACTTAAACAACAGCAGCGACAACAACGTGAATGAATACCGATCATATTCACTTGACTGATTTCAGTTCCTGACTGCAGGCAAACACACAAACTGCAGTAGAATGGAACTTCCTTTTCTGTTTTCATCAGAATTATCTAACATCTTTAAAAATGACCATCTGTTACCATGTAGATGCCTGGTTGGCCACCTCCTTTTAATATATATATTAACATTTTGTTAATTCAATAAAAACCTCTGTTTAGTTAATCACAATTACTAATTGTGATTAACCAAACAGAGGTTTTTATTGTATTAACAAAACGTTTCAGCTTCCGCCTTCATCAGCTGCTAACATACCATATATATATATATATAAGATGAAAGAAAGGGTGCTGCAGTGGCCAGTGTTAGTCCTAGTGGGCCTTGGCATGCCCATGCCAGTCCAAGTGCTAACATGGGGTTTGCTTGCTTCTGCAGTCATCATCTTTTACTCTCTGGATCCCGGACTTTGGCCCTGAGATCCAGCTCTAGTTGCACCATTGGGACTTTGCCTAATGGTAGGGCCAGCCTTAGGTTTTTATACAGGGTTAGTAGTGATAGACAAAATGGAGATGGCAATGACAGTGGTGATAGGGGACTGAGGTATGGAGGCAGCAGGTGAACTGAGGCCTTTGAACCTGCCTTGTAAAGATCTTCAGGAGTTTGCATCCAAGGTTTCAGTTTGACTTATTCTGACAAATGTGGGTATTGCATAGTGTCTGAATTGGAAATGATGGTGAGAGAGGGGACCTGGTCTTCGATGGCCCTCATAGCTATTGTTTTGGGGAGGCATGGTTTGGCTCAGTTTGGGGAGGAGTGTGGGGGAGGAGCTTGTGAAGTTAATTTATGGCCCCTTAGTTTCCCTCCATAATTCAGCTCCTGCCATTGCTATTTGAAGTCCTATGCCCAGACCTCAGGGTCCTCTAGATTGCTGTTTTATTGTGGGTATGTTCTGCAAGATATTCTTAGTGGTGGATTGATTCTACTTTGGTTCTCGCTGTGATGCTTCTGCGTTTCTACCACATCATTGCTGTCTGGAGGGGCTATAGTGCAACAAAAGCAGGACAAAAAAATAAACCAGAGCATTTGTGATATACAAAAATTACAGGATTTCAACAGGAAGCTACAGGATATGCACTGATTGATAACAAAGCAGTGTGACTGGCTCAAAACTTTTGCAGGCGTGAACAGGATTGAAAGTGGGATCGCCTATTACTGATAGCATAATGAGCACAAATCATCATGAATGTGCAATTGAAAGGATATCTGGAGAGGTTTCCAATTAGCACCCATTCACCCCCAAAGAGCCATATGGAAGGGAGAAATACATTCTTGTTGGAAATCAGACTTTCCCACTCAACAAAATCCCATTGGTCTCATCAAATCATTTTGCTTCTCTCAAAATTTAACAAATAAGGAAGAACTTCTGAATTTGCTCCAAATTTCACATTAGGGAAACAACAAACAACCAAATAAAAACCTAGGGATATGCAGAACGCTCCAGAGAAATCTTCTCTTTGATCCTTTTGGCTTCCCTCAATATTTCTCAGACGTTTTCTCCTGAGGAAAAATCTCCAAAATTTGCTTTGAGTTAAAAGTCCAGTGGCCATGCAGCTATTAAGGTAACTTAAGTAACTTTACTTGAGTGTGCTGAAGTGATTTGACAGGGAAGGACCATAGGTCAGTGGTAGAGCATCTGCTTTGCATGCAAAAGGTTGCCGGTTCAATCCCCAGTATCTGCAAATAGAGTAAGAAGAGACCTCTGCCTGAAACCCTGCAGACACACTGCCTATGAGTGTAGGCCAAGGGTAGGGAACCTCAGGCCCAAGGCCCAGATGCAGACCTCCAAGCATCTCTTTCTGGACCTTGGAACCCTCCCCAGGCCATACCCTCTACTGGCTGTGCTTTGCACCCTCCTTGGGTGTTTTTGCTTGGCTGGCATGTGTCCTCTAATAATGCCTCTTGCTTCCTTAGAAGAGGGTAGAGAGTAGGGTGTGAATATGGGTAAAAACCTGATTGCTGTACAAAGGTAAAATTTATATTAATTATGCTATTCACGTTTGCCTCTGGCCTGTCACCACCGCTGGCGTGCATTCCCGAGAAGATTGCCCAGAAGGGAATGCAGCCCTCAGGCTGATGAAGGTTCCCCACAGTAATGGCTGGTGGCTCCATGTCAGGGGCCAGTGGAAGCCACTCCATGTGTTAGTCAAAAATTCCAAGGAGTTGTCCAAAGTGCCGTACTGTTTCACCTTGGACAGCTCCTTGAAAGTCTGGACTAAAAACTGGAGTGGATTCCACTGGCCCACTGACATGGAGCCACCAGCCGCCACTGGCTCCCCAACCCTGGTGCAGACACTACTGAGCTAGCTGAGTCAATGCTGTGACTCGGCCTAAGGCAGCTTCCTAGCTCCCTGTTCTTGCTCTCACAACACTGGCTGAATATGCATCATGCCTTTAATGCACAAGACTTCCCCGAAAGAATCCTGGGGACTGTCATTTATCAAGGTGCTAGAAAGTGTAGCTCTGTGAGAGGTAAACTACATTTCCCAGGATTCTTTGGGGGAAGCCATGCTGTGCTTTCAATGTATGTTGTTGATTCCCAGGATTCTTTGGGAGAAGCCATGTGCTTCAAATGTATGATGTACACACAGTGACTGACTTTAGTACGCACAGATTTGTAGGGGCTGGGATGTTTTCCTCAGCTGTTCCTCCAAGGCCCTTGGATCCACATTTGTCCTTGGGAGAGCTGACCAGGAAACTGAAAGATTAAACCCTTGTAGGGTTTCCAATATTCCAGGCACTCATAATAGTTCAGCGGTACAGTGTTTGTACTGTTGGCAGCCCCTTGTCTGAGCAGATACTGAGGGCCAAGGAGAGTTGGAGCAGTCACTTCCGCCTATTCTTTGGGAGTGATATGTGAACTCCATCGTGGTCAGACGCAAGGGTGTGCTTGCTCTGACTTATCTTCCTTTTCTTTCCTCTGCCACTCTTTCCTCTCTTGTTTTTTCCTACAGACAGCCCAAAACGAGAGTTTGGTGCACCAGACTTCAGGAGCCAACCCTCACAGATCCTGATCCATTCTAGACTGAACCTTGGCTGATGTGGGATGGTCTTGGTTCCAGTCTAAAACCTTCTTCAGATGTTACTATCCATGTGTAGGGCTAAATGCATGGGTAGGGCATGGGAGTGCACCTCTTGCCCCTGTCCCATCGAGGCCTATTCAGAGAGCGCCATATCTGCTAAGGAGAAGCTTGCAGGTGCACAGTTGAATGTATGTAGTCTTCTGTATGATTGGGGACTCTGGCATGATCAGGTCTCCCAGTTGCATGGAAGCCTATGTGTGCTGTGCTGTGTGCATTAGGCTTCTTCTTTGCGGATATCACATTCAACATGTGGACATCCAGGGCCCAGGGGTATGTAATGGCAGGGTCAGGGCCAGGAGGTGCAGCCCTGCTCCCTGCCTATGAGTTTAGCCCTGTATTTCATAATGTGCAAAAGGCCCTGTGTGTGGAAGGCAACTTCTAAAGGCTCAGATGATGACACTGGATCAGACTTCTGAGAGGGCTTCATTCCTTGATAGGCAACTTTCCAGGGTTCACATGCAGGACCAGAAGCAAAAGTGAGCCGAGTAATGAACATAATGTGTAACTTTATTTCAGCAGGTTAGTTTCTACACGCATGCACGCACTCCTCTTCCATCCAGGCAAGCAAGAGGCACTATCAAGAGTGGAAGGACACATTCCAGCCGGGCAAAAACACTAAAAGAGAATGTGAAGCAAGGGCGGAGAGGGTATGGCCTGGAGAAAGCCCCAAGAGCCAAACAGAGAGGCCTGGGGGGGCACATTTGGCCCCTGGGCCTGAGGTTCCCCATCATTGCCATTTGGCAAAATATCATCACTGCATGCCAGAGCCCAGAGCTCGGGAGCCTATTGTGGTCCTTTTGCCTGCAAATGGGGCCTGCTCCAGAGCCCCCTCCTTGCACAATTGGAGCCTATAGCTGTGTCTCAGGTCATGACATTAATCAGCACAGGATGCTGTGGTGGGGCTGCTAACCTCTCCAGAGCTTGGAAAAGTTACTTTTTTGAACTACAATTCCCATCAGCCCAATCCAGTGGCCATGCTGGCTGGGGCTGATGGGAGTTGTAGTTCAAAAAAGTAACTTTTCCAAGCTCTGCCTCTACCTGGCTGCAGCATACAGAAATGGAGTGGGGGATGGGTATGGCGGGGAGGTCAACGTGGTGCAAGTGTGCCGCCAGGAGTGCCAGGTTTGCTCTGCCTGCATGTTTGATCTGTGCTGGCCTGACTGGGCCTCTCCCCTTCTCTATCCTCATATGCTGCAGTGACTCAGCGTGTGAGTAGTGCGGCCTCCCTCTGCTGATCGCTAATGTGGCCGTGCGGCGCCTTCAGAGTAGCTGGGAACCATAATGGAACTATTGAAGGCATAGCCTTCATGCTCAGCAGTGCTCATACAGATGTGGGGAGTGCGGGCAGGAAAATAATGCCTGGTCTAGAACCTGCCACCTAAAATACATTTTGTTAAATATAATAATATTATAGGGGAAAGGCTGTGGCTCAGAGGTAGAGCATCTGCTTTGCATGCAGAGGGTCCCAAGTCCTGTCCCCAGTGGCATCTCCAGGTAGAGCTGGGAGAGAACCATGTCTAAAATCCTGGAGAGCCACTGCCTGTCAGTGCAGACAATACTGAGTTTGATGGAAGAATGGTCTGATTCAGTATAAGGCAGCTCTCTATGTTCCTATAGGCCACCTTCAGAGCAGCATCCAAAGATATAACATGAAGTTACTAAACTTAAAATATTGCTGAAGAAGAGTGAAGACATAGAATGCAATAAACTAGGTGATAAGGTGGAAGGCCAGGACTATGATGATGATGATGATTATATCCCCGGCATCTCCAGGTAGGGCTGGGAGAGAATCCTGTCTGAAACCCTGGAGAGCTGCTGCCAGTCAGAGCTAGATGAACCAATGGTCTGAGTCAACATGAGGCAGCTTCCTCTGTTCCTAAGGCCCTCTGGCTGACCACCACGTGCCTAATGGCAGGGGATACGGAACAGCCGCAGATGACGTCTGTAACAGTCAGGCTCACATGCTTTAAGCCTTGACCTTTATGGTCTGGAGGAGAGAATAAGCTCTCCAGGGCGCTTAGAAGTCTGGGGTCCAGCGTATTTAGAATAATAGAGTCTGAGATGGTTTATAGTAATTCTAATACGCTGCCAGAGTCCCTTTATAGCTCCAGGGTTTACAGTTTGCTTTGATTTCAGCCCTGCGTTCTCTTTGTCCAGCCTCAGTGTAATTGCAGCATGCTAATGAAAATTGCAAAAATGTGTCTCGCTTCCCAAAGGCAGCCCAGTCCAAAGTGTTTTTGGCTTCTATGCTCTAAACAAGACACTGATTAGCTAGTAATCAGCCAGTGATTAGCAGAGACAACTGGGTCACTTGGAGTTCAGCCTGTACATTGTTTGCTTCAAGGCAATGGAATGCTACTGCCCCAACCAGACTAACTGATACGATTGGCCACTGTAAACACTGCGCTCGGCATAGTTGTTTTGGAAAATCAATTTGCATCCCAGGAAGGGGATTAAAAAAAACCCCTGAAAGCATGTCTCTTGCTTCCTTTTAGAATGTGGGCTCACAGTGATACTGCAGTATGCATATTCCCAGAACGTTTTGCTTGCACTAAACATCCATTTTATTTTGAGATGAATGTAGACAAATTGAATTGTAAGGGACAGCCATTCAAGTTTTCCTTTTAAAACAAAATTATCATAAACATCTGGCACCAGGTTTGCATAATGCACATCATTCATGTGAGTCTCTGAGTCCACTTCAGCAACACAATATTTTCCCCCATGGAAGTATTTTTGGGATGATTCCTATGGACTCAAATATACGAAGAACACTCCGCAGGGTTGTTGGGCTGTGGGTGGGTGGGGGACGAAAGGAGAGAACTATCCTTGATACCTATCCCTTCCAGTTCCTCTCTTGACCCCTTTGAAAAAAATCCATGTGGATGACCAGTTCCCATAGAATGATAGTTGGGAGGGGCCTATAAGAACATTGAGTCCAACCCCTTGCTCAATGCAGTTCTGATGTAACCTTTCTAGCATAAATGCTCCTTCAGGGGCAGGACTAGATTTAATGTGCTCTAGTCATAAGGCAGAGCTTGGAAAAGTTACTTTTTTGAACTACAACTCCCATCAGCCCCAGCCAGCATGGCCACTGGATTGGGCTGATGGGAGTTGTAGTTCAAAAAAGTAACTTTTCCAAGCTCTGTAAGAGGGTAGGTTTAAATGGAAATTCAGGAGAAACGTATTGGTGGCAACCAATTACCTAGAGGAGTTGTGGATTGTTTTCTCTCTGGAAAGGCTGTGTGGGCCACCACCTTTTGGGAATGCTCTAGGTCTGGATTTTCTGCATCCAGCAAGGAGTTGGACTGGATGGCCGTCAAGGTCTTTCCAACTCTGTGATTCTATGAGAATTATCCCCAGAGGATATACTGTAGGAAGTTGTCTTATACTGAGACAGACCATTAGACTAGCTGAATATTGTCTATACTGATTGGCAGCGGGTCTCCAGGGTTTCAGACAGGGAGTCTTCCCCAACCTTACATGGAGATGATGGACTAGATGCCTTCTGCATGCAAAGCAGTGCTCTGCCACTGAGCTACGGCCCTCCCTTTGGTGGAGGAAAACATTGCCTTGTGGTATTGCATGCACAGAAAATGCTCATTCTCTCTGATGAAATCTCCCTTTCTACATCCCCTGCTTTCTGAACAGGAATATTAACTAAAGCCCTCAAAGCAGCTGACAAAACAACAGTAAACAATAAAATGTCAAATTTAGGAAACAAATCACAAATAAATCACAGCTCCTTTGGGAGGAAGGGCAGGATATAAATTTAATAAATAAATAAAACAAGGAAACAGAGCAGCAGCATTAAAAATATCAGCAGTCTTATATACACTTACTTGGGAGTAAGGTCCATTATAAAAATGCAGGTCGTGGTTTCAGTGGTGCAGCTAAGGCTAGTGTGCCAACTGTGCTCATTCACCTCTGGCCATGGTGACAAATCCCTTCCTAGTTATACCTTGTCTCGACAATATGCCCAGTGTAGGGCTCCTTTGAACAATGTGCAAAAACCTCAGCTGCTACATAATTCCAAAGCCTGCTCACTCTTTTAGTCCTGCCTAGGTCACATCCACACTGCACTTCCAAAGCACATATGTACCACTTTAACAGACATGGCTTCTCCAAAAGAATCATGGGACCTGTTGTTTACCCCTCACAGAGCTACAGTTCCCAGCACCCTTAGCAATATGGTTCCTAGGATTCTTTGGAGGAAGCCATGTGCTTCCAATGTATGGTGTCGATGTGAGCATGCTCTTCAATCACAGAAATGGTGCCTTGTCTCTTGTCTGGGCTACATTCCAGGCCAGGCTTAACCCTGGTGCAGAGCTTGGAAAAGTTACTTTTTTGAACTACATCTCCCATCAGCCCCAGCCAGCATGGCCACTGGATTGGGCTGATGGGAGTTGTAGTTCAAAAAAGTAACTTTTCCAAGCTCTGCCCTGGTGGAAGCTGGTCCATTTGGGCAAACGGAGCACTGCCCCACCAACTCCAATCTGTCCACAGCCAGACCCCACAGCTTTCTTTCTTACATCTAGTCTGGGAGGTAGCACTGCCTATCGGCTTCCTCCTTCTTAGCCTCAGTGTTGCCCTTGTGGCATTCAACAGGGAGGAGGATGGAGACAAAACTAGAATTAGTGGTGTCTGCCTGTCATTGGCCTTGGCTCCATTTACAGCTGCTCCTTGCTTTCAACCCTGCCAGTCCTAATGGGCACCAGCCACCATTGCCTAATCCCCTTCACTGCTGACTTCTTGCAGCTTTCCTAGCCGTTGTGGCTAACTGACCCTGCCACAAACACACATACTGAGTCCTGGACAAATGAATCCATCCAAGAACTAAAGCCCTGAACTCTGTAAAGTCACGGGGTTCCGAGACACAGTGGCATAGTGTACTTCCTAAAAGGGTTTGTGTTTCCTGGCAGTATGTATTTATCAACTATTGGATTTCCTTTCTTCCTGCTTCAGGTGGAGAATCTGCTGTTATTAAAATAAAAAAAGTCTTGGATCGTGCTGCTTAAAATAGCATTTAAACTAGATTTTTGAAAAATGACGACAACTTAAGGCCATGTGATTTCATCAACATCGCCGTTTAAAATATTTATAAAGCACCTATTTCTTTCCTAAGCACTGTACGTATAAGACATGTCAGTCCCAGGTCCCAGGTTCAGTTTGAATTGGGGCTGGCAATTTCAGGAGGAAGTGAAGAACAAAGCCTTGCCCCCTCCCGAAGGTTCTAAATTAATTGGACTCAATCATGTGTTAGTTTGACTCAGAGTAAACCCACTGAAATCAATGGAGATGGCTAACTTAGGCCCATCAATTTCAACAGGTCTGTTTTGAGTGACACTCAGTTGGATATAACCCATTGTATTTGCTGATCCCAACCCGCAAGCCTCACAGAAATCTTTTTCAAGTTGTGTTGCTGCTGTGGGGACTGCTACTGCAACAGCATCCCTCTGTTTCTCCCTCCTGTGTCAGAGGTGGTATGCCTCTGAATACCATGCTGAGAGTCACAAGCAGGAGAGTGCTGCTTCTGATCTTCCCCTGAGCTAAGCCTCCATTTTGTACTTGAAAGGCTATGCTCACTGCATGGTCCCAGGCAATCTGGGATCACATAGTGAAACAGGGTCTGATCTTATGGGTCAGGGAAAATGTGGGCAAAAAGATATGTCTTTACAAGATATCTGAAGCAACTAATGGTTGGTGCTTCACGCACGGTGGAGAGACGGGCGTTCCATAGCACAGGGTCAATGATAGTCATTTTCAAGTCATCACCCTATGATATTCTCTATGGTGAGGTACCATGAATAGGATTTCCCCAGATGATCTAAGTGATCATATACGTCTACGTAGGGGCAGGTGATCTTTCGGGAAATCTGGTCCTGAGTCCCTGGACAACAAATTTAAGCTAAATCTGTAAACAACCAAACAGGAAGGGATGGAGTGCAACTATTAAGTGGTCCACAGACCTTAGATTTTTAGGCCTCTAGGCATGGTCTTGGGCCAGGATGCAGCTGTAGGCCTTGGCTTTTGCCACTCCCATTGCTGTTGAGCTACTGACCCCTATGTGAAGGCAGAAGGTCGTTGCTCTCTCCTCCACTGTGGTCTTTCAACAAATCAATAAATAAAACCCCAAATGGAATAGAACATGGGTTGCCAGTGTGGTACCTGTGGATGCAGTGACATCCTTGAGGTGTTCCTCTGGCACCTATGAAGCCTCTGAGCCTTCCCTTCACTGCCTCCTTGGCCATGAGTTAGTGAGGGTGTTTACCATTTCCTCCCTTGAAAAATACATACATCCGAAAAAGGAAGTTGGAAGAGTGACACTCTTTCTCACTTTCAGCTCTATGTGCTTTTCAAGGCTCAGGTTAATCTGATTGGTCTCACTTTTATCCAAATCCTTTGGAAAGTGGAGTTTGTATACCTACACCTCCTTTCTTTCTGTCTGGGGCTAATCTGTATGTGTGTGTGAGTAACCAGAAGGGATGTTACCCATGGCACTCACTCAAAAATCCAAATGTGCCCCCAGATTTAAAAAGGTTGGGGACCCCTGGGATAGAAAGTTGGGCTCTAGGAATTCTGTTGCCCCTTCACACATCTGAGCAATGTTCAGATGACCACTCCCTTTGTTCTGCAGTACATGAATAACAAGATGCCAGTTCTTCACTTAAAGGAGGCCTGTGGGTATTTAATGTGCCTTGTAGGAACATGTTCAACTAGTTCAACTTCTGTTGTGATAATATAAGCTGCATCTGTTGAATGTATGTATAAAGCCAACAGCTGAACATAAGAAGAGCCTGCTGGATGAGTCCAAAGACCCATCTAGTCCCAGCATCCTGTTCTCACAGTCGCCAACCAGATGCCTATGGAAAGCCTGCAAGCATGACATAAAGGCAACAGCATTATTCCCACCTGTAATTGCCAACAACTGGTAATCAGAGCATAGCCATCGCGGCTAGTAGCTGTAGCTGAAAACAAAGAAGCCTATACCAAAGCCAAAGGCAGCCAATCTGAAGCCAATCTGAGCTGAAGAAGCCAATCTAGCCAAGCTTAGTGCAAGCATTAGAATGTATTCTTCCTGTGTTGACCTCAATGAGGACAGGTGGTCAGCTTGGACAAATGGTGGAGGCAGAATGAATAGAGAAGTGATCCATCAACTGTTAGCCTCTGGACAGCAGAGCCAGCAGGGACATGGGTCATCATGTGGTGTAGTGTGTTGGACAACTTCCACCCAGTCTCAAATCTACCATTCTTGGGCAAGGTGATTGAGCGAGTGGTGGCTAAACAGTTACAGAGACACTTGGATGAAACAGATTATCTAGATCCATTCCAATCGGGTTTCAGGACTTGACATGGAACTGAAACAGCCTTGGTCGCCCTGGTGGATGATATGAGGAGGGCATTGGATAGGGGTGAATATACGTTTCTTGTCCTCTTGGACCTCTCAGCGGCTTTTGATACCGTCGACCATGGTATCCTTTTAGATCGCCTGGAGGGATTAGGAATAGGGGGCATTGTTCTACGATGGCTCCATTCCTATCTCTCAGACAGGCAACAATGAGTAGCATTAGGGGATGAGGTTTCAGACCCTTGGCCTCTCAATTGTGGAGTGCCACAGGGTTCTATCCTCTCCCCTATGCTATTTAACATCTATATAAAGCCACTGGGGGGCATCATCAGGAGATTTGAGTTGCAGTGTCACCAATATGCGGATGACACTCAGCTCTATCTCTTGTTTAAGTCCTCACCAGAGTTGGCTGTGGATACCATGTCCAAGTGCCTGGAATCCGTAAGTGGATGGATGGGAAGGAATAGGCTGAAGCTGAACCCCGATAAGACCGAGGTGTTACTCGTGGGAGATAAGAGAAGGTTGGGGGATATAGACTTGGTGTTGAATGGGGTAAAGTTGCCCCTGAAAGACCAGGTTCGCAGCCTTGGGGTCATTCTTGACTCCCAGCTGTCCATGGAGGCTCAGGTTTCGGCAGTGAGCCGGGCAGCTTGGTATCAACTTCATCTGATACGGAGGCTGCAACCCTACCTTCCTTCCCACCTGCTCCCACGTGTGATACATGCCCTGGTCTCCTCTCACTTAGACTACTGTAATGCGCTCTACGTGGGGTTACCCTTGAAAACGGTCCGGAAATTACAACTGATACAGAATGCGGCGGCTCGTTTGATCAAGAACAGCCGCCGCCGTGACCATGTCACCCCGGTGTTAGAAGATCTACACTGGCTACCAGTTGTTTACCGGACCCAATTCAAGGTGTTGGTACTGACCTTTAAAGCCCTATACGGTTTCGGCCCAGTTTATTTGAAGGAGCGCCTCCAGCATCCCCAATTATGCCGCCTGACGAGATCAGCCACACAAGACCTTCTCTCGGTCCCGCCGGTCAAAAGAGCGAGGCTGGTGCGGACCAGAGAGAGGGCATTTTCGATTGTGGCCCCCACCCTCTGGAATTCCCTTCCTTTCGATCTGCATCATGCCCCCTCCCTGACAGTTTTCCGCCGAGCCTTGAAGACCTGGCTATTCAGGCAGGCCTATGGTATCTCTGGGGTGGGTTAGTTTTAATGTTGTTTTAACTGGAAGAGGGATCTAGATAACTATTGACTGTGGTCCTCTTTGTTTTTTATATTGTATTTTGTTATGTTGTTGTACATCGCCTAGAGTGGCCGTTCACTCGGCCAGATAGGCGACTCAAAAATAAAATTTTATTATTATTATTATAGTGGTTAAGGTGTTGGACTACAACCTGGGAGACCAGGGTTCAAATCCCCACACAGCCATGAAGCTCACTGGGTGACCTTAGGCCAGTCACTGCCTCTCAGCCTCACAGGAAGGCAATGGTAAACCCCCTCTGAATACCGCTTACCATGAAAACCCTATTAATATATCTAAAAAAGATTCATAGGGTCACCATAAGTCAGGATGGACTTGAAGGCAGTCCATTCCCATTTTTTCCATTTAAGTTAGTTACATTCATTAACTTGAATCGATCTACTCTGAGTAACTAGCATTAGTTACCACCCTATGTCCCTATGTCTTCTGCTTTCAATCACATGACATTTTATAGAGTTGCCTCAGCAACCCATTGGGAAGATTTGTTTTATGGCATGAAGGAAATATGAAATAGAAAGATAATTATGATGGCAATCACTCTAAAACAACTAGGAGAGCGTGAACTTGAGCATGTTAACCGAGATTAGAAAAGATCCTTGCCTCGCTTAATAGAGAAAATACATACCTAGATTGGCCAAGTCATTAACAACAGAAGCACCTTTAAATTGAAATAATAAAACCACTGTCATCATAAGGAAGCTTGAGAGAAACCAGGTCAACATATGGTTGCAAGGTGTAATTAAAAACCAGCTTGAAAGGAAGCAACATGTCTTTATAACTTTCAGAAAGCCATTTAAAGAAAGGATGGAACTCTCACTTCAGCCGAGTTGGGTGTGAAATCAACAAGATCACAACAGAAACAAACCTCTGGACTGAATCAGACAAGTACATCGAATATTGTACTTGGCATGCTGATGAAGCTGATAAACGTAGCCATATCTAGCACTGCTTAGAAGACTTTGAGAATACTCAGAATTACATGGCGGGGGGGGGATGCTATAAACAATTTTATTGACGCAAGTGAGATGACCGGTGACTCATGGCAAACCTTTAGCATTTCTTTGAAAGATAGGAAAGTATTGAAATTGTGAAGTTTCACAGAGCTGAATGACTCTAGGGCCCCACCTGCCCTATATAGTGTTTTTAAAGCAGTATCATACCACTTTAAACAGTCATGGCTTCCCCCAAAGGATCCTGGGAACTGTAGTTTGTTAAGAGTGCTGAGGGTTCTTAGAAGTCTCCCATTCCCCTCATAGATCTACACTTTCCAGAGTTCCCCAGAAAGAGGGATGGATGGCTAAACCACGCTGAGAATTGTGGCTGTAGTGGTCCAGAAGCTTCATTCAAGTAACCATTCAAGTAATGCTCTGGAAAGCATGTCTACGGGTTTGGGGTTGAAGTCAGGAGAGGGCACATCCATCCCATTAAATATTCACCTTGATATTTTAATTGTACTACAATTGCTTATTTTATTCCTTTTAATTGCATTTCATTGTATTACAATTTGAATACCATGTAATGCGATAACATACAATACAAAAGAACAAAAATGCAATTAAAATCATACAGCACCTAGCACAGTGTGTTGCATTTGCTATGACAGGCAAAATAGATAAATACAAATAAAAATAAAATAAAGTGGTCCACCAAAACCCTCAGCAATTTTTCAATTGGGGGGGGGGAAGCTTGGGAGCCACTGACCTAAGAGATACATTGCAGCTTTCTATAGAAATCTGAATTTCCAATTTCTTAATATTTTGTTTTGGTATTTATTTTATTTCCTTACATTTGCCTTTCTACTATCATGGAACACTAGCCAGCATCCATGTGGTTCCCAAGCACACACTCGCTTATGGTTCTAGTATTGATTTGTGTATTTTAATGTAGCCGTCCAGTGGAGCTTCTCCATATTGTCTCCAATAAACTGAGTCTGAATCCTTGCAAGATAGAGGCACTCTGGGTTGGTGGTTCCCGAGTTTGGGTAATTGGTCAGTTGCCTGCTTTGGATGGGTCTTACTGCTTCTGAAAGAACAGGATTTTAGTCTGGGGGAGCTCCTGCACCCATCTTTGTCACTAGAGGCCCAGGTGACCTCAGTGGCTAGGAGTGCCTTTTACCAGCATTGGATGGTAAGATAGCTGTGGCCATTTCTGGACCAGGATAGCCTGATAACTGCTGTCCAAGCACTGGTAACCTCCAGGCTGGATTACTGTAAGGCACTCTATGTGGGGCTGCCCTTGAGGTTGGTCCGGAAGCTGCAGCTGGTGCAAAATGTGGCGGCAAGACTGCTAACTGGGACACGGTATTGCCAACATGTCACCCCACTGCTGAAAGAATTGCACTGTCTGCCCATTAGCTACCGTGCTAAGTTCAAGGTTCTAGTTTTGGTGTACAAAGACCTACACAGCTTGGGACCAGGATACTTGAAATATCATCTTATATACCCAGTCAATCACTGCGCTCTGCAGGTGAGGGCATCCTGCAGATATTATCTTATCAGAGGGTCTGTTCTGTACAACATAGGGAGTGGATCTTTAGTGTTGTGGCACCTACCCTTCGGAATTCCCTCGCCTTAAATATTAGATAGGGGCCATCTCTGTTATCTTTTTGGCGCCTCCTGAAGACCTTCCTCTTTCAACAAGCCTTTTAAGCAGAGACCATATCCCACTTTGCATCTGTGTTGGAATTGCTTTTAAGATGTTTTTAAAGTGTTTTCTAAAAAGATGTTTTTAAAGAAGTTTTGTTTTAATATATTTTAATGTCTGTTTTTATGATGTTTTGTAGTGTTTTTAGTGTTTTTGCTTGCCGCCCTGGGCTCCTACTTGAAGGGTGGAATATAATAATAATAATAATAATAATAATAATAATAATAATTTTATTGGCTTGTACCACCTTGGAAACCTTCCGTTTCAATGCCAATTTAATAATAAATAGCAGTAATATCCTAGTGCAGAGGTGAGGAATCTCAAGTCTGGGGGCCAAATATGGCTCTCCAGGCCTCCGTATCTAGCCCTTGGGACTGTCTACAGGCACACACCTCACAGACTGTACCCTGCTTGAGTGTTTTTGCCTAGCTGGAATATGGTCTTGAACTCTGATAATAACTGTTGCTTGCCTGGATGGAAGATGGAGAGGAGCTTGTGAATGTGTATATAGAAACTAGCTTTCTGTACAAAGATAAAAAATTACATTCATTGCTCTGCCCAATTTCCCCTCCAGCCCCACCCACCATTGGCATGTGGCCCCTTGCGGTTGCCCAGAGGAGGACATGGCCCTTGGGCTGAAAGGATGTCCTAGTGCATCCTTTGAATTGAAGGCCACACTGACGCCATACAGTTAAGTCACTGTTAGACCACTTTAACAGTCACGGATACCTTTGAAGAATTCTGGAACTGTAGTTTCTCAAGGTTGCTGGGAAGAGTGGCTCTGTAAGGGCTCTCCTCACAGCTCTCAGCACCTTTAACAAACTACAGTTCCCATGATAGTATGAGAGCTTTAAACTTACGGTGTCAATAATATGACTGAAACATGAGTTGCTCTGAAAATACAGTCTGGGGTGAATGCTGAGGCTCCCCTTCCAAATGGACCTGCTGGTAAGACAGGGCCTACTTACATTTGATTCGGCTCTGGAAATGGCAGCTGGGATGCCACACAGGGCGTTGCCTTAATCTAGGTCAGATGATTGGTCCCCATAGCTCAGTCTTGTCTGTTCTGACCGATAGTGGCTCCCCACCAGGCAGCAGCATAGGGTAAGGCCTGTAACTCAGCATGCAGAAAGCCCCAGGTTCAATCTCTGGCATCTCCAGGTAAGACTCGGAGAGGCTTCCTGTCTGAAATCCTGGAGTGCTGCTGCCAGTCAGTATAGATAATACAAGGTTAGACAGATCAATGGTCCAACTCAGCATAAAGCAGCTTTCTATGTCTCTTGACATTCCTGTGCTACCTGATTCTTTTAATTGGTGATGCCAGGGATTGAAGCTGGAGCCATCTGCATGCAAAGCAATGGCTCCATTGAGCTATTTGGGGGATGCAAATAGTACTGCTTGGGCCCAGATCCAGGATAAGAATCAGCCTATGAGGGCTGTTCCGAGAACAAATGATGCCCCACATGAGGAGCTACCATTTGCTGAACTTTGGATGCTTGTTTTTCTTGCAAGAAAATGTAGTCCATTTCATGACTTGACATGCCAGTTCTGTGTACGATTTATCCCAGTCATATCAGACAATGATTTTTTCATGTCTGGTGCTGATCACAATCGCTTACCGGTGCACTGCTGCTATAAATTTTCCTGCAAATAAAAACACATGCACATGTTAATGCAATACTGGCTATGTCAGACAGTGTTGCCATCTTAACATATAAGACAACCTATTTGTACTATTTGTTTTAGCTGTTGAGTGGATAGTTGAGTAGATCGCCTGTGACAAGCACCCCTGAACTTGATGCCGGATGGGGGACATTTGTGCTTTCCCCTTTAAATTTGGTCATCTCCACAGGTCCAGGATAACAATAGGGACCATACGGCACAATCTGATGCACGTCTTCTCAAAAGGAAGTCCTATTGAGCCCATGAGGGTCATTCCCAGGCAAATGAATATAGGATTGCAATCTTAAGCACCAAATATTTCATTGCTCTGCTCCTTTAGGGAGCATGCCTTACTCCTTGCATTGTGTCAAGTAGGGATAGGCAAATCCATCAGTTTTGGTTTCTGACACTTTTTCATTTTTCCTATCTAAAAATGTTCAGTTCTCCACGTTTCCACATCAGTTTGTGATCTTTTTTTTTTTAAAGTCCTCATGAAAATTCATCAGCATTTTAGTGGGAATTTCTGATGATATACACATTTTTGGATGCATTTTCCCCCAATATACACATTGTTGCAAAGTAACGTTCCCTAATATCATGTCTTTTCCACTAATATATGCATATCTATCCACACATTCCCCTAGTACATGCATTTTTGTACACATGACTTGGCTGCAGGACTGCATTCTGTTTCACCTCTGGATTGGCAGTTCAGAGAAGTGCATATTTTGCTGTTTCAATTTGTGTATTGTTTGGAAAGTTCAAATTAGTTAAGTTCACCTTTAAATTTGAACTGAGTCAATTTTTTCCCTGTTTCAAGGTAGCTTGAACTCATTAAGAGGTACATTAAGCAGAGAGAGACCCTTCAGCTCATGATGGCAGTGTGCTGGTAAAGTAACAGGAGAGTTAACTTGCTGAGAAAAGAAGAGGTAGGATAGAGGGAATGACAGTATGTATTATTTACTACTATTACTACTACTTTATTTATACAAAGTGATGTGTATATTTGTGTACAGTGACCTGTATATTTATTCCCTGTTGGAAATGGGAACTCTTTGTTTCTCTAGGGCTCTAAATTTTGAGCTACAGAATTTTCTGATCACCCTTGGTGAGTATGGGCACAGACATCACCTACATTTGCAAAACCTCAATACCTGATATTTTGCAACCAAGAAAACCATAGGTAGAATGAATTATGCAAACTTTGTTTGATCATCACCCCCCCCAACTGAAACAGCCACTAATATGATTGATTAGATGAGATACAAACTCTTTTTAACGCAACAGAAGCGGCAACAGTTTGGGACAATGCCAGTCATCCAAAGATGCAGAATAGAGCCACAGGGAAATGGTAGAGGGGGAAAAACAGATGACTCTTCTATGACTGGCAGTAAGCAAGCATTAAAGAAAGACTGGGGAACCTGCGACTCCAACCCTCATGAGCCCCAGCCAGAATGGCCAATGGTCAGGGACAGGGCCGGCACCAGACATGACAGGGTCCCTGGAGACTAGCCTGTCATGGGCCTGTGGCACTGTAGCCCAAGACCCCCCATACAGGTGGCACGGGGCTAATAAGCCCACTCATGTGCCCCACTTACCTCTCATGCTGTGTGAATGATGTGCACAGATAGCATGTGCCTGCCATCAACCAAGATGATGGTAGGGGCATCTGTCCCTTAGGGAAATCCTCGCAACCATCTTGGGTGATGGCAGGCATGTGCACATAGTGACCATGGCATTCACACTGACGAGAGAGGTAGGTGGGGTGTGCATGTGGGCTTAATGAAGCCCAAACTGTCTATATTGGGGGGAGTGCCTGGGAGCTCCCTCTCCACGATCCTCAGCAGGGTCAGGCTGCAGGACGCGATGCTGTCATGGATCATGGAACAGAAGCACCACCCTCCTACCCTAAGGTGCTAGCCCTGGTCAGGGATGATGGGAGTTGTAGTCCCACAGCATCTGGAAGGCCATTGATTCCTTATCCTTGCATTAAAGAAAGGAGGGGAAAATAAGTGAAACTTTGAAGAGGGATGTAGTCTAGGCCTTTGAAATCCCTTTGGATGCCTTCTGTCTTCTGGAGATGCCATTCTGTCCTCCCTATTTTACTAAAAGAGATCTGGAAACTTCCTCCCTCTTGTATTTTCTTCACCCACAGCTTTTTAAAAAAATCATGTTTATGTTCTTTCATAGTATAAGTGTCTACCATTTAAACATAAATTAGGCAAGAGAAATATTTTAAAGTAAATAACTAAAATATTATTGCAGGGCAACTTGAACAACAGCAACATGCAGAGATGTACATTATTAAGGAAGATTAAGGAATTTCTCCCAGGAAAAGCGACTGCAGAGTGACCTAATTGAAGTTTTTAACATTCTCAAGGAAACTAGCAGAAATTTGTTCATGTAAATTCTTCATCCTTTATACCTTGTATTCTTTCAAACATTATTCTTAAATAATTTGAACATTGGATGAAGGACTCATCCGCTTTTTGGAAGTTAGTGGCCAGGGGCTGGCCAAAGACCATTGCTAATCTCGATTATTATATTCCTGTGAACTCTTGGGAGTTGTACTTCCATAATATCATAATTTGAACATTATCTTTAAATGAATAAATAAATAAATAGCTTCTTTGAATGTCCACGAGTTCTAGTATCATGAGAGAGGGAGAAAAACATTTCTCTATCCACTTTCTCAATGCCATGCATAATTTTATACACTTCTATCATGTCTCCTCTGACCCGCCTTGTCTCTAAACTAAAAAGCCCCAAATGCTGCAACCTTTCCTCATAAGGGAGTCGCTCCATCCCCTTGATCATTCTGGTTGCCCTCTTCTGAACCTTTTCCAACTCTATAATATCCTTTTTGAGATGAGGCGACCAGAACTGTACACAGTATTCCAAATGCGGCCACACCATAGATTTATACAACAGCATTATGATATCGGCTGTTTTATTTTCAATACCTTTCCTAATTATCACTAGCATGGAATTTGCCTTTTTCACAGCTGCCGCACACTGGGTCGACATTTTCATCGTGCTGTCCACTACAACCCCGAGGTCTCTCTCCTGGTCGGTCACCGCCAGTTCAGACCCCATGAGCGTATATGTGAAATTAAGATTTTTTGCTCCAATATGCATAATTTTACACTTATTTATATTGAATTGCATTTGCCATTTTTCCACCCATTCACTCAGTTTGGAGAGATCTTTTTGGAGCTCTTCGCAATCCTTCTTTGTTTTAACAACCCTGAACAATTTAGTGTCGTCAGCAAACTTGGCCACTTCACTGTTCACTCCTAATTCTAGGTCATTAATGAACAAGTTGAAAAGTATAGGTCCCAATACTGATCCTTGAGGGACCCCACTTTCTACAGCCCTCCATTGGGAGAACTGTCCGTTTATTCCTACTTTCTGCTTTCTGCTTCTTAACCAATTCCTTATCCACAAGAGGACCTCTCCTCTTATTCCATGACTTCTAAGCTTCCTCAGAAGTCTTTGGTGAGGTACCTTGTCAAACGCTTTTTGAAAGTCTAAGTACACTATGTCCACTGGATCACCTCTATCTATATGCTTGTTGACACTATATGCTTGTTGTTTGATAGTGGGTCTGTTTGATTAGTCTGATGATCATCTCAAGCTGGTATCCATTGCCTGGGAAGTATCATAGCCACTATAGTATGGAACTCCCTCTGGAGGACCTAAAGTTCCTCACTCCTGCTTTAGTTGTTTAGAGTAAGATCCCTGAATTAGTCCACCACCCATCCAAGGATCTTTGCTCTCCTAAGAAGAAGGCACAGGGCACAATCCAAAACCATTCAGTGGTGCCACAGTCATAGACCTAATCCAAAGCACCAGCTCTTTAGATTCCTTGCATCTTCATTTGAGGGCAGGGCTCTGGCAGCCTTCAGGCTTTGCTTGGGACTCTGGATATTGCTAGATCAATTTTTTCTGTCCTGGGAGTTCCCCTAGTTCTTCATTCTCTTGTATAGCATCAGATTCTGACCAGCTGTCTGCAATCATCTCTCTGTTACCTAAGACCAATTCCCTGCTACCATATTTTGGTCACCTTCTGGTTCAGGTCACTTACCCAAACTATGACCAGCACCCCAAAGTGGGTTTTTAAGTCTAGCTCAAAAAGGACAGGACCTCATTGAGTAGAAAGATGTGAAAGTTTCTCTTAATAGGTTATGGAGAAGCATAGAGAGCAGGAAGCATAAAGTACTTACACTTCCTGTTTTCCCACATTACACAATGCCTGAAGCAACTCTTGGATCTAAGGCCTTGGAATCAGACTTTAAGATACTCAGATGCTGTAAAATTATTCTAATTAAAAAGAAATGGGGTACAAAGGTGGGGCAGCCAAACTGTCTGTTTGCTTTGATCTCAAACCTTCAGCTCAGCCCAGGGCCAGTTTTCTTTAACTGATGATAATATTGCATAGCAAATCACAAGTGAAGGTGAAACTGACCAGAACTAAGGCAAAATTGGGAAGTTGCTTTTCAAAGGCAGAGGGAAGATGATCAGCTTGGACCCTGGGTATCTCCTTCCAGATAAACAGAGTTTATAGTTTAGATCTTGAGTGTATGGATTTTATGGTATAAGACCATAATGGTTCAAACACAAGGTGAAAAAAAAGATAACAAGTCACAAGGTGTTTGCTATTAGGGGGAATAGACATGCACTAAACTAATGTTTTTTAAAATACCATGTCAGATTTTTCACAAGATAAAATGAGTAGGTTCAAAACAAAATCACTCAGAAATTGTATCTTAAGTAAGACCTTTCAAAAGGCCTTTTGCACATTATGAAATACAGGATGAACAAGTAAAACATGCTCAACTCTTAAAGCTGTGTGACAGTTGTCACAGACAAGTAGTTCTCCCCCACCCCCTCATAAAAGGTTTCTTTTATTCATTAATTTCTCACATTATTCACCATGGCTATCCACAACAGTTTTGCAGAGGTAACAAATACATAAGAATAAAACTATGGATGTGTAAAAAGAGAGAGAGAGAATTGAACAATTGATATATTTAAAAGGTAATATTTATAAAATGGGTATGGAAGACTCCATCTCAACATGCAACCTTGCAAATATGATGGCTTCTCTATGGTTTCTCCAGAAGGAGTTCTGACAGGTTTAGAGCACTGGTTTAATTAATTCAGGGCTGTAGCAAGTATTCTCTCATTTTGCCATTCATTTTGAAAGCAGAACATTTGATGCAGCCAAATTATTGGGGGGGGGGAGATTTATCACCAAACATTCCACTTGTCTCATAGCTGCTTTGTGTCCTTCCCCCCTTTGGCTATTATTTCTGGTTGGAATTTCCCCTTTTCTTCTTGCTTTTGTTGTTTTAAGTCCAGTGGAGGCAAATCAGAGCAAATGGGGCGCTGCCCCACCAACCTCAGTCTGCCCACAGCCAGCCTCCACCTGCCTGCCTACTTACTTACAAGCAATCCAAGGGGTGGCCCTGCCTTTTGCTTCCTCCTCCTTAGTCTTAGCAGTGTTGCTCTTGTCTAATTCAATAGGGAGGAGGAGGAGGAGGGGAACCAAACTAGAATTAGTTGGCTATGCTCACCATTGTCTCTTGCCCCGCCTACAGTTGGGGTCCCTGCCTTTGACCAGTCCTAATGGACACCAGCCACCACCGCTTAAGCCTCATTTGTGTACAGTTCTCTTTAATCCAATGACTGTGATAAACCCATATAATTTATTTATAACTGTCCATTATGTCATCACATCATTATGCCAGCTACACAATCATGGGGATCACCACATCCAGTAGGATCCTGTGGCAGCCTGGGTAAATAAGGTTGAGGGCAAAAAAAGAAGAAGGAAAATTCTATCAATAACAACCACATCACAACAACAGACAAAGGTGCTGAAAAATGGCTGAAAACGGGAGGCACTTTTAGATCAGCTTAGAAGAATTTGTTATTTTGAAACTTTCTTGCTCTGACGCTCACTAACATGGCAACAGAAAGTAGTTCTTTATCTATGAAATCATCTTGAACTTAATGTGTATTGAATTTGATGGGCAAAAATTTAGCTAAAATCAAACTTGACAGTGGACTTCCTGATAGTCCGCATGTTCGCCATCTTTGCGGACTGATACTGAATGCTGTGAGTTTCCACAGCTTTTTCCAACACTGGATTTAAAGCATCAAACTTTGTTTTGCTAATGTGGAACTGACCAGCCTGTGTCTTTGCTGTGCTTAGGTGAAACCAACCAGCCGGTGCCTATGCTTTCCTTAGGTGAAACTGACCAGCCTGCTCTTTGTTTTGCACAGCCCATCTCTTTGCTTTGATAATGTTAAGTTGACCAGCCCATGTCTTTGCTTTGCTAACAAAACTGACCAGCCTGCATCTTTGCTAACTGTGAAACTAACCAGCCAATCTCTTGCTTTCTCCTATGGTAACTGACCAGGTGATGTCTTGGTTTCTTCTAGGGCTGGAAGGAAGGATCCAATGCAATTGGAGAGGAGGAGAAGGGGAGATTAGGTGGGTGTACAGAAGGCAGAGGGAAAGCCACTTTCCTTTCCTTTCTAAAAGGAAAACATGGTTAACAATATCATTATTATTAACATTATCATTTTTTGGAGGAAAAAAGATTGAACAGTAAAAGCAACAGATACAGGAAAATAACTAACACAAAAGGATCCACCAGCCAGTTTGATGGAATGTAAATGAACACGTGCCAAGAAGCGCATCCCACCCATAGTCATGGATAACTTGTCCCATTGATGGGCCTTTAATTCAGCTAACTTAGTCTAGATTCAAGCCATAGTGTCTCTTCTGGTAATGACACATATAGCTCTAACTCAGTCCAGTTCATCATCAGTACACCCATGCATGATGCTGGTCTGGGAGTTGTGTTGCTTAGTTTCTGACTAGGCTGACAATGACAGTGCAGATGTATCTTTAAGGAATGGACATTGTTGGCTTCTCAATCATACATAGGGTTAATTTATGGCTTTTGCTGGAGTCCACTCCCAAGCCACACAGAATCACCAGCAGGCAAGTGCACATACCTCACTAAATGTCTCCCATGTCTGAAATGTTGGTCCCTCTTGCAAGATGTCTGGCCTACAAGAAAAGCCAAGCAAGTCTTATTATAATAGCACAGAATTATTTTGAGTTCAAGGTGAGGCCTGCTCACTAATGAATATAATTCAAATTAATTAAGTAGCCCTTTCACCAGTCGGCCCTTTCACCATGCCTGTCTGGCCGGTTGGATGCCCAGGATGCAGAACATCCCATGCAAGGACTAGAAGGTTGGAGTATTTTCCATTTTTTTCAGACCTGGCTGTCTTGGATGCTGGAGGCGACAGGGGTACAGGATCAGCCTCCAGGATCTCAACCTTGTTCATCTCTGGGAAGTAATTATATTCTGACTGAAGCTAAATTAACAAATACATAATTTGCTAGTTTTAATCCCCTTCTTATTGCAAAAAACCTAGGTAGTAGTACCCATAATGTTGCCTGTCCCATATTAGCTTTTATACCCCCAAGGCCTGATGCATTTTCTTAGTACTTCCATCTTGCATACCCATGTTAGTCTGCTGTAGCACAAACAATAAAGAGGCATTTTTAAACTACAACACCACCCAGCCAATGAATTGGACCAAAAAAGAAAAGAAGAAGAAAAGAGGCCAGCTTGCTACCCAGGAATAATCTATTATAGGACAGACTCAGAATATAAAGCGATAGAACACCTCTTATTGGTAGGGATGGTGCAGAAATTTGATTCAGTTTGGATTTCAAGCTGAATATATCAAATTTACACTTTCCAAAATAACATGAGAACTGAAACACAGACATCTTTCAAAATTTGCACTTATCCGGATTTTGCAATGCAGTTCTCCAACTAAACAATGTTTACAAAAATGAATATTTGAGGGGGAAGTGTGCATAAAATAAATATATTAGTGAAAATAACACACAAATTCAATTCTCCACATTTCTGCAGGAATTTGCCATTTTTAATCAAAAATCTTCATGAAACCTTCAGCATTTTAATGCAAATTTATCCTAATAAGCACATTTTTGTATGCAGTTTTGACTAATATACACATTTTTGCAATTTTCTGTTTTGGTTATACAGTTTTGTATATTGTTCTCACTAAGATATTCATTTCTATGTACTCACTGAGCTTGATGATTGAGCATGGTTTTGAAGCTAGGTCTCCCTAGTCTTAATACAACACTCTAATTGTGACATCATACTGGTCTACCATTTTAATATAGCCTCTTTGATCATTTCCCTCTTTCTTAGCTGATATTTTATGTTTGCAGGTTAGTTTGTTGGCAAGCACTTTGTCCTGCTAAAGCTATTGCATGTATATTCCCATAAGTAGTAACACAAGCCAACTTGGATATTGCTGACCAGGTAACCTATCTGTCCCTAGGCACATGTGTTTGGTAAATATTTTCACTCTCAGACAATAGAGATTTGTATTCTTAAACCTCTGCATTAATCCCACAGACATGGAGACTAGATACTCCCTCCTACTGTGAAATGTATTTTATTCTGCACTCCAGTGTTGATGCTTTACCAAAAATTCAAAGTGTCCTTATCGTCTTCCCACCCCCATCCTAAGACACATTTGTGTGGAAATAAGGCAAAGGAGCTAATTAAGAAATAAAGATTTTGGTCCTTTGCACTTATGCTTGGTTTCCTTTCTAATAAAATATTTAAGCTAAATTGAATTTAACTTTATCTCAATGACTATTTAACCTTAGCAGTCATCAGTGTACTGCAGTTATTTTCAGAGTGTCTTTTTTTAATATAAAGCTTAAACATCTTTGGCATGTCACCAAAACTGTTCTGGCATCCTCTTTTTGACTGTGAGTATATAATTCCAGATTCACCGGTGCAATAGTTTAAAGAAAGCAATTTTACAGTATTTTTCTTTTATAAGAAAACAGATGGAGAAGAACATATCTGCATTTGGGACTTGCTCGGTCTAATTTATTTCTCAGGATAAAGTAAAAGATAACTGTGAGCTTGGCACAAGTCAAATTCCATAATGGTGTTGCTTGCAAATTATATATATTTTTGAGATTACTGTCATGAAGAGAAGTATAGTCACTAAGGCATCCCCTTCCCCCAAGCAGGCTAAACATTTTCCTTCTGCATTTCCAAATGCTGTCTTTCAGAGAGGAGTTACCCCACAAACAGAATTAAATTTAACTTCCTCTCTGTAACTTGCTGCAAAACAAACACAGTTCCTAAAATGACATTTCCATTAGACTTGTGTCTTTTTGTTGTTTTTAATGGAAGAGGGACGGAAAGGACTGTCACACTAGCATATTGTGAAAATGTCATTTGCAGGGGAGAAAAATCCTCACATGCCATTTTAGGGTATCATCCAACTTGTATTTATGCCAGGATGAGGGAAGTTGGGTGTGACGGGCCCTTGGCTGACCCAGCAGGGTCTTAGCTCCACTGGGCTCAGCCAGAAGAAGCCCCTTGCCATGGCTCAGCCGGGGGTCCACTGGACAAGCCCAGCTCGGTGGAAGGGGTGTTACAGGGGCATGTTGGAGGAGGAGCTGAGGGAAGGGACTTACGCAACTTCCAACTCTGTCCTGCCTGAAGTCTAGAAAACCAGGCTCAGACTTGGTGGTGGCTTTTTCTCCTTTTATTAAAGTAATAGATACATCCAAAGCAGTTCGCCTCATTAACTTAATCGATATTTCTAGGAACTTTGCACTGCTCTAACTCTGACTAAGCATGACCTTGCAACTCCAAGATGTTGACTCAGCAACTGAATCCCCCCCCGAGTCCCCTTAAGTAGGCTTGAATCTCTCATGCATATGCAGGCTCCTCCTCAGCTCAGTCTGTTGAACTTCCCACATCAAACACCTCCGAGCGTGGGGTGAAGGTGGTTTGATCTCAGCTTCCATCTCTGATGGGGGGGGGCTGCTAGCTGACCATTCAGGTGGGGGAAGCTAGGCAGTGCTTGGCTGGGAAACGTCTGGAGAGCTGCTACCGTCAGTGAAGATTATACTAAACTAGATGCAGAGCGTGAAAAAGTTACTTTTTTGAACTACAACTCCCATCAGCCCAATCCAGTGGCCATGCTGGCTGTGGCTGATGGGAGTTGTAGTTTAAAAAAATAACTTTTCCAATCTCTGGCTAGATGGAACACTGGTCTGCCGAAGTATAAGGCAGCATCCTGTGCAAACACTGCTTAACTTGCGGATGGAAGCTTTATATATTCCTGGAGTAGTGTCAGAGCTGATGTGGAAGGGAATTAACTACATGGGCATCTGATAATGTATACAGAAGTCTCATGTGGTTCAGTCCTGGACCACTGCCAACTTGGGTGGCCTGTGCCCTCTTTTACAGAGGGCATTCCTCTATTTGAAGGGCTGCCCCACCCGAGTCCAGTTTAAAGATAAAGAATGATAAGGGAGAACAGGGGCAGCCTTGAAGTGATCCATCAACTGTTAGCCTCTGGACAGCAGAGCCAGCAGGGACATGGGTCATCATGTGGTATAGTGGTTAACGTGTTGGACTACAACCTGGGAGACCACGGTTCAAATCCCCACACAGCCATGAAGCTCACTGGGTGACCTTGGGCCAGTCACTGCCTCTCAGCCCCAAAGGAAGGCAATGGTAACCCCCCTCTGAATACCGCTTACCATGAAAACCCTATGCATAGGGTCACCATAAGTTGGAATTGACTTGAAGGCAGTCCATTTCCATTTCATTGAAATTATAATAATTAGCACTTATTCCTTTGCATCTCGGCCTATAAATTAGCAGCTGCAAATTGTAAGCAAGTTGGCATCCTTCGTTGACCTCTTTTTTTTGGCAATGTCAGTGGTCACCTGATTGGCACTCTAGTTTTTAACACCCTTTTGGAGCTGAAGTATGTTCTTCCCTGCTTCATCACCGCATCAGCTTTTATTGGCGACGGCAGTGTTGAATTAATTTATCTCATATATTTTATGATAAACACATCACATTAGAATAATACAAACATTATTGTGCAAATTAACATTGTAGTCCAAATTAATAGTCTGCATTATATTTACCAGGGAGTATGGAAAAAGGTCGTGTAGGAGGAGAGTTGTATTATGGGCCCTGATTAATCATACTTCATTAGTGCAGACAGGAAGCCATAAAACAAAATTACATTTGTGAGTCAATTGCTGAAAGAAGTCAGGCTAGAGAGTTGTACCATAAGAGTAATCCCCTTTCCTCACTACTCCTCCTGCCAATGTAACACCTCAGGAATACTCTATAATTGAAGAAGCAGCTGTAGAAGGGAATGAGATTCAAAGACATAAGGAACTCAAATCTGTTTGGGGAAAAAAACTCCCCTTGTGTCCATTCTAGAGCATTAAGGGGCCAGGTTCATGCATGGAGCTAAGGACAGGTTAGGTTAGGTATTATTAAATTTGTGAATCGCTTCCCATAACAAAAAGTTCAAAAGCGATTTACAACAAGAATAAATACAGTGATAAAAATACATAGACCTAGCCAAAACAAATTCAAAATAGTCAAATATTAACAAAAATCCAATAACTGGTGCTGCCCACATGCCCTGGGAAAACAAAAAAGTCTGTGCCTGGAGCCAAAATGACGTTGTGAGGCAGGCCTCCCTGGGAAGAGCATTTCATAGATAGGCATGGTGAGAGCTAGTGCGGTGTAGTGGTCAGAGTGTCAGACTAGGACCTGGAAGACCAGGGTTCAAATCCTCACTCGACCATGAAGCTCACTGGGTGACCTTAGGTCAACCACAGTCTCTCAGCCTAACATATCTGGATTGTTGTGAGGATAAAATGGAGGAGGAGGGGAACCGTGTATGCCACCTTTAGTTCCTTGGAGGAAAGGTGAAATGTAATAAATAAATAAATGATATAACAGGGGGGACCCTGTTCTTTCATCACCACTCTCTAGCCCTCAGAGGTAGCAAGCAGAGAAAAGGCCTGAGATGATGATTTCAGGGGTCTGGGCAGGTTCATATGGGGAAAGGCGGTACTTTAGGTATAGGGGTCCTGAGCCATTTAAGGCTTTAAAGAACATAACCAGCAATTGAATTGGAAACAAATTGGCAGGCAGTGTAGTCAGGACAGAACCAGTGTTATATGTTCAAGCCTTCTTTCCCAGTTAAAAATCTAGTTGCTGCATTCTGTACAAGCTGCAGAAGTGGTGTGTTGGGTGGGGTGGAGCTGCAGTGCTGGCTTCCTGGCAAGCAGAGTCACTGTTGCTTACTGGGAGGGAGAAGGGGTGGCATCGGAGAGGTCTGTGTGGTGCAAATGTGGGGAAAAGCCAGCTTTTGGAAAACAACCCTCTCTAGTTATCTGGAAGCCATCTTTACACATCCAAGGTGACACGTGAGTGTCCATTTACATGGTTACCTGCCTCTCTAGTTATCTAGAAGTCACCTTTACTCATCCTAGGGGACCATTTAGTGGCCATTTACGAAGCTACATCCCTTTCTAGTTATCTGAAAGGCACCTTTATTCATCCTAGGTGACCAGATGAATGTCCATTTACATGGTTACATGCCTCTCTAGTTATCTGGAAGCCACCTTTACTCATCCTAGGTGACCAGATGAATGGCCTTCTACAAGGCGAATGCCATCATAGCTCTTTAGCTGAAGCTGTTTGGTGCCATGTTGCATTTCATTTCAAAGGTCTTTATTGTGTTCCCTGGTGGTTATCCTTGCAGAAGATCTGTAACTGCTCTCCATCTGATGAACAGGAGAACTTAATAAAAAAAAGTTCAGTGCTTTTTGTTGGTGGTGGTGTTCATGGTTTTAAAGCGACTTGCCTTTTTTCCTTTTTAAAATGTGTCATCATGATATATGGGCATTGCACTCATTGTGGCTTGTCAGGCTAGATCAGGCTGCATCTTGTCACATAGAGAAACAAATGAAGGCAACATGACTGAGTTGCAGATACATATCACGAGCCATTATAAAGTTAATAAAAAACTTTCTTTGATGAAAAGTGTATTTGATGTGCTTTCTGGATGTGCCTCGGATCATGTTGCCTTTCCCCCCAAACAAGTCAGAATCTCCAAATCTTTTGTTCTTCCATTTAAAGCATTTAACTGGTTGAATTCCATGTTGCTGAAGCGTGCACAAAAAGTGCGCTCCCTGCTCCTGACTCGTTCCTTCCACTTTCAGCTCTCCGCTGAATAACATTGTTGTTCAGGATACCACAAAAAAAAAAAAAATCTAATGAAGGTGACATAGTAATAAAAAGTATATGACAATCTTAACATTTATTAATATTAATGAGATTACGAAGGCTTCTTATTCATCTCTGCATTAATTTGTGTGACAATTGGCAGAGGGAGCCTGAGAAAATGAATACATAAGCAGGAAGCAGAGACAGCAGCTCTTTGGAAAGAGTGTAAAAGACGAGCAAACTGGTTTTAGTAGAGGGAAGGACTGATTTATCTCCAGGGTCAGAGGCAATATGTCCTTAAGTACTAGTTGCTGGGGACTACAAATGAGGACAGGGCTGTTGCTAGGGTTGGGAGAGAAATTCAGGGCTTATCCACACAGGAGCCTAACTTGGTACTGAAGACGCTGCTTTTATCATCATAATAGATTTTCAAGGTCCACACTTCTTGCTCAACGGTAGCTTCCAATCCACTGTTTTCCATTCACACAAGTAGGCGGCAGCCTCTCCAGTTGAACAAGGGGAGAGAAGAGTCTAAAAAAGGGGTAGGGGCAAGAGGAGGGAAACTCTGATGGAAACTGTTCCTGTTCCAATGGGGAGCTTCTCACATGGGTGGGATGGGGGCAGAAAAGTTGGAGACCCAAGTTGCTGTCCCTTAATCCACAAGTCCACAGCAAGGACTTTGGCGCTCCACTTGGAAGGCAGCCTTTGGCGGTGGTGGTGCTCCTTCAGAGGGGCACTTTGCAGAACAGTGGGGAGAGCATGTGTGCCTTCATCCACTGGGCAGCTCCCGAGTCCGAGGAAGGGACCCGAGAAGAGAAAGGGAGTGAGCAATGGCATAACAGAGCGTACGTATCTTTGAGGGAGGAGGATAACTCACAGGAGAGCTAGTAGGCAGAGAAAGGGGAACCGCTGAAAGTGAGGATTCATCCACCCACTAAATAAAACATAGAAGCAAAGTGCCTACAAGGAGGAGCACAGCACAGCTGAGATGGTTTTTCCTATCCTTTTTGCATTATTAGCAGATTGGGTTAATATGGATTTAAAGGGAAAAACTGTGTGATAGCTTCTGTTTGCCTGCAATGTCATGTGAACCATGTGAATTAAAACGGGATGCAAGTAGCACCAGACACACAGTAAATCGCCATGTGGATAAGCCCTCAAGTCAGTTTGCATTTAAAGGCTAACCTAATTATTTGGCCCTTTCTGAAACAATATGTGACCCAAAACACAATCATCCTTCAAAATTCACACTTCTCTGAATTTTGCAATGTAGTTTCCCAGCCAAGTAATGGGTAGGATTCAATGCTAGTCTTACTTAGAGTAGACCCAATGAAGTTAATGGGCATGACTAACAGGTTCATTCATTTCAATGGGTCTACCCTGAGTAGGACTCAGTTGAATACCACCCAATGTGTACAAAAATGCATATACTGTACTAGAGTGGCTTCCCATAGTTAGGATTGCTCCCTTAGAAATGTTTATTAACCTCAATGGGTCTACTCTGAGTAGGACTAGCATTGAATGCCACCCATTTTTAATGCTAGCTTCCATTGATGAAACATCTGTCAATTTCTGAGATAAGCATCAATCAGTTTCTGAACTATTAGCCAGCAATCAACCTAACAATGGAGTTGCAACAATATTGTTTCATTAAAACAACAAACTGCTTTGAGTTTAGGAAAATCAGCACCCTAAACAAACAAACTTTTTTACTCTTTCAATCTATGATTTGTAGAATTGAGATAATTTCATCCATTTCTCATAGGCTTTCAGGAGATGTACTTTGTCTCAGGTTCAAGCATTCTAAGATGCTAAACAAATAAGCTCAAAAAAGATATTACAGGGAACTAGATTATATCCTAAGAGAGACAGGCTGTCCCGAGAGAAGGGCTTGGCCTTTGGAAAGTATTTTGGTTCCCACTGCACCTGAACTATGTCGGCCCTTGATAATTGAAGCTTGCAGAAACTTTTGGATGCAGTTAAATAAGTACAATTAGAGTGGATACTTAATGCCTCTTTTGCTTAACATATACAGCTTGTAAAGGTTTGAAATGGCCACAGCCTTCATTTTGCCAGCTGGTTGGCTGGAGACAGATATAAGAGAGATACTCAAGTGGTGTTCTCTTAGGGGAATTTATCATGCTCAATGATTAATTATACCCATAATAATTCCCTCCCATAGCCACAGGCCCAAAGCCGCTATTACTCACAATATAAATACCAGCCTCTTTCTCATAGGCAACTCAAGACACCAAGGAGCCTATATGAGTGAAAAACTCTTGGAAAACTTTCAAGGAGGTTCCCATTCATTCGAGTCTCACATGATAGTCTTGGCCTGCCTAGAAGAGCACCCCAGTCATGGGAAAGGGTTGTGGCTCAGTGGGAGAGCATGTGCATTGCATGCAGAAAGCCCCAGGTTCACATCTCCAGCATTTCCATGGAGGACTAGGAAGAGTTCTTATAATTGCTTCCTGGCAGGTGGGTTGCTGTTGCTTGCTGGGAGGAATGGGGGACCGGGAGGTGATAACAGGGAGGTCAACATGGTGCAAAGACCGGCAGGAGCACCATATTGGCTCAACCAGTGCATTTGCACTGTGCTGACCTCCACACCACCTCACCCCTCCCATCTCTCTCCCGGTAAGCAACAGTAACCCTCTTGCCGGGAAGCTAGCTAGCATAGTGGCTAGAGATGCCAACAGATCCAGCAGCACTGACTGAGAGGGAGAACGTTTGGATATATTCATTGGCACCACATGGCCTTAACCTGGAGGACAGTACCAGCACTACTTAGCTTCTGCAAATGCAGCCCCTCTGAGCATTCCATCCTCAAAGCTCTATAACTGCCACCTTGGTAACAGCATTTGTATGTTAGCAGCTGATGAAGGCGGACGCTGAAACGTTTTGGTATTACAATAAAAACCTCTGTTTTGTTAATCAAAATTACATGTATCTGTGTGTGTGTGTGTGTGTGTGTGTGATATTTATGGTAGAGGTTGGTATTAGGTTATATATGAAAAGTGTTAGTAAAGGAAGGGGGAGTGAGTGAGATGGAATGTGGCTGAATGCTGTGTGTTGATTGGCTGAGAGAATGGGGTGGATGTTTCATATTTGAGAAAATGACAGTTGAGAGACAGGGCACAGACTTGAGACAGATAGGGCTTGAAACTGGGAGACAGTAAGGTAGAAGGGAGGTTAGTGTGCATGTGTAGTGAGGCAGGATTGTACTTATAGTCTTTGAGGAACTTGATGTGTGTACTTTTATGGATTGAAGAACAACAATCTGTCACCACACACTTGAGAACCAAGATAAAAATATTCTTCTTAATTCATATTTCCCTTTTAAATAAATCCGTTTGTTTTCACACACAGCTATGCTAGGAGGTAATTAGATAACATTATCTATGGTGGCAACAAGTTCCTGAAGGGGCAAAACCAAGAGTGTAGTAGTCCAGGGTCTCAGGGGGTCTTAGACCCTTTACTTTTTGGGGACCAGGTCTCAGCAGGGTCCTTATGTAACCAGCAACTTGTGAGCCAAGGAGCATGAAAAGGGAATGTGTTAAATTCAGTTCTCCACATTTCTGCAGCAAGTTACATTTTTTAAAAAAAAAAAATCCTCATGAAAATTCTCCAACATTTTAATGTGAATTGCTGCTAATAAACACTTTATAAGCAGTTTTGACTAATGTACACATTTTTTGCAAGTAGTTTGTTGCCATATAATGCATTTGTTTACTGTATGCTATTTCACTCATTTATTCATTGTTATGTACACTTTTCCCTAACATATGTGTTCTTATAACCATTGGTTGGTTGGTGAACTGCATTGCAAAACTCAAATAAGTGCACATTTTGAAGCATGGCTGTGTTTTGGTTCTCCTGTTGCTTTGGAAAGTGTGAATTTGATCAATTCAACTTGAAATGTCAACTGAATTGAATTTCTTGCCCATCCCTATAAGAGACATCTGCCCCACTCAGGGATTTAACATGCAGGACACGGAATAATGGGCTCAAGTTGCAGGAAGCCAGATTTCGAATGGACATCAGGAAAAACTTCCTAACTGTTAGAGCCATATGACAATGGAACCAATTACCTAGAGAGGTAGTGGGCTCTCTGACACTGGAGGCATTCAAGAGGCAGCTGGATAGCCATCTCTCAGGAATGCTTTGATTTGGATTCCTGCATTGAGCAGGGGGTTGGACTTGATGGCCTTATAGGCCCCTTCCAACTCTACTATTCTATGATTCTATGAACATCTCAAGTCCTAGGAGAGAGGGCAGAAGAACTCAAACATGTGTGCATGCTAACCACATTTTTGAAAACGGCATACCTGGTATGGCCACCAAAGGCCAAACCAGGACATTGTTTACCAGAAACTGGTGCCAGAAAGTGGGGTTTGTCCCTGGTAAATAGGAGACAGCTTGTGCATAAGTGTAAACCCACCCCAGGATGAATTTATCTTCCAGTTCTTCCAGATGTTCTGCCTGAGCAGGACGATTCAAACTCACATCAAATTTCCCTTTAGGCACTATTCTGTGGCAACTATAGGCAAGAAGCTATAATTGCCAAAAAGCTCTGGTTCCAGGAGGTGAGCTTTCTACTGTGGAATCTGCTTTTAGGATCCGGAACCCAGTGGTGCTATTAGGCCCATAGCCAGAAATGTTGTAGCAAGGGGAGGGGTGTCTAAGGCTGTCCTGGGGTGCAGGGAGGCAAATCAAAGCAGAACAGTAAGAACCCAGTGGAGAGAGCTCAATATGTTATTTATCTGTTCATTTGTCACATTGATAAATTGCCCATCCAGAGCCCAGGGCGGTGCACAACAAAAGATTAAAAGCAACTAAATCCATCAAGTAGATAAAACATAAACAGATGACCATAAATACCCAGAAAATAATAAAACCACTAAAGCAATGAAATCACTTGCAGCTATTGGGCATTAGAACAACATCTCAATCTCTCAAAAGCCAGAGTAAACACTGGCATCTTCAGCTGGTGTCTGGATGTAAAGAATGAGGAGTGCAAATGTTGCTGTAGGGAGAGGGTGTTCCAGAATCAGGGGATCACTATATGGGCCCTACCACACAGCCTCAAACCATGAATCCTAGACCACATCTGCACCACACATTTAAAGTATTTAGTTGTTATATGCCTTCAAGTCAATTATGACTTCTGGTGATCCTATGAATCTTTTGGATATATGAATAGGGTTTTCATGGTAAGAGGTATTCAGAGGTGGTTTACCACTGCTTTCCTCTAAGCCTATGGCACCTGGTATTCCCAGGAGATCTCCCATCCAAGTACTAACCAGGCCTAATCCTGCTGAGCTTCTGAAATCAGACTAGATCGGGCATGTTCAGGGTAGTATGGCAGTAGGCTTTAAAGCACTATGATACCACTAACAGTTATGGCTTCCAAAGCAGCATGGGAACTGTAGTTTGTTAAGGATGCTGAGAGTGGCTAAGAGACCCCCTTTCCCTGCACAGAGCAATGATTCCCAGAAATCCCTGCGAAAGGGATTGATTGTTAAACCAATTTGGGAATTGTAGTTCTCTAAGGGGAATATTAATCAGCATTTTAGTGCAAAATTTTCCTAATATATACATGTTTACATGTGATTTTGCCCAATATAACCTTTTGCTAAGCAATTTCCTCTAGTACAATGCATTTTTGTATGATATTTCTACAAATATATGCATTTGTATGCACATTTTACCCATATGCATTTTGTACACATTACTTGGCAGAACGAAGGACTGCATTACAAAATTCAGAGAAGTGTGAATTTCAAAGGTTGACTGTGTTTTGGTTTGCATATTGTTTCAGGAAGTGTGGTTGAGCGAAGTTCACCTTTAAATAAAAACAAACTGAATTTCCTCCCCAACCCTAGTCTGGTCTGATTCAGAAGGGCTCTTCTTACATTCTTAATGTCCCTGAAGAGCCCAGGCTCACATGGTCCTCCATCTCTGTAGCTCTGGGCTCTGGTCCTCTGTGCAGGAGCCTGGGTCCTGCTTAAGAACATAATAGCCTGGCTGAATCAGTCCAAATGCCCATCTAGTCCAGCATCCTGTTCTGACAGTGACTAACCAGATGCTTATGGGACTCCCTCAGGCAGGACCTGAGCGCAAGAGCACTCTCCCCTTCTGCAGTTTCCAGCAATTGGCGTTCAGAAACATACTTTGCCTGACAGTTAAGGCAGAACATAGCCATCAGGGTTAACAGCCATCGATAGTCTTATCTTCTATGAATCTGTCTAATCCTCTTTTAAAGCCAACAAGGTTGGTGGCCATCACTGCCTCCTGTGCAAGCAAATCCCATTGTTTCATTATGCACAGTGTGAAGAAGTACTTTCTTTTGTCTGTCCTGAATCTTCCAACATTCAGCTTCATTATATGCCCATGAATTCTAGTGTTATGAGAGAGAGGAAAACTTTTCTCTGTGCACTTTCTCCACACTGTGTATGATTTTACACACATCTGTCATGTTACCTCTCACTCTCTTTTCTCTAAACTAAAAAGCCTTAAAGGCTGTAACCTTTATTCGTAGGAGAGTTGTTCCGTCCCCTTGATCATTTTGGTTGCCCTTCTCAGGATGGATCCTGGGTCCAAACTGGGAAAGAACCCAACCCTCAGCTGCCAAGAGCATTTGTTTCCATTCCCCAGGAGTAAGATGGCAGCTGGTTTAAGTTTTAAGCAAGACTTCCTTGGCTACCCTCTTTTCATTATATTTGACATGTTGGAGCCTGAGTGTTGTAACAGACTTGTAGCCTATGGCATCAGACAGGGGAGATGAAATTTAGAGCAAACATACACACACAAAAAATGTACACAACATCGAATTGACAGCTTGCTGAGGTAGCTTTTTGTCAGACCAACTCGAGCTCAGTCACCGCATGTTGATGTACAGTAGCTGACTTAGCTTTGTTGTGATGGGATGGGATGAAATCACCATTCAGTGTTCCTAATACCCCATGATTTGCTCTATGGCAAGGGGAGGAGGGAAACCAGTACTAACAGATGCTGCAGCAAACCCTAAGTGCACATGAAGCTAATTTGATTGTATATTCCTGTTCTTTAGACCAGCTTGCTCTGGCCTCCCATCCAAGAACTGATCAGGAGCACACCGCAGCTTCACAACTGGTGCTCCTAGGCTGACCCTCCCTTAGCCAGTGTGTAGGGATGAATTTCTGAGTGACGCCTTTGTAAAAGTGGGAAAACAAAACATCTGCATCAGCACTCTGAGAATGCCAAGGGTCCTTTTCTCTGCCTTTCTACCAAACCTACCCTTGCATATTCTTGATATTTCTTTTCCTTCTGGTTTGAAATGAGAAATGGGGTTATAAGGTGCTTATTCCTATAGTTCATTCGTGGAAAAGTCTCTAAAGCCTTCACTTGGGATGGATCATCCCCATGCCAGCTTTCCCTTAGAATCCAATCACTATAACTGGGGTCCTGGGTCTATGATATTGAATAATTTAACAGGTTAGACTGGGATGGGAAACCTCAGGTCTGGAGGTCAAATAGAACACCTCAGGCCTCTCTCTCTGTCCTTGAGACTCTCCTGAGGCCACACTCTTTCTCTTCAGGCCCCATCCCTTATCAGCCATTCTCTGTGCTCCCCTCTGTTGCTCTTGCATGGCTGGAATGTGTCCTCGAACTGTGATAATGTATCTCACTCATGTGGATGGAGTGATATATATGTAGGGATGGGCGAGAAATTTGATTCAGTTCGCATTTCAAGCCGAATCTATCAAATTCGCACTTCTGAACCCATATGAGAACCAAAACACAGCCATCCTTCAAAAGTCACACTTATCTGAATTGTGCAATGCAGTTTGCCAACCAAACAATGTCTGCGGAAATGCATACGTTAGCGGGAAATGTGCATAAAAAGGAATACATGGGTGAAGATAAAATACAAAAATGCATTCTATGACAAGAAATTGCTTGCTAAAATGTGTACATTAGTCAAGACAGCCTACAAAAATGTGTTTATTAGGAGAAATTTGCACTAAAACGCTGGAGAATTTTCGTGAGGATTTTTTTTTAATTAAAAATTCACAAATTGCTGTAAAAATGTGGAGAACTGAATTTAAAATTGGGGGAACCGAAACTGACAGAACTTTCCATCCCTATGTATATGTAGAAATCTCTGAGCTATACACGGCTTAAATGTAACCCAATGGTGTGAATGAAATTTACTGTGACAAAGTATGATAGTGGGAAAAATAGCTACAGTTCCATAACGCAACAGGTACTGCAGTGTAAAAGGAACATTAGAAACTGGGCCAGACGCGACTTCCGGGAAGGGTGACTTAGCCTGTGCCTGCTTTTGAGACGGGCTCCTGCCTCAAAAGAAGCTTATTCAGATATATCAGTCAGTTTTTTCTTTTTTTTTGACTGATTAAACTTCTCCCGGGTAGGGAGAAACGAAGAGATTAACCTCAAAGCCTATTTTTGTTGGGACGACCAGATCTCATTAATTTATGGGACGAGGTCCAGCCGACGAAGGTGGGACGGATTTTCAACAGCAAGCTCTATCTGATAAAGCGAACGTTCACCTTATCTTCTAAGAGAGAACGCACTAACAGGCAAGCACCCTTCTTTCTATATTTTTCTTTTACTTGACTTAAATTGTTGCTGTTTAAAAGAGATTTGCCAGATTGATCGGTTTTTGACATCTCACTGGGGAGCCGTAACTTCTCTCTGCTACGCACTAATTAATAGCTTATCTCTGTTTTTGTTGCAAAAAGCTGTCCTGGATTTGCATTCTAAAGATACACACAGAAGAGGGATTTCTATTCCAGATTTTTATTTTGAAAAATATTATACTGTTTTGAGACTACTCTCTTTTTGGTCTATTTTATTTTGACGAATCTGTTTCTTGACGATTGCCATTAATTGTTTCGATCCTGGGAACTGCATTTTGTTTACTTAACTATTGGAGAGATAAGGCTGTCTGCTCTGTTTATACTGTGATGTCACCAAGTCTGGAGTATTAACCCAATTGTTGCTGAAATAAGAAGTGGTTTCCCTATATTTTTCTTTTAAAATGGCAATTAAGAAAGTGGCTGAGAATCTGGAAATAACTATGTTTCAGAAAATAATGGATGAGATTGAGATAACGAAAATTGAATTGAGTAAAATGAAGCAGGAGATTAAAGATATAAGGGTCCCTGTGAGAGAGGTGACCCTGGAAGGGGTCCCTGTGAGAGAGGAGACCCCGGAGATTGGAACAGGGGTCCCTGTGAGAGAGGAGACCCTGGAGACTGGAATAGGGGTCCCTGTGAGAGAGGAGATCCCGGAGATTGGAACAAACGTGGAACAGGAACAAGATTTGGAGTCTATGGACTTTAGAAATAAAATCTATTGTTTGGAACTCAATGTTATCTCTGAAGAAATTAATGAAGATTCTAGAGATAAAGTTATCAATGGCATGGATTATCTTTTGGACTGGAATGATGTGATGGAGCCCAATATAGAGAAAATCTATGGAATTAACTGCAGCCATGTGACAATGGAAAAACTTTTAAGAGATGACCCAGTGTATTTTGAAAAAAAGAACAGAGATATGATTTTACAGCAGTATTTCAGCAACCTATTCAGAATGGATGGCAAGAAAATATTTGGGATAGAGGTAATTCCCATCAGACTCTTACTATATGACTATGGCTTTGACAGCAAGATTATTATGGAATACTGATAATGGAAGATTGGATATTGAAATTACTGGACTTAACAAGACTACTGAAGATGGAAGATGGAAAATGGAACTAATAGAGATAATAGAACAATGGCTACTGAAATTACTGAACCTAACAGATTCTGATGTGATGGATTAATTGAAATGTTTATTTTGACTATGGTTATGACAATAAGATTTTCATAATTAGTAATGAGATGGATTAATCGATATGCTTATCTGGAAAAAAAAATTGATAGATATATTTCTTAAAGAATTGAAATCTCTCTTTGACTTTTTGTGGAAAGAATAAAGTAATGTTTATGAGATTTGATGATTAAGTAAGATAACTACTGGAGGAAAGTGATTTTATAATATGACTTAAGAGACAGGATTGCTATATATTATAGACTTATAACTGATTTGATCTTTGACAAATGGGAAGTCAATATTTTACTCTTTATTTTTTATTTTTTTTTTCTTTTTTTCTTTTTGTTTAACTATTTTTGATTTTGTTTTTTGTCTTTGAATGTTTTATGATTTTGTCTTGTATGTTTTATGAAAATTTGAATAAAAATTATTGAAAAAAAAAAAAAAAGAAACTGGGCCAGACGCACTAGCATTATAACCAGTAAAATGAATGCAATAAACCTTACTCTTTCTCTTCTTAGCTCTTGAATATCTTTCTTCTTTTTTGATATCTCCTTCTCCTATTTCAAAAAGTCCCGTTGCAGAAATGTGGCATGGGGGATGACACTGAGTCTAAAGTTTGTCACCACAAGCATCCAGAATAAACTTGTCAAGCATCTGGACCATGGCAAGATAAGAGGAAAAGTTGGATACTGAAAAAACAAGTGTGTCTTCACCATAACTTTGCTACCTTTGCATTCAAGTGCTGACATCAAGAAGGAACCAGTGTATACATTAAACTAGAGGTGGGGACCTTGTGGCCCTCCAAATGTTGCTGGATTCCATCTCTCACAAACCCCAAGCATGGGCAACAGTCAGCACTGGTGTAAACTGTAGTCCAACATCTGGAGAGCCACAGTTGCTCCACCCTTGTCTCAATCTAATCGCACAGTCCAGAGGAGAGATGAAGAAGAAAATGTCCACTCCCATCAGAGATGAGAATCACCTTGGACCCTGGAAAAAGGAAGTTGTCTCTATGAGCTAAACTATGGCATTGCTATGCAACGATTGCAGCTGAGGTGAAGAGACACCACTGAAATGAACAAATCAAGTTGCTGTCTCTTGGGATAAATTTAACAGGCAAATCAATTAAATATAACTCAGGGAGACCTCAGAGAATATCAGTGAGCTGCCTCTGCAATTCATAAGTGATGATCAGGGGAAGATTTTCTTGCCGCTCTTTCCCATGGAGCTTTGACAATTGTGAGGTGCATATACTAAGCTGCATTTATGAGCCATGGCCCTGTGGTTTAATAATCCACGAGTAATGCCTTCCCTCAAAGGATGGGAACCATCTTTGCATTTTGTCCCTGCCACTTTTAATTGATCAGATTTACATTTTGTAATTTAATTACACTTTTAATTTAATGTTTAAAAGGTTCCTATGCACCACCCAACAATATTGACTGTTGAGTATCTTAAGGTAAGAGGAGACAAGAGAAGAAACATAAAGGAGTAATTTGCCTGTAAGTGTGTAGACAGAGGACCATATAATACTATGGGGAACCACAGCTAGTCTCGATAATACTCAATGAGTATTACTCATGTCTTTGCTTCCCCCGTTTATGAAATCCAGCCATTTTCCACGTAACATATGAGGAGATATGAGTATGCATGGAATGAACTAGTTCAGCTTAAAGAAGTTCACACTGAATTAGTTCATAAATCTCTGAATTACACCTGAAAGTAGTCCCTATAATTGCTGAGTGAACTGAGCATGGGGTAGAACTTTGAATGATTTCTTGTTCCTTTTCTTACTTTTTTTTTTTTACTTTTTAGACTCCTTGGAGTCCTTGGGCCCTTAAGCTTAAAGATCATAAGAGTTGGGAAAAATAAATTAAAACAATCCACATTCCACTGTGTTTTTGTTTTGTTTTGTTAGTCTTCTGAAGTATATGTTACACTTCAACACAGCAGCTTATAACATTCTGAAGGCTGAAGAAATCTTCTGAAGATCATTTGGATGTGCTTGGAGTGAACTGTGACTTGAAATGGAACCAGACTAGTTTGTTTTGTAAAGGGATGAATGTGAACTGGAACTAGTTCTTTTTTGGCCATGTTGACTTTGAACTAGAATTATATCCTTTTAAAAGTGAACTTTCCAAGCTCTGGAATGGGCAATTGGGTGGGTGGGTCACTGGGATTGCATTCACTGGATCCGCTCCGGCATGCACATGTTCATCTGAAGCTGTGAGCAGAGCCTGCACCAGAGCAGGCCCTACCACTAGTCAGAATGAATCAGCCCCTCAGGTGGCAAATGCCGGGGAGAGCAGTGATGTTGCAGTATAGAACTATGTGTGCCATGCAGCCTGACCTGTGCCCCTTAAGCTAGCTTTCTGTCCTCAGGTGCAAGTAGACAAAACTGTTTTCTCACCAGAACTGAAGATAAAATATATGCTGATAGCGACATATTGGAAATATTTAGAAGGTGTAAGGAAACAAAGAAAGATGGTATGACCAATCCATAGAAGAGAAATTAACCTATAAGTTCAGACTAAGCAGAGGCCAAATTTAAAAAAAACCTATCTTCTCTGACTATTTAGCAAAACTTTGTTTTTCATGTAAAAGCTGAACACAATGTCTGCATGATTCCAGCATGATGCTCCAACATCTATAACTTGTAACCACTTTCCAGTACTGCACAAAGAATATGGATGGTAAATCTGATCAGAGCTTGGAAAAGTTACTTTTTTTGAACTACAACTCCCACCAGCTCATTCCAGTGGCCATGCTGACTGGGGCTGATGGGAGTTGTAGTTTAAAAAAGTAACTTTTCCAAGCTCTGAATCTGATCCTCCAAAATGGAAATGGACTGCCTTTGACTCCGACTTATGGCGACCCTATGAATAGGGTTTTCATGGTAAGTGGTATTCAGAGGTGGTTTACCATTGCCTTCCTCTGAGGCTGAGAGGCAGTGACTGGCCCAAGGTCACCCACTGAGCTTCATGGCTGTGTGGGGATTTGAACCCTGGTCTCCCAGGTCATAGTCCAACACAAAAGACCTCTAAATACCCAGGTACAAAGATAAAGGCATACTACTTATGAACTCTCATTGATACTTTGGGCCCTGGGGACTCATCTTTAATGCTTTAGTTTGTGAATGTTTGTTTTGTAATGTCTGAATTATTGTTCAAATGTATACAAAGGACATTCATTGTCTTTTTCTTTTGTGCATTCTGTTATCTCATTTTATTAATTAAATAAAAATATGAAAAAGAAAGATGAAAGGCTAAAATTCAACTGCCAGTCTGGTTGGGTTTGTACATTGGTTGTCTACCCATCAAAAAAGAAGAAGAAAAGCAGTATGTAAACAAACCATACGATACCATAATAGGGATGGGATCTGTTGGCTGGTGCTGCTTTGAAAGCATTCCAGTGACCTGATAGGCAGTATTGATTTGTGTTTGCTCTTTGTCTGCTATCCGTTGCTTTTATTTGGTCCATTTTTTTTCTCCCCAAAATATCGATATTAACATTGATAAAGGAAAGAAAGAAGTTTTCACTGAGGCTGGTTAGTTTCACATTAGTAAGCAGAGACTGTCGCCCCCATCCCCCACCCTGGTCAGTAAGCCTAGAGAGTCCTTAACATGGAAAGAACTCTCTAGCCTTGCCTTTTAATAATTTAATGGGTTAACACTACAGAGATTAGAAGGTAATCCTAGAGAGTACTTAACATAGCTTGCCTTTTAATCTCTATTACACCTGGCTTGCTTCCTACCTGCTTGGAGCTTGGATAATTCAAGTGGAGGGGTGGGAGAGAGAGAGACGCATGTACTGCTGTGCTGTGAGTAACAATATATTCATGGGAAAAGATGAGGAGGGAAATCCAGTGTCAAAAGAAAGCCACTGAAATTCGGAGTAATCAGGATCACTCCTCAAAGATGAAGAATATGTGGACCACTGAAAAATCTAGTGTTAAATCCAAATTCAGCTGAATTCTCGCCCATACCATATGATACCATGCCATGCCATACCATACCATAACACAGCTTTAAAGCACATTTAAAACACATGGCTCCCTCCAAAGAATCCTGGAAAATGACACACATAGCTTCCATTAAAGAATCCTGGAAACTGAAGTTTACCCCTCATAGAACTAAATTCCCAGCACCCTTAACAAATTACAATTCCCAGGATTCTTGGGGGAAGTCATGTACTTTACATGTACTTTAAATGCATGGTGGGTATGTAGCCGTGGGATGAAGAGGGGGCACCCTCTTGCTCTAAACCTCTAGCAGCAAAATGTTCTGGCTGCCCAGCTATTCACATATAAGCTGTATGAGTGTAGGCCCCTCTCTGGGCAATTGGGACTATCCCTATCTATGTGTACACATTCCCATAGATGTCACATGATCAGGGCTACTTATTATCCAATAGGTAGTAAAATATTTATCACCATCAGGTCACAGGGCCACCCTTAATTGCCTCAATGGACATTTTTTCTAGGAACAGTACATTTTGGGATCATTGAACATCAATCTGCAGAGTGTTGTTCATTTTTAAACTTTATTTTCAAGCTTTGTTGCATTTTGTGAAGCTTTGTCCCTCAGAGTTATTCCTTTGCTGAAATAAGAAGTCAGGGCATGATCATTACCCATAGAGTTGTGCAAGAATAATTGTCATATCGTTTTGTTACTCCATTGATTTTTGTGATTAAAGATCTCATTTGTTTTGTTAGTCATTTGTAAAACTGCATTCACATCTTTTATCCAAAGGAAGCCCATGTGGTGACTGCTAGGTGCTGTTGGACTACAACTCCCATCAGCCCCAGCCAGTATAGTCAATTGTCAAGAATGATGGGAGATGTAGTTCAACAACATCTGGAGTGCACTGCATTGCCAACCTCTGCTTTGATCATTCATTTAAATATTTATTCTATTGCTCATTCTTGTAAGTTTTCATTTTCCCTATTATTTTTGTACTTGAACTTTCAAATTTATTATTTAAAAAGCACAGTCAGGTAGACAGAAGCAAGTATAAATTAGGAGTGGGGAACCTATGGCCTTCTAGATGTTGTTGGATTCCAAATCCCATCAGCCCCTGCCATGGTGTCTGATAGTCAGAGATAAGGGGAGCTATAGTCCAACAACATCTGGACAGCCACAGGTTGTTCCCCATTCCTTGTCTAAATAATCACCACAGAAGAGACAAACAGAGTTTAAATGCATTATTATAAATCTGAAGGCTGCAATCGTATATACTCTTACCTGGGAGCAACGATGGAAGAGAAACTTATACGAGTTGCATTTTAATGCAAATTTAGCTAATTTGCACTTCACAAATCAATACATGAATTGAAACAACTATCCTTCAAAATTTGCGCTTCTCATAATTTTGTAATGCAGTACCTCAATCACAAATGCATACAAAAAAGGATACATTGGAGAAATGTGTGCACAAAAAATGTTTAGATTAGTAAACAAAATGCACAAAAGTGATTTGTATTGGGAGAATTGCTGTACAAAAATGCATATATTATGAAGAATGGTGTAGGAAATTGTGTACATCAGGTGAAATGCACATGGACGTGCATGCTGATTTTTATGTGAACTTTTAGAAATATTGCAAACTGATGTGGAAATGGGGAGAGCTGATGTATCCATCCCTACCTGGGAATAAGTCTGGTTGAACTCATTGGGGTTTGCTTCTGAAAAGACAACACTTAAGCCACTTTGTGCATTTGGAAATAATTGATTTGGTTTACAAAAGTTAATAATTTTCAGCTTAATTTTTAAATTTAATTTGCAATCAGGCAGGAAGGAGAAGGGATACTTCGTTCTCCACAGTGTTTCTTTTCTGTTGTTTTTTTCCCAGGCAGGGGGTGAGTGGAGTGTGTGTGTGTGGAGTTACTGAGTTGTCAGACTCAGCAATTAAGTATGTTTTCAAACCTCTCATCATCCAAATTTCTCCCTGGATCTAAACCTTCCAGTCTTGCTTCTAAAATGGCAGTGAAGAATACAGAATTCTTCAGAATTCTGTTGTTGTTTTTTATAACACACACACCCCAGAAAAAAATGTGCAAAGCATCCTCGCGCAGGTCATTTGCTGCAGATTACAGTTGTTTTTTCAATTCCTTCTTTTTTGCCCGGCTTTACTTTCCCAGGGCACATATGCAGGTTGCTTTTCTTTACTTTTTAAAATTTATCTTGAATGTATACCCACCTAATCTTTTTTTAAAAAAACAAGCAGTTTACAATCCACAACCCAAAATCCATAATCTATAACCATAAAACCCCCATTACAATCACAAATATCACAAACATTAAGAAATCACAAATATTTATTTGTTGCACTAATATCCCACCTTTTCTCCAAGGAGCTCAAGATGGCGTACATGGTCCCCAGTTAATTGCCATTTAAAACCCTGTGAGATAGGTTAGGCTGGGAGGCAGTGACTGGCCTAAGGTTGCCCAGTGCGCTTCATGGCTGAGTTGGGATTTGAACCCTGGCCTCCCAGGTCCTCATCCTACTCTCTAACCACTACACCACACTGGCTTAATGAATATCAAAGCCAAGCCCATATTACAAAATCTCCCGATTGAAACAGAGACATAGAAACAAAGATCAGAGGTGCCTTCTTTATCCATCTTTAGGTGTCAGGCAAAGACCTTCCTTTTCACTTAGGCCTTTGGCCCTTGATGTGGGCTGCCCTAGCTATTCATTTTTGTTTGAGTCTTAATTTTTTATATTGTATGCTTATAAATCTGTTTTATATTGTATGTTCTTTAAATCTGTTGTAAGTTGCTTAGAGACCATGGGGTATGAGGTGATTAACAAATGAAATAAATACTAATAAGATAATAATTTAAAAAGAGGAAATGCATCACCAAAACAAAGGACACAGATTTTGTGTGTGCTAATTTATATTACAGATGTAAATTTAGAAACAATTACGGTAATTTAAATAGTAATCTAATACATGCCACTCTGGTGCAGAAGACTGTGACCAGGTGACCTGCTTAGGCTGCTGTCCTAACTGCTGATGATCAAAGGGGTTGGGGGAGAAATTCAGTTCTACTGACATTTAAAGGTGAACCTGCCCAAGTCACACTTACTCAAACAATACACAAACCAAAATGCAGCCATCTTTTAAACTTTGCATTTCTCTGAATTTTGCAATGCAGTTCTCCAGCCAAGTAATGGTCAAAAATGCATATACGTACTAGAGTAAAGCGGACCTAATAATGCATATATTAATTGGACAGCATCCCCCAGAGGGCAGCAAGCTAGTTTGGGGAGCAAGTCGCAGGCTGTGGGTTTCCACATAGCGCTGTCCTCCTACATATTCCCAGCATTCCTTGTTCCCCCTAGCAACTGCCACTGAGGTGGCCACCTCACTCTGCCTAATAGTTCGGCTGGCTCAGAACACAGGGCAGAGGAAAATAAAAGAAACAGGACAGGGGAAATCTCCTCATCTCTGCTCAAAATTGTAGAGGCAAAATATCTTTCTTTTCTGTTTGTAGAAAAGCAAGTTCCAATTCTTTATTCCACCCCCCCCCTGGAAAAAAAACCCTCTTAGGCTTTTGAAGGAAGACATTTTGATTTCCATCCAACTCATTTTTATTTTGTTTGTTTGGAATGTTTGGGTGGTGGGTGGCTAGGGAAGCAGAAAAGCTTCCAGAGGCTTCTGCCCAGGAAATAGACGAATGCATATTTGCAATTCTCTGGGAAAGAGTTAATTGTGTGTGTGTATGTGCTATAAAATAAATGGAGTCCAAGTACTGGCTGAAAGAAGCAAAAGACTGAAAGGCACAAATCATCCTGAAGTTCAATGAGTTGATAAAGTTATTAGAGAGAGAGAGGGGGGGATTGAAAAGGAGGAAGGGGAGTGAGTGGGAGGTGACTTCAGCAGTACCTTAAGGCTGTGCAAAGAGAAAGAGAAAAACCAGAACAAGTCTGACAGGATAACAATCTACAACAGCCTTATTCCCTCAGGGGTTAGAGAGAGAGAGAGAGAGGCACAAAGTCTTTTTCTTCGGCTGCCGTCTTGTGTTCTTGGCAAAAGCACCCTTAGTTTTGCTTGCACAAACTTGGCTCTGGGATTTCTTTCTTGTTATTATTAGCAAGTAGGAGAAGTGAGGCCTTCCTATTGCTGGCTGGGGGAAGAGAGTAGCTTAGGGTGGGGTCGACGATGCCCCCCTAATAGGCCATTGGGCCATCTGCTTAGCAACAGGACCCTGGAGAGAGAGAGAGAGGCCAAACAGAGCATTTATACATTTGGGCTGAATTTTAGTGTCTTGGTGCCAAATGCTGAATGTTGCTGCCAAGACAGCAAACAGGGCACTTAAAAAAAACACACCTCCAGAGTGAAACTTTTTTTAATCCCTCCCCACCACCCTCTGCAAAACTCTTTGCCCTGGCTGCACAGCTAATCAGTTTTGCTTCTGTTAGACAAGTTCAAACAGGAGAGGTTTCAGTCAACAGTCATAATAATAATATTAATAATAATAATTCTTTTTACTTTTAAAATTCTTTGTGCAGGATACTGACAGTTCCATGCATTCTATCTATGCTGAAGCCAAGAATGCCATCTGAAATCCTCAAGTGACCTGAAAACACATGCAAAACGTTAACTCTGGAGGGGCAACTTCAAGGCCCCTGGTCTCCCATCATATGGCTCTTTATTTTTAAACCAGGCTTAGACTGGAAGACGGGCCTTCACGGAAAGGTCACCTTCAGATCGCCTGTACTCTAGGAGTACAGCCCTTCCAATTGAGGACTGACCTCTGTAAAATAGGACACGTGATTACCACCCTACTCCACTCACTCTGGTCTTCTCCACACTGCCCTCCTTGAGACTCCCTTCTTCATGGACCTTTCTCTTGTCTCTTGTATGAGAATTGAGCTACACATTAGCAGAGCAAATGTGCTCAGGTGAACGTGTTGCATGAATGTGAACACAAGCAAAAGTCACATGACCTGGAAATAGATAGTTTCGTCCATCCATGGTCACGATTCTAAAAACTGCAGAGTTTGGATATGAACTTTCTTCAAATGCCTTCTAACATTTCATTCTTGTATTACTCTCACACTACCACAAGTCTCTTTTAGGTGATCATTCATACAGAAAGAAGGCACAGTGTGGTCCCACCTTAACATCTCAGAGACTCCCAAATGTACGTAGATGGGATATAACCAGTCCCTATAACCACTCTAATGTACCTGTATAGGTGCCAAGGTTTACAAGCTTCCCTTCCAGAGCTCAGATGTTCTACCTGCCATAAGCAGCAGTCTGAGATGAGCTAGAATCCAAGCACCAGAAGCCATGGGGCAAGCCAAGCACCAGAAATCTTGGGGCAAGCCATGGGGCAAGCAATTTTGACCAGAATTCAAGGTCAAAGAGCAGGCTCAGAAACGAAGGACAGATCAGATGTCAGGGTGGAGGAGTCTGCCAGAAATAAAACATGAGAAGGCAACCTTTTTGGGCCAGTGGGCCCATTTGGAATGTTGAGGTGGTGTCATGGGGTGCCAGTTACAAAATGGGCATTATGGGTGTGTGGATATGTGTGGAGTAACACAAAATGGCAGCTGTGTGGCTGCCATAGGGGGTTTGGCATAACACAAAATGGCTGCCACATCTGGAAGAGCAGGAAAAAGAGACAGGAACACAAAATGGAATGGGCATCCTGTGGATTTTTGAGGGGATGTTTACTGAGACCTTTTGTGGGCACCGTAAGAAACACTGGTGTTGGTGACCCCATAGCGTAAGTCAGTACTGAAGGACAAACCAGAAGGCAGGTTCAAGGAGCAAGCCAGGCCCGAAGAATAAAAAAGGAGACAGGAATATGCCAGAGCTCAGGAAGATCATGTTGATCAAATAACGCCCAGCGGAAACCTGTTTATACTCCCTCCTGCCCAGGAAGAGCCAAAGGTCAGCCAAGTTGGGCGGAGTCACTTCAGATTCTGAATGTACTTCACTGAGAAGCTGACACCTGCAGTTCACTGCTGACAACGATGTGGGGAAGAAGCCTGCTGTTGCAATGCTGCCCCCACCACACATTCATTTTACATGAATAAATGCCTGAGAAGGGCTAGCGACTCCCAGCCCATTTAAGAAGCCTATCTGAAACTAGTTTTTTTAAAAATAAACTGGTCACAGCTGTGTTTTTTATTACAAACATCCAGCCCTCACCTGTCTGCCTTCCCACTTACAACCAATCCAGGGGATGGTGGCACTACTTGTCAGCTTCCTTCTTCTTAGTCTCAATGTTGCCCGTGTAGAACTCAGCAGGAAGGAGGATGGGGACAAAACTAGAAGGAGTTGGCTCGGTTTGGGCTGCCTGAATGCTGCCCTACTGGTCTTGAAGGGCACCAGCCATCCCTGTTCATTACCACTGCTGAAGTATCGATGGCCACGTTAAGAGTGCTGGAGGTTTCTGTGCTCGGAACAGCACAAAAAGCTTGCAAGGGCTGACATCCTTCTCTGCCCATGGACCTTGAGATCCATCCTATCCTATGGTCCCTTGGGATGCCCTTCGGGATAGGCATGTGCTAGCATTCTGCCCACTTCAGATTTGATATCAAAGTTTTCATTAATTGGTTTATTTTCAATCAATGAGGATCGGATTGTAATAGAGCAAATTTTGGTGGCTATTTTTGAAAAAGTACTTTTTTTTTTTTTTACTTCTTTTCCCTGAAGTCGAATGGTTGTAAGCCACCTTAAGGCACGGATGGCAGGTTAAAGCAATGGTTTAAATATGAATGAATAAAAACTTTAGAGCCCTGGATTTGAGAGGTTTCTCCCAGAATAGACTCAAGATTCACCTTTTGTTTCTCCCATTTTAATTCATAAATTGAGTTGCACTGATGTAGCATCTGAAGTATGAATACACATGGAAATGTACAAACATTGCCTGATACTGTCAGACCACTGGCCCACCTAGCTCATTACTGACTGCTCTGACTGGCAGCAGTTCTCCAGAATCCCAAGCAGAGGTCTTCCCCCTTACCTGTGGCCTGATCCTTTAACAGGAGGTGCCAGAGACTGAACCTGGGAGTTTCTGTATGCAACGTAGGTTCTACCAACAAATTACTGCCCTTTCTTTTGTGGGCTATGATTTCACAGCACTAATTGCACCGCATCCTAAATTTTTATTTGTCAGCACAATAGCCTGAGCATAGGAACTGTCTTGTAGTAGATTTAGAAAGAGCCCAGAAGATATGGGTCTGGACTTTATTGACTTCTGGATTAGAAGGACCATTGCCTTCATAGGGTAGAGTGTTTCATAAGGTACATCACAGTTATTTATACTTATGGCTGCCTACATGTAATGCACAACATGGTGATCCTTTTCATTATTTTTACAACCCATGTTATATTAAATGTTTTATTAATGTTTTATTAAAGGGCACCAAAATTGGGTCAGTGCTCTCTGTTGTATGACAACCCTAATTTTATTATACTTGCCTTAAGTATATCACATAAACTTCCCAGCACTTCATACGAAGCCATTTCATAACACACACTGCACAGACTATGATTAAAGAATGTTAGCTGGATCTGTAATTACATTTGCAAATACAAATGTATTGAGTTATGCAATGCAGAGGAGGGGGGATTAAACATTCCAAAAGCTGAATGAATATGTAGCCTAAATTCAAGAAAAAAATAGAAAGAGAGAATACAAACATCTAGGTCTTTCCTTACTGGTTTTTAATGGTGATTTCATTAAGAAAAAAAGTAACAGAAAGAAAAAGAAAAATAGCGGGGGGACCCTGTCAGCTCAGCTCAACAAAACATTTAAATAGCTATACATCCATTTAGTTTACATATAGAGTTCAATGGATGCCATCCAAATGACGAAGTACGTATTCAGATGAAGCTGGTGTTTATAAAAGGTACACTCAAAGCAGCAAGGGCATTTAGGTCACAAACCATTGCATAGTAGTTGGTGGTATTTGTCCTTCCAGACTCACAGTATGAGTCTCTTAGCAATTATTAGGGCACATAAAGGCCGTTCTTGTTGCCCTGCTATTAACATGGACATCTGCAAAATTCAAGGATTTTGCCAAAACAAAGTTAATATGGACAACAATTTCAGACCAAAAAGAAAATATCAATGGACATACCCACATTATATGCTTCAGCTAAGCATTTTCAGCATTGCACCACCATAATCTGTCTGAATTAGACAATGCCTTCCTATACAGATGTGTGGAGTCCAATTTACCCTGAATAGCATTTTTGTTGAATCAATCTCAATTTTAAATCTATAGAAACATTTCGCCCCTATCTGGACAGTGATGATCTCGCCTCAGTTGTTCACGCTCTGGTAACTTCTAGACTGGATTACTGTAACGCGCTCTACGTAGGGCTGCCCTTGAAGACTGTTCGGAAACTTCAGCTAGTGCAAAATGCGGCAGCCAGGCTGTTGACAAGGACCAATCGGTCTGCGCATATAACACCTGTCCTGGCTCGCTTGCACTGGCTACCTATTTGTTTCCGAGCTAGATTCAAGGTGCTGGTGTTGACCTATAAAGCCTTACACGGTGTGGGACCGCAATACCTTGTGGAACGCCTCTCCCGCTATGAACCTACCCGTTCACTTTGTTCAGTATCTAAGGCCCTCCTCCGGGTACCAACTCACCAGGATGCCCGGAGGACTGTTACTAGATCTAGGGCCTTTTCTGTGGTGGCCCCCGAATTATGGAACAGCTTACCGGAGGAAATATGCCTGGCGCCTACAGTTCTTTCTTTTAGGCGTCAGGTTAAGACCTGGCTATACTCCCAGGCGTTTTAATGTTTAATGCTTTATGTTTAATGTTTTTAGTTTAATGTGTTCCTTTGTTACTGATTTTATTCTATATTGTATTTTAATCTCGTTTTGTACACCGCCCAGAGAGCTATTAGCTATGGGCGGTCTAGAAATGAAAATAAATAAATAAATAAATAAAATAAATTTTTCCATGGTTTAGGTTGTAAATCCCTGTTCCATTCTTCCCTAAGTTCTTGAACTTCCGCCTTGCATGCCTATATTAAATATTTATAAACAACACTTGCAGGTTTGGTTTTGGGTAGAGATCCAATTATTCCTTCCAATCATTTCAGGGATGCTAAAGCACAAAACAGGTGGGACACAGATGGACTCTCACCAGTGTTGTAATTGTAAATATTGCCATTCAACACTTGCTAGTAAATATCTAAACTGCAATATAGGAAACTGCAAAAATTCTCCATCTATTCCCATCAGCTGATCTAGTGTGTAGATCCAACAGCCTACCCATTTTTTCCACAAAAAGGATTGCCTCTCTGTCTTCAAATCTAGGTTACCCTTAAATGTAGCATAAGCATATGGATCACACTGTGTCCACCACGCCAATATATGCCATGTCTCTCTAGTCATTAAAACTGAAGGTAGTACAGGTTCTTTCCTTTAATTTAATGCCATTTCTGCACATGCCCAGGTCCTGGGTGTCACATACAGAATGTGATGTGCACCACTGTTTAAGCATAAGAGTATAATAAGAGCCTGTTGAGTCAGGCCAATGGCTCATCTAGTCCAGCATCCTTTGCTCACAGTGCCTAACCAGATGCCTCTGGGAAGTCTGAAAGTAGGATATGAGGAGTGCAATAGCATTTTCCCACTTGTGATTCCCAGCAACTGGCATTCAGAGGCATACTTCCTCCAGCAGTGCAGGCAGAACATAGCAATTGGGGCTAGTAGCCACTGACAGCCTTATCCTCCATGAATTTGTCTCATCTTCTTTTAAAGCCATTCAAGTTGGTGGCCATCACTACCTCTTATGGGAACAAATTTCATAGTTTAACTATGTGCTGTGTGAAGAAGCCCTTTCTGTTGTTGGTCCGGATTGGATGTCCCCGAGTTCTAATAATATATGAGAGATGGATAAAAACATTTCTCGATCCACTTTCTCTACATCATGCATAATTTTATACACCTCTTTCATGCCTCCTCTCACAAGCCCAAATGTTACAACCTTTCCCCATAGGGGAGTTGCTCCATCCCCTTTACAATTTTGGCTGCCTTTTCTGAACCTTTGCCAGCTCCACAATATCCTAAGGAGCAGACATGATCTGTGCAGTGGTGTGGGTTGGGTGGGTGGCATACTGTGTGAAACTGGATGTGTAGGTTTGTAAATGCAGACAAGGCCGGCTGTAAGAATATATGAAGAGCCTGCTGGATCAGGCCAATATCCCATCTAGTCCAGCATCCTATTTTCACAGTGGCCAACCAGATGCATAATGGAAGCCTGCCAGCAGGACCTGAGCGCAAGAACACTCTCTTTCTTGCAGTTTTGAGCATCTGGTATTCAGAAGCATACTTCCTCCAACTATAGAGGCAGAGCATAGCCTTGTCCTCCATGAATTTGTCTCAATCTCTTATCTGGCACTAAGAAAAAGTTTAAATGTTTGAAAAAGTTGTACAGGTAAAAAGGGGGGGTCAGGATGGATCAAAATTACCCAAGTGGCAACTTTAAGCCATTTTGTATCCATGTGAGCACTCATTACAAAAGACAAAGATATGTCACTCTCTAACTCATTAAGTGATGTCTGTGTGGGATTCTGGAAACACAGCCCACTTGCCCCATTAATTAAGCAACTGCTCTATTCCCATTCAAACTGCACCCAGATGCAGTGCATTTCCATGCAGTTCTCCACTCCTGGATGCATCAGATTGGTGTGAGCAATCTCACTTGGAAAGGCTGTCCTATTAGAATGAGGATGTAGAATGAGGATGGTGGGTCTTTTATTTCTTAACCCAAAATAAATTTCTTAACTCTGAGGACGAGAGCTTGAGTGAGGTGTTTGGAATGCCACTCAAAACAAAGCAGATCACTTCACTTCCAGCAACAGCAATTAGACATGTGCAGTTAAAATCTGCTAAATGCATGAGCTCAAGCGACTTAGCTTCCATCATAAGAGTTCCATTTAGGCTCAAGTACCCTTGCAGAACACTCTTGATGAGCTCTCAGCTGTCCAACCTACAATCGTATCTGACATTATTGCAATGTTATTCATATTTTCCCCACATTGTGGGGGTTCATCCACCAATATCATGAGATCATGTTATTCAATGCTGCCTTACAATGTGCCCAAGGTTGAACTTGAATTTAACTTGAATGTAAGTGAGGGGGGAGGAAATGAGTTATTTCTAGGGATGGGTGAGAAATTCAATTCAGTTTGCATTTCAGGCGGAATCTATCAAATTTGCACTTTTTGAAAAAATATGAGAAACGAAACACAACCGCCCTTTGAAATCTGCACCTATCCAAATTTTTCAATGCCGTTCTCCAAACAAGCAATGCATATGTTAGGGGAAAGTGTGCATAAAGATGAATATATGAATGAAAACAACATACAAAAATGCATCATATTATGAGAAATTGCTTGCAAAAATGTGTACATTAGTCAAAAACTGTATACAAAAATGTGTTATTAGGAGAGATTCTCACACTAAAATGCTGAAGAATTTTCATGATTTTTTAAAAAACGGCAAGGTGCTGCAGAAATGTGGAGAACTGAATTTAAGACTGGAAAAATGAGAAATGAAGAGAACAGGAATGGACAGATCTTTCCATCTCTAGTCATTTCCCCCCAAGGTTTTATTTCCCAAACTATATACTGGGGTTTTAAAATGGCAAATACCTATAAAGATAGAGATTTTCTAGGCATGATACTCTGAGCCCATAAGGGCTATCATTTTTTGGGCATTATCCTCTGAACTATTTTGCTAAGGATGTGTGTTTAATTTAATTTATTTATTTGGACAATTACTGATTACATTATATAATCAGAATTACAAGTTTACAATTCTGATTACAAGTGTGAATTGTGTGAAGAACACCATCAATGTTAGGCAATCCCATGATACCCTGCTCCTCTCTTTTTTTTAAAAAAAATGCTATGACAAGTTATTTCATCTTGCAACAATGCAATATGGTACAATACGTCTGGTAGCAAGTGACTTATTCAGCAAAAGTCTAGCCACTCTGGGCTCTTGGTGGGATGAATGCTCCCTCACATTACTGTGACTTTAGACCATGTTCGCTTCCATTTCCTGTCCATTTTCAGATGGTCATCATGTTAGCCATAATTGCAGGGCTGTCTTTACCCATTTTTATATAATCACTGTTATGTTGTGACTATAGTCAGGGTTAGCCCAAGACAAGATGGCAGCCTCCACCCACTCCATTCCATGTACCATGGGCTCCTACTGGGAGAAAGGGTGGAATCTAAATCTAAATCTAAATCTTAAAACTAAGTAAGTAAGTAAGTAAGTAAGTAAGTAAATAAATAAATAAATAAAAAGATGACCAGGCTGGTAGCTAGGGATGGGGGAATAATTCTATTCAGTTTCATTTAAAGCCAAATCTACCAAATTCACACTTTCTGAAACAACATGAGAAATGTAGCACAGCCATCCTTAAAAATTTGCACTTATCCAAATTTTGCAATGCAATTCTCCAGCTAACCAATGTTTGCAAAATGCATATATTAGGGGAACGTGTGCATAAAAATGAATGTGTTAGTGAAAATAGCATACCAAGTATGTTATATTGGGAGAAACAGCTTGCAAAAATGTGTACCTTACATCAGTCAAAGCGTCATACAAAAGCTGCATGAGGAGAAATTTGAACTAAAATGCTGAAGAATTTTCATGAGGATTTTTCTTAAGAAATGTAGCAAGTTGCTCCAGACACGAGGAGAACTGAATTTAAGCATGGAAAAATGAGAATCTGAGAGAACTGAAATTGATAGATTCTTCCATCCCTACTGTGGTGTCCTTCACCACAGCAATTAGCTTAGGGGGATTGTGTGGCAGTCACAACTCTGTGCTACTGTTGCCAGAATCTGCTGCCTCAGGCAGCTGTGTCATTCTGCCTAATGGTAGGCCTGGTTCTGACTAGCGGACACTGAAAAGTCAGTTGAAATAACCAAATTAGTAGGTTGAGAATGTGGTTCTGAGTAGAGTGTCCAGAGCTTGAGATGTGGTCATATGACTGTTTATTGAGACACTCAACCCAACAGAGTTGAGTGTGCTAAGTTAATTGAAACCAATGGGCTTAAGTATGCCTATGTGACCTGCTTGCAACTCAACCCACATTTACGAAAATGCACGCTTATCTCTTCCGTAGCAAAGATGGGTTGACACGTGAAATGGAAGAACACTGAAGCAGTCACACAACTTGTTTCTCCATATTCTGGGCTGTACACAGATTCATGCAACTGCCATAATGGGCTTGTCAGTTTGCCATATCATGTGAATTTACTTTCAGGGGTTTCAGGTGTGTGATGTGAGGTCTATAAATGCCTATCAAAGCACTGCACTCTCTGGTGCAAATATACTAATATTTGTATTTCTGTTTAATACAACACTTTATGTTAGTGTCATAGGGATAATTAAATCAAGTTTGTATGGCTTTATATGACTGAGACTAGGCAAGTCAAATCAAGTTTACTTGGCTCAGGGGGAAGAGATTGGTGCAGACATGTGTGATTTTAAATATTCAAAACAATCCCATATCTTTTGCCTTTGATGTTCTCGGGAAAGCCTTGTAACTCAGGTGTTTATCTTATGCCACCTTCTCCAATGTTGTGTAGATTCAGCTTAGATGTGGAAGAGCCACCATCAAATCCATGCTTAGCCATGAAACTAACTGGGTGGCCTTGAGCAAGATATTCTCTCTGAGCTGAACTTATCTTCTAGGATTTTTATGAAGATTCAGGACATTTTTTAGTTGTAGTAGGGAGGCAAAGCCCCCTTGCTTGATTCGCTTGCCAACCCCCCACCCCAAACACGCATGCACATAGACATGCACACACCAGGCACCCCCAAACACACACAGGGCCTCTCTCTCTCTCTCTCTCTCTTTCACACATGCACACAGAGCCCAGGTACCTCCACCCATACACACACACCCCAGACATCCCCAAACACCGCCAGATGCTCCCAGACAGTCACACAAACACAGAGAGAAACACACACACACAGAGGCACTCATGAACCATTCCCCTCACCCAGCACTCACAAATCTCTCCCCTCCTCCGGGCTCTCAGAAACCTTACCAGCATCCCACCTGCCTAGGTCACTTCCAGCACTGCCACTGCTCTGCCTCGGCCACCGTTGCCACTGCATAGGCTGCTGCCACCATTTCCACCATCATATGAGCTGCTTAACAATGTGTGCTGGCTCACCACCCCTTCCCCACCCCTTCCCCTTGTCACTGCCACTGCCACTGCTCCACCTTGCCACTGCCCCCTTCCCCCCTCTCCACTGCCACTCCCACCAGCACCCACACTCCCTTCCCCAATTCTTTTGCCTCGGCTGCTGGCCTCCTGCCCTCCCATCCACCCTGGTGCTGCTGCCACAGCTGATACACAGACCACCTGCTGTTGTTCCGGCCTCCCACCCATGTGTCCAGCCAGGCTTCAGCCACTGCATAGCCTGCCTGCTCGCTTGGTATTGCTCATCTGGTCAACCATCTTTGCTGCTGTGCCCTGCCTGCAATGTCAGGCTGCATGATGTCATGACGGTGTAATAGCTCACCTTTTTGTTACATAGTAAGACATCATAAATGTTGTAAGGGCCAGTCACACAATAAGCAATCTATCCCATCCAGGATCTTGATCCAGATTGCCACCCCGCATGCTTGCTATTTATTCTGCACACACACACGCATGCCCATGCACGCACACATCAATTGCTAATCCTGTAAATGGAATCATGTTAAGTTTTGCCCTAAAAATGTAAGTGTAAATGTGATAAGCACATATCAACATATGAAACCTGGGAGAATCCTGTACTGGCCACAGCCACTACACACTCTGAATATCTTCCTCCTCCCTTCTGGGCTGCCAGCTGGCCTCTCAGAGGATTGCGGCTTCAGTGTGGGCTGAGAATGTGCTGGGACATCCATGTACTATTGGCCTTTCACTCCTTCCAGCTCAGGCTTGAAGGGATCTGGCTGGACTGGTCAGGTTCCAAAGGTGACAGAGAGGCACCTATGACACACCTCCCTACCCTCCTTTGTGCTGGAAACATAGGAATCTGCCTTATACCGAGTCAGACCATTAGTCCATCTAGCTCAGGATTGCCACACTGATTGGCAGCGGATCACCATGGTTTCAGATGGAAGCCTCTCCCAGCCCTGCCTGGAGATGCCAAGGATTGAAGCTGACACTTTCTGCATGTGAAGCGATACTCTGCCATAGAGCTACAGCCCTTCCCCAAACCAGATCATTGGTCATTGGCCCATCTAGTCCTGTGCTATCTGTCTTGATCGTCAGTGTCTCTTAGTTCTCAGACAGAGGTCTTTCCCAGAAACATCAAACCCAGGGCCCATGCTGTGCAGATCAAGCTTGATTATAAATGCAACATGGCGTCATTTTGAAGCTATAGCTGATCTGGGTTTTTCTTAACCACCACATAGTTTGGCTTTTCAAAGGTGTCTACTCTAGGGAAGCCAGAAATGGAACATGTGCTGGCAGATGGCTGCAAAGAGAAATTTATATAATGTTTCTTGGCTCTATGTTTGCCAGCAGACAGAATTACAAGTTTCACTGTTGCATAACCAATACCATGTGGCACCAAAATAAAGTAAAAAAAAAGAATCAATTGCAAAACCATGCAAGGACTTCTTTACAGAAGAAATGTGCCAATTCCTTCATTATCTTCTCTTTGTCACCTCATAGCATCCTGCATCATTGCCTCCCCCCAGCTGTCTGAATCTATTCATTCCTTCGATACAGGGGAAGAGGCTGTAGCTCAGTTGGAGATCCTCTGCTTTGCATGCAGAAGGTCCCATGTTCAATCTCTGGTAGTCAGAGGCAGCATGTTCCTGAAAACCAGTTGCCGGAAGCCTCAGGAGGGGAGAGTGTTCTTGCACTCGGGTCCTGCTTGTGGGCTTCCCCCAGGCACCTGGTTGGCCACTGTGAGAACAGGATGCTGGACTAGATGGGCCACTGGCCTGATCCAGCAGGCTCTTCTTATGTTCTTATGTTCTTATGGTATGCCCAGGTAGGGCTTGGAGATCACCAGTCCCTGAAATCCTGGAGAGCTGCTGCCAGTCAATGTAGACACTAGTGAGCTTGATAGACCAATGGTCTGACTCCCTATAAGGCAGATTCTTTCTATGTTATTTGGAGGCCACTCCTCCTGGGGATGGTCCTTGCTGACTAGAGAGTGATCTCCTTTCACACTTTGGGATATGCAGAAATGAATGTAAAAAGAAAGTTCAGCCAGCCAGTTCAAATTGGTGCAGATATTCATTCGGTACCCCTCCTTGGCTATATTTATTATTATTATTATTACTATTTTATTCAATTTCTATACCGCCCACAGCCAACGGCTCTCTGGGCGGTGAACAGCATAAATTTAAAATACAATATAATAAAATCACATATCAATACCACACACATAACAAAATTCCAAAGACTAAAAACATATTACATAATTGTTCTAGTATACGAAGATGTAATAAATATACTAAGAATATTAAAATATTAAAATGCCTGGGAAAAGAGGTACGTTTTAACCTGGCGCCGGAAAGAGAGCAAAGTTGGCGCCAGGCGCACCTCGTCAGTAAGACTATTCCATAGTTAAGTAGCAGGGTAATGGCCAAGATGATGTCTGAAGTGGCTTGCTGGAGTGTCTTTCCCTTTTTGGAGTCCCTTCCCCTCTGGTTCCAGGAAAAATGACCTGATGGGAAGATTTGGTAGGTGCAAGGGGAGGATTAAGTACCTGTCTATCCCATCCACTGATTCTGCCTTACAAATGGCCCTCTGCCATTCTCCTTATCGCAAGACATGCGGGTTAGGGAAAGCACGTTTGCTCTGCTAATGTGTAGCTCAATTCTCATACAAGAGACAAGAGAAAGGTCCATGAAGAAGGGAGTCTCCAGGAGGCAGTGTGGAGAAGACCAGAGTGCATGGAGTAGGGTGGTAATTGTGTGTCCAATTTTACAGAGTTCAGTCGTCTATTAGAAGGACTCTACTCCCAGAGTACAGGCGATTTAAATGTGACCTTTCTGTGAAGGTCCGTCTTCCAGTCTAAGCCTGGTTTAAAAATAAAGAGCCATAAGATGGCAGACCAGGGGCCTTGAAGTTGCTCATCCAGAGTTAACACAAGGGCAACAGACTAAGCAAGCACCCAGGCAGGCTCAGTCTTTGCCCAATAAGGTGAAATGTATTGCATTTCTGTTCAGATTACAGGAATTCTCTCTCTGAAGTTACATGTATAGATGCATAAATTAACATATGCAAATTTATGCAAATTCATGCCCTCTTTTATCTTTGTGGGTGATGCAGAAGTGGGCACCCTAGGCTGTGGACAGAACTATGGGGGAGACTGAACTCAGAGGCTGCTACATCACCTGCATGTGGCTCAGTAGGAGAGCGTCTGCCTTGCATACAGAAGCTCCCAGGTCAGTCATCTCCAGGTAGAGTTGGGAGAGACTCCTGTCTGAAACTCTGGAAAGCCACTGCCAGTCAACATAGACCAGGGGTAGACAACACGGTGTGTCCCCCCCCGTTGTTTTGAACTACAACTGCCATCAGCCCCAGGTAGCATGACTAATGGTCAGAGATTACAGGAGTTTTAGTCAGAGCTTGGAAAAGTTACTTTTTTGAACTACAATTCCCATCAGCCCAATCCAGTGGCCATGTTGGCTGGGACTGATGGCCATTGTAGTTCAAAAAAGTAACTTTTCCAAGCTCTGGTTTTAGTTCACAACAGCTGGAGGGCACCACATTGGCTACTCCAGGTCACTGAACTAGATGGACCAATGGCCTGATTTGGTAGAAGGCATTTTCCTGTGTTCCTTCCTATGTAATGTACGTCACCCATATATCACCTTTCAAACCCATAAGAAATTCAGAGTAGCTTTCAGGTACTGGCTAACATAGGGAGCCTGTTCTGTCCTTATTTTGTCATCTCACATGACAACTATGATTATAACGATCAGTTTCTCTACATGTTTCTCCAGCTATCTTGGCTTCACTTCCCACTGGTCAGCTTCTTGAATGCTACCTACCATTATTTTCCCCAGTGCTCTCAATATTTCCAGCCATACCCATAGCATCATGTGGGAAAATGGTTGATTTGTGGGTTTCTCACAACAAACCACTTTGCAAATGTCCACTATCCAAATGTAAAGCTGCATTGGGCGGTTTCCATTGGACATGTAAGGGCATATTTTTCAAATGGCCAACCAACCACAATTCTTTCTGACTGGAGTCAACAGTAATCTGAACTTCAAATCCAGCCCAATAACTATCATTCTTGCAATGGATAATTAGTATCTTAGTTTTATGTGAACACTTCCCAATATTACATCAAGTATATTAACCACCTGGTTATTTTAATTAGAAGAAGCATTCCCTCAATCTGGAATGCCTAAACCTTTTGTGACAAGTCCATCTGTTAGTGTGCTGTTTTGTCACATTCAGGGTTGGTTTTGAATACAATTGGCAGTCAGGGTTTAAATCATACTTAAGATTTAGTAGACTCACCATATGCCATATATGGACCATTTTTAGCCCATGAGCCACTAGCTGGTTGACCATTGTTGGGTACTGGATGCTGGACTAGATGACAGGCATGTAAGAAGGCATTGCTTTGTTCCACCCTGTACTTGTTGCAGGCAGCAGTGTTTCCGTTCTGCTGCAAAAACTATATTACTCATCTTGCTGTCCGCTGAGACAAAATTATGCAACAATTTGTATAATTAATTACTTACATAGTTAATTATGTAAATTATTCTGTCATGATGTTATTCCGTCCCATCCATTTCAATGCAAAGGAAACACAATGCAAATGCAAATGTAAATTATGCATTGTTTGTGGACTGTAAGCAGCAACAACAGTGAATGCCGATCGTATTTGCTGGATTCAATTCTGTTCCAGGCAAGGGATAAATAAGTGAACATGTCCTATTTCCTTTTTCATCAGAATTCTTTGACATCCTTGCTAGCAGTGGAGGCTGCTCCATTAGGGCAAGTGGGACACTGCTCCATCAAGCTCAGCCTGCCCTCAACTAGCCTCCATGCCTACCTGCTCACTTCCAACCAGTGTAAGGGTGGCACTGCCTGTCACCCTTCTCCTCCTCTTTAGTCTCAGGGTTGCCTTTGTAGAACTTAGCAGGGAGGAGGATGGGGCCAAAATCAGAATTAGTAGGCTGTGCCTGTCATCTACTGTTGGGCTCTGTGACTTCCACCCCACCAGTCTCAAAGGGCACAAGCCACCACTGCCTACTAGATAAACCCTCAAGGCTTTTCTTCTGCTCTTAGTTGACCATCACTATTTGTTCCTCAGTCATTTAGGATCGGCAGGATTTGATATTTAATAAAGAAACTGGAGAAGAGAAGATTAAAGGGACACATGGTAGTGGTGTTGAAATATCTGAAGGGTGTCACACAGGAGGTGGAGAAGGCTTATTCTCTGTTGCTCCAGGACTAGAGCCAGTGAGTGGAAATTTCAGGGCAGCAGATTTTGGCTAAAAATTAAGGAAACTTCCTAACAGCAAGAGCTGTTCAAAAGTGGAATAGCCTGTCTGGGGAGATGGTTGGTTTTCGTTCACTGGAGGCATTTAGACAGACACTAGACCAGGGGTGGAGAACCTGTGGCCCTCTAGATGTTGCTGGACTACAACTCCCACAATCCTTGACCATGCTGACTGAGGCTGATGGGAGCTCAACAACATCATACAGAGGGGCACAGATTCCCCATACCTAGGACAGATATAATCTGTCAGGGATGCTGTTATTGCATCCTGTATTGCAAGTCCTGAATGGAATAGAAGGTTGGACTAGCTGATCTCCAATATCCTTTCCAGAGGTATAAATGCTGCGATTCTCCTCTGGTCATGTGCCAATGACATTCTACACAACCATAAGAAACTGTCAAGTACTACATATTCTGACCCTCAAAGGCAGAGCCATCCACTCACTTGGTGTAATACTGGTAATTTTGAAATGAGCATCATTTGATCTTTCTCTCCAGTGTCAGTTTCTTTCAAAAGTTGGAAGCCATGCCTGTTGTGCTGGTGAGAGGGAAAACTCGCCCTTGATGAACTTATTAGCGCATGAATAGGTTGTATGAAGCAACCACCGAGAGCAGCAGATGGGAACAAGAAAGAAAAAGTAACCTCTTGCCAAATTTCCCATGGAGGGGTTTGGGAACTCCTAGCTAATTAGTTAAATAATTTGAAAATATTTATTTCTTTCACAATGGAAAAAAAATGGTGTCCTCTGTGCTTTAATCAGCAGCATGTCTTCCTACATGGCTGTCCATGAAAAGTTATTGCTTAATTAACCCCTTTAAATGAATACCTGATAATTAATAAACCCATGGATTGTCCCCCAAGGCTGGGAGCTGAAGAAGGCTCCTCTGTTGAAGTATGAAACGAGAAAACATGCTGAACTAATGGGAAATAATTCCCGTAGAAGGCAAACCAATTAGGATTAGTGAATTCCATTTCATTTAAAGTTTCAAGATACAGAAGTAATTTATCTAGTAAATTAAATAGTGTTAGTGACTTTTCTAATATATTACCAAGTGGTTCGTATCAAATTAATGGAAACCAAACTGGTTAATACAGAACGAGACTTATTATAAAGGTATAAATGTTATGGCTGTGATAAGATCCAAATGGTTAATATTAAAAGGTTCATGTTTCCCTAATGGATAGTTATTTTTAATTTTTCCATATGTTAGTGCAACTCAATTTTATTAGTTAAATAAATAAATTTGTCAGTGCGGAAAGGCCTGTTTATTTTGGCATATGGGTACATATTTGGGGTTAGAAGAAGGACAGGCACTTCCCGTCTTGTATAGCTTGTAATTTTTTCCCTTGACTTGATTCTATTATTTATTTTTTAAAAATTTTAAATTAATTTTCAGAAAAAATAAACCATACATCCATTGAGAGTGAAGGGTAAACAACATATATATATATAATAATAAGATCTCCTGCCCTTTAATATACAAGCAAATAATCAGTTATTATTATTTGGTCACTTTTATAAATTCCATAAATTTTGAAAAGCCTTGGGAACCTTGTTTTTATTGTCTGCTACATTAGTATATGTAATAAAGCTCCCCCACTCTGCCACAAAGGAATTTTTTACATTTCTGTCCTTTCACCATCTTTAGCTTCTGCAACAATTTCTCTGTTAAGGCTAATTGCCAGACTTTACTAAACTACAACAAAATAGTTATACCTTTCAGATCCTGCAAAAATTGTGCTATTAATAACTGGGCTACAACTAAAGAAACCAAATCAATTTTTAATCCTTAAGGGTCTGGTTTCTGTTGAAAAATAGATTTAACAGGGCTAATTCTGGGGGTTTATGTTATCACCTGCTCTGTGATTTTTTCTTTTTCTGTGAACACCAGGTATATGCATGGGGACCTATTCCACCATTAGAATGTGCTTGAAAAGGATTTTTTAATTTCATTATTTATTAAATTTATATCATGCCCCTCCTCCCAGAAGGAGACCAGGGTGGCAAACAAACCCTAAAAACACCCTAAAACACTTTAAAAACAAAAGAATTTAAAACCTGTTAAAACAAAACATCTTTAAAACCTATTAAAACAAAACAACTTTATGAACAAATTCAAACAAAACATCTTTTTTTAAAAAAGCTTAAAAAACATCTTTAAAAGCAATTCCAGCACAGATGCAGACTGGGAAAAAGTCTCTACTTAAAAGGCTTATTGAAAGAGGAAGGTTTTCAGTGGGCGCTGAAAAGATAACAGGGTTGTTGCCTGTCTAATATTTAAGGGGAGGGAATTTCAAAGGGTAGGTGCCACTACAGTAAAGGTCCGTTTCCTATGTTGTGTAGAACAGACCTCTTGAGAAGATGGTATCTACAGAAGGCCCTCACCTGCAGAGCATAATGATCAACTGGGTATATAAAGGATAAGATGATATTTCAAGTATCCTGGTCCCAAGCTGCATAGGGCTTTGTACACCAAAACCAGAAACTTGAACTTGGCCTGGCTGCTAATGGTTAAATAATGAAAGAACTTTCTGTTTCAAAATATGACCTTAACACAGAGCTTTTTTTATGATGATGATGATGATGACACTCATTGTTATGAAGTCACTTATTTTTTATTTTTATCATTTTGGTGCCCGTGGCAGCTATTTTGGTTGGTACCCACAGCACTTTTTTTTAAAGCACTGCCTTAACAGAAATAAAAATAGGCACATAGGGTTATATTCAACTAAATCCTACTTAGAGTAGCCCCACTGAAATGAACGAACCTGCATTAGTCATATCTATCCATTTCAATGGGGCTACTCTAAGTAGGACTAGCATTGAGTGGGACTAGCACAGTGTTTGAGGATTGGGTCCCATCACTATGCTCATTGATATCTCCCCTTTTTTTCAATGGATGCCAAGGAGGCTGAAGTCCTCAACTGTGGTCTGAACCCAGTGACAGTTGGGATGTGGGCTTGCAAGCTGAGACTCAATCAAAACAAGACAGGGGAACTGTTGGTCAGTAGACAAGTTAATCTACGATGGGGGGTACAACCTGTTCTGCATGGGGTTGCACTCCCTCTGAAGGTTTAGGTTGGAAATGCTTATGGACCCAGTGTTGGTCCTAAAAGATCAGACTGAGGAAGGGATATAGCTCATTGGTAGAGCATCTGCTTTACATGCAGAAAGTCTCAGGTTCCAACCTTGGCATCTCCATGTAGGGCTGAGAGAGACCCCCTACATGAATCCTTGATGAGCCACTGCCAGCCAGTGTAGACAATTCTGAGCTAGATGAACCAATGGCCTGATCAAAGCTTGGAAAAGTTACTTTTTTGAACTACAACTCCCATCAGCCCCAGCCAGCATGGCCACTGGATTGGGCTGATGGGAGTTGTAGTAAAAAAAGTAACTTTTCCAAGCTCTGGGCCTGATTTGGAATAAGGCAGTTTCCTATGTTCCTATGTTTAAGAAATCTCCCTCAAATACACCGATATTGCAATGTAAGAATAGATCGATATAGATATAGATATATAGATATAGGTTCAAGGTAGCATTCTCAGGCAGGCTGTCATCCAGGCACTAATCAGACCTAGACCCAGGCATTTTGTCTGTCTGTGTGTGAGAGAGAGTGTGATAGTACTCACTGGTACAGAGTACAATCAACTGTGGGTTTTTGCTGTCCATGGCAACCATTTTGTGCTGGCACCCATGGCACATTTATCAATATATTTATCAAGATATTTATTTTAAAAAGCATTGCCTAGACCTGCTTAACTTTATTATTATTATTATTATTTAGATTTATATCCCCCTCTTTCTCCCAGTAGGAGCCGAGGGCTGCAAACAAAAGCACCGAAACACTTTAACACATTATAAAAACAGACTTTAAAATATATTACAACAAAACATCTTTAAAAACATTTTTAAAAAGCTTTAAAAACATCTATTTTTTAAAAAGGTTTAAAAACACATTAAAAAGCAATTCCAACACAGACACAGACTGGGATAAGGTCTCTACTTAAAAGGCTTGTTGAAAGAGGAAGGTCTTCAGTAGGTTCCAAAAAGATAACAGAGATGGCTCCTGTCTAATATTTAAGGGGAGGGAATTCCAAAGCATAGGCCACATATTAGGGCCACATTGTGGAGGTACTGACGGCAGTGATCAAGCCTTTGGTAATGACTGGCAAAGCAGTCTTATCATTCCAATGAAGAAGGATAGGCAGAAGAGTTTCTGGCTGGCATCGGTTAGGTCAGGTTGTGAAATGTTTTTCAACCTGAGGACCTCATTCCCTTCTGGGCAGCTTTCTGGAGGCCACATGCCAGTGATGAGCAGGGGTGGAGGCAAAAGATGGCAGAGCAATGAATGTCAATTTTCTCTTTGTGCTATAAGCTAGTTTCTGTACACACTAACAAAAACATCTATCTATTGTCCATTCAGACAAGCAAGGGGAATTGCCAGAGTTCAAGGACACTTTAAAGAACTCAAGCAGGGTGCCAAGCAGAGCCAATGAGATATGTTGTTGGGGATGGGTTTTGGTCTAGGAAGATTCACAAAGGCCAGATAGAAAGGCCCATTCCAATGGCATAATGGGAACATTTAAAATGGCAACAAAATGTGAACAATTGCACTGGTTGCCCGGAATTTCTGGACCCCAGTTCAGAGTGTTGGCTTTTAACCTTTAAAGACCTAAATGTTCTGGATACTGAATGCCAGTTGTTGGGGAGGGGCGAGAGACACTGGGGCAAGTCCCCAATGTTCTATCAACTCATTCTGCATAGTTCATAGTATTGTGCTTATAATAAATAAATAATAAATTTAATTTATGTGTCGCCTATCTGGCCAATGGCCACTCTAGGAGACGTACAAATAGGCAATTAAAACACAATACAAAAATACAATAATACAATATAAACAATGTAGCAGCGAGAACAATACTAATACAGGGTACGAGGCATTCCAATCATAGCGATTAGCCCTCCCCGGAAATTCCGAAGGCCTGTTGAAAGAGCCAGGTCTTTAAGGCTTTACGGAATACATTTAGGGAAGAGGCGTGCCGTAGATCTTGTGGGAGGGAGTTCCAAAAGGTGGGGGCCGCCACTGAGAATGCCCTCTCTCTAGTTCCCGCCAATCTAGCTGTTTTTGTCGGCGGGATTGAGAGAAGGCCCTGTGTGGCTGATCGTGTCGAGCGGCATAATTGGTGGCGTTGAAGGCGCTCCTTTAGATAAACTGGACCGAAACCATATAGGGGTTTAAAGGTTAATACCAACACCTTGAATTGGGCCCGGAAAACAACTGGAAGCCAGTGTAGATCGAACAACATAGGTGTGATGTGATCCCGGCGGCGGCTATTCGTAAGTAATCGAGCCGCCGCATTTTGTATAAGTTGTAATTTCTGGACTGTTTTCAAGGGTAACCCCACATAGAGCGCATTACAGTAATCCAATCGAGAGGTGACCAGGGCATGTACTACCAGTGGGAGCTGATGAGCAGGAAGGTAGGGTTGCAGCCTTCGCATGAGGTGTAGTTGATACCAGGCTGCCCGGCTCACTGCCGAAATCTGAGCCTCCATGGACAGCCTGGAATCAAGTACAACCCCAAGGCTGCGGACCTGGTCCTTCAGGGGTAAACTCCCCCACGAGTACTACCTCGGTCTTATCGGGGTTCAACTTCAGCTTGTTCCTTCCCATCCATCCACTCACGGATTCCAGGCACTTGGACAAGGTCTCCACAGCCAACTCTGGTGAAGATTTAAACGAGAGATAGAGCTGAGTGTCATCCGCATATTGGTGACACTGCAGCCCAAATCTCTTAATGATTGTCCCCAGCGGCTTCATATAAATGTTAAATAGCATGGGAGAGAGGATAGAGCCCTGTGGCGCACCACAATTGAGAGGCCAAGGGTCTGAAACCTCCTCCCCCAATGCTACCTGTTGGTACCTATCAGAGAGAAAGGAACGGAACCACTGCAATACAGTACCTCCAATTCCCAATCCCTCCAGACGATGTAGAAGGATACTGTGGTCGACAGTATCAAAAGGCGCTGAAAGATCAAGGAGGACAAGAAAGGTGAATTCTCCCCTATCTAATGCCCTCCTCATATCATCTACCAGAGCGACCAAGGCTGTTTCAGTTCCGTGACCAGTCCTGAAACCCGATTGGTATGGATCCAAGTAATCCGTTTCATCCAAGTGTGCTGACAACTGGTTGGCCACCACTCGCTCAATGATGTTGCCCAAGAATGGAAGGTTCGAAACTGGGCGAAAGTTATTAAAAACTTGGGGATCCAAGGAGGGCTTCTTTAAGATGGGCTTTACAATTGCCTCCTTGAAGGCTGATGGGATCACACCCTCTTGCAAGGATGCGTTTACCACCGCTTTAATCCCCAAGCCCAGTTTCTCTTTGCAGCTCACAAGGAGCCATGATGGGCAAGGATCAGTTAGGCAAGTGGTAGGCTTCACAGTCGAAAGTACCTTGTCCACATCCTCAGAAGGGAGAAGCCGAAACCGATCCCAACTTACCGGCTTGCAACTGGCCAACTCTGGTTCACTTACTGTATCCACGGCGCACGGGATCGAGCTCCGTAAATGTTCGATTTTATCGGTGAACTGCTTAGCCAATATGTCACAGGAGGCCTTTGACTGTTCCAAGGGTTCCTGGGCGACTGGACCGACCAGGCTCCGGACCACCTGGAACAGCCTCCTGGGACAGCACTCTGCAGACGCAATAGAGGCAGCAAAGAAGGCCTTCTTTCCTGCCCGTATTGCCACTTGTTAGGTGGCTACTGCTGCTCTAACCTGTGTCCGGACATCTGCTGAGTGGGATTTCCGCCACCGGCATTCTAGTCGTCTCACCTCCTGTCTCAGAGAACGCAACCATGGTGTAAACCACGGTGCTAACTGAGTTCTATTCAGGGGGAGAGGATGTTTCGGAGCCACCCGGTCTAATGCCCTGGTGATCCCATCATTCCACTCCCTCACCAGGGTTTCGACCGGGCGACCTTCAGCAGGTTCCAATTCCCCAAGCGCAGTTAGGAATCCATCCGGATCCATCAGGCGCCTGGGACGGACCATTCTAATAGGTCCTTCACCCCTGCAGAGGGGGTGCGGCATTGAGAAGTCTATGTTTACCAGGTAGTGATCTGACCATGACACCGGGGTGGAATAAACCACTCCCAACTTCAGAGCACTTCTCTCCTCTTCCAGGACAAACACAAGGTCGAGAGCATGACCGGCTACATGGGTGGGCCCCCTATTACTGAGATGCAGTTCCCAGGAAGCCATGGTTTCCAGGAAGTCCCGAGGGGCTCCAGTGAGAGTGGTCTCGGCATGCACGTTGAAGTCACCCAGCACTAATAATTCTGGGAACAACGCCCGTACAGCCGAGATCACCTCCAGCACCTCGGCCAGGGAGTCTGCTGTGCAGCGGGGTGGGCGGTACACTAGCAGGATCCCTAAACTGCCCTTTGGGCCCAACCTCCAGTACATGCAATCAACAAATTGAGTCCTATGGAGAGGGAGTCTGGCAAAAACCAAGGACTCTCAATAGATGACTGCCACACCCCCTCCCCGCCTTCCTACCCTCGGCTGGTGTGCATAACGGAAACCTGGTGGACACATGGCCTCAAGAATGGGAGCAGAGGCCTTGTCCAACCAAGTCTCCGTAATACATGCCAGGTCTGCCCGCCCATCCAAGATCATATCATGGATGAGAGAAGTTTTTTGTGCCACAGACCTGGCATTACATAACAACAGTCGAAGGTCGGTAGGAACCTTGCGTCTCCCAGTTTTCGTCTGGTTCTGGGCAGACCTGGAACAGGGGATGGGTATAATGCATCTATCCCCTGTTCCCCTATTCTGGCATGGTCTGCCAACAGCACCTTTCCAGTGCCTGCCGCCCAATCTTCCAATCACTTGGACCCCCACCTCCCTCCCTGATTTGCACATGTCTCTATCCCTATCTGTCAGTCAACAGGCCACCCACCCTAAAACAATATTAGTCTGGAGACCCACCTCTGTTCCCTATAGCAACTGTACATTAATTAAATTAAATTAAATAATTAAACTAAAACAATCTAATATCGTCCCAATTTCACATTCACACATTCATACACACCCCATCTTAGACCAGCAAAGTTTCTTCCACGTCCTAGAGCCAGCAGCAGTTATGTTCCAATCTAGAAACCTCTTATTTTCTAGTGAATAAGCCTTTTCGTGACACATACGGCTATTACTCCTGCAAACAAAGCAGTCAGAGAAGCCTAGCACCTTCACTGATGATAGATTAGAGGAAACCTATAGCCCTCCAGATGTTGTTGGACCACAACACACATCATCCTGACCATTGGCCAAGCTGACTGCCTGGGACTATCTGGAGGGCCACAGGTTCCACATTCCCAGTTTATGATATTGTGAATGTATGGAAGAATTAGGAATGTATCTAGAAGTGCACAAAGATCAGTTTGTATTCTGGACCAGAATTGGTGCTGTTCCTCATTTTTAATGTCCCTGAAAGGGTAGTTGTGCTAAGCAAACTGAATCAGTAAAAAAGAAATAGATGCAGCCAGTTGTCTGCTATTGAAGTACTGGTATAGGTAAGGAAGGGTCATAGCTCAGTCCCAGGTTCAGTACCCAGCATCATCAGGTAGGACTGGGAATGTTCCCTGTCTGTAACCCCAGAGACTTGCTGTCAGTCAGTGTAGGCAATACGGAGGTAGATGGACCAGTAGCCTTGATTCGGTATAAGGCAGCTTCCTATATTCCTGTGTTATAAAGGTGGGCTGCATTAAGAGGGTTGCTGGAATCAGAAGATGAGTTCTCTTTGTATCAGTTCTGTAAACGGTCCCGATGTGTTTTATTTCCCAAAGTCCCTGGAAATTATCAAACCTTGAATTTTCAACGTACAGTTTGTTACTCGAACGGTTGCAAAGAGTCAAACATTTAATCCAACACACTGCCTTGGAGCCTTGCCTGATTTAGTAATACAAATAGTTCCAACCCAAGAGAGCTATTGATTAAAATGAAATTGTCCGGAGATGGAATGCAAAAATTGCCCACCATTTGGCAGAATTTCTATACAAGAGTGTCCAAGGATTAGGATTATGTAACCTCAGAGAGGAGAATCTCATTAGCCTGTTCTTTTTTATCATGCTCATAAAACAAGATACAGCAGAATGCAATAAAATGTAAGGTTAAATATTCCGAGCGTTGCAAAAGTACTGGTTTTTATTTTATACTTACATGATTGCTATTGATTTCTATAAATTGGTCTATGTACACTAGAAACATCTGTGAGTTAATGCCAATTTAACTGTCATGTCATCCAACCCATAGAATCCAAAGATGATGATGGCTTATCCCACCTTTCTACACACTTACACAAGGCAGGTTGCACAAATTTCATAATTTTAATTGGGTGAGGCTGTTAAGTAAGTAAGTAAGTAAAATTTAATTTTTGTGTCGCCTATCTGGCCGAAGCCACTCTAGGCGACATACACATTGAAATTGATAAAATACAATATAAATACAGAATAAAATACAATGCAGTCAACCATAACCATTTTAAATAGCAGCAGTATAGAACAATGTAGGGCAATCAATAAACAATTTAAAACAATCATAGAAAAATTAGCCCACCCTGGGGATCCCGAAGGCCTGTCCAAAGAGCCAGGTTTTTAAGGCTCGGCGAAATGTATCCAGGGAAGGGGCATGGCGGAGATCGAACGGGAGGGAGTTCCAGAGAGTGGGGGCCGCCACTGAGAATGCCCTCTCTCTAGTCCCCACCAACCTAGCTGTTTTCGTTGGTGGGACTGAGAGAAGGCCCTGTGTGGCTGATCTAGTCGGGCGGCTTAATTGGTGGTACTGGAGGTGCTCCTTCAAGTAAACTGGGCCGAGACCGTATAAGAATTCTCTTGGTGATTCGTAGTTGTTCAATCACCCAAAACCATCACTCCAAGGGTTCCTTAATGGCTCTTAAACCCATTTAAGTAAAGCAGTGTAGATGTGTCCTAAAGTGTGGGAGTAGGGATAATGGCATTGAGCTGATTCAGACATAACATAAAACCACAGTTTAGTTGTAAGAAACCTCTAAGTGGTTTGCAAAAGACATCAAAATTATTGATAACACAGTTAAAAACATTTTGAAACATTTTTAAAACAAATTAAAAACAGCAATAGATATTAGATTAACTGCTGTCCAAACACAGACACACTGGGGTTGGTCTTAACTATGGTTAGTTGAAAGAACAAGCCAAATTCAACCATAGTTCATGAATCTGACTTTTTTTTTTACTAACCATATTACATTAACTACAATGTAGAGTTCCAATAACTTGTTAAATTCTGTTAAACTCAAATACAAGCTTCCACTCTTCTCCCTGGTGACCTGATGCAAACTTCATAGTTTAGTGTTACATGTAGTCTCTCCCATTGGCTTATCCATCATTGTATTGTGAATGTTCTGCATAACAATTATTTTCATGTTCCTTTAAAGCAGTGAGGGGAGCCTGCAACCCTCCAGAAGTTGCTGATCTAAAGTTCCTATCATTCTTGACTATGGGACATTGTGGCTGGGGCCAATAGGAGTCAGAGTCCAACACCATCGGGAGGTCTATAAGTTCCCCACCCCTATTTTAAAGTGTAAAACATTTTCTTCTCAATGCAATGGGAAGGCTAGGTCAATATATCCGTAGACAGGCAGATATGTTATGTGATCCCTTCCTTTTTTATTTTTTAAAGCAGGGATGGTAAACTGGTAGCCTGTGGTGAGCTTTTGGCAAGCTACATGATAATGTCCAGACTCTAAAACCAATTATTGGTGCCCTTCCAGACTTCGGTTAATGTGCATAATAACTGGCCATTGTGTACATTTATCAAGCTCCATGGAAAATGTACACCATAACCTGCCATGAAGAGCGAATTGTGCACATTTCCTGGTCAATATATATAATCTTCAACAAGCCTTGGGAAATATGCATATATCACTTGAATTTTGTACATTCTCTGGTTATTACACATAGTTTCCAACAGGCCTTAGGGAATGTACCTACCTGGACTGCATTTTGTACATTCTCTGGGCAATATCCACATTCTCCAGTCAGTATGCATCATCTCCAAGAAACATGCCTTTCTTTCCTATTTCTTTTCAGAAGTGTACAGTCTGCTTCCCCCGGGCTACTTCTGGTGCACTGCCTAATCTTACATACCCCACAACATACCCTCCCACTGATCAGCAGAGCAGCAGGAAGGGGGGGTCTTCAGATAAAGATGAATGATTAATATTTTCCTGATGTCCGGCCCTCTTTTCATCATCTTCACCTGTTCCCCAGTCAACTGAGTAGCACAAGGGAGAGGATAGTTCAGGGAGAGGATAGTTTTAAACCTTTAAACCTTCCTTCCCCCCTCCCACAATTCTGGTGGAAATGGGTCCCTCACCCCATTGTTCTTCAGCTAAGGAAAAAGCTTAATAGCAGCATGGGGTCGATCATCATGGGAATCGCAGAGGATGGAAGATTTAACCAGTTGAGGAAGAGTTACCTAGCAGGGAAAAGAGGATTGGCAGGCAACGATTATGAAGTATCTCTGATCCTATCCACTGCCATTTTTGCTTGTAACGCAGCTGGAGAACTGCATTGCAAAATTCAGAGCAATGGGAATTTCAAGGATGGCTTAGTTTGCATATTGTTATGGAAAGTGCCAATTAGGTGAGTTTACCTTTAAATGCAAGCTGAATCTCATTTCCCCACCCCATCCCTAGATATGAGAGGTAATTGCTGAAGAGAGTAGCATAGCTGGGGCCATTGCAAGCCGTCATGGCAAGTGAGAAATGACTATTTGCTGCTTGCAAATCCAAAAATGAGACATTACTGGATAGGGTTCTGTCATGTAATCCCGCAATCCCCTTCACAGTCCCACAGTTTCTCTCTCTCCCTCTCTCTTTGATGATTAAAACAGGTGCCACAGCTCTCCTGCTTCACTTTTAAATCTGGAAAACCAGACAGAGACATAGAAACTAGCAGGCTGAGTGCTATTATGGCAGTCTGTGATCTAGGGTAATCTGATTAGTCTGATCAGACTCAGATACATGCTTCCTTTTCTCTCAAGGGATGTTACATCACTTAACCATCCTAACGCAACATTTCACAAATTGCTTTGTTAACTTAAACCGACTTGGCATACAACTTTTTTTTTGGTTGCTTTTTTTCGAGGTGGTTGTTGTTGCTTAAATGCTTTCTTCCTGTCTTTTGCTGGCTGTCAGATGATAAATGTTGAGGGTTGTTCTCTAGTACACGCCAAAGTCCTATCTGCCAAATAAACACCATGTAGATAGATAGATAGCAGTTTCTTGTCATATAATGCATTTGTATGTTATTTTCATCCACAAATTCATTTTTATGTGCACTTTCCCCTAACAAATGCATTTTTGTGAACATTGGTTGGAGAATTGCATTGCAAAATCCAAATAAGTGTGAATTTCAAAGGATGTCTGTGTTTAGGTTCTCATATTGTTTTGGAAAGTGCAAAGTTGATAGATTTGGCTAGAAATGCAGAATTCAGAGCCTGGAAGCTATTCACAACCAGAGCACAGAGTCCTATCTATATTAAGGCAGCCATACTTTGGGCTTGTGGGAACTGCTTTCTTTTTTTGCCAGAACTCAGGAACCCAGAAGCTGCCTTATGCTGAGTCAGACTATTGGTCTATCTAGCTCAGTACTGTCTACACTGGCTGGCAGCAGCTCTCCAGGGCTTCAGGCATGGATCTCTCCCAGCCCTACCAGGAGATGCCAAGGATTGGATCTGGGACCTTCTGCATGCAAGGCAAATGCGTTACTGCTGAACTACTACCCTTCCCTAGCTTCCCAGAATTGTGGACCTAATTCTGAGGTCCACCAGCTGGAGCCAGATGTGAAACAGTGGCTCAGGGAGGTGCACAGAATGTCAGGAAAAGGTGTCTCTGAGTACATGTTCAGACCAGAATTTGTTTTCAGTGGGGTGTTTCCAATGCTTCGCAAGCAGTGTTTCACTCTTGCAATGGGATTTCCCCTTCCTCTCTCTCCCCCAAATCTGCTCTGGAGGGTCCTCCAACCCTCTGGAGTAGATTTTGAGGGCATGGGGGAGGATGCAGGGGAGAGGCAGGGACAACTTCTGTTGTGCAAGCAGACTTTTGTTGCACAAGCAGAATGGCAGCCTTGGATACACCCCAATGTGTCACCACTGGAGCTGACACACACATCCTTCCACGTACACATCTATTCCTGATCCCCCTCCAACCTTTCTTGGTTTGAAGAGCTTAATTTAGCAGAAAAAGGAGGCTTTTGATTGGTGCTGTTCATAAACCATTGGGAGTAAAAAAAAACTCTTGCTGATCTCCTGCAAATCATCTGGAGATCTACCAATAGATCCTGATCGACTTTCTGCCCCGATCTTATCTACATAGTCCTCTCCACTTGCTTGGCTAATTCAAGATACAGCCTAGAAATCAGAAAGATTAGGACAACGATGTAGCCAGCTGTTCTTGTCTTTTCACAGACCACTTGAAGGTCAGTGGAGGGCTCAGTGGACCATTTAATGAACTTTTTGTGTGTGTTCTACCAGCCAAAACACACGCATAACTCATTTATATTAATAAACTCACATTTTAAATCTGCTGTCCAGGTGCTAACTGTTGATGGGTAACTTCAAGGCCCCTGCAACTGTCCCTTGTTATGACTCTTTATCCCTAAAAAGAATTGGACTGCACAACCTTTCAAACAAAATGGAGTGGGGAACTAAATCCAGCCAGTAGGCTGGATCTTGACATTCCCCAACCTGTGACAGGTGGATGCTGTATCCCATCTGTCAGTCACCTGATGTCATCATGACATCAGGCAAAGCATTTTTCTTTGCAGACCAGCTGGAATTCAAGCTACAGGGGGAAAAGTTCCAGCCATTGTTAGGGTCTCCATTATAACAATGGGGAACACAGAGCTTCATTTTGTACAGAGGGGTTTGAAACCTGAAGAACAGATTGAGGCAGACGGAGCACAGAAATACATTGGAGTGTTTAAGAAAATGTACAGATGCAAATAGAAGGCAAATCTTGGGGGCAGTGCACAACTGCACACCCCAAGTCAATACAAAAGGGAATCTTGTGTCACCATAAGCTTTTGTGGAATATAGACCACTTCATCAGATCTAAGGATTGTGTAATCCTCAGTTCGTCAGATATATATGCCTATGTAGGGCCCAAGGCCAACATTTATGAGGATCTGAGGCCCTGTCCCCAACATTCAATGCAGCAGCCACCCATTCACTTGGAATACCAGGCCACTGGAGGAATGACCCTCACAATGAAGATGACTTACAAGATCAGTAAAGCTGGTGGTAGGGGCAATGTGACTTTCTCCCAGCCGTGCCCCAGCATAAAATCAAGGAAAACGTGGAACAAGAAGTGGGTGGGTGGAGGGGTTGCCTTCAGCTATTGGAAGGCAGACAAGCCAAGACAAAGGAGGTCCTTTTGGTAGCTCTTGGATGGTTAGGAAGAGGAAGAGGAGGAAGAAAATGAAGTCCTTCCCACTGAGAGCTGAAGCCAAGGGAGACAAGGACTGGTTCCCAGACTTGGAGGGTAACAGAGAGAGTCTATTCTTCACTGTTCAGGCCTCATCTGGAGTACCTCACCCACTTCTGGACACCATACTTTAAGAAGGATGCAGGCAAACTGGAACAGGTTCAGAGGAGGGCAACAAGGATGATCAGGGGACTGGAAACAAAGCTCTGTGAGAAGAGACTGAAAGAACTGGGCATGTTTATCCTTGAGAAGAGAAGACTGAGAGGGGATATGATCACACACTTCAAGTACTGGAAAGGTTGTCAAACAGAGGAGGGCCAGGATTTCTTCTCAATAATCCCAAAAGGCAGGATATGAAATAGTGGGCTTCCTAATTGTTAGAGAGTACAACAATGGAACTAATTACCTAGGGAGGCGGTGGGTTCTCCAACACTGGAGGCATTCAAGAGGTAGCTGGACAGCCATCTGTTGGCTGGGTATGCTTTGATTTGGCTTTCTGCATTGAGCAGGAGGTTGGACTTGATGGCCTCATAGGCTCCTTCTGACTCTTATTCTGTGATTATCTGATTGTTTAAAGTGGTATAATAATGCTTTAAATGTATTGTGCAGATGGGGCCTGAGTTGGACTTAGTTTTATAATTCAGTCTGTTCTGACTCTATTATGCTACGATTCTATGAGAGGGGTAGTGGTATAAATGGTGTAACCCTTCCTCTTTCAAGAAGCCTTTTAAATAGAGACCTTATCCCAGTTTACATCTATGCTAGAATTGCTTTTTAAGATGTTTTTAATGCTTTTTTTTGTTAAAAAAAGATATTTTAAAGATGTTTTGTTTTAATATGTTTTTAAGAATGTTTTGTTGTGATACATTTTAAAGTCTGTTTTAATGTTTAGAGTGTTTTTAGGGTTTTGTTTGCCACGCTGGACTCCTACTGGGAGGAAGGGCTAGATATAAATCTAATAAATAAATAAATAAATAAAATGTAGGGATGTAAGAAAGCATCATTTTCTGTCTCACCCTGTATTCATTGCATGCAGCACTGTTTTTCTTCTGATGCAGTTCATCTTCCACTGAAAAGTACATTATTCATCTTGCTGTTCACTGTGGGGAAATTAATGTAAATTAAATTGTCATTATATTATCCCACCCCATTCATCTGAATGCAAAGGAAATAAAATGCAAATGGGAAGGGCAATTACATATAGTTTGCAAACTGAAAACAATAACAACAAATGCTGATCATATTTGCTGGACTGATTTCTGTTCCAGACACGGGAATAAGTGAACTTAAGCATTTCCGCTCCTGTTCTCATTTCCATCCGAATTCGCCGACATCGCTAAAATCATGGGGTAAAAACATGAAAAACGCAAGGAATGCCATTGAAATTTTGGCGAAAGGCTCAAATGTATACAAAATAAGAGCAAGATTGGGTGGCCATGCATCCTACTTTACAGAGGAGAGTCCTCTATTTGAAGGGTTGTCAGAGAACGGTCTTCTGTTTGAAGTGTTGAGCCACGAGAAGGGAGAGCAGGCTCTTGCAGTTGTCCATCAACAGCTAGCATCTGGATCACCGGGTCACAACCTTCCTCAAGATCTCTGTTTAAACTGCAGCACTCACATAGCTCTAGGTTTGCATTGCTACATATAAATTATCATGTGTGAATTCTATGCAAATATTTATCCTCTTTGTTGTTGTTTTTAGTGATGCTTAAGATATGTGGGGAAAAAGTTTCTCCTCTGTTCTTATATGTATATAAAAGGGGGAGCTTTGGCAACCCATGGGTGGTGAGGGGGAGAGAGCCTTGGTGACCTGTGGGGATGGGGCGAGCTTTGGTAATCCTTGGGGGATGGGGTGAGCGTTGATGGCCCATGGGGCCCAGGGGGAACTTTGGTGACCCATGGGGGGTAACCTGTGGGGGAGAATCTGTGGGGGAGAAGGGGAAGCTCTGATGAACCATATGGGAGTGAGGGGGAGTTCTGGTGACCTGTGGGGGGAAGGGAAGCTCTGGTATTGCCTGTGGGGGAAGTGGAAGCTCTGGTGAACTGTGGGTAGTGGGGTGGGTGGGTGGAGCTGTGGCAATGCATGGGGTGGGGAGCTCTGGCATTCTGTGGGGAGGAAGGCAGAGCTCTAGTGACCCATGTGGGAAGGGGGAGCTCTGCAGATCTGTGTTGGGAGAGGGAGCTACTGTGACATTTGGGATGAGGGAGGAGCTGTGGCAACCTGTGGAGGAAGGGGATTGTTTAGTCATCCGTGGGGGGTGGGGGAGCTTTGGCAAGCTGTGTGTGGGAAGGGGGGTTGGTGACTTGTGGAGGGAATGGGGGAGCTTTGGTGACAGTAGGCAGGGTTAGTGAACAAAGTAGGCAGGGGTGGCAGCCCCTAGTGTGTGTGTGTGTGTGTGTGTGTGTGTGTGTAGTGGTAGTGATGAGGATCGGTTTACTATAAGAAAATAACAGAACTCCTCTCTCTCTCTCTCTCTCTCTCTGACACACACACACACACCATCTGTCAGAATTTATCACTTATTTAATGATCATTTGTATCTGCCTTGCTCCTAAATTGGTTATTAGTAAGGGGCTTTCCCCCTAGATAGCAGTACTTTGGGGACATTGAATTCCTGCCTGCTGCATCCCCATCCCTACATTTGTGAAAACGTTTGTGATTTCCAGCATCTTTTCCCCGAAAGAAGTCTTCCAGCCATATTCTTGCACAAAGTCAAGATGAACTGATTTTGTGGCACGTGGTTTGGCTAAGGAGTAAACTTGAGACCCTGGATGTTAGTGAGAGGAACACAAAACAGGAAAACATGAAGCATCTGGTGATTTCCTTAAAAAGCATAAGAAATCTGAGAAGCCAGGAAATGCCATCCAAGCTAATGCGCCTGCCTATCCAGCTCTTAATCCCATTCAGCACTGATGACACACGGATCAGAAGAAGATGACATGCCAAAAAAAAATAAAATGAAAATGAAAGGATATCCTTCTGGTAACCATTCAAGAATGCAGATTTACAAACTTGTATTTTCAAACACTGCTATATATATTCTCTCTTAAAATCAGAACCCCTTAGCATCAGTGACACATCCACATCCGACTGCTTAGAGGTAATGAATCCTTATTTGGCACCTGCTTTCTCAAAACATTTCCCCCCCCAAATCAGTCGGAACTTTTAAGGCCTCAAGGAGTCTTTACCTAGAGACACTTACAGAATCACAGTGCTGACAGAAACACTGTGGATCAGAAGCCCTATTCAGGTGTTCAAATCCACACAGGGAGTACAGCATCATTGTTATCGAGGAGCTTGGCCTCACTGTCATTTTAATTATGCCCCTGCACCTTGACTCTTGTAAACTCCATTTACTGGGGAAAATTTAGGGAACTACATTGGGTCGCCTTCAGCATACTCACCAGGAATCACTCTTGTTAGTTATGCCTGGTAGTTATGGGACCTCTGGAGAATACAAATGTCTTCCTCTCTGCCTGACCTCTAACCTAATCAAACCATCCCAAGCACATCCTGATTTATCTTAATAAGGGCCCCTGAAGGAGAACATGTCCGAGGCACTGTAAACTTCTGGTAAGCCCGTTACAGGTACTTGAACACCCCTTAGCATCCATTCAGATTAGGGACTTTGACCCAGAAATATCTTGGGGCCTACCCTAGCCCTCTCCATTGGGCCCTTCTAGACAGAGAGGGTTTGGGCTGAGACTTTGCCTGAACAACAACAGTCTTCCAAACTCTGGTGTGGTCTTTGGCTCTGACTGCCTGGCACAAATCCTGGTCCCTGACTCCTTCTGACAGCTGTCTACAGCTCAACCCTAGCACATGGCAAGATCTCATGCCACTGCAGTATACTAGAACCACATCAATGGAGCCATGTGGACATTCCTACTCAACTGTGGCCTGGCCTAGAAATGCAGGGACAACTGAAGGAACTCCCTGGTCAGTCTGCCTGATAGCCATGGGTGCTGCTCACACATATGGTTCCAATGTTCACATGTATGCGGCTGTGGTCTGGGATCTCAACAACGGTGAAGCGGTTCTTCTGTTGTTGCATGCATAATGGAATCAAGCAATTCCTATTCAGATAGTCCTCCTTAGTCATATGCATTGGATCCACAGTCCTTGAGTGCCCTAAAATGATTGCTCAGTTTCATTTGGCTTAAAAGCACACACACACACACAGACACACACACACAGACACACACATTGTATGAAGAAAGACTCACAAGAAGGCTTAAGTGGATGCTTTCTTTCTGCATTTGGGTTGCTCCACTTTGCCAGAAGATCTTTCGGTCTCCTTGTCATTTTTTTTTTTTTGTTCTACATAATCTAAGTAGCACTGATATATTGCATATTTTCATTTAGCTCTTTGAAGCCAAATCCACTTAGCGATTAGAAACCTCACACAATTTAGCAGATACCATCAGTGCAGAAACTTGCTACAAGCATGTCCTTTAATAAGCAAAGCGAATATTTGAAGTGTGGTTTGTGGTTGCTGCTTTTTGTTCCTGGATTATAAGAGGACGAGACATGTTTGATGGGTACTCTAGATTACCTTCACCCTGTTCCTGCGACTCAAATAACATTCAAAGGACAGCTTTGCATTACTTGTCAGAGGCTTTGCCCCATAGTTACTCACTTTTACCCCAAACCATTGCATGGGGAATAAATGGCTGGAAGCATGAAACTGTGGGCCATAGCAAATGTTTAGTAATATATCATACTTCAGAGCTGGTTTTCCACTCCTTACTGAGTCTAAAGGAATGGGATGAGCCCTCAGCCTTCCTGAACCCAGGCCAGTGAGAAATGAGTCCCAAATTATTGGCGCTCTGGCACCATGGTTGGGGAATGTACAGTTTTTTTCTTTCCCTTTGGTTGAAACATGTACAGCAGGTTATAGCTCCATCCATTTGTGCTCTTACAAGGTTCTTTGGGTGGATGGTAGAAAGAGTGCAATTAAGGGAGGGTTTATAAATTTCTATCCTGTCACCTCTTTTTCCAAACTAAAAAGCCCCCAACGCTGCAACCTTTCCTTACGTTGCTCTTGGTTGCCCTTTTTTGAACCTTTTCCAACTCAACAATATCCTTTTTGAGGTGAGGTGACCAGAAGTGTATGGAAATAAGGGATGGATGAAACTGTCATAAGAACATAAGAAGAATCTTGATGGGTCAGGCCAAAGGCTCATCTAGTCCAACATCCTGTCGTCACACTGACCAACCAGATGCCCTAATGGAAAGCCTGCAAGCAGGACCCAAGTGCCACAGCACTCTCCCCTCCTACGCTTTCCAGAAACTGATATTCAGAAGTATGCTGCTTCCGACAGTGGAGGTAGAACATAGCCATAAGGTTTAGCAGCTATTGTAACAGTCAACAGTGACTTCACCATGTGTCAGATTAGCTATGACCATTTTGTTCACATGCGTTGTCTCTCCATCACTCACAAGATCTGGCAGTGTAGCCCAGAACAAAGGTCATTCAGAGTTTAGTTGAAAACAAACCTGATGGTAGGTCGAATTTTGGTAGAGTCAAGGTTGGGCTTTTGGTCACTAGAAGCTATTTTGTTTCTCTGTTCCTTCTTTATTTTTCATTTTTCTTTTTAATAGGACCATTAAACCACTGACTTCAAGCATCTACTCAAGCTATTTTTATTTGTGGAAATGTATAAAAATATGGTTTTACTTCTGATAAAACACAGCATGGTCCCAAGAATTCCATTAATATTTTTGTAATCTCTTTGCCTTGCAGTGGGATGATGACCTTGTATCTTGGTTAAAGGAAATGGATCAAACTGTGAGTTATGGGTTATTTCCTCACGCACAAAGACAAAGGCACTTCTCTCCTCCACACCCCTCCCCATGCAGATTTTAAGGACACCTTTTCTCATTGTTTCTCTTTATGAAACATGTATGTAAATAACCAAGGACCTTGACTTCTGAATTTTCTCCTCTCCTAGGAATGAAGGAAGCTGCATTAGTCCATCTAATTCAGTATTGCAGCTCTCCATGTTTGTGACAGGAATCTCCCCCAGACCTACCTGGAGATGCTAGGAGTTGAACCTGGGACCTTCTGTATGCAAAACAGATACTTTACTACTGAGCTACAGCCCTTCTCTCCCATCAACGATGTTTCCAGACCTATTGTCAGGGGATGTGAGACTCTGGAAGGGAAAGCTATTGTGCAGAACATAGGAAACTTCTTCATACCAAGTGAGACCCATGGTCCTTCTAGCTGAGTAACTTCTACACTTTTCCCCCCATTGACCACTGACGGTCTTGGCAGACCACTTAATGATTTTTCCTGCCTGTTATAGCAATCGCTATGTGCTGTGCTAGATGCTGTATGATTTTAATTGCATTTTTATTTTTTATGTTATTTCTTATATTGTATTTTTTATTACAATTTGAATTCCATAGAATTCTATTGAATTCAAATTTTATAGAATTCAAATTATAATGCAATAACATTGTTCTTCACAGACGTTCCATGGATCACCTGAATAAAGCCCATGAACCACTGTTGGTCCACGGACCACAGTTTGGGAAGCCCTGCTCTATAACGACTGATAGCTGTTCTCCAGAGTTTCAGCCAAGTTCCGGTTGGCTACACAACTGATAAGAATATATGTTTGCAATTCTAATTGTACTCTGTAAAGCAGGTGTGGGGAACCTTTGTTCCTCAAGATGTTGCTGAACTACAAACTCCCACCAGCCCAAACAAGCATGGCCAATGGCCAGGGATGGTGGGAGTTGTAGTTCAGCAATAACTAGAGGGACAAAGGTTCCCCACCCCTGCTGTAAAGCATCATGTACACGGATGGTGTTATAAATAAATACACCAAAAGATGGAAAGATTCAGATGCAGAGTATTAATAGTTTTAGGCATCTCCAGCAAGGACATTCTTACTTGAGCAACCTGCTATCCTGTGCACAAAATGGCTCTCCAATAAAACCTAGTGCTGATGGAGATGAACCTTACATTTTTCCTTGAGGCAACATGTATGCATGTTGTGCCCCTAGAAAAGAGGGGACAACTCAACTTCCCCAGCTTCCACGGGCTGTTTGAATCAAATGTATTTCTTTGTTAGAGCACTGGACTTCTGACAGTGGTCCTGAGATCCTCAGAGCAGGGACACATGTTGGGACGTGCTGGCCCTAGAGCCCCCAGGTAGGAAATGACCCAGGGGTGTTGGGTCTCGGGGGGTCTTAGCAGGACCCTTATGTCTCCAGCATCCTGTGAGCCAATCAGTGTGAAAGGAAGAGTCTTCTAACATGCTTCCTTGTTCTTTTCTGCTGACTGGAGCCAATCAGAGTGAAAGGAGGTAAGTCAGCCACTGAGAAGATTCTTCTCACTAGCTAACACTCTTTCCTTTCATGCTTATTGGCTCCTAGGGACATCTGTTTTGTGGTAGAAGGCATTAACAAGGATCTCATTCTCAACTCAGCAGCAAAAAAAGGGGGAAGGGGCCATGGCTGTGACTAACATGAAGGGACCCTGCACTTCTGAACTTGCCACTACACTGCTGAAGTGGCCAGAAGGTCCAAGAGGAGTCTCAAGGGATAAGCTACCCTGTCCCTCTGTCTCTTGGGACCCAGAGAGACTCTTCTCAGCTGTGGATAGGCTCTTTGGCTATGGCTGCAAGGACCACTACAGCTTCCACCTCTCATCTCCAGACAAGGAAGAGTATTTGGTCCGTGGCCCCTTTCAGAATTTCTGTGCTGTCTCTCCTTGCTGGATAGCCTGATGCTTGAGCAGCTCCCTAGGCCCTTTCCCGCCATCAGTCTCAGTGGTGGCTGGTGCCCATTGAGACTGGTAGGGTGGAAGGCAGGGAAGCCAACAGTAGGTGGAGCCTGAGCCGATGAAAGGCAAAATGGACTCATTCTACTTTTGTCCCCATCCTCTGCCCTGCTGAGCTCTACAAGGGCAGCACTGAGACTAAGGAGGAGGAAGCTCACAGGCAGTGTCATCTCCTGAGTTGATTGCAAGTTAAAATGCAGGCAGGTGGGGGCTGGCTAAGGGCAGAGCTGAGGTTGGTGGGTCAGTGCCCCATTTGCTTCAATGGGCTAGCCTCCACTGACCAGTCCTTCTGGTGGGGTTCCCATTTTCTGTCCCCCCCCCCCAGCCTTGATCTCCGAGGTTTAGGGTGGATATTTGGTGTGGAGCCCAGATAGGCTTATAGGTTGCAACCTCTGCAGCTGCAGCCGCCTTGTTCTTCCTCTTCCCACTCCAAATCAGAGGACCCTGTTCCTCTGCCACAGAGGCACCTTTCTCCTCCGCTTGGGACCCTCCCACCAGCCTGCCAATGGAGCTCAAAAGCTTCTTCATCAGGCAACCATACCTCCACCATATCATTGCACCATGCCGTGGCTGGTGCCCAGCCTGATGTGTGGGCTTCCAGTGTCAGATGCATGAGCTGATAGTGCCTACTGGAGCCTGCTGCCCACCCGTTCTAGTTTCTCCATCCAGTGGCAGGTGAATGGGGAGCCCCGCCCTTCCTGGCAATGATGGCTGACAATGTAAAATTACACCTTTGCAGTGTATTATGAAAGCACATTGGTAAAGTAGAGGGGGGTGAAGACACAAATGAATCAAAGGCATTGAAACCTGTCTTTTTAAAAAAAATAAAATTGCTTGCATGGCATTGATCAGTGGAAGACCAAAAGACAAGCCATCCAGGAGGCTGGATTGAGGAGCCAACCAAAAGTCAAGACTTCCAAGGATATAGATGGCAAAAGACTGGTGCTCATGAAGAACACATTGCTCAAACAAAGCTCAGATGGAACAGGAAGCCCTTTATGCCCCTTCCTTCCCAGAAGGATCCAATAGCCAATCTGGGTGGGTGGAGTCACTCCAGGGCTGGAAGGTTCTTCACTGAGAAGCTGCCACCTTAAATTCATTGGTTCATGACTTAAGGCAGTCGCACCAAGATCCATAGCAGCAGCTCTTACCAACACATTAGCTTCACTTTGGCTACAAAGCAGATACTTCAAAACTCCTAAATCCAGGATGAAATTTGGATGGGGATAATTTTGAAAGCGTTCCCAATAGCTGGTCAGGATCATGCATGCAAAAAAATACATTCATGCACAAAGAGTTGCGAGCCTGTCTGGGGACTTTTTGTGAACGCAACAGTTGTCTACAGCATGTAAAACAAAGTCAAGCCAAACTGAAAGTATTCATTACTGAGCCCTCAAAGTCATAGAACTGGGACGAAATCTGTTTCTATTTAGACTATATATTTGGAACAATGCTGCATCTTTCTTTTTACAGTGTTGCTTGTACTCTACCGTTGCATGCACATGCGGAAAAATGTAAGTTGCCCTTCCCAATCCAGAACTGAGGTAGTACCGTTTGGTACTAATTTGCATAAAAACAACGTTAACATTTTCTCCATAGCTCTGAACTCTTTGTGGCCTTCCTAGAAATAATAGAAGAAAACTATCCTCAAATAAATACTCATAGTTCTAATAAATATTAACCATGGTGACCTATAAATATGAAGCAAAGAGTTCTGCTCTATTACTGTGTCCCCGATAATGTGAAAACACCCCACGGGGTTGAAAAATTGACTGTTTGTAGGTCCTCGGGCTGTGTTTGGATATTTGTTCCAAGAAGGCTGTGTGCCAATGTTCATGAGTGGCTTCATCTTCAAAACACAGAGCCTCGCTTTCTTTCAGCTTTCCTAATTCTTCACATTCTTTCCTACCAGGGAAAAAATAATAATAGGCTGGCTGCATTAATGGCAGAAACATTTGGAAGGATAAAAACAAACAAACAAAAATAATCAATTTTCAAGGTCCACTTGCAGATGGATGGAAGTGTTTATGAAACATTTATTGTTCGGCTGCAGAAGAAAATGTTGCTGTAATAGCAAAGGGGAGGCATGAAAACAGTGGGAGATTATTTCCATGCATATACTCCCACACACACCACCAATATGCATTAAAATGTGCTACTTTTCAGTTTGCAGTGACTTCAGAGGAAATGGGCATTTGGAACAAGGCAGAATTAAACGGGGAATATATCCTGTAATACCTTGCTAGTCACAGAATAAATAGTGTCGACAGGGAATGCATAATTCTCAGCAAGGTTTAAAGCACCTGTGTGTGGCACCTGTGGTGCTCCAGACGTTGCTGGATTCCAACTCTCATCTGATCCAGCCAGCAAGGCCAGCTGTCAGGTATGACGCAAATTATGGTCCAGCAACATCTGGAGGATCACCAGTTCCTCACCCCTACTTTAAAGGCTAGCTCTTAAATGTATTCAAAACTTAGGTCCCTTTTAGAAATGCCCATCTTGTGTTTACTGAATGTGTGTGTGTGTGTGTGTGTGTGTGTGTGTGTGCATGCAGGGGCAAGTGGCCAGGGCTGCACTTTCTGGATCCCATCAACATCAGCGTGCCTGCAGGCTCTATTCTACTGACCTTCATGTGCTCAGTTGAAGATCTGAATGGGAAATCTATGAGTGCTATGTGTGCCAGGCCCTCCATGTGATTTGGAGCCCTGCATGATTGCAGGGGTTTCACAAACAGAGGCAGTTGTATGCCTGTAGGTTCCATGCTCAGGATAGGGCTAGAAGTCTGCCCAATACAAATTTGGTACCGAATTTTGCATGAATTAACTTATTCTCTATCATTGCAGATTAGATTTTTATACAGTATAGCAATTTTCTGCAGCTATTTTTGAAAATATTTTTTTTTAAAAAATCCGCCTCTAAAATATCAATATCAAGAATGATGATGTTATCAATATTTCCTTTCATTTATCGATATTTCCTTTCAAAATATCAGTATTTCCTTTCAAAATATTGATATTGGAAAAAATGAATCAGAAAAAGCGGTGGCTAGCAGACAAAGAACAAACTGGTCTGTTAGGTCAGCAGAATGCTTTCAAACTGGCACCAGCCAACGGATCCCATCCCTAGTTCGGGACATCTGCCCAATGCAGGGATATTAGGAGAGTGTGGCTGACCACCACACTGACGCTGAGGACAAGACAGTGAATGTGGCTCTCCTTTTGCTCCACATGTCCATTACATGCATGGAAGCCAGTTTTGAAGGTGGGTTAATTTTATTAAAGAGCAGTCATTTAACAGCATTAATTTTGTTTGGGGCTTCACAATAGCTATAGCAATGTTATCAACTCAAGCCAACCTCTGTCTGTCTGTCTGTCTCTCTCTCTCTCTCTCTCTCTGTGTGTGTGTCTGTCACATCTGCACCATACATCTAAAGCACTCTTATACTACTTTAACAGTCATGTCTTCCTCCAAAGAATCCTGAGAACTGTCATTTGTTAAGGATGCTGAGAGCTATTAGCAAACCCGTATTCCCCTCACAGAGCTACATTTCCTAAAGTTCCCTGAAAAGTGAGACTGATTGTTAAACCACTCTAGGAATTGCAACTTTGTGAGGGGAATAGGGGTCTTCTAACAACTCTCAGCATCTGTAACAAACCATAGTTCTCAGAATTCTTTGGGGGAAGTAATGACTGTTAGTCATGCCCATTAATTTCAATGGGTCTTCTCTGTATAAAACTAATATTCTTGAGGAGTAAACACATATTATCTAAAACATGGGGGGTGTCCCCTTTGCCCACCCTACAAATTGACCCTCATAGGGCCCAGGGCAGGTGTGCTTACTGAATTCCTCCAAAGATGTCTCTGAAAGGGACTTTTGTGAAAGGGTGCCTATGTTCTAATTCTAAATATTGCACTTAGAAAAGAAAGCTTCTGTTTTAATTATCACCTCTCCTATCAGCTTGTCTTGATCTCTGCAGCACCATTTGAAAGAGATGATTACAAGGTATCTATACAAATGCAACTCTCAAATCTGAAAAAGATAAAATGACCAGTTTTACCGAAACTAGATTTGGTCTAGCAATCTTGTTGAAATTATCCAGGGGCCCTGAGGGGCATGAATCAGATCAGTTTGCATCTCTCCCTGGGTGTGCAATTGCACAACTATTTTGCATGCAAACTGCTTGCATGAATGCATACAAAGAAAGCTTTTGCATGGGCATGTAATTAAATGAGATCCTATCTGCCAAGCAAATCCCAGACAGAATAAGCACTAATGACATGGTTACAGTAGTATCCAGCAGCATTCCATGGTTTAACAGAACCACTTCCCCTCACCCCCAAATCTGGCCATGATTAGGTGTGTCTGTTGTCTGACAAAGCATCTTCATAGTTGGATGCTATTTGGGAAGAAAAAAAATGAAGGAGAACTCTCCTCCAATTCAATTGATGAAATTCCCAGGAAATGAAGAAAAGAGAAGGCACAAAGGAAAAAGGTGTATTATCCTCCTCTTCTTCCTCTCCCTCTCCTCCTCCCCCTCCATTCACAAGCCCTCTTCAGACATCCTGAAGTTGCCAGATGGCTTCAACTAGATGCATCTCTAGATCCCAGTGCATGGATATACAACTACTGCTATTGCAGATCATCTTTTTTGGTTTATTCTCGAGATGAGAGTGTCACCCCCCTGTTGTTGCTGTTGTGTCGGGGTGGAATGATTGTGAGAGGAGGGAGCTCTGGAGGTGGGGAGCATGTAGTCTTGCCCCAACTTTTGGGGAGGTAGCAGCAGAAGTTGGAGATATGCTGTTCCCTGTATACAAGCGCTTGTGTATTTGGTGTGTGGGGCTGGTTGCCTCTGTCTTATTTTTGTGCTTTGATCTGCCAGTAGTTATTGTGATTACTATGTTTGTTGTTTTAATTTATATTGATTCTTAAGATCTTTTAAAGTGTTTTGCATTGTTTTAAAGATATAATTTTGTTTTCACTGTATTTGTGGTGTTTGCTAACACTTTATACCACATAGAGGCTTCTTTTCAAATATGAAGTGGTATACAAATAAAATAAAATAAATAAATAATCGTAAACCCAACATAGGAGCAAGGAGAGAGGAGACAAACTGTACCCCCATTGCTGTCCCTGAGTTGGAGGGTGGACTTGTGTACTTTCAGAAGTTCCCTGCATGATTCAAAACTCTGATCTTCCAGGATTCTAAGTCTTGGGTGGAGCCTCCATGAGTCCAGGAGGCTCTGACAAAGCTGGCAAGGTACTCTGTCTTGTCATTACCTCCATGAAATACAAGGTGCCATATTTCATGAGAAAGGGCCACAGCTCAGCGGTAGAGCATCTGCCTTGTAGAAGGTCCCAGGTTCAGTCCCAGGCATCTCCTGGTAGGGCTGGGACAGAAATCCTGCTATCCTGGAGAGCTGCTGCCAGTCAGTGTAGACAATACTGAGCTAGATGGACCAATGGTCTGACTCATCATATGGCAGCTTCCTCTATTCCTGTATCTTACATATAACTTCCCTCAGCCCAGAGAGCTTTGAAAATTGACACCAGTGAAATTTCAGGCACACAGATCTCCTTCAGACAGCTGTTGTCCTTCAGACTGTTGCTTTAGCTAGTGATGCAGTGAAACAGGATTTCCAGTCTCACTCACCCCTTGCAGATTTTTTCCTCTTTTGTCTGATTCCCAGGAATCCTATGTGTGAAAACATGCTGGTGAAGCAAGCAATTAGACCTATCTCTTGAAATCTCCCCCATCTCACATGATAAGGGAAGACACCCATATTATTTTTAGCAGAAAAAAAGGAACATTGCCTCTGTAATTAAGTGCTATGTAAAAGCTATATTATTTTCCCTTAGTAAAGAGGCATAGAGATTTAGGGTACTATAAGCAGAAGAAAAGACAGTTGTTCCCACATCGTTCTAGTTGGGTTGTGCATAGGTATGGATACATAAGAACATAAGAAGAGTCCTGCTGGATCAGGCCAATGGCTCATCTAGTCCAACGTCATGTTCTCACAGTGGCCAACCAGATGCCTAATGGAAGCCTGCCAACAGGACCTGAGCGCAACAGCAATCTCTCCACTTGTGATTCTCAGCATACTGCTTCTGACTGTGGAGCGGATCATAGCTATCACTGCTAACAGCCACTGATAGTTTTATCCTCCATGAATTTTTCTAGACCTCTTTTCAAGCCACCCAAGTGGGTACATTCTACTTCCGCTGTTGGAAGTTGCTAAGCTTCACAGGTGGGGAGAGTGGTGTTGCTCACAGATTCTGCTTGTAGGCTTCTGATAGGCATCTGGTTGGCAACTGTGAGTGCTGCACTCCATGGACCTTTGGCTCTTACTGTATGTTCTTACTGTTCATGTCTGCCCATGGCTGGTGGGCCTGAGATGCACAGACTGGCTGTTTTCTAAGTACTTGATTTGAAAGTGAAAACCTGTTTGTGGAGCTGGCAAAGCTTCCCTCTCCTTTTGTGTATCGCCAGCAGAATCCAGTCCATAAATGTAATGTAAGTAGCTTGTGTAATGCCGATGGTTAAAATGACAAAATTGGATGGTTATTTCTAGAACTTTCTTGTGCGGTTGTGTGATGGCTGTTATTGTTAAATGCCCTACTAAAACTAGCAAGTCATAGCTATAACAGTCATTTTGTTTAGCTGAGGATTATTACACATTTTATGTTCCTGGTCTTTGTATTTTATTGGGAGGACTTTGTTGCCTTCATAAATTATCCCATCACTAAGGAGGCAGCAGGCATGGAAAGACCGAATTCAACATAGGGCTTTTTGTGGCTTTTGTTTGTCAAAGCAAAACATGCCCTACTTTATCTCCTAATTTTAAAATAAAAGCATCATCCCATCCCAGTTTTAAAGAGGAACGTTGCCTCTACAGTGAAGCTTATAAACAGAGACTCAGCGTACCCTTTATCCTGACTTTTGGGGTCTTGCTATGACTTGCTGATATGCATTGGGAGTAAGTCCCATAGAAGCTTGGTAGAGCTGAGGATGGATGGATGAGAATTCCATTGAACTTGGATTTAGCACCAGATTTTTCAATGGTCAGCATATTCTCCATCTTTGCAGAGGGATCCTGTTTGCTCCAAACTTCGACAGCTTTCCCCTGACACCGGAATTTTCCCTTTTGAATATTCCCTTGAATACATTGTTCTTTTATTGACTTTGCTCACAGCGCAGCAGTCTCTCTCTCTCTTTCTCACTCTCTATCCCCCACTCCCTTCACTCAAATAATTGAAGCTCCAAGTGGGGAGGAAGCAAGCTAAGCTTATAATAGCCTATCGTAGCAGAGGAGGATGTGAAGCTGCTTTCCTTTCAATTCATTTCAAAACACTGATAGTTTCTTTCAAAATATGGATAATTAGCCTGAGGGCCACATTGCCCCATGAGCAGCCTTCTGGGGGCTACATGCCAGAGTGGGTGGGATAACAGAATTTACTCTTTGTATAGGAATTACATTCCAGCCATGCAAAAGTCAGAGGTTTCTACACGCATTTCTTTCTGTCTAGGCAAGCAAGAGACATTGTCACAGTCAGTGCTTTTTCTGAGAGAAAATGAGGTCCCAGTGTTCATACCTTGAAAAAAGTGCTGTGGGTGCCAGCTAGAGATGGGTGAGAAATTTGATTCAGTCATCATTTAAAACTGAATTTAGCAGATGTCAAATTTCCAAAGCAATATGAGAAGGAAAACACAACAATCTCATTTATCTGAAAGTTGTGATGCAGTTCTCCAAACAAACACTGTTCACAAAAACATATATTTTAGGGGTAAAGGTAAAGGTGTCCCCACACTTATAGTGCGAGTTGTTTCCGACTCTTAGGGTGCCGTCTTGCGACGTTTACTAGGCAGACCATATATATGGGGTGGGATTGCCAGTTCCATCCCCGGGCTTTCTTTACCCCCCAGCATATGCCGGGTACTCATTTTACTGACCACGGATGGATGGAAGGCTGAGTGGACCTCGACCCCTTTTACCGGAGATACACAAACATGCATATTAAGAGAAATAGCTTGTAACAATGTGTACATTTGTCAAAGCTGCAGACAACAATGTGTTTATTAGGAGAAATTCACACTAAAATGCTGAAGAATTTTCGTGAGGATTTTTTTAAAAACAGGCAAATTGCTGCAGAAACCTGGAGAACTGAATTTAAGATTGAAATTAGAAAATTAGAAATTGAGAGAACTGAATTGGCCAGATCCTTTCATCCCAAGTGCCAGCACAAAATGTTTGTCATAGACATAAAAAAAAAAGAGGTGATAGTACTCCATACTGGTGAGTACTGTCACACACAAAAAGCACTGGTCACAGTCCAAGAAAATATTCCAGCCAAACAAAAGCACTCAAGCAGGGCACAGAGCATGGCTGGCAAGGGGTGGGAAGAATACGGAAGGCTCGATAGTGTCATGGGCCCCATGGAGAATACTTGGCAGGATTGGGAGGATAGAGAAAGGTTTGCTGATGTTACGGAGGGGCCTAGGGAAATCATGGAGGAAGTGCTTCTGGAAACTTCTGACAGCTTCATGTCTAGTGAGTCTACTGACGTCAGTAACACCCCTTTTTGTGTGATGGAGAGAGAGGAATCCTCATTGGCACCCACCCCAGACTTAGCCATTGAACATATAGACTGACTGGACTCTTTCAGAGAAATAAGAATGAGAGTTGTTTGTCAGAGCTGGAAATAACAATTTCCCCAAGGTCATGCAGACTAGAGAAAAGGAGGCTTCAGCTAGAGAAATTCTCCTTTGCTGCTAGAAGGAGCTCCCGCCTTGTTACAAAGGCTAGAAAGTGCTAGAGTTAGCTCAGGCAAGTAAAGTGTCCACCCACTTCTCTTTTATTTAGAGTGTCTGGGCATGGTAAGATGGTTGCAACAATTCTCTGTTCCTGCTTCCATGTCAAGTTTGCACCTATTCTGTATGCTGATATGCCTTGTATGTTTTGATGCTGTGTTCCTGTACTGACTGCTGGGATAAATATTCATACAAAACCCAGTCTTTGCATCCTGAGTCCTGTCCTGGGAGCCAGGACAGATAGAGAGCCCTGGGGGCCACATTTGGTCTCAAGGCCTGAGATTCTCCATCCCTGATGTACAGCATTGCACTATAGATGTGATTTTACTGATTTTAAAATGTTTATGCTTTAAGTCCCCCCCCCCGGCTTCTTTGTTTCTTACGTTTATGGGAATAGAGGAAGCTGCCTTATACTGAGCCAGATCATTGGGTCATCTAGCTCAGTATTCTCTACATTGACTGGCAGCCGTTCTCTGGGATTTCAGGCAGAAATCTCTCCTAGCCCTGCCTGAAGATGCCAGAGATTGAATTTGTGATCTTCTGCATACAAGGCAGATGCTCTACCACTGAGCAATGACCCTTCCTTATGAACCCAGCCTTTCCATAAAGAATGCCCAAGGTGGCTAGCAACATTAAAGTCCACAATAAAAATATATCTAATCCATCAACAAATGAGCAAATTCCTGATAAAACCACATGCAATCAGCTAAGAACAAAGTACAAAAGAGGCAGCCAAATTAAAACCCATGGGTGGTATTCAGTGCTAGTCCTACTCAGAGTAGACCCACTGAAGTTAATAGAGAAGACTTTCAATGGGTCTACTCTGAGTAGGATTTAGTTGATACAACCCCAGAGCTTTTAGATTATTAGCCACCCTGATGGGACAATCCTATTGTATGCTTACTCAGAAATAAGTCTTATGGTGTTCAATGGGGCTAACTCTCAAATAGCATTCATGGGATTGTAGCTTGCCTATCCTGCAGACAAGTAGAATATAAATATGTGAATAAATAAAATGAATTAATAAAACAGTGACAGTGACATAAAAATGACAGTATTATAGAAGGGGAAGTGAGTTTAATGTCACTCAATCAATCTTTATTGCATAGTCCACAGACCATCACAAACATAAATGAGTTTAATGTATAGTGACTTGTTCAAGGCCACACAATAAACTTATGAAGCCAATTCTCCAAGCCCTGTTTTCTGTTCATTAGTCTGTGTTAAAGGTTATTGACTAATCATCATTTCCAACTCAACCTTCAATGGTTAACTCAGCTCTGGCTTGCCAACTGGGCTAAAAATTAAAATAATTAGCTAACAATGCTACTTGCAGAAATGCAGCTCAGACATAAGAAATAAGCTGTTTCCATGATCTGGATATATTTATCTCTTTCCATATATTTCTACATAAACAAAGAACAGATCTTATTGAACACATCTAATACCCAACTTTCCAAGTCAATATAAATAATTAAACCTGTCCCTTTTTCCAGACAAATTATCAGCAAGGAAAGCTTTACAAAATATTTTCTTGTGAAATACAGAGCTATTTCTTTAAATAAAGGGATCTGGCAGAACCGGGAGGCAGCTAGCTTAGCACCATTAATACAGAACACAGTCTATCAGCATTTAGTGAACTCTCAGTGACCCTAGCAGAGAGCAGCAACTTTGGCGTCTCCTTATGAAAAATATGAATAAAAAGTACAGTCGAAATGTAAGCATCACTCACATACAATGTTAGATTGGAATGACGCACATCATTTCAACACAAAGTTGATGCTGGAGAAATGGTACCTACAAGGTGTATTTCTGACATATGGAGACCACAGCTTCTGGGTCAAAGACAGGAATCCTTTGGTTTTTTACTAAGGCCTATAAATACTTGAGGAATACATTTGTTTTTTTTTGCAAAGTGATCTTTCCTGTACCTCCTGGACTAATGTGCAGATTAGAACATTGTTTATGATATATTTATTAATAAAAGTATTTATATGGCAGCCTCTCAAAAAATATCAGGGCGGTCTACAGCAACACAAAACATTTTTAAAAAGCCATTAAAAGTAGTACAAAACTATCATTAACATGACTGGCTACTCTTTGCCCTTCTCAGAATTTAGCAATGTGCTACTTGGCTCAAAAAAAAAAAAGTATTCAAAGAAGTGTACAATGCATATTTTACAATAAAGTACATTTTATAAATGCATAGTTTGTGAGAAAATACATTAAAAAACTATCATTTTGATACATGAGCAGACTGCCGGGAGGGATGGTGATGCTTATATGGTCTCCCAGCATGGGCATTGTCGCACTTACTGGAAGAAGAGGAGGAGGGGTTAAATGGCAGGGAGCTTGGCGCAGTGCAGATGCCTCCCAAAAAGAGAGTTGACAAATAATACATAAATATAATAATTTAATATGTCAATCTGAAAAAACAAACTTTAACTTTCTCCAAAAGGCACCTATTTCTCCCGTTTAAAAGACAAATAAATATTAGGAAAGTGCTCATTTGGTATTATGGCCAAATGCATTTTGACAACCTGTCAGTGGCCAGTTGAATAAAATCTAATATAAAAATACAAACAATATTGATTAGTGCCCCAAAAGGAGAGGTTAAAAAAATTTTTTGTTGAACACCAATCTATTATATACTAGCACTCCCCAGGCTTTTAAGTAATATAAATCCTTTCAAACTGGAAGTAGTAAATATCACAGTCTAGTGTGGGATACCATAGATCCTATACTTTAAAAAAGAGAGTTCCTCAATTAGGCCACATTCACGCCATATATTTATTCAACTATTATTCCACTTCAAACAGTCATGGCTTGACCCATAGAATCCTGGAAACTGTAGATTTCTAAGGGCTCTGAGAGTTGTTAGGAGCCCCCCTATTCCCTTTCCAGAGCTATAGTTCCCAGAGTTCCCTGGGAAGAGGGATGGATTGTTAACCCGTGCTGGCAATTGTAGCTCTGTGAGGAGAACAGGCATCTCCTAAAAACTCTCAGCACCCTTCACAAACTACCCTTCCCAGGATTCTTTGGGAAAAAACATGAGTGTTTAAAGTCGAATAATAGTGGAATAAGTGTATGGTGTGAATGTGGCCTTATATGGGTAATATAATTAATATTTTAATATAAAAACAATATACTTTCAGGTACTTACACCTTTACAGTCCAGTTCCAGTGAGTAAAAATAAAGAAATATTATAGAGAAGCCATGGGTAAGGGCAACTATGCAGAGCTAAAGTTTCTATACCTGAATTTTCATTTGAAGGTATAGCGGTGTGGTCAGTCTGATGTACAATCCTTCCGCAGCTGCTAGTCACATGAATAACAATTAACCCCTTCTAAGGCACTCACTCAAAAATCAAAGAAGCAAAAAAATGCATCAATAGGAGCACTGGATTGGTTCCACCAAGGTGTCCACACTGCACCAAGCTCCTTGCTACATTACCCCTCTTCCTCCTGATAAGTCGCAGAGATGTCTGTGCTAGGAGGCCAGGTAAGTGTTTAAACAAGAATTTTCATGCAGATTCTAAAAATAAATAAGTAGCTGATCAATGGAAAAATAAGGCAGGACAGGCATTATAACTTAACACCTGAAAAAGTGACCATGGATTAGAAAGAGGCTGCACTATCCATCCCTTCTTAGCAATACACACTTTGAGCATGGTAGGGATGGAAGGGTCTAGAATCATAGAATCATAGAATAGTAGAGTTGGAAGGAGCCTATAAGGCCATCAAGTCCAACCCCCTGCTTATTGCAGGAATCCAAATCAAAGCATTCCCAACAGATGGCTGGCCAGCTGCCTCTTGAATGCCTCCAGTGTCAGAGAGCCCACTACCTCTCTAGGTAATTGATTCCATTGTTGTATGGCTCTAACAGTTAGGAAGATTTTCCTGATGTCCATTCGAAATCTGGCTTCCTGCAACTTGAGCTCATTATTCTGTGTCCTTCATTCTGGGATGATTGAGAAGAGATCCTGGCCCTCCTCTATGTGACAACCTTTCATGTACTTGAAGAGGGCTATCATATCTCCCCTCAGTCTTCTCTTCTCCAGGCTAAACATGCCCAGTCTCTCCTCATAGGGCGTTGTTTCCAGTCCCCTGACCATCCTTGTTGCCCTCCATTGAACCTGTTCCAGTTTGTCGGCATCCTTCTTGAAGTGTGGAGACCAGAACTAGACACAGTACTCAAGATGAGGCCTAACCAGTGCTGAATAGAGGGGAACTAATACTTCACGCAACTTGGAAACTATACTTCTGCTAATGCAGCCTAATATAGCATTTGCCTTTTTTGCAGCCACATCACACTGTTGGCTCATATTCAGCTTGTGATCAATGACAATTCCAAGATCCTTCTCACATGTCGTATTGCTGAGCCCAGTATCCCCCATCTTATAACTGTGCATTTGTTTCTTTTTCCTAAATGTAGAACTTTGCATTTATCCCTGTTGAATTTCATTCTATTGTTTTCAGCCCAATGCTCCAGCCTATCAAGGTCCCTTTGAATTTTGTTTCTGTCTTCCATGGTATTAGCTGTGCCCCCGAATTTTGTATCATCTGCAAATTTGATAAGCATGATCTGTACCTCCTCATCCAAGTCAATAAAAATGTTGAAGAGCACTGGGCCCAGGACCGAGCCCTGTGGTACCCCACTCGTTACTTCCACCCATTGATAAGCACTCTTTGCATACTATTCTGGAGCCAACTGTGGATCCACCTGATAGATGTTCCATCCAGCCCACATTTAGCTAGCTTCCTAATCAGAATATCATGGGGCACTTTGTCAAAAGCTTTGCTGAAATCGTGGTATATTATGTCTACAGCATTCCCACAGTCTACAAGGGAGGTTACCCGGTCAAAAAATGAGATAAGATTAGTTTGGCAGGATTTGTTCTTCATAAATCCATGTTGGCTCCTAGTAATCACTGCATTGTTTTCAAGGTGCTTACAGACTGACTGCTTTATAATCTGCTCCAGAGTTTTTCCAGGTCTGTCCATTTTGTTCTCCCAGTTTCTCATTTTTTCCAGTCTTAATTTCAGTTCTCCATATTTTTGCAGCAATTTGCGATTTTTCTAAAAAAAGAATCCTCATGAAATTCTTCAGCATTTTAGTGTGTATTTCTCCTAATAAACACACTTTTGTAGGCAGCATTGACCAATGCACACATTTCTGCTGGCAATTTTCACTAAAATATTTGTTTTGATGCACACTTTCCTCCGATTGATGCATTTTTGTAAACATTCTTTGGTTGGAGAACTGCATTGCAACATTTGGATACGTGCAAATTTTGAAGGATGGTTGTGTTTGGTTCTCCTATTGTTTTGGAAAGAGCACACTTGATAGATTTGGCTTTAAATGGGAACCAAATCAAATTTCTCCCACAACCTTGCCATACTGCATTGATTGACTTGTTTCCTATCATGAACTTTTGCTTAAATATAAATTTAGGGAGTGGATAAGGAGCTTGGCTTTTTTGGAAAAAGCCTTGTTTCCCTACAACTGCTACTTCATTGCAGATTGATTGGTAGCACACAGATCCCACCCTGATCCCCCTCTTGTGCCTTATGGTTTTATGACATGCACTATGAACTGGCCAGTCAACTGAGTTCAGACAGCCAGCGTCATTTATGGTTTCTTAGAAGTAAATAAGCATGCCTTCTAACTGCTCAAAACCGGCAGGAGGGGGGAGGCCCTTGCAAATTGCAGCCACCTTTACGTCAAGAGGTTAAAGATCATGCTTCTCAAATGGGTCAAGCTACGGTGCTAATTCACCTCACTAATGAGCCCCAACCAGCTCATAGAACATATGTTGGCAGCTCTTGGCTGCCTCTGGTGAGTAAATAAAATGAAAACCTTATGGAAGAAGTGAGCCTCGCTTTTCATCACACGTGCATGGAAATTTTCCCTCACTGTTATCTGGACAATAGCTACAGTGGTGTTGCCATCTGATTGTACATGTTTAATTCATGTGCTGAATGAAAATGAAGAATTTTATCATTATGGTCGGGCTATAGCCATGGACAGATTTGGACGCACGTTGCAAACATAAAAGGAATAAATTAGAGCTTTGGGGAGCTTAACTTTTCTGCCTTCTCAGAAAATGCAGACACAAAAGCCAGACTGGGTTCCACTTCCCCACTTTTTCTTCACTTCTATTGCACTGGCCAAAATTGCCTCCCTCATCCAAAATATAAGATCATGGTTACTGCCTGGAAGCTGTCTTGGGCTGCATTCAGACATGAGGTTTATTGCATTATTTTTCCTGATTATAATGCTAGCACTGCTGTCCTGATTTCTACTGTTCCTTGCATGCTGCAGTATCTGTTGCATCATGGATCTATTTTTTTTATCAATATACCACCATGTCACTCTAAATTTCATTCACACAAGTGGGCATAGTGTGACACCACAACAGCAGATGCCACTACACTGGTCACCCCTCCATATCCTTTATGTGAACATGCACTTTGATATGCCATGATACCGCCCCAAATTTCATTGTATAAGTGATGGTGGAGTTATCCCAGGAAACCTCTGGGAAAAATAGAATGCCAAATTCCTATGTTTTTCTGGGTTAACGGGGTTGCAACCAGATTTTATTTCTGGAAACAATACAGAAATGAGCTAAACTTCCCCTTGATTCTGCTGGATTTCCAGAAGTGGGTTTTACGTTGTATGAAAGATACACATACACAACACAAAGGCACACAAAACAGGTAAGGAAATGTCGGGAAAATGAAATAAATTGCTGACCGAATGCAGCCTCAAAAATCTCTCATCCATTATGATTTTTAGGGATAATTCACACATTCCACTCCACTGTAGTTGGGACACCACAGTCCAGACCTCTGTATGTGTGCTTGCCCCTTCTTTACAGAAGATAATTTTCTATGTGAAAGGCTTTCAGAGTGGCCCATCTAGACCAGCATTCTGTTCTCACAGTGGCCAACCAGATGCTCATGGGAAGTCTGCAAGCAGGACATGAGTGCACGAGCACTCTCCCCTCCTGTGGCTTCTGGCGACTGCTTTCAGAAGCGTACTGCCTCTGACTCTGGTAGCAGAGCACAGCCATCATAGCTAGTAGTCATCCATAGCCTTATCCTCTATGAATTTGTCTATATGAAGGTTTGTTCAGTCCAAGTTGAGTTTTAGGATGTTATGGTGTTGTTATGTGCCTTCGAGTCAATTATGACTTATGGCGACCCTAAGAATCAGCAACCTCCAATAGCATGTTCAGATCTTGTAAGTTCAGGTCTGTGGCTTCCTTTATGGGAACAATCCAGTCTTTTCTGGTCTTCCTCTTTTTCTACCCCCTTGTGTTAGCCCCAGCATTATTGTCTTTTCTAGTGAATCATGTCTTCTTATTATGTGTCCAAAGTATGATAGCCTCAGTTTCATCATTTTAGCTTCTAGTGACTGTTCTGGTTTAATTCGTTCTAACACCCAACTATTGGTCTTTTTCGCAGTCCATGGTGTGCGCAAAGCTCTCCTCCAACACCACATTTCAAATGAGTTCATTTTTCTCTTATCTGCTTTTTTCACTGTCCAACTTTCACATCCATACATAGAGAGAGTTTTAGGATAAAGAACCCTAAGAAGGGGAACCCTGAATTGTCCACCAGGAGTGAGCACCATTGGAGGCTCTCCCACTAGGGTCCACCAACCTCAGTCTGCTCCCACCTAACTGCCTTCTTACTTACAATCAATCATGGAATGGCTCTGGCTGTCATTGGCTCTGGCTCCACCTACTGTTGGTCTCCCTGTCTTCTGCCCTACCAGACCCAATGGGCACCAGTCACCAGTGGTGAGCACCTAGGCAGCAGACCAAAGAGGCACACAGGTCACCTGGATATCTTCTTCCTCACTGTTTATTTACTTTTGTTTAACAAGATTTATATACCTCTTAAATATATAAATAAATCTCTATGGTTTCCATAAAATGGTATAAAATAACATAAACAGTAACTGCAATAACATTATCAAAATATAGATAAGATCAACAAGATTTTTTTTTTAAAAAAAACGTATACAATAAAATTACATGTCTGGGTAGGCTTACCTAAGCAAAAAAGTTTTTAGCAGGCATCAAAAACAGTTAGTCCTACTCAAAGTAAACCTACTGAAGTTAATAGGCACAAATAAGTTCATTAATTTCAGTGGGTCTTCTCTGAGTAAGAACTGGCTGGATCTAATCCATGGTACTATATTTTTACTTAACTTCTAGTAATTATTTCTAAATGGGCATTGATACATATAAAGTAGTATAGACAGATTTATGCAAATTGATGGAAAGATCTGTCAGTTTCGGTTCTCTCAGTTTCTCATTTTTCCAGTATAGTGGTGTAATGGCAAATTCAGAAGTTCAGGGCCTTTCATGAGAGTCACACCATGCCCTCTCACAGCCACTTTCCCTTGCCTCCCTTGCTCTCCCTGTCATCCTGCGAGTCTACACTCCAGTACAACAGACATCCCTAGGAGCCAATCAGCATGAAAGAGGAGGCTGTGTGTTAGCTACTGAGAAGAGTCTTCTCAGTGGCTCACTCACCTCCTTTTATTCTAATTGGCTCCAATGAGCACAAAAGCACAAAGACTCTTCTCAGTGGTTAACACTCTCCATTTTAATGCCGAATGTCTCATACATAGGGACCTGGTTGGGATCCTGCTCCCAATAAAGTAATGGGTCTATGAGCCCCCATGACACCAGATGACTACATCCCTGTTCTGATCTTCAATTCAGTTCTTCACATTTCTGCAAATTGCAGAAAATTCCTCATGAAAATTCTCCAGCATTTTAGTGCAAATTTCTCCTAATAAACACATTTTTAAGGCAGTTTTGACTAATATACACATTTTTGCAAGCAATGTTTTTGCCATATAATGCGTTTTTGTATGTTATTTTCACTCATATTCATTTTTATGCACACACCCTTAACATATGCATTTTTGTAAACATTGTTTGGGCAGAGAACAGCACTGCAAAATTTGAATAAGTGCAAATTTTGAAGATGGCTGTGTTTCGGTTCTCATATTGTTTCAGAAAGTGTGGATTTGATAGATTCAGCTTGAAATGGGAACTGAATTGAATTTCTCACCCATCCCTACTTTTTTGACAATGCATTTTTTGTAACGATGATAGTCCTTGTTCTATCATCAGCTGAAGAGCAATGCAGGACACTCTTATTTCTGCTAATACTCACACAACCATTGTTTTTGAACAAACCTTCCCACCCCGGAGCTTCCTTTTAAGGGCAACTTTTCCTATCTCCTGCCTTCCTGATGGCATTTATAAACCTCATTGCAACAGCTCTGCAGCCAGAGGCCTGCAAACAATTATGGCTCGGATTCTGTGGCCATTTTGGATTGGTGCAAACATGATAAATGGCAAGTTTTAATTTGAACTATTGCTCAGCAGACTCGCTCAGGTAAGCAATAACTCACTCAAGCAGGCAATAAACCAAAGCAAGAAAATTGCCCACTCTTTCTTGAATGTGCTAACAAACTCTTTAGCAGTAAAATAAATATGGTCATGAACGTCCTTAATAAATTGTCCTTTGAAGAGCTAAGGAGGCAAAGTACTGGGCTCACCAGGGGCTTTCAGAGTAAGGCAGAATTTTTTTTAAAAAAAGGAGTTTTTAAAAATCCATTTAGATTTTGAATCCATTATTAGGGTGTGGGGCAGGGAGCCATACATAAAACTACATAAATACCTGATACAACATTGATTTTCAAACTGGGAATCTTTTCCATATGTGCGCTCCTATTTTGCATAGTAGTTCTAGAGCATACTGTTCATTTATTTGAAACACAGCTACCCAGCCTTCCTGCCAATTGGTCTTCAAGGATGTTCCCATATGAATATTTTAAAAAATGGGAGTAATATCTGAATTATTGTGCGCATGGGACCTCTTAGCTACTTATTTAGAGGGCTTTGGGGGCAGGACTTGCTCCCTACCTCTATTCAAGGGCTTCTGCCATCCCTCTGTCTGGAACTTTCACCATTATCCCATTCTGCTGGGAGCTCACAGGAGAAGTGGAAGTGATAATCAGCACCTTACCCTTACAGCTCCCAGTGGGTACTGCTGGCTAAGCTATGGAAGATGTTGTCTTAGCATAGGTCTAGTACAGTGTTTCCCAACTAGTGGGCCACCAGATGTTGTGGACCACAACTCCAATCAGCCTCAGCCAGCATTGCCAATGGTCAGGAAAGATGGGAATTGTGGTCCAACAACATCTGGTGGCCCACTAGTTGGGAAACGCTGGTCTAGTATCTGAATGGCTAACAGGGCCTTCCATCCCAATGGCTGCCATCTCTGATTCATGAAAGACTCATAGCCATTTTTGTAGTTACATGCTCCTGTGTGGCCTAAGTGGCCATGAAGCAGGAGATAAGCAACAAGGAGTTTATTTATTTATTTATTTATTTATTTATAGAATTTATTAGTCACCCATCTGGCTGGCTGTCCAGCCACTCTGGGCGACGTACAACATAGGCATATAATACCTAGCCATTGAAAATCTAAAAACAATGAAGATAAAATCTAGCCCACCCCAAAAGCCTGCCTGAAGAGCCAGGTCTTCAAGGCCCGGCGGAAACTCATCATAGTAGGGGCATGAGTTTTTCTCAGAGTCTGAGGGTAATGGAAAAGCGAAATCTTCAGACCTGGAGGATGCTGAGGGATCCCCCATCCCAAGTGTTGTAACCTGTGGTTCATCTGAATCTGAATCCACCTGATGGGATCCAAGATGCAGAACACCTGTCAATTATGCCCCTCTGTAACTATGGGTCCAGCTGAGAAGGGCAGTCTGGTTTCCAGTTCTGCTATGTTTACTCAGGTTGTCTCAGCAAATACTGTCTTCTGACAGCTTTTCAAATAATCCTCTACAAGGTAGCTTACTTCAGCACACTAAAGGTATAAAGCAGGGAAGGGAACCTGCATCCTTCCAGATGTTGCTGGACTAGAGCTCCCATCCTTCTTGACTGTTGGCAGTGCTGGCTGGTGTTGATGAGAGATGGTGTCAAACAACATGCAGAGGGCCACATGTCCCCCATGCTTGAGACTCCAAGATTGCCAGTTATGGGCCTGCAGGCACCTGCAGTGAATCCTAATTCTTTGAGAAAGGTAACCTGTATGATACACATTTCCAAACCTGTGTTTCATTCACATGTTCTTTTTTTTTAAAGTGCACAGTTAGGTGTATGTTTTAAAAGCATAGTGTGGAAAGGAGAATGGGGGAAAAGGTATAAGAACATAAGATAAGCCCTGCTAGGTCAGGCCAAAGGTTCATCTGGTCCAGCATCCTAATCTCACAATGGTCATTGAGATGTCTATGGGAAGCCTGCAAGCAGGACATGAGTACAACAGCACTCTCCCCACTCGGGATTGCCAGCAACTGGTATTCAGAGGCACAGTGCCTCTGACAGTGGAGAGAGAGTGAATATATTCATCATGGCTAATAGCCATTTTTGGGCCTTATCCTCCATGAATTTGTCTAATCTTTTAAATCCACCTGCAATATTAAGCGGTGTCTGAAGACCTGATCTCTGTCTAGCAACTTAGAGCGAGTTTGTTTGATTTTTATTTTTCCACAGGGATTTTCCATTCCTTGCTACAACACATCAAAGGAAATACAGCAACAGAGAGTTCTTCATTTGAATTTCTTCTAACATGTGCTTATGGCTTCCTTTAGCAGCCCATTTTTTAGGCCAAACAACAGTTAGATTTGCATACGCACCCCACCCACGCTTCTTTTTTTGGTGTGGATTATGTAGGACATCTGGTTTTAAAAAGTGTCGCAATTTCTAAACATATTCTAACACTCTGGGGATTGGAATATCAACAACTGTCTATTGCGGTGAACCACAGGCCTGGAAAGCATTCCTGCAAATTGAGTACTTAAATAAACATCAGGCATCCATAACACATAATGCAAAGCAACATTCCTCCCCTCTCCTCCCTAGCACTGTAAGCTCAATATTTAGACCAGATGAGGTGCAAAATATGACTTTCCAGGACGAAGCTGCCACAATTTACAGAAACACTGGCTGCCTTTCCTATGTGTACAAAGGCGGGCATGTGGGTTGCAGCAACAGTCGAAGAGTTTCCAGTTTGCTTTCAGTTCTCTCTCTTGCTCTCTAGAACATGTTTGCTTTGCTTTTAAATGAAAGGCTGGGGAGGAAAGAAATGGATGCAGCAAATTGGAAGAGACCGACCTGATGCTGTATAAAACATGCCTTTAAAAAAAAGGATTATTTGCTTCTCTATCCATTCATTTTACCCCACACAGGGAAAGGCGAGGAGAACTACAAACTTTGGAACTTGGGAAGCCCTTCACTGGGTCTGTCCTATTTCTGGATTTCTTACATCAAGGACCCCTCCAACTCTGTGATTCTGTGATTCTTCGGGAATTCATGTAATCTCCATTTAATAGTCCATAAATCATGTGTTGTGTAAGGAAGTATTTTTCCTTGGTCTACCCTGTATCTACTGCTCAACAGTTTTATGGGGTGATTCTGAGTTCTAGTATTATGAGAGAGGGAGGGGAAAAATCTCTCCCTACTTTCTCCACAGAATGCCCTATTTTTTAAATTTAATGTGTATTAAAAAGTATTTATAATTTGCCTTTTGTCCAAAGGTTGCCAGGGTGGAAATATACAGTCCAAACCAATAACAGCATAAAACAAAAGGCAGACTTCACCTGCAAATAAAACCACCAGCAGCAACAGAAATTCAAATATATGTCATCCTCCCCAAAAGCCGGGACAAAGAGATGCATCTTAACCTGCTGCTGAAACAGCATCAGTGTCATGGTGAGATGCACCTCAAAGGAAACATCATTCTAGAGATGAGGGGACACCATAGAGAAAGCTCCTCAGTGAGCTCCTGTCCCACAAATCTCTACTACTACTACTACTACTATTTGCATTTCTTACCTGCCCTGCACCATAAGGTCCCAGAGATGTTACAACAATGTAACAATACAATATTAAAATCAGTCAAAACAATTTGCAAACAGAAATTTGTCTTCACTGATTGGTAGCAGCTCTCTGGGATTTTGGGCAGGAGCCAACTCCCAGTCCTACCTGGAGATGCCAGGGATTGAACATAGGACCTTCCACATGAAAAATAAATATCTTTAAGTTGTGGGGTGGAATACATATATTTTTAATTCTTAACGTAAATGCCTCTGTAAATGATCACAGTGTTCCATGTGGTTTATTTTTTCCCTATCTATCACACCTACACACTGTTACGAATTCACCAACTTAGAGGAAATTACAAAGATAATTACATAAAATTGGGCGGGGGAAATCGGGGGGAAAATCCACACCAATTACAGCCGCGGCCCACCCCCCAAAATCCATGACAATTACAGCTGCAGCCCAGTACAAGAAATCAGTGCTGGTCCAAAAAGCTAACGGACTGTTGAATTCAGTCTTAATCCGGTACTAAGTCCAATTTAGCAGATATTGTCTCCCATCCCTACCGTCTTGGAACATTGGCCTTCTGTAGTGAATGGGCAAGTTTTGTAATGGTTTCCGAAACTGTCTATTTGTGATTGATTTCTCTGACATTAAGTATTTATCATATAGTGGCATCTATAAACATATAAGATTGCAGCTGACTAAGTCCTACTCAAAGTAAACCCATTAACATTTATTTATTATTTGATTTATATCCCGCTCTTCCTCCTAGCAGGACCCCACAAAAGTACTAAAAACACTTTAAACATCATAAAAACAGACTTTTTAAAAAAGCTCTGAAGACATCGTAAGAAAAAAGGTTAAAAACATACATTTTTTTAAAAAAGGTTTAAAACCATATTAAAAAGCAATTTCAGCACAGACACAAACTTTAATAAACATTAATAAACCTAAATCATGTCCATTAACTTCAATGGGTCTACTCTGACTAAGACTAGCCTTGAATGCTACCCCATAAACCAGAATCCTCTAACATTGCAATCAGGGATGGAAAGATCTGTCAGTTTTGGTTCTCTGTTTCTCATACTTCTAATCTTAAATTCAGTTCTCCATATTTTCCATGGCAAATTGAGATTTTTTTTAAAAAAAAAATCCTCATGAAAATTCTTCACTATTTTAGTGCAATAAACACAGGTTTGTATGCAGTGTTGACTAATGTACACATTTCTGGATGCAATTTCTCCAAACAGAACACATCTTTGATGTTTTCAATAATATATTCAGTCTGATGCACACTTTCCCTTAGTGCACATTTTTGTAAGCATTGGTTGGTTGGAGAACTGCATCACAAAATTCTGATAGGTGTGAATTTTGAAGGATGGCCATGTTTCGATTCTCATATTGCTTTGGAAAGTGCAGATTTGATAGATTTGGCTTTAAATGCAAACTAAACTTAATTTCTCCCCATCCCAAATTGTGACTTAATAGTGGAAGAGTGTTCAGATAAGAATACTACAGTGTGAGCTTCAAGACAAAAGGGGGATAAGTGATGAAGAGTTCATTTTCTTCCCCTCCCTTCACATTGCAGTTTCACTCAGGCTCTCCTGCTGTAAAGTCAAAAACCTACATTTAAATGAAGGTATTTCACAGATTATTGTCCAGAGAAGCCAGCATGTATCACCATAACATAGCTATTGAAGAGAAGATAAAGCTTCACAAAATAAAGAAAAGGAATTTGGGAGCACTGGGGAGGGAAAAGAGAAGAAATAGAGATGGATCATGGATTTGCTTTTCAAAATATTGACAAACAGAGAGAATGCTCTGTCCATAAATAAGAGGCCTATTAACCATAACGTTGCTTTCTTTTTAACTGTAGTGTAACAGCTTTAAAACAAAACAGAAATAAGCTGGATATTACCTTTTTTAAACACACACACACAAACACACCATTGATAGTGCCAAACCTCGTAAAATATTACTTCTGTTTCCCCAGCTATTAAAGTTAATGGTTATGGATTGTTTTGTGTTGCATTCTTCAACTCTGTTTTATCACCTGATACACTGTGTGTGTGTCTGTCTGTCTCTCTGTGTGTCTGTGTCCATGAGCAGCACCCTTGAGCAGGAGCTAAGCAGGACAGTGGAGCCTGGAGCTGTTAATCCAAACAAGAGCTCATGAGCTACTGCAAGGGTGAGGAACTTGTGACCTTACTAGCGATGGAAAGAAATGCCCAGTTCAGCCCTCTCTGTTTCTCACTTTTCCAGTCTTAAATTCAGTTCTCTGTATTTCTGCAGCAATTTGTGATTTTTTTAAAAAAATTCTCATGAAAATTATCCAGCATTTTAGTGCAAATTTCTCTTAATAAACACATTTTTGTAGGCAGTTTTGACTAATGTGCACATTTTTTGCAAGCAATTGTTCATCATGCATTTTGCATGTTATTTTCACTCGTCTATTCATTTTTCCTATTCTAGGTGGTCCGGTTCATGAGATATACACCAAAATGTCCGCCCCCTCCCCCGGGCAACTTCTGTGAAATGATGTCTTAGCTGGCTGCTCTAACCCCGCCCTTTCAGGTTTGTAGCCAATAAATGAAGTCAGGGTTGTGATTGACAAGGGATTTCGTAGCCTCCATGCAGTACCTAGTCCCCATTGCAAAGGTAGAAACCGTTGTTTTTCCCCTGTTTATCTGAAAATCTCATAAATTGAGTGAGAATACAGCTTTCAGCAGTACCAAAAGTCATTTTTTCTTTTGTGTGCAGGAGTCAAGCAAGTTTAAATTTCCCTGGGCTGTTGAAGATGCCAGTGTTTGGAAAACCTTCCCAATATGAAGCTTTAATCAATGCTTGCTTTTCTGGGAATAAAAGATGCAATGCTAATCCCACATACCAGGAGTAAAACTTATTAAATTCAATAGGACTTACTTTTGAGTAGACATTGTTAGGATAGTGCGGTAAATTAATGGGACTTTTGAGAGAACATAGCAAAGGATGGTGTTTGTGTTGTAAATCTTTCTCTTCCCCGCCAATCCTATTTTTTAAAGCAATTAGGCAGGGCTTACGTAGGTATCACTGCTTTTATTATGTAGGAAACTAATACTGATTTTTTTAAAAAAAATATTCTGCAATGACCAACTGGTTTTGATAGTAAACTATTATATGGGGGTCTATGTATTTTTTACATCTCCAGTGTGTGAGTGTATATGGAATCTTCCCAACAACCCTGTGAGGTAGGGTTGGTGATTGGAAACCAAGGCAGCTCACAATAAGATATAAATCCCTTTAAAATCCAATAACCATAAAACAAGTATAAACATTTGCAAAACAGCTTAAAGTGGCCTGATTCTGAATTTTAGGTTGGGTGACTGAAGTTCCTTATCACTTGAGGCTGCAGTTCTGTGCCCTATTGAATACATTGGGACTTGCTTCTGAGTAAACTATCATAGGCTTGCACTACAAATATCTTTACAGGTTGTGTAAATAATAAACATATTTGACAGTCATACTTATATAAAGATTTCTTCATACTATCTCCCGATAAGTATCTGATTTCACACTATGGTTACACAGTATTACTTCCTCTACATTTTCAGTGTGCCCTTCTTCCTTGGGGTGTTCATGGTTCCCCTCTGTTGTTTTCATCCTGAGGGACAGATTAGGTTGAGAGATTATGAGTAACCCATGGTCACCCAGTAAACGTTATAGCTGATTCCTATTTTAAAAAGTTAATTAAAACTATTTACATGTAGGCAAGTTTATTAAGTAGGTCCACACAATACATCTAAAGCACATCCACCTCACATTTAAAGTGCATGACTTCCCCTAAAGAATACTGGGAAGTGTAGTTTCCCCCTCACAGTTATTGTTCCTACCACTCTTAACAAACTACAGTCCCCATGATTCTGTGGTGGGATTCATGTTCTTAAAATGTGTGTTGAATGTGCTTTAAATGAATGGTGTGGATATGCGCTAGGTATGATGTGCATCCATTAGTGAATTGAAAAGAAAATTTTAAAGGATACATTTTTTTAAACAAGGGAAGGACTGTAACTCAGTGGCAGGGCATATGCTTTGCATGCAAAGGTCCAAAATTCAGTCTCTGGAAAAGACTATTGCCTGGAATCCTGGAAAGCCAATGCTAGTCCATGTCATCAGTACTGAGCTAGATGGTATCAAATGGCCTGAATCAGTATAAGGTTGATCCCTTTGTTCCTAAAAGTGGAAAGAGACCAAAGGACCACAGTGACTTCAAAATTTATTTATGTATTTTATTTATAACATTTATGTACTGCTTTATTGTAAAAAATCTCAAAGACGGAGGAGGACCCGAGGGACAAGTTATATATTTTAGTTAGCAGATCAGCAATTTCACCTTTGAGTTCTTTGAGAACTCTCGGGTGGATGCCATCCGGGCCCGGCGATTTGTCAGTTTTTATATTGTCCATTAAGCCTAGAACTTCCTCTCTCGTTACCACTATTTGTCTCAGTTCCTCAGAATCCCTTCCTGCAAATGTTAGTTCAGGTTCAGGGATCTGCCCTATATCTTCCACTGTGAAGACAGATGCAAAGAATTCATTTAGCTTCTCTGCAATCTCCTTATCGTTCTTTAGTACACCTTTGACTCCCTTATCATCCAAGGGTCCAATCGCCTCCCTAGATGGTCTCCTGCTTTGAATGTATTTATAGAATTTTTTGTTGTTGGTTTTTCTGTTCTTAGCAATGTGCTCCTCAAATTCTTTTTTAGCATCCCTTATTGTCTTCTTGCATTTCTTTTGCCAGAGTTTGTGTTCTTTTTTATTTTCTTCATTCGGACAAGACTTCCATTTTCTGAAGGAAGACTTTTTGCCTCTAAGAGCTTCCTTGACTTTGCTCGTTAACCATGCTGGCATCTTCTTGGCCCTGGCGGTACCTTTTCTGATCTGCGGTATGCACTCCAGTTGAGCTTCTAATATAGTGTTTTTAAACAACTTCCAAGCACTTTTGAGTGATGTGACCCTCTGGACTTTGTTTTTCAGCTTTCTTTTTACCAATCCCCTCATTTTTGTGAAGTTTCCTCTTTTGAAGTCAAATGTGACCGTGTTGGATTTTCTTGGCAATTGGCCATTTACATGTATGTTTAATTTAATAGCACTGTGGTCACTGCTCCCAATCGGTTCAACAACACTTACATCTCGCACCAGGTCCCGGTCCCCACTGAGGATTAAGTCCAGGGTTGCCGTCCCTCTGGTCGGTTCCATGACCAACTGGTCTAGGGAATAGTCATTTAGAATATCTAGAAACTTTGCTTCTTTGTCATGACTGGAACACATATGCGGCCAGTCTATGTCCGGGTAGTTGAAGTCACCCATTACTACCACATTTCCTAGTTTGGATGCTTCCTCAATTTGATATCTCATCTCAAGGTCTCCCTGAGCATTTTGATCAGGGGGACGATAGATCGTTCCCAGTATTAAGTCCCTCCTGGGGCATGGTATCACCACCCACACCGATTCTGTGGAGGAGTCTGCCTCTTTTGGGGTTTCGAGCTTGCTGGATTCAATGCCTTCTTTCACGTATAGAGCAACTCCGCCACCAATACGTCCTTCCCTGTCCTTCCGATATAGTTTATATCCAGGGATAACCGTATCCCACTGGTTTTCTCCATTCCACCAGGTCTCTGTTATGCTCACTATATCAATGCTCTCCTCTAAGACCAAGCACTCCAGTTCTCCCATCTTGGTTCGGAGGCTCCTAGCATTAGCGTACAGGCACTTGTAAGCAGTGTCTCTCTTCAAGTGTCTTTGGCACTTGTGGTTTGGCCTGTGGTAATTTTGCTCTTCTGAATTTATATCCTGTGCCCCTGCTCTCACAATGCCTACTTCTAGGCCTACCCCTTTTAAAATTTCATCATTTCTTTGGTTTTTATCCCAGGGGGGAGGTTTATTCCGAACCGGACCTTTCTCAGCTCCTGTTGGGTTTCCCCCCTCAGTCAGTTTAAAAGCTGCTCTGCTACCTTTTTAATTTTAAGTGCCAGCAGTCTGGTTCCATTCTGGTTCAAGTGGAGCCCGTCCCTTTTGTACAGGCCCGGCTTGTCCCAAAATGTTCCCCAGTGCCTAACAAATCCAAACCCTTCCACCCGACACCATCGTCTCATCCACGCATTGAGACTGCGAAGCTGGGCCTGTCTGGCTGGTCCTGCGCGTGGAACCGGTAGCATTTCAGAGAAAGCCACCTTGGAGGTCCTGGCTTTCAGCATCCTACCTAGCAACCTAAATTTTGCTTCCAGGACCTCATGGCTGCATTTCCCCATGTCGTTGGTGCCAACGTGCACCACGACCACTGACTCCTCCCCAGCACTGTCTACCAAACTATCTAAACGACGGGCGATATCCGCAACCTTCGCACCAGGCAGGCAAAACACCTTGCGGTCTACACGCCCATCACACACCCCACTGTCTATGTTCCTAATGATCGAATCACCCACTACAAGGATCCCTCCACCCCCTGGAGATATATCCTCGGCACGAGAGGATAGCTGCTCATCCCCCAAGGAATGGGTCCCTTCTAAGGGATCGTTTCTGTCTTCCTCAGCTGGATGCTCTCCTTCCCCGAGACCATCGTTCTCCATGATAGCAGGAGAGCTATCATCGCTGGAGTGGGACACAGCTATAACGTCCCTGAAGGCCTCCTCCACACACCTCTCTGCCTCTCTCAGCTTTTCCGGGTCTGCCACCTTGGCCTCAAGGAAATGAAGTCGTTCCCGGAGAGCTCATTGCACCGAGAGCACACCCACGACTGCTGTCCAACAGGCAGATAGTCGTACATGCTGCAGGCTGTGCAAAACACTGGAAAGCCCCCACACGCCTGCTGGCTTCTTACCTGCATAGTTTTGTTTGAGGTTTATTACGTCAATAGGATTAGGATCCCTAATCAAGCCTTACCAACAGCACAATCCTAACCGTATCTGCTCAGAAGTAAGACCTATTGAGTTCTATATGGCTTAATAAGTGTGTTTAGAATTGCAGCCTTCAGGGGCATCCATCTTTACTCTTGAGTGCTCCCATCTAACATCTCTACAACACTAGGCTCCTTTCTTCCTACAATGGGCTTCTGGTGACTGGCCTGGCCTGAGGGCACTTAAACTCTGCTTGCCAGAAGTAAGTGGGCTAGATTAAATGTTCCCTACCCAGGCTCCATTTTTAGCTAAGAATGTTTTCTTGATTTCTAATCAGAGAAATGTTTTTGTTTGAATTGTATGCTCCAAGCAACTGTGGTTAATGCTTAATATATCATGCTAAATGAGATCACTAAGGCCCACCCCTGTGACATTACTAAGGCTTCCCCCTTGACATCACTTGGGCCTGCCCCTATGACATCACTATGGACCACCCCATGACATCACTACAACCTGCCCTATGACATCATTAGGGCCTGCCCCTGAAATCTTGGGGTTTGGGATGCTTCTGACCTGGCAACCCTAATTATTATACATTGCTATGCCCCCTCCTTAATCCTTCTTCAGCAAATATATTCCAAAGTGTTCCATCACCTGAGGCACTCCTTGGCCTTTCAGACAAAAATGTTTTGAGAACAACTCAATTTTCCTATTTGCATCCTCTTAAATAATAGAACATTTCCCTAGTGCGTAATCAATTGTGCTGAAATGTCTGCAAGATCCTTTGGGTAGGCCTCTAGAAAGTTAATATCAATGGGCAATAATCAACTTTTCTCTTTATAACAGAAACTTGAAAAATTGCCTCAAGTTGAAGATGAATTCTGAAACTGCCATGCAAATAAATCCAAAATATAGTGAAAAGGTATGAGATTCCATTTGGAAAGAAGCTTTATATGTGACCTATAGGATCCAGAACAGAAGCAAACAGATTTTGGCAAGACATTAGCCCTCTTCATGTGCTCAAAAGGGCACAAAGGGCCTCAAATTGTGTAGGGGTGCATGTGTATACTTCCTTCTCTCCAGAGGTTTTGCACATTGAGATTGTAGCCAATCTACAGTACCTGCAGAACTTCATGCTCAGCACACAAAAGGCTGAGGGAAGAACAGACATTGCAATCTTGTCCATTGGGAGAAGGCTGAGCTGGGTACCATTGCTACAGCAGTGAAGCAGCTCAGACTGAGAGCCCATATAGGACCTGGAGGTTCCATCCCTTCCTGGCTCTCACCCAAGCCCTGCTCCAGGCAAGTGCTTATATGTGCTTCCCCCACCTCTCAAGTAAACTCACTTGCAACCAACTGGCCTTTCACTGATGCTTCTGAATCCTGCCTGGCTTGCTGTCTCTATTCCTGTGGCCCTGGGGGTAACAAGGAGATGTTTGAGAGCTGACCAGGAACCTAGGTGTTGAAACCTCGGGGCCAAGAGGTTGGATGTTTGGATCTGACAGCTTCTCAAGGTTGCAGGCACTGTAGAGTTCTGCTGGAATATGTTTCTCCTCCAACAACAACCCTGGTTCCATGTTTGGACAGAGGTGAACCATAACATCACCTGTGTACAGAGCTTGGAAAAGTTACTTTTTTGAACTATAACTCCCATCAGCCCAATCCAGTGGCCATGCTGGCTGGGGCTGATGGGAGTTGTAGTTCAAAAAAGTAACTTTTCCAAGCTCTGCCTGTGTACCCCTACACAGTTTGAGCCCTCACACGTTCTGAACATGGCTATTATCCAAAATGTTATAGGGACTGTGGGACATGATGTCCCAATGCATCTTTATCATTGGGCTTTGATAGGTAGTACCCCTGTCAACATGACACAGGTTGTCTAGGGTACATGGCACCATGCATGCAAATCAGGAGTATGTGTACAAAGTTTACTCTGATTAATCCTCTTAAAGTACAAACTAGCTAGAGGATGGAAGAATCCAGGGGTGTTTCCAATCATGTTAGTCCAACTCAGAGAAGACCCACTGAAAGTAATTGACATGACTAATGTAGGTCCATTAATTTTAATGGGTCTACTCTGAGAAGGACTTAACTGGCTTTTAATTGCATGTTGCATCACAACTTTTATTAAGAAGAGGTTGGTGCTGAGGCTGCTGGATGTGATCCATACCTCACCTGCCATAGCTCAGTGGTAGAGCATCTATTTTGCATGCGGAAGATCCCAGGTTCAATGCCCAGCATCTCCAAGTAGACCTAGGAAAGATCCCTGTCTAAAACCCTGGAGAGCTGCTACCTGTCAGTGTTGCCAGCATTGAACTAGATGGACAAATGGTCTGACCTGAGAGAAGGCAGCTTTCTGTGATCCCTGTGCATGCTATGTAGTGTAAACAGGACTAGTGTTAAAGGATCTTATGGGTGAATTTTTCTCACCAAAAAGTGGAGAAACAAAGCAACATCCTCAACTGAAGAATAGAACAGCATGTGCCACAGCTGTTGATGGTGAATAAATCCACTCCTTCCTTCCTTCCTTCCTTCCTGATTGAATGAATTATTGAATATGTAACATGAAATCAATTTCTTCAAAGCTTGTACAACATAATATATATATAAATAAAGAGTGAAAAGAAAAAAAAAGTTTTTACAACAAGGCAAAAGTATGGCTGCATGTTGTCATGACACTGAGCATTCCAAAACAGAATGAATAGTGATTGTCGTTCCAGAAATTTGTTTGGTTGCAAGCTGCAACATATTTTAAAGTATATTCATTTGATCATTATTATAGTTGTCCATTTTCTCCCAAACCAGTTTATTATTACAGGGGACTTCTCTTTTCTTACCTATTTCAATCATTTATTGGAAGCAAATAATACTAAATAAAATAATTGGAACTATATAGTTCCATGCAGGGATGGGGGGGGGGAGGCAACATTTAATCAGGTTTGGGAATAGAATCAACCTCCCCCAGTGAAAAAGACTTCCTTCCTGTTTAGGAAAGGTTTTTGTTACTGGTTTTAGTGAAATTTGGTTTACTAGTTTTGATCGCCATTCTCATAGATTTATCTCTCTGGTTTCTGCTGCTGTTTCCCCCCCCCCTTTTAAACAAGTGTTTTAATTCATTATTATATTGTGTATCTTTTTCCTTGTTAGCTGCCTGGACTTTTTGGAAAAGTAGGCTATAAATGTTTTAAAGTTAATAAACAAATCCAAGGGAAATGCCAAATGGCATCATTCATATCTATTAGAGATGCTTCCAAAATTTATTCCATTATTCTTTGGGGTTTCAAATTATTTTTATTTACAGTATTTATTTATTATTTAATTTATATCCCGCCCTTCCTCCCAGCAGGAGCCCAGGGCGGCACCTGGTCTTGTTTCTTTATTTATATGGGCAACATCTTTGTTTCGTTTCCTCCGCATGAGCCTGTAGCACTGGTCTGAGTATGTTCTAGGTCCAAAGAGAACCTCTGCTGGAAAGTGATTAAATAGGAACAAAAGGAGCTGCCTTATACTGACTCAGGCCATTGGGTACACCTAGCTCAGTATTGTTGACACTGACTAGCACTGGCTGTCTGGAATTTCAGATAAGGGACATTCCCAGCTCTACCTGGAGATTCCAGAGATTGAACTAGGGACCTTCTATGTGCAAGGCAGATACTCTACCACTAAGCTCTGACTTTTCCCCATAAGACATGGACATGGCCTTCACCTGTGCTTTTGGGGAGGAAGTATCGTGCTTTGTTTTACTCAACTCGCCTTCCATAAAAGCAAGACTGCAGCCCCAGGTCTTTGAGCGAGGGCCAAATGTGATGAGATGCCATTCACACAGTTAGCAATTTTGCTTGTGGTGGCATGCTGTGACACATTAACAGTTTTCTTCCTAGTGTGTTCCTGGCTCACTGTTAGGGAATGACTGTTCTAGAATCAGACAAAGACATGGTGTCCTACCCTGTAATCACAACCATGCCTTTCACTCTCCTGCACAACATTCTAATGAGAGGATATTTGTGGGAAACATCTCCAATTTCAGTTTAATGTACGATTTGAAGAAAGTAGACTATCAGGCCAAACTGACTCTTTTGCAGGCTCTTGGGTCAATACTTCTTAAAGGTCCAGCCAGGAATGAACCAATCTTGGCCACTATGGGCTGGCAAGGGGAGCGAGTGGTTAACCCATTTTATTTCCCTCTTGACCTTAAAAACCAAACTTGAACTTTCCAGGGACAGAAATTTCAGGAGTATTCCATAATCCTGTCTTGGTTTTTTTTCCTCCAGACCTTTTTTTCCCCTTCCTGTGACCCACCAGCTATGAGATAGTGTCTCTTGCTTTGGAAGTGGGTAATACCCTCAATTATTTAATGATGGGGGATAACATTTGTGCTGAGACTAAAACTCAACTAGCTAGTTTTTAGGTCCAACTAGAGGCACAGCTCCGCTAAACTGGAAACAGGCAGGCACATCTTTGATTCCCAGTGTCAAATACTTATTCTATGTCAGGGCATTTGCATGCTCAGAGGAAGCACAAGTCCAGCCTCTGGAGCTAGTCATTTCTTTAATGGACAACATGTTTTTAATTTTTTTAAAAAAATGTTTGCATGACTTCTATCTAAGACAGGGTAGCCAATGTTGTGCCCTTGCAGATGTTGTTGGACTGCAGCTCCCATCAGCCCCAATAACATAGCCAATGGTCAGAGATGATGGGAGTTGCAATCCAAACACGTCACCACTTGGCTGAACAGATGCAACTCCTGAAAAAGAGTTCTAACTTGTGCTTTCTCCCACTCCCTAAAAGAAATTCTTTTTTAAAAAAAGATATGAGGTAATCTCTTAGAATAGATATGGGCTCCCCAAACTTTGTCCACTACAGATGTTTCAGTATCTGTCACCTTACCATCTATCGTGCGTGTATATGGCTGTGAGGGGATGGAGTCACACCAACTAGCCACACACCCAGGTGCCAACAAACCTTCTAGCCTCACGTTTGGCATTAAAATGAAGAGGTTTCTGCTAATTGGTCAGCATTCCTTCTTGTTCACGAGGAGCAGCTCCTTCATGCATACATCTGTACCTTTATTAGGGATGTGAGAGAATTCCTCCTGATTTGGATTTGATACCGAATTATCCATTAATTCACATTCTCTATCATTGCAGATCAGATTTTTATGTAGCAATTTTCCACAGCTATAGTCGAAAACTTTTTTTAAAAAAGATCCTGTCTCTAAAATGTCAACATTAAGAATGATTTCATCATTATTTCCTTTAATTTATCAATATTTCTTTTGAAAACATTGATATATCCTTTCATGATATTGATATTTACTTTATAATTATTGAAATTTACTTTAAAAATATCTTTTTTTTAAGGGGAAAAATAGATTGGTAAAAGCAGTAGCTAGCAGACCAAGAACGAAGTTGAATCAATACCGGCCTGTTAGGTTGATGAAATGCTTTTCAAACAGCATCACCCAATTGATCCCTTCCCTAACCTTTACAGGGCCTGTTTAAACCAGGGTTAGTCAACATGGATCTTTCCAGAAGTTTGGACTACAACTCCTGTCACTCTAACCAGCATGGCCAAGAATCAAGAATGATGGGAGTTGTGGTCCAAAACATCTGGAGGATGCCAGGTTGGTTGCTCCTGCTTTCTGCTGAATGTGTGACTACTAGAAGGCATAGCTAGCACTCATGCCAGCATGGGGGTCATGGTCAAAGGGCTAAGGTTTGCTTCTGCTCATGGGTTCAATGAAGGCACTGGGGTGGGGTGAACCTTAGTAGTGTATGCATATCACTTTGAATGTTTTGAAATGCTAAATGTTGTTTTTATTCCACCCGCCATGCCTTAAGAAGAACATGAATGAGAAAAAGGCAGGATTTTTTTTTAAAGCAAACCTCTCGTACGCTAGACACATTAAAATATTAGCGGTTAAACCCAGTGAACAAGCTGGCAATCGACCCATAAACGGTGAGGTTTATCCCCAATTTTGTGTGCGTGCATTTTTAAGGGTTGTAAGCTGTACAAGCCTTTATTGATCTGGGGTCTCTTTGTTTAAACAGCCCCTACTGTATTTATCTGCGCTGTTTCTTTCCAGTCAAACAAAAGAGGACGGATGGAAGCCAATCTCTGCGTGACATTGCTGCCATGTGGTTCATTCACTCCGTATACAGATGTTTTCAATCTGCAGAGTTTGTCTTGCACATCCATATGAGATGAAGCAGGCTTGATTTCAGCTGGGAACAAAGCCAGAAAGAAACGAGAAGATACATCATTGACCCTTAATAAACAACTAATAGAATGCCCTCATTTTAGTCATTAGATCAGAAGAACACCTTGTGAGTGCTAAGGCGCTCTTTTACAAAGGCGAGTGCTATTTTACAGCTGTTCATGTTGAAATCAGATACTGTATCTGGGCTGTTTCTTTCTCTCTTTCTCTCCCTCTCTAAGCCAAAAAAACAGCACCAATCTCAATTTAATGTTGTGGGTAATGGCCAATTGCCAGATAGTCTAATGTTTTGAAAGCATTCTTTTATTATAAGCAGCAACCAGCAGCTTCAGCTAAGCATATAGCTCTGCTGCATTTAGTAAGAGGGAAGAAGGGAATCCCTCTTTGAAGGGCTGCAGAGTTTATTCACATGGCCACTTGGGTGTCTAGCAGGAGTGGGGCCAGGTTTGAGAGGACCCTCAGCCAATGGAGGACAGTTCATTTGGGCAAATAGCTCATGGAAACTAGGCACTGAGATAACACACCCTCTGACTGGCTGTGTAGTTCTGAGGGGATTTTTTTCTCCAAGCTTGGTTGTATGTCTCCCTGTGCACAAGGCCTGAACTAAGAAAGACAAAACCTCTCTGTTCCTGTCCCCTACACTTTTTTGTTCAGTTTGCTCAATAGTGTTATCAGAACTCCATCTGCATTATTTAAATAACTTTGCTAACACTCAGCAAGGAGGAGGATGGGGGCCAAAGTGAGAATTAACTGGCTCTGCCTGTCATTGGCCTGGCTTCACTACTGCTGGTCCCCTTGCCTTCTGCCCCACCAGTCCTAATGGACACCAGCCACCACTGCAGCACAGAAAAGGGTCCTTGGATAGGCATCCTATTCCTCTGCTAGCCCCCTCCCACAGGCCTACAATGCCCCAGAGGAATGTGGCATTTGTAAATCCAAAGCTAGGGCAGGGCAGGAGCTAACTTCAGGAATTCCTTATGAGCTCCCCAGAAGCCCTTGGCTGGCTTCTAATAGAAGTAAAATGAACTAGATGGTAGGGCCAGTGGCAACAAGAGGCATCATTGGGCAGTTCCCAGGCCCAAATGCTCTGGGCATGCACAGCAGTGCTTTTGTTTCACCCACCCATCCTCCCAATGCCTTGACTATGTCCTCATGGCCCAGAACCAGGGCCAGATTAAAACATGCTGAATCCCTGAGCTATGTCAAGTTCAAGAGTCCCCATAGCATTACCAAACCATAGTGTATGTTACTATAATAGAAAGGACACTGAAAAATAGAAAGAATAAACTAAATAAATTATTTATTCTGCTACCTAATGACCCACGTGATACCAAGGAAGTGGCACTATCGCAGCCAAGAAGATCGGAGCAAAGTTCCTAAGATCTATCTCTACCAATTGTAAAGGTGATAGTTTCATTTAGCTTGCCCTTGTTTTAAACATTTTGTAATTGCCTATAGTTTAAACAAATTAAACTAATATGTTAAAATGTTAATGTATGTATGTAAAGCTAGAAATTTTTAATTTGTTTTCTATTTAGAGGGCCCTTACAATCCGAGGCCCTAAATTGTAGTTTGCTTAGGCTGTGTGGAAATCCGGCACTGCCCAGAACCCTTGTTGTAGCTCAATAAGGAGCATTAGGAGAAAGTTATAAAACCAGGCAGATTCCCAGCCCCAGCCAGAGCTACCAGGGAAGCCCACAACCAGGGGAGCAGGTGGGTGAAGATGGGAGCATGGCTGCGTATGCTGGCAGGGCTCTACCCCAGGACATTTTAGCAGGGAAGGGCCTGTAATCTGCACTGTCCTGGTTCATAGTTTGTTTTTACGTTTTTAAGTTCACTGAGTATGGGAAAAAAACCCACCCTCATGATCCAAATGTATCCTCCCCCCTCCATATACACTCTCTGTCTGTCTCCTGGATTAGTGGGATCCTCCAAACCATGGAGGAGGGGGGAACCTGTGACCTTCCAGATGTTGACGGACCACAAGTCCCATAATCCCTGGCAATGCTGGCTGAAGCTGGTGAGAGATGGAGTCCAACAACATCTGGAGAGCCACAGATTTCCCAAGCCTGCTCTAAACTCTTTCTCTCTCTCTTTCACTCTGGTTGGGATAGAAGGATCTGTCAATTTCAGCATTTTTCTCTGCAGTTTTGACTAATGTACACATATTTTGCAAGCAATCTATCCTAATGTAATTTTGTATGCTATTTTCACCAATATATTCATTTTGTACACATTTTCTCCTAAGGTATACATTTTTGTAAGTATTGCTTGGTTGAAGAACTGCATCACAAAATGCAGGTCACACCATAAGTGTGAATTTTGAAGGATGGCCATGTCAACAGTTCTCCTATTGCTTTGGAAAGTGTGAATTTGATAAATTCAATTTTAAATGCCAACTGTATAGAATTTCTCCCCCATCCCTACTCTCTGGTAATCATAACTGCACTTAACTCTGGATGACCACAGCTTGTCCTTTACAGAGGACAGTCCTGACTTTGAAGAGCAGTCTATTCCAAGGCTATTTGAAAGACAAAGAACCCTAAGAAGGAAGACCTGCAGGGAACTTGCCATCCATCAGTTGTTAGCCCTGGCCAGCAGAATGAGCACAAGTCTCCTGGTCACTGGGCCGTTCACCCACCCTTCAATCCAATTTGGAGCAGCCACAATCTGACCCAGGGCAATCTGGGGCTTGCCCAACTTGGATCCAGGCCCCAAACCAAATTGGGGGCCTTGCACAGTCTTTAGTTGAAAAACCTAATTAAACACGAGGTCATTAGGGGGTAAAAGAAGATGCACACAGGCAGGCTACATGTATCTCCTTCCTACCTCTCCTTGCTCACCACTGCCCATTTTCATAGCCCCAGATCACTCCTGGTTGACCTAATCCAACCCAGGACAATCCATCGCTGCCTTAACCTACTCCAGCCACATTCCAGATCTGCCTAAATCAGCCCAATTCTGCTTGGGATCCAGGATTAAGCCAGAGCTGGCATACAGCTCTAGTATTGCTATTGAAATTATAATCAACAAAGCATCTTGTGGCACCTTAAAGACCAGCAAATTTTCATGGGCTACAGTCTGCTTCAACTTAGATGCGAGTTGTAGAAATCTTAATAAAATGTGTTAGTCTTTAAAGTACACAAAACTCTTTGTTGCTTTTCCTGGAATAGACTAAAACGCCTGCGCCTCTGGAAAGTATTTCAATTATAGTATCTCTAAATTTGCATATATCCATATAAGTTTGCAAAGGAACAGAGGAAGCTGTCTTATACTGAATCTGACCAATCTAGCCAGGGCTAGCATCAGCCTGCAGTGAACCCTTGGGCACCAGCCCACAGGGGCCTTATTCAGTGGTGGTGGCTGCAGGTGCTGGGGGCTTAAACAGGCCCAGCCATGTCAGCAGATTAGCATGTTATGTATGCATGCATGCCATCACCCAAGTTGGCGAGGAGTGTGTTGATGGCCCCTGCCACCATCTTGGGTGATGGCAAGCCTGCACACACAGTGCACTGATATGGTGCTGTGGCACCACAGGAAGTTGTGCAGCCAGCCTGGGCTGGTGGCAGGGAGATTGCCTGGGAGTTTGGCTACCGCTCTGTGATCTGCACCACATTGGGTCATAGGCATACATTCCACAACCTGATGCACAGATTGTGAAGTGGAAGCTTCACCCACGCAGCCCCAGCAGCAGGGGGTCCTCTCAATGCCAGAGGCCCTCGGCCAGTGTCAACCTGTCTGCCCACTGGCAGTGGCTCTCCAGGATTCCAAATGGGATTCTCTCCCAGCCCTACCTTGAGAAGCCACATACTGAACCTGGGACTTTCTGAATGCAGAGGAGATGCTCTGTCACTGAGCTATATCCCTTCCCACTGAACATGCAATTTTTATGCAAATCGGTTTCCTCTTTTGTCCTAGTAGACAGCAATGGCCCATTTTGCCTTCTGGCAAGAACAAGAGTCTCTTTGGTGGGTTATAGTGGTGCTCTTCACTCCCACAAGAGGCAGAGATGGGGCACCAACATGGATGGCTTTAAAAGAGGATTTAACAAATTAATGGAGGGTAAGGCTAAATGGCTACTACCCATGATTGCTATGCTAGTCTATGTTTCCATGGATTGGGGGCAGTATGCTTCTGAATACCAATTTCTGGAAACCGCAGGAGGAGTGAGTATTCTTCTGCTCGGGTCCTTCTTGTGTGCTTCCCACTGGCATCTGATTGGCCGCTGATGCTGAACTAGATTGGCCATTGGCCTGATCTAGCAGGACTGTCATATTCTTATGTTAGAAGCTGGTGCAAATGCATCAGAACTTCTAGATGATCAAAGGGTTCCATGCCTGGCTCTTCTTTTTTAAATGACTTGGCTTACTCAAGACAGATCAGTACACTTGTTTTGAATCCAGGGATATTAGAAACAGCTGGTAGTTCAGAAGGAGCAAAAAAGCCATTCAGCTTGGCCTCTTTTCAAGTCTTTCATTTTACCCCCTTATATCTTAAAGGAGGAGAGTGTATTATCTATCGCACTGCTCCAGCATAGAATTCGCTGATTAATGCAACTATTAGAGAATCAATCAGTTACTTGTTTTATTATTGAAGCAGGCAAGGCATCGGAAAAGAATTGAAATATTCTTCGCCAACAGTTAAATCTTTCAATTTTAGCAAGCAGCTTGGTGTGGCTTGGCAGCATAAAATCAAAAATTGATTTTTTCCCCTTCCAGTGCAGATAAAATAAAGGAAGTTGCCTGCCTCCTCCCCACCCCAAATTGTAAGGTTACAGTTATGTGCAGACAAAGGTATGTCAATATATTGTGATGAAGACTACCAAATAGTAGCAAAATATAAGGGACAATCTACCAAAAGTGTTGGATTGGAGACGCTTTCCACCCACGTGCATGGCAATGTAGGAGCCAGTTCAGGGATGTGTGATCCTTGCTGCATCAATGCTTCATAACCACATGGACAGAGATGATTGCAGGAGCATTTCCCATGAACTTGACTTCTCTCTCTCCCCCCCCCAGGCTACAAAATTCCTACTTAAGTTCCCTAAAATTCAAAACCACAAGGACAGTAGCAAGCACCAGGGGTAGAGCAGGTTGGGGCAGTATTGCACACTGGGCTTCCCTGTGTGGAGTTTGCTGCTGGCAACCGAGAGGGAGGAGGGCTAGGGAGCAGGGAGGTTAGTTCAGTGTGGGTGGTGGATTGGGTCCATTGCTGCACTTGCATCAACCTCTCTGCCTCCTCACTCTTCAGTTACTGGCAGCAACCTCTGTGTCAGGAAGCCAGGTGAGCAATGCCTCCTCACCCTGCTGGGTGCTATTGCATGTGATTGTATGCAAAGCCCCATTCCATTATTTCTATGGGGACTCAGGAATGGTTTAGATGTGACTTCAGAAGAGTATCTGCTTCATAAACAAGCCACAAAATGCCTGTACGTATGTCAGTCGCAGAATGGCAGTCGTACTTCCATTCAGCCCAGTGGCTGTCACCTGCCTCCTTCTTAGTCTCAGTGTTGCCCTTATAGAACTTCAGCAACGAGGAGGATGGGGTCAGAGCATATGCTTGAATCCTGATGTATTACTCAGGCTTCAGAATAGCATCACAATGACTTATGGCTGGTCCTCACTTTTGTGGCTTGTCTGCTACTTCTGCATAGTCAAGTTCCACACTGCACTGTAATATCTGAAATGTGGAGTTGTTATGTGCTCTGACACTCCCATGTGGTCCCAGGTGTGTCCAGTGCAGCATGGTAGAAACCTGACCATGCTGAAACATCAACCATGCTTCTAGATTCATGGAAGAATCAGCTCTTTGTTAATGCACTCTGAGATGTTGTATATTTACTTTCTAAGGATACAGACTAGGTATCAATCTGCTGATGCATTTGTGTTAGGTTTACACTGAGATTGAGCAGGCAGGCTATCAGGAATCAAACCATAGCCATTAAGTCCAAATGTAGCCTGCATGGTAGGACTGTTCGCACAGCAGCCCTCCATTTCCTACCATCACAAACCAACTTTTGCAGACCACAGTCATGCAGAGAAACAAAACGCCTTTGGAACAAACAAGTGTTGGTAACCCAAGCAGGTGGGACAAGCCATGGCAGCCTTTGTCAGCCTGGTACCACCAAGATGTTTTGGACTACCATTCCTATCAGGCCCAGCATGCTTGTGCTGGCTGGGGCTGATGGGAGTTAGAGTTCAAAACATGTTGAGGGCACCAGGTTGATGAAGACTGAGCTACAGGTCATAGGGGAAGACACCCAATCCTCCAAAATCCTTCCTAACCTCAAATTTGATATTAATAAGATCCCCAGGCCTGAGAGCATTCAAAGTGAGCATATCCATGGGGCTTTCTAGATGAAAAATGTTTTAGAGTGCAGGTTAGCCCTACATCCCATTTTTAGTTACGGGATCGTTGATGGTTCCCAGAGGAAGGTACAGGGAAACCTAAGATCACACAGAATGGGGAAGAAAACCCTTTTTAATCAGAATAGTGTTGTAATAATGCACCGTGGTTCAGTGGTAGGGGATCTGCTTTCAATGCAGAAGGTCCCAGGTTCAATCTCTGGCAACAGGTAGGGCTGAGAGAGACCCCAGGTCTGAAATCCTGGAGAGCTGCTGCAGCTGAGTTTCCGCATTTGGGGAAATCGCAGGGGTCAGCGCACCCGGAGTGCAATGGATGAGCCTCACCCTAGGAAAACCACCTTCATGATCATGGTATCTCCCCTGCCAGGTAAGAGCTGCTGCCAGTTAGACCAATGGTCTGACTCAATATAAGGCAGCTTCATATGTTCCTATATGTGGCTGGAATTCCCCACAGTTTGGCTGCCTAAATCTCATTGACATCATTGGAATTTAAGCTGCTTTACCGTGCACAGGATTCCAGCCTTTGGCTGCAATCTAGCACAGTGTTATGGCTGCAGCCCTTTACATATTTCCCAGGGATTGAAGTCCCACTGAACTCATTGGAGCTTACATCAGAGTAGACATGTATAGGATTGCACTGTAAGTGAGCTTAAGTCCACTGAAACCAGTAACCTTGTTCATTATGCTGTAAGTGAGATGAAATCTAACAAAACGGGGAGGAGGAGTTTAGACTAGATATAATCCTGGAAGGAAAAGTTTTTTGGAAGTTGTGAAAATAGGACAGACCATGCCTGTTTGTTTCCTTAGTCAAATTATGCCTTGAGCTGGCCTCTATTAGCTGTTAGTAATAAGTTGGAAAGTCTGCCGCTTGTAATGGGTCTGTCACTTTTGCTTTTAACTGGTGCCTTGGACCTGTTGACAAGAAATATGAGAGGATTTACATGATTGGGTCATGAGCACACAAGCCTTCTATCTCCTGCAGGCAGATATATTTGTGGCATTGTTTCAAGGAGGTGGTCTTGGAACAAGCAAGCTGCCTTCGTTGTGGGTTCTGCTTAAACTTTAGCAGTAATTAAGGAGATTCTCCTTTCACCATTGCACAGACAGAGCAGACCTTCTGCATGCATACTCTGTCATAAGCATTTGGCAAACCCCAGATACTCTTTCCTCTCTCTCACACTTTTTTGGCAAAGCATGGAACAAACTATGCATATCAGAGAGTGCTGCAAATGATAATAATGTAATAAATCAGCAATAAAGAAAATATATTAATCTACTTTCTGAAGAATAATGCATGATTCCCATAATGTTTAAGTACCTTTAAATCTCATTGACTTCAACGGCAGGAGCGAGATGGGGTGTAAGTTAAGTATGTGCTTAAAGGTAAAGGTGTCCCTGCACTTGTAGTGCGAGTCGTTTCCGACTCTTAGGGTGATGTCTTGCAACGTTTACTAGGCAGACCGTATATATGGGGTGGGATTGCCAGTTCCTTCCCAGCCTTTCTTTACCCCCCAGCATATGCCGGGTACTCATTTTACCAACCACGGATGGATGGAAGGCTGAGTGGACCTCAACCCCTTTTACCGGAGATTCGACTTCCTTCTTCCATTGGAATTGAACTCCGGCCGTGAGCAGAGCTTTGGCTGCGTTACCGCCGCTTACCACTCTGCGCCACGGAGGATGTGCTTAACTATATATTAAAGAGAGGTTAACTCTGCCTATATTCAATTTATTATTATTATTATTATTATTAATTACTTACTCACTTAATTAATTAATTAATTTATTAAATTTATATCCCACCCTTCCTCCCAAAGGGAGCTGATGGGCTTGCATGCAAAAGTCACAAGACTGCAAGATATACTCCAAAAAGGACTGAGCAAAAAGTTCTGTTCTGTGGCTTTGCTCTCCTACCCCCGAGCCCTAGATATTTCCTTAGGGCTTATGAGCTATAGAAATGAAGTCGAAGGAGCTCATGCCAGAAAACTTTCAGATCTTTCAGTAAATGGGGAATGGGAGACTTTTCCTCCAGGGACGATGATAATAAAGGGACGATGACAATACATTCAACAGGATCTAACAACAACAACAACGCAAAGGCAGCAGTTTGCATGTAGGCACAAGGAGAAGAGAAACCAGTCCCCACGAGTTACTGACCAAGTTAGGGTAGCAGGGGACAGGAGGCAGCGAAGACAAGGGGAGAAACTTACATGGCAGCCTTCACGTGGCTCGCAGGATGGGCTGCAAGGGTGATGCAATTGCGGATTGCTGGAGGCTCCGTTCTTCTCCCTCTGGCGGGCTGGACAGCTCGGCATCCATGAGCGGAAACCTCTCTCAGCCCTGGAAATCCCAGCGCTCTTCACCTTCTGGAGGCGCATCGCTACAGCTACAGCTGAGGCCAAGCGTGGGGCCCCCCAAAGTGCAGGGCCGGGGGCAACTGTCAGTGTCTAGGGGGCGACTCTGCCAGCCACCATTGCCTACCACTGAGCAATGACACCTCTTGGAAAATTATAAAACTAGTGTGTGAACATATGAAACTTGTCCTAAACTGAGTCAGATCATTGTGCCTTGTGCCCAGTGCTATCTACTTGGGCTGGGGTTCACCAAGGCCCCAGGTAAAAGTCTTTCCCAGCCCTGGCCCCTTCAATCCTTTTTTAAAACTGAGGTGCTAGATCTCAAACTTGGGACCTTCTCACATGCAAAACATGTACTCTACTATCAAGCTGAGGTGGACGTTAGTGGATGACTGGTGCAGAAAAGATGTGATGTGTAATGATTATGTCATAATTATCAGCAATGGTGACCTCACAGACAAGTTGTGATGGTGCAATGACACTAAGGAATAAAATGTGTTTGTTTTTTGAATAGTTGACAAAGTTATAAGAGTACTGTCTTGAAATGGCCCTATATGTGGTTTGTTCTCTGTATTTCTAAATTCACATTTATTCAGAGCTTGGAAAAGTTACTTTTTTGAACTACAGCTCCCATCAGCCCCAGCAAGCATGGCCACTGGATTGGGCTGATGGGAGTTGTAGTTCAAAAAAGTAACTTTTCCAAGCTCTGCATTTATTATTATATTTATGAATTGCCTTTTATATGGGTCTCAAGGTGATTTACAAATATACCACAAAACAGCTAAAATTAGTTGAAAAGCAGTACTAAAAACATCCAAATATAGGTTTAAATATAATAATAAAATAGAGACCTTTTCACCCACTTGGAAAAGCTTGTTGATGCAAAAATGTCTTCAGTTGTTTCCAGAATAGTGCCTGTCTAGCAACACAATCCTATCCTATTCATGTCTACTCAGAAGTCCCACCAAACTCAATGGGACTTACTCGCAGCTAAGTTTGCATAGAATTGCAGCCCAAAAGTACACAGTGTAGTACTAGGAGGGCCTTTCTGGGGAAGATGCTCATAAATCAAGGTTCTCCCACCACGAAAAAGCTCTGTCTCCAGGAAGCACCAACTGAATCTCTGTCTGTGTTGATTCATATGATCCTCAGGTTTATTTTTACAGCTCAAATTAAGCTGCACTGTCCCAAGCAACTGGACATCCAAGCAATATGAATTTGCAATGGAGAAACCAGTGAGAAGTGCAGAGACGGAAAGAGTCCGATTCATCATCTCAACAGAGTCTGAGCTGATACGTAGTGAAAGCATGCAGTGAGATCAGCTAATCAATAGACTCTCCTTATGTTCTGAATCAACTTAAAGAGCTCTCTTTGCTCAACAGCTTGGACATCAAGCTTTCCTCCTTTTTTCATGCACCCTCCCCCCAGCTGTCAAATCATATTGATTTTCAGCCATCTTAACCTGGACAAGTTCAGCAAACGCAGTCCCATAGGTGACAAGCCAGGACAGCTAGAAAACAGCACTGGATGTTGATGCATCCAATTCTTTTTTGATGATACAAAGCATGCATTTGTCCTGCATACGAGGGTTGAGGGACCAATGGCACAGAAGACTAAATCCTTCATTATCCCCACGGTACACTCTTCACACTTTTGCTATTGATACATAAGGCAGAAAAGTTCCCAGAGCTAGCAATACAGCTGCCTAATCAAGTAGGGACTTTCCATAGGCCTAGCGCTGTTTCTGAATAACATTCCACCCCTGGGGAAAATGTTTTCAATGGTTCCCTTTGGAGGTCATTCACAGGGTTAACATGTGTTCTCTGTTTCTCTGTCTTTGCTAAAGAAAAGGGGAGGAAAACCACAGATATTGCTGGAAAACATATGGGATCTGGGAAATCAATCTAAATTAACGGAACAAACAAATTGAAGACAGTCATAGCAGGGAATGCAGCTGAACCTGTGCATAATATTCATATCAATGGGGACAATGCAAATGATATTTGGGACTTTCATAGGATAGGTTCAATAACTCTGAACTTCGAATGACTCTTGAGCAGCCAAGAAACAAAAACAGGTGCTATGCTTAGGAATCCACACCGACAAGTCACAGAAGAGCCGCAGACCAATACACTTGCCTCCGGATTTTTGCCCTCCTATAGATGGATGCTAAAAATCAGAATTCTGAGACAGATATCGCTGACGAATGCAGTCAAGGAAGCAACAGGGAAGAGGTGGATGTTAAATCATTGTGCACCTGGAAGATTTGGCTCCACTGAGTGGTGTGTGGCTGTTTGACATTTGTGATGCTCTCCCTGTTTCAGCGCACCAGTGTACCTCTGGATAATAGATGCTATGGAGGGTGTTTCCTTTGTGTTCTCCTCAAAAGCTTTCAAGAACACTGAAATACATGGACTTTAGGCCTGATCCATAAGGCTCTTCCTATTTATTAGCGTGATTTATATTCCACCCTTCTCTAAAGTTCCCAGGGCGGCTTACAAAATTTCAAAACATGTTGAACGAAATTAAAACTGTACTAAAACCAGCAAGATCAACAGGAGCTGCATAAAAGAATAGCAAATCCAGCCAACAACAACAACAACAAAATAGATCAAACTGAATTTAAAATTTTGAAAAAGGTTTTGTAGAAAAGCATTTGCCTGCAGCTAAAATGACATCAAAGTAAACCCCAGGAGAGACTATCTGAGCCCTTTTCGTAGTAAGCACCTGCCATACCTTGGATAGTGGGGGGATAAGGTAAAGTCACGTAATTTAATTACACCTTGTTTGAACTACTGTTATGTGCTCTGCATAGGGCTTCCCTTGAAGAATGTTTGGAAGCTTCAGTTGGTTCACAATTTTGCAGCCAGACAGTTGACCAAGATTGTCTCTAGGGACCATGTAACTACTGTATTGCAACAGATGTATTGGTTGCCAGTCTGTTTCCAGGCACAATCCAAACTGCTGGTTATCATTTCTAAAACCCTTAATGAGGGTTAGCCAATGTGGTGCCCTCCAGGTGGTTTGGACTACAATTCCCGTCAGGTTTGCCTCCAAGCATGCCGAGGCCCTTGGGCTCCAGCTTGCCCAGGCCCCAGCACACGCTGCCGTGGATCGCACTGCCTGCCCATTCCCTCGCTCCGCCTATCTTTCTGTCCTGTGTTTTGTGGCTGCATGTAGAGCGCGCCCTTAACCAAGATGGCGGCCGAGGTTTCTCTCAGGGGCTGAAGCCTCCACCACCATTTTGGTTGATAGCATGCATGTGTGCTATGCACACACAGGGCTGCCATCAACCAAGATGCCTCTTAGGGAAACCTCGGCTGCCATCATGGTTAAGGGCAGTGCTGAGCATGCAGCCAGAAAACACAGGAAAGGTAGGCAGAGCAAGGGAATGGGCTGGCGATGCTATGTGCGGGAGCGATTCTGTCATGGATCATGGAAGGGAAGCGCTACTCCCCTACCCTAAAGAGGCCATGAGGCCCTCGGCCAGGGCCCAACTTTACCGCCCTTTACAGCTGGCCCTGATTCCCGTCATCCCTGGCTATTGACCATGCTGGCTGGGGCTGATGGGCGCTGTAGTCCACAAGATCTGGAGGGCACCACATTGGCTAACCTTGCCCTAAACCACATGGAATCAGGCTAAACAAAAGACCACCTTTCCGTATACAGTTCTGCTTTGGTTTTTCATACTTTGGAAGAGAACTTTCCTTCCGGCTCACCACCATCTCTGGGGCGTGGAGGGACTCAAGCGAGGGCCTTCTCACTTGAGGCTGCTCCTGGATTTGGGAACTCCCTTCTGAAGCAGACTTTATCTTTTAGGTTGTTTTATATCAGGGATGAGGAGCCCTTTTCAGCCTGAAGGCCACCTTTCCTTCTGGCCAACCTTCCAAGGACCACATGGCAGTGGTGGGCAGGGCCAGAAGCAAAAGTGGGCAGAACAATGAATGTAAATCTTACCTTTGTACAGTAGGTTAATTTTGACACACCCTCACACATCCATCCAGGGAAGCCAGGGGCACTGTCAGAGTTCAAGGACACATTCTGGCCAAGTAAAAACACTCAAGGCAGGTGCAAAGCAGAGTTGGCAGGGGTTGTGGCTGGAGAGGAAGTGTGGCCTTGGGAGAGTCCTGAGGGCCAGATCGAAATGTTCGGAGGGTCAGATTGGTCCCCAGGGCTGAAGTTCCCCACCCTGGTTAAATAAATGCAACCCCCCAAACCATGCCATATTATATAACAGGAGTAGGGATGGAAGGATCTGTCAGTTTTAGGTCTCTCATTTTCTCCTTGTTCCAATCTTAAATTCAGTTCTCCACATTTCTGCAGCAATTTGCTATTTTTTTTTAAATAAAACAATCCTCATGTAAATTTCTTCAGCATTTTATTGCACATTTCTCCTAAGAAACCCAGTTTTGTATGCAGCTTTGGCTAATGTACACATTTTGTGCAAGCAATTTCTCCTAATACTATTCATTTTTTTAATGTTATTTTCACCCTTATCTTCATTTCTATGCACGCTTTCCTCTAACATATGTATTTTTGTAAGCATTGGTTGTTTGGAGAACTGCATTACAAAATTTGGATAAGTGCAAATTTTGAAGCATGGCTACGTTTTGGTTCTTACGTTGTTTTGGAAAGTGCGCATTTGATAAATTGGGTTTTAAATGTGAACTGAATCAAATTTATCTTCCATCTCTAAAGAGGAGGGAGGAACCTCAGGCCTGGGGACCAAATCTGACCCTCCAGGCCTCTTTGTCTGACCCTTGGAACTCTCCCCTCCCCGGACCACAACACAACTCTCATTGGTCCTGCTTCAGACTGTGAATGCCTTGGGCACTGTTTGCATGGAAAGGAAAGATATAAATCCAACAGGCAAACATGACCTCTGAACTCAGTGTACAGATGAACACATGTGGAGGCAGGTGCATTCTCAGTGGTGGCCCCCACTCTCTGGAACTCCCTCCCGTTCGATCTTCGCCATGCCCCTTCCCTAGATACATTTCGCCGAGCCTTGAAAACATGGCTCTTTGGACAGGCCTTTGGGATCCCCGGGGTGGGCTAATTTCTTTATATTGTTTTAAAACTGTCTATTGATGGCCCTAAACTGTTCTGTACTGCTGCTTTTAAAATGATTATTGTTGACTGCACTGTATTTTATTATGTATTTATATTGTATTTGAACTTTAATGTTGTACGTCGCCTAGAGTGGTTTCGGCCAGATAGGCGACACAAAAATTAAATTTATTATTTATTATTATTATTGTCAAGGCCCTGGTTTTCTGCCATTCTTTTTGAAGGCGGGTAGAAGCTTCCAGGAGCTGCGTTTGGTTCCAACCCTGTTGCAAAAACTCTCTTTCACAGACATCTTCATGTAATCCACGCCAGGAGAGGGCCTACCTGAATCACCTTACCAATGCACCCAAAACATCTAAGCCTTGCCCAGGATTTGGCAAACAATCACAGAGCTGCGGCTGTATAGAAGCACTTGGCAGGAAGAATCAACTTGGGCAGACTTGTTCAAAAAGCAAAATGATTTTGGGAGCCATTAGGAAAAATGGTCATGGGGATTCTGCCCTCTTTCTACAGGTTGTGTTCACTTTTTGCCTTCTTTCTCTTTTCTGCCTTGCGGTTATCTGCATTTTCTTTCCTGTCTCTCTAATTAGAAGATTACAGAGATGGATTCCTTTGAGTCTTCGAGACTGGGCTGTTGGGGGGGGTTATGTCAAGCATGTGAATGCATTAAGAGCTCTTCGTTTTATTACCAAAGAAATGAGTTAGGACCAATATAGTGAAAAGAAATAAATCTGGGCCGGGATGGTGAGTTATAGGGAAATGGGTGGTAAAATAAATAAATAAAGGAGACAAGCGATTGATCACTGCAATATCTTCTTTGCCAGCTGGCATTGGATGCTCAGCTGATGCAAAGTAAACCCAGCGACTGTCTGTGTTTCAATATGTTTCCTAGTGAGATCTGTAAGCATCACTCAATTCAGTGATGTGATGTTGTACGACAGAGGCATCTGACCAGGGCCCAGTTGTTGAAATCTGTCATTTAACTAGTACAGTTGTCTAGACATTTGTCTAAAGAGGAGCTGGTAGCAAAGAGGGAGGACTAAACAGGGACTGAGGCAGGGAACAGAAAGCAAAGAAAGGATGAAATCAGGGCCAGCCAGTAATGTAGCAGTAATTTCAGAAGTGCAGTTATCAAGATATGAATATCTGCAGCTCATTTTTTTTAAAAGGTACTGGTTATAACCTATCATCTTTTGTTTACTTTTCCCAAAAAGCTTAAATCAAGCCCATTAATGTTCAAATTCTGCCTATCTGCTGTGAAATCCCATCACGTACCCAGTACTTTGGAGTCTCAAGAAACGACCCAAGGTGATCTTGTGATGGAGAATGAAATCAAGGAGCATCCAAAAGAGGCACATGTTACCAAATTCTTCCAAGCTACACAGGAAGTGGATTGGACTGTGAAAGACCAACCCAAATTGTGTTTGCATTTTTACAAATTTGTAGGGCAGTACAATATCTCAGAGAGGAGGTCAGGTCTCCTGCTCCCCTGGTGCATTCATTATAGCTGCCCAATTTCCCCTGCTTTTTAACGTTTGATAGAACTATCTGTTGGCTATAGGTACATTCTTAAACCGCAAGGTTTCTTTGCCTATTAGTGAATATATATGTAATAGGGATGGGAGAGAATATCTGCAAAATTGGATTTATTACCAGAATTTGACAGTCTGCTATCTTTTTGGACCAGCACACTGATTTCTTGCAGTGGGCTGTGGTTGTAATTGGCACAGATTTTTTAAATAAATTCCCCAATTTTACATAATTATCTTTGCAATTTCCTCTAAATTGATGCATTCATAACAGTGTGTAGGTGTGATAAATAGGAAAAAATAAACCATGTGGAACACTGTGATCATTTACATAAGCATTTATGTTAAAAATTAAGCACTTTTTTCACAACAAAAAAAAGGGGGATTGAATTGTCAAGTGCCAAAGCAAGCGTGAACTAAAAAAAGGTGGATCAGGATGAACAAAGGACTATCGGAATACAAGCAGATTGGAACTAGGCAGCGAACCCCATCCCTAATATATAATGTTGCTCATCTTCATGATATTCACTGATACATTCATTTTCATGCACACTTTCCCCTAATATATCAATAATTGTAAACACTGCTTGATTGGAGAACCGCACCACAAAATTTGGATAAGCGCAAATTTCAAAGGATGGCTGAGTGAGAGAACTGAAAATGACAGATCCTTCTGTCTCTAATCCCAAACTTTTACCGTGTGATCTGCTGCAGCTATATTTGTTGCTGTTGAACTATGATTAACATTGCAGCTTGTTTTTAACTACTGCTGGTTTTGTTTATTGGGAAGAAGTATCCAGGGGTGAGCAACTGCCCCATCTGGAACGCAGCTAGCTGTGGTCAGGTGGAGGACAGAATTATAGCATTTTCTCTCTCTCCCTCTTCTGTTTATTTATTCCCTCCTTTCCCATTGACCATAATGGGCAGATGGAGAGAATCAGTTATGCCAGTTCCAGGGCTGGAACAGTGTTGGGGGCCTGTTTGGAAGCATCGAGGGGGGGGAATGAGCAGGCTTCAGATCCTATGGATCCATGACCTCTCCCAACCATGCCCACCATGGCCCTTGGTTCAGTCTCCATCACTGTTGGGATATCTCTACCTATGGAGCTTTCTACAGGTATCCTGGTGGGGGTGAGGGCATTTCACTTGTAAGTGGAGTCCAGCTGGTGGGCCTTCTCTGTTCTGGCAGACCAGCACTCCACCTGCAGGCTCAGAGGACTGAACACTGGGGAAAGGCCTGCAGCTCTGCATGCAGAAGGCCCCAGGCAGGGCTGGTGCTAAAGGGCAGTCAGGTCAGGCCTTGGCTGAGGGCCCCTGCTGCCCAGAGGGGCACCTGAAGGGCCCCTCATTAGGGTCAGAGAGTAGTTCTCCCCTTCCGCAATCCACGGCAGGGTCCCTGCCACAGATCGCAGGACAGAGCTTCCAGACCACCTTCCTGTTCATTTGCTCCACCTACCTCTTTCCTGTATTCTGCTGCTGCACATGATGCACACGGAGGACTGCCATAAACCAAGATGGCGGTGGAGGCTTCTTTAAGGGGTTGATGCCCCTACCACCATCTTGGTTGATGGCAGGCATGTGCGTGCACATAGTGTACCGCACATGCATGACATCAACCAAGATGGCGGCAGGGGCATCAGCCCATTAGAGATGTCTCCGCCGCCATCTTTGTTTATGGCAGCCCGGCTCATGCAGCATGCACAGCAGCAGAAGACAGGAGAGAGGTAGGTGGAACAGGCAGGAGCCACGTACCCGGCCCCAGGTTCAGCCCCTAGCATCCAATCCCTAGCGTCTCAAGGTGGGCTGGAGCTCGACGGACCAGTGATCTGTGTTGGTATAAGGCAGCTTCCTTTGTTCCTATGATTGGAGCCTTAATTTTGGTGGGGGGGTTTCTTGTTGCATTTTGTTTTGTTTTGATCTTTGCCTAAAATCAATGTACAAAAGGTGACTGAAACTGCAATCTGCCTTATGTACTTTTGCAGAAAGGTGGGGTATAAATTCAACAGCAGCACAGTTGAGTAGATAGTGCCTCTGAACCCTGATGCTTCTTGCTTCACTAAATGATCATTACGACACTGAAGCTCTAAATCCACGGCACATAGGAAGATTTAAGGAAGAACCGGAGCCCCACTGAGATCTCAGTGTCAGTTTAGAAACTGTCATACTAGAGCCAGCTGAAGGCTGTCGCTACTCCAGTGCTGCCAAAAACTCCTCAGACTCACATGCAAAGAACTGCTTAGTGCTGTTCCCACCTTTGCTCTGGGATAGCAAAATTGTGCAAGACGTGGGGCTAAGAAGTGGCGCCACAAGGGAAACAGGAGGAAGGCAAAGAGTGCTGGGAAGCAAATGCAGAGAGACCAAGAGAGTCAAAGGGAAGCCCTGGAGACAAGAAACTTTGCATTCTGCACACTGCAAAGCATGCTGCATTAATTGAACGGTGAGATAAGCAAATAATCCCCATTTGCATAAGCAGTTGTAAATGTATGTGGGTAAGTTCTGCTGCAATACATAGACAAGTGAGACTGTGCCTAGGGAAATGTAGGCCTTTGGACCTGAGCCCCTGCTCTATACCAGAGCAGCCCAAGGGCCACATTGCCCCTCTGGGCATCCTCTCTAAGACCACTTGACAGTGGTGGGAGGTGCAAAGGGCAAAACAGGCAGAGCAACAAATGTCAGTTTTACCTTTGTACAGTAGGGTGGTTTCTACACATGCATGTCCCTCCTCCATCCAGAGAAGCAAGAGGTTAGTATCCAAAGACACATTCCAGCCAAGCAAGAACCCTCTGGCTGGGAAGCAGGGGCAGTGAGGGGGTGGTCTGGAGGAGAGTTCCAAGGGCCAGACAGAGAGGCCTGGAGGGCCACATTTGGCTCCTGGGTCTGAGGTCCCCCATCCCTGACATAGACCCTTCCCAAGGCCCGGACATGAGATTATCATGCCTCAGACTGCCAAGCTATCGCCACCCCTCCCCACCTCCTCTTCCTCTCCTGCTGTCACCTGGGAAGGGCCATAGCTCAGTGGTAGAGCACCTGCTTTGCATGCAGAATGCCTCAGCCTCAATCCCCAGCAACTCCAGATCTTCAGTCCCCAGGATCTCTAGAGACCTTCATCTGAAACCCTGGAGAGCCACTGCCAGTCAGTGTAGACAGTACTGAGCTAGACAGACCAGTAGTCTGACTTGGTTTGATGCAGCTTCCAATGTCCTTATGTGCCTCCTTCCTCCTTATGCTTCCTCCTCTCTAATTCACCCAATCTGTGTCTCTCTCCTTCTCTTTCACCAAGCATTACTTGTCCAATGCTCCTCTGCTTACCCAGTTAGCCAGGCGCAAATGCTACCAAGTTTGCTCTGAGGAGAGGGTCCTTTCTCAGAGTGAAGCACTGCAGGCGAGATCATTCATGGAGTGCCTGCACAAACAAACACAATCACACACATCCCTGTGGCACTTTAAAACACAGTGTGTAAATATACACTTTAACATTTCCTTTAAAGTTTTAGGGAAATCTTAAGCTGTATTTTAAAGTGCTGCAAATTCGATTCAGTTTGCATTTCAAGTAGGATCAATCAAATTTGCACTTTCTGAAGCACTGTGAGCATTGAAAGACAGCCATCCTTGCAAATATGCTCAAATCCAAATTTTGCAATGCAGTTCTCTAACCAAAAATGTTTACAAACATGCATTTATTAGGGGAAAGTGTGCAAATAGAAGTGAAAATAACATACAAAAATGCATCACATTCAGATAAATGGCTTGCAAAAAGGTGTACATTAGTTGAAACTTCTCACAAAAATGTGTTCATTACAGAGAAATTTGCATTAAATGCTGAAGAATTTTCATGAGGATTTCTTTTAAAAAAAACAGGTCACAAATTGCTGCAGAAATGTGAACTGAATTTCAGACTGGAAAAATGAGACATTGAGAGAACTGAAATTGACAGATAACTTCCATCCCTGGGCGCAATCATTCTCTGATCATCTTCAGTGCTCAGTGTGAGCAGAAGGGTGGGCAGAGAGGAGATAGGTGTGGCAAGAGTAGGTGGGCAGGAAGGAAGGAGCAGCAGATAGGAAGTGACAGGCAATAGTGTTGGCCAACCAGAAAATTGCAGTGGTGGGTGGCCAACCCTGCAGGATGTGGGTGGAGGGAGAGGGCACAATCCACCACTGCTCCCCATCTTCCAACTGAGGGCTGTTTCTCATTCTGCCTCATGGAAGGGTTAGAATTCTTTCTCTTTTCTTTGAATATGTTATGAATACCTGGCCACATTTTCACCCTGTAACTGCTTTGAGGCTGTTTTATCTATAGTCTTCCCACAGAGATCCCAAGGAAATTTTGCTAGAGTGCCAAGTCCTTTCTCCCCCCCCTCCACCAACACACCATTGTAACAGTGTCATTCCCATAGTAAGAGCCTTGGCAATAGTATCGGCAAAGAGGCTTGAAACTGGTTTGATTTGGGAGCACTGCGCTTCATAACTTAAAATGTTTCCGATTCAAATGCTTAAAAAGTTCCACCATTTATTGGATAGTTTGAGAGGCTCCCCCTTTCTCTGTAGAGGATATTTTTCTCATCTAAATGGACTCCATTTTCTCTGAGCCAAAATCATGTATGCGGATTTGGAGCTTTTTTACAATGAAAACCAGGCTGCTATAGACGTGCTCAGAGATAATCTAGGTTGTCTAAAAAGCTGTCACTCTTTTTATCATTGTGTGCTGTAGGCACTTAACACTTCAAGGTAAGGACATCTGGTTTTAAGTCTGTTTTTCTTAGACCAGACAGTCAGACAAACTGATTTTGTCCTGCTTTCACCCTAATCTGACAACCACTGGAATGGATTGAACCATTCAGCGTGAGGATTCAAGGTTTTCTAATGCCAATGCTATATAGGAGCTCTGTCTTGTCAGAGGAGGAAACACTTGCAGGAGGTGAGGAATCATAAATAGAGTTCTCATATTCAGATACAAACATTTTCCAGTTTGAAAAAAAAATTGCACAAATCCAAACTCTTTCTGGGGTCAGCAGTCTGCACCCTAATGGATAGTAGTCCTACTATAACAGGAAGGGCTGCTCCAGATTAAATTGACTGAATATTAGAACCTGAACATTTTAAATGTAACGTGGTCTCTATACACAGGCCCAGCACAGGCAGTTGTCCAGGTCAGGCACTGGCTGAGGGCACCAGGAGCTTGGAAGGGCCCCTCACTGGCCCAACCCAGCCATGCCACAATGCACACTTTGAATGCTGTTCAGTAGTAAGGGAGTGGAGTCACTTTTGATTGTGGACAAAGCTCAGCTCCCATCCACCTGACCCTTGGTTGAGGGGGCATCATTGGCACCATGCCAAGACCCCTCCCCAAAGTCTAGCACTGGCTTTGTCTAAGTGTCAGCTGAGTCATGTGCACCAGCCCTAGGAGAAAACAATAAAACAGGCCTGGTATCAGCAGGTCTCAGAATGGATACCAGAAAAATCCACTTTCTGGATACCAGGAAGTGATAGGCAGTTGGGATCTGCCATTTTAATTACCCACAACACTCCAGAGCAATACTATGTTCAGGGAAATTAAAAGGGTAACTCCCAGCCATTGGGCACTGCCTGCCACTACCAGGTAAGCCTCTCAGAGCTCCTTGGAGACATGAACTGAAACCTGGAGATGGCCCTGCTATTAAGGTTATGAACAAAGTTTGGTTCACAGGTGCCAAATCCAAAGGATAATTATGTTCAGATCTACACATTGGTTGGGGGGCAGGTGCAGATCAGGTCAGCTTGCATAGGAATTCATAGAAATCAAATGCCTCAGGCACTCCCAATTTAAATATGGATTTTCATATGGATTTTCTTTTCTTTTTAAAAAATGCAGATTAATGTGGAAATGGGTGGGAATCGACTTATGAATGAGCATGTGCAGAACTGGCATGGACCTAAAATAGACTGATTCTTCCCTCCCTAATAACAAGGCACTGTCATATCAGGAGAAAAAAAATCAACTTCCTTCAGACAATGGCGGGTGTCACCAAAACATTAAATGAAATTTGAAGGTGTCTTTTCAGATTTGAAACAAACACTTCCCTATATAAGTGCTTCCTTTGTTGTGAAGACTGGCAACATGCAACATGGATGAAATTAAATCATAAGTACACCAGGCTGTAAAAATGAGATCGCAGAGCTTAGTTCTTCAGCATCTGAAACAAACTAATCCATTTGCTAAGAAATTCAGTAGCTCTATATTCATTCCATCTGATAGCTGCATTCCTAAATCTTTCAGAAAGAAGGTCTTAAACATTCAACACAGCCCGTTAGCCTAATTGCATATGAAAACTTCTAAGTCTCAGCAAATTTTGTTGAGAATCTTTGAGAAGTACAGAGTGTAGCTGCTTCTATAAACCTATGTGCCCCATTATTGTCATATCATTTTGAAGACCTTAATCCATTTTTTGAGGGGGGGGGAACAAACTGTTGTTTTGCACCAAATGTATAACTGTTCCAGGAAGCTGATTTTTAATTCATGGAATCATAGAACAGTAGAGTTGGAAAAACCCTGTAAGGCCATCAAGTCCACCCCCCCTGCTCAATGCAGGAATCCAACTTAAAGCATACCCAACAGATGATTGTCCAGCTGTCTCTTGAATGCCTCCAGAGTTAGAGAGCCCACCACCTCCCTAGGTCATTGGTTCCATTGTCATACTACGCTAATAGGAAGTTTTTCCTGATGTTCAGCTGAAATCTGATTTCCTGTGCATTTAAAGCAAGAATGGCTAAACTCTGGCCCTCCAGATGTTGCTGGGCTACAACACCTGCTCATCTTATAGTTTAGCCACCCCTTGTTTAAAAGAACACTTTTTGGGGGGAGTTAATATTGGTGCAGAATTGATAACAGTGCCTGTTCTTTCCTGGAATAGTTTCCTATCCATGTCCCCATCTACACTATACATTTAAAGCAGTATCATGCCATTTTAAACAGTGATGGTTTCCCTCAAAGCATTCTGGGAACTGTAGCTTGTTAAGGGTGCTGAGAGTTGTTAGGAATCCCCTACTCCCTTCACAGAGCTACAATTTCCAGAGTGGTTTAACCATCAATCCCTTTCCCCAGGGAATCCCCTTTTAAAGCCATCTAGATTGATGGCCATCATAATATATCATGGCAGCAAATGGCATAGTTTAACTATGTGCTGGGCTGGGCTGGGGGAGAAATTCAGTTCAGTTTGCATTTAAAGCCCAATCTATCAAATTTGCACTTTGAATGTTGTGACACAGTTTATGTTTTAAATGTTCCGACATATGCCTATGTATTTTATGAGAAAAATATTAGTTAATTATTTTGAGAGGATTTTTTATTTTTAGAAATTGCAGAATAACACAGAAACTGAATAGAAGAGAATTATGGGTAAAAACTTGTGAAAGAGCCATGGAGTGGAAATACACAGGTTTGCCCATCTGTACTAGTTTTATTTGTTTTAAGAATATATATGTTGGATTCAAAAAAATTTTAAAAATCAGGAGGGCTTTTAAATAAAACAGCAATGAATAAAAAAACAGAGAAAAGCAGCATAAAACAAAATCAAATGGAGGCCAGTCCCTTCGGGCAAATGGGCAAGTGGCCCTAACCATGGCTTCCCTTAGGGGTGGGTGAGGTACGCAGTCTCCTGGGGTGCCAAGCTGAGCTCAGTGGCGGTGTTTTTTAATTTACTGTCTGCAGTGAGCTAAGTCTCGGTAACCTTTTTTTCAAGGTTCTACAGGTTGTTTGGGTACTAAAGAAAGAAAGAAAATGATCTTTCTGCAGTTAGCTTAAATATGCTTCTTTTTCAGTTTCCACTTTGATAGCATTCTTGCCAGGTAAAAATCAGTGGAACACAGCTTTCCTTTGAGGCACTGTTACTGAGCACTTTACACTTCAAATACTATAAATATTATATGCCTGACCTATATAATAATATAATTAAGCCATAAGCTGTTGAGGTCAGCTTTCCCCCCCTTTTTTCTTTATAACTTTTCTTTGTTATATTTAAGGATAAAAATAATGGTTATTCTAAAATAAAGAATGCTTACCAAAAGATAGGAACTGCTACAATATAAAATCTATGATAGCTCAGGAGGGCATATTGGAGCTCAGGAAGGTGAGCTTGCAGCAGGAGACATTGTGTGTGTGTGCTGAATATAATAAAGAATATAGACCTACAACTCCATGAGAGTCATCCTTTGAGACTCAACCACACCACATGGCAGACACTTCATTGGGATCCTAGAACTGGGCCAGAGTGCACTGAAAGCAGAACAGCATATAAGAGGTAACTTGCTCTGGGCTCTTTTCATAGGCATTGCTGGGGAAAAGCCAGGGAGTAGAAGGGTCCTGCACAAGCCATAAAGCTTGGTAATGCTGCAAAGATGCAGGGCTGCCCAGAAGAGGGGACAACTGAAGTCATTTGCCCCAGGTCCCCACAAAGCAAGCTGCCTGTGACTCAGTCCCTGTGCATGCCATTGCCCCTTGCCCTGACCCTGTGAGAACATAGTGATATTTTGTTTAAAGTTTCCATAAAAAGAAGAAAGTATATACTAGAGTGTAAGATGACAATGAATCTCAACTTGTAATTGTGATATAATGGGACCTCTGCCTGGTTATGCTGAAGTAAATATTTTACATAGTTCTACATGAAACAGAATAGATTCTAATTTGAGGCTTAAACTGGCTGTAAAATGTTTCCTTGGGAGGCTGGAACAGAGGGACGTGCTTATTAGCTAGGCCTGGAGCCTAGATCAATCACAGTATGGTAAAATCTTTATTTATGTCTGGGCAGCAAGAGAGATAAGATTGGTGAGATAAACTTATGATTGGCCTAGGCCAAGTAGCCCCAGTTACAGAGTTTGTTGTAAGGAGAGAAGGAACAGGGAAGGCTTTAAGGAGGGATTCTGTGGCAGAGTAGGTGGCCTGTTCCTGACACAGAAAGAACTCCACATCTGCCAGGGAAAGAGTTCAAGTAGTGAGGGAGTGAACACAACCTAAGATTTCTAGGCAAGGTGCCACTGGAGAGTAACTTTCTGTGGTAATTACCACAGGGAAAGGTGTAGAAATGATGTGAGGCCAGGCCTCAAGGGAGGAATCCTTCTTGAGTGAGTAGTGGAGAAGGCCAGCAGCAGGCCAGAACCAGACCTGTGAGACTAAGCCCTAGGAAGTAGAAAGAAGCTGTGCCAGAAGAGGTTTGGAATTTGGAGGAGGTGTAAGGAGAAGCACAACTCTATCCCTGTTCCTTTATCCTCATTGAAGAAAAAGACACATCTCTATCACTTTGCTTGATCCCAGAGCAAGGATGAGCTGCAGGTGAGAATTCTTACATGTAGCCTATGCATGGAATTATTCTTGCATGTGCCCCCCCCCCAGCTTTGCACACACATGCATGGGTCCTTGCAGGTAGGCCTCCCAACATCACACCACACTAGGCCCCATAAACCCTCTGGGTAGCTCTGCAAATCTGACCACAGGTGGGGGGAGGCACCAAAGGTACTCCTCGCACAGGGCACTATTTATCCTGCCCCCAACAACCTCAGCCTGCCCTCAGCCAGCCACCACATCCCTGCCTTCTTTCTTAGAAGCAGCTTAGAGAGCGGCACTGCTTGTCAGCTTCTTCCTTCTTAATCTCAGTGTTGTCTTTGTAGAAGTCATCAGACAGGATGGGGGCAAAACTAGAATTTAATGGCTCTGCCTGCCATTGGCTCTGGCTCCACATACTGTTGGTTTCCCTGCCTTCCACCCCACCAGTCCTAATGGGCACCAGCTGCCACTGAACTACCCCACACTGGGGCTGCATTCACATTGTACATTTATTCCGCTATTATTCCATTTGAAACAGTCATGGCTTTCCCCAAAGAATCCTGGGAAGTGTACTTTGTGAAGAGTGCTGAGAGTTGTTAGGAGACCCCAATTCTCCTCGCAGACCTGCAGTTCTCAGAGGGGGAATCCCTGGAAAGAGGGATTGATTGTTAAACTACTCAAGGAATTGTAGCTGTCTGAGGGGAACAGAAGCCTCCTAACAACTCTCAGCACCCTTCACAAATGATACTTCCCAGGATTCTTTCTGGGAAGCCGTAACTGTTTAAAGTGGAATAATGGTGGAATAAATGTAAGGTGTGGATGTGACCTTGCTCTCCAAAGAAGGCCAGTTTATTAGACTTATACTGTAATCTTATTCTGAAGATGCTCAGAGTGGCTTACATTCTGTCTGGCAGTTTGCAATCCAGGTATTTTACAGAATCAGGCCAACTTGGCTTCAGCGGCAGAACCTACTCAAATGCTTCCAATCTATTCTCTCACCCATGTACTTTCCTTCTGTCTCCCAGAGGATAGCAAATAATTGTGAATCACTTCTGTAAACTGAAAACAGAGGTGGACATGATTCATGATACAACACCCCCCTTCTCCTCTTTAATAATCATTTGCAGAGACTCTGCTCTGGACAGAAAATTAGGCTTTAATGGGGTGGTTTAGAATTAGTCAAGCTAACAGGTTTCATATGTTGACTCCTCAATGCAAGCTGAGGGCAGTAAAAGAGATGCTTTTTTAAATTAGTACCATATGCTGGGTGACCAGTATAAAAGGTGACACTTGGACAACAGGTGGTCATGGAACTTTAGCTACTGCTGACTGTAGCTTGAGGCTGCAGGTTCCCTGGCCTTTATATCTCAAGAGTCTGCACTGACCAGACACCACAGCAAATAATTTGACAAAGATCCAGACAATGGAGACATCTGTGTTGCTGCTTTTATAAATATTAAATGATGATGTTAACTTTCCCTAGTAGTAGCAGTAACAACTCTTTTTTATTATTTATCACTTATAAATTTGCTAAGTGTTACACAGAGAACAAAAAGAAACAAGCCTTTCTCTGCTTGCATCTTCGCCCTTAATAGGCAAGATGCAAAAAGAAAAATGGAACGGGGAGGGAAGATTAAAATCTTAAAGTTATATGACTAGTGACTGGGGAGGACATGTGGTGCAGTTCACATTTTGATGTGAATCTACCTAACGGTTACTTCCTGCACAAACGAAAACCCAGCTACCCTTTGAAAGTCGCACTTCTCTGAATTTTGTGATGCAGTTCTCCAACCAAAAAGTGTGGATCAGACATGCATACATTGGGGAAAGTGTGCATAAAATACATGTTGATAATAGCATACAGCATGCACTATATTCCAGAACATGCCATTCAAACATGTATTAGATAAATGACAAAAATGTGTAGGTTAGGAGAAATGCACACCAGAACACTGGAGCGTTTTTGTGAGGATGTAAAAAAGAATTTCACAAACTGTTGCGTAAATATGGTGACCTGAACTTAAGACTGGAAAAATGAGAAATTGAAATGGACAGAGCAGTCCGCCATCCTTACTAGTTACATGATTGTTCTTATCGTGACCCGTTACATGAATTGCATAATGTTGATCTTATACTGATCAGCTGCAAGAGAGTACTAGGAGAGGAGTGTCCTGGCTCCTACCCAAGAATGACGACAGGTGTACTTTCTTAAAAGTAAAGAGGTTATGTATCTGTGGCCAACACCAAGTGGAAGATATTACTCATTCCTTGCTAATCTGCCTTCTCAAAAGAGACCCGAGAAAGAGATTCTTGAAACCCTTGCTAACTTACTGATGTAGGAATGCCCTTGCAGAAATAGTTCATTTTCTTCTGAGTGACACCAATGGCTATGTGGCATATAAAGTGGTTCTCCTTGCCTTGGCAGCAAAAAAGGTTAGGAAGAGAGAATTAGACATAATTGCCACAAACTGTCTTGAAGATTCAGAGTTTTCAGTTGAAGTAAGTTTGCCTATGGTAATTTACCTGTATTACTCTGCAATGTTTGAATTATTACTTTCTGTATCTGTGTACATTTTGGTGTATTTGTCATGCCCTTTGGCTGGTACAATAAATTTATTATTAAAAAAATATATAAGTAAAGAATCCAAGCTTTATTCTAGCAGACTGTGTAGACCTAGCAACAGGAGAACGGAAATTAGGCCAGATGCCCTTAGGTGAAAGTGATAAGACAAGGTTCAAACCAACTCAGGAGTGGAGCTCCCTAAACACAGTTCAGGGTCAAGGCCAGGGGTCAGGATTCCAAGATATGCAGCTGAAATCTGAGACTGTACAGGATCCTAGGGTTGCCAAGCTCAGGGCCTGACAATGATTCTGTATCTTTAAGAGAAGAGAAAATTCAGCCAAGTGCAGATTTTCTTGCAACACTGTAACAACTTTTAAAGATACAGAAGACCTCTTGGTTGTGGGGGAAGGGAGAATTTCACCTTGTGGTTTTTCCCATTACAGTGCTGCAAGAAAACCTGTACTTGGCTGAATTTTCTCTTGTCTTAAAGATACAGAATCATTCTCAGGCCCTGAGCCTGGTAAGCCTATTCCTCCTCTAGGTAGACCCTTGTCTGTTGTGAGGTGGGTGGCTGGCTCTGGGGGGGATAGGGTTAGGGGTTAAGCAACCCACTCATAGAAGAGTCTCCCCAGGGAGGCTTGCTTGGCACCTAACCTGTGTCTTTTTGACACCAGGTAAAGACATTATTTTTGGAGGTCTTTTCATTTTTTCTGAGAAAGTTCTAATGTTTATACCTACTGTTTTGTTTGGTGCTGTTGTGTTGGTTTTTTATAATATGCTGATATAATTAAAATATGGTAATAATTACTATATGCTAATAGCCACCTCAATTCTTTGACTGCCAGTCTTAAATAGATAGGGATGGAATTTTCTGGAAATCTCAATGTTGAGATTATCTATTCAGTGTTTTTCTAATTCCCATCTTGCTCCTTGATCATGACAGAAAACAAGCTGTGTGTTTTTTCTGGTTCCACTAAAATGTAAACAATTATTGCATATTATATGCATTATGGTATTTATTTATTAAATGTATGTCCCACCCTTCCTCCCAGAAGGAGCCCAGGGTGGCAAACAAAACACTAAAAACACTCTAAAACATCTTAAAAACAGACTTTAAAATATATTTAAAAAACATCCTTAAAAACATATTAAAACAAAATTTCTTTAAAAACATTTTTTTAAAAAGCTTTAAAAACATCTTTAAAAGCATTTCTAGCACAGACACGGACTGCAATAAGGCCTCAACTTAAAAGGCTTGTTGAAAGAGAAAGGTCTTCAGTAGGTCACCGAAAACTAACAGAGATGGTGCCTGTCTAATATTTAAGTGGAGGGAATTCCAAAGGTAGATGCCACAACACTAAAGGTCCGCTTCCTATGTTGTGTGGAAATGACCTCCTGATAAGGTGGTATCTGCAGGAGGCCCTCATCTGCAAAGCGCAGTGATCAACTGGTTATATAAGGGGTATCCTGGACCCAAGCTGTATAGTTGTACACTAAAACCAGAACCTTGAACTTGGCCTGGTAGCTAATGGCCAGCAGGTGCAATCTTCTCAGCAGCAGGGTGATGTGTTGGTGATACCCTACTGCAATGAGCAGTCATGCCACATTTTGCACCAGCTGCAGCTTCCAGACCAACCTCAAGAGCAGCCCCACATAGTGACAAAGATGGATGCAGGAGCTCCCCAGGCTATGAACCTGCTCTTTCAGAGGCAGTACAACCCCATACAAAGCAGACAACTGACCAATTATCCAAATTCAAGAACCACCAATCCACAACACCTCCATCTTGCTAGGATTCAAACTCAGTTTATTGGCCCTCATCCAACCCACTACTGAGTCCATCCAGCAGTCCAGGGCTTGCATGATTCAGATGTTACAGAGAAATAGAGCTGTGTATCATCAGTGTACTGTTGACACCTTGCCCCAAATCACCTGATGACTGGTCCCAAGGCTTGATATAGATGTTAAACAGCATGGGGGACAAGATGGTACCCTGTGGCATCCCAGAGCACAACTGCCAGGGGGCTGAAAGACAATCGCCCAATGCTATTCTCTGAAAACAACCCTGGAGACGGGATCAGAACACTGTAAAACAGTGCCTCCCCTACCCATCTCACCAAGTCGGCTCAGAAGGATACTATGGTCAATAGCATCAAAAGCTGCCAAGAGATCAAGTAAGAATAACAGGGTTGCACTCCCCCTGTCCTTCTCCTGATAAAGATTATCCATCAGGGTGACCAAGGCCAATTCAGTCCCATAACCAGGCCGGATCCCAGATTGGAATGGGTCAAGATAATGTTTCATCCAAGAGTATTTGCAATTGCTGCACCACAATGCTCTCAATCACTTTCCCTAAAAAGTGGGTATTTGTGACCAGGCGGTAGTTTTTTGCAAACCAGAGTGGGCTTTTTCAGAAGCATTTAAATATCACCTCTTTCAGGGCAGCTGGGATCACTCCCTGCTGCAACAATACGTTGACCATACCGTGAATCCACTCACTCATACCTCATCAGCAAGCTTGAATAAGCCAATATATGAGCATGTTATATGCATATACACTCCAGGGTCATGTCCACACCATACTTTTAAAACTCATACCCTGGTTCAGCTTTCATGGGAGGGTGAGGGGCCAGGGTCCTATGATGTGGTTCAAGGTGGGCATCCTGCACCTCAGGCAAGTTCAGTCTCTGTCATTCTGGCTGAACAGTCCTTGAGCCCAAAGGAGAGGCATTGCTTCCGATGGCAGATGGAGACCTGGCCCATCCACAGGAATGCCAAATACAGACCTGGACTCCTTGGGAGTGAAGGACTCCTCAAGAGTAAAGGTTGTTTAGAGACTACTTGGCTTCTCAGCCTGGATGTGCTCTCACCCTGGTTCCTGCCTGACCCCCTTAGTTTTGAGATAGACTCTGGACTCTGACTTTGGACTGACCCCGGATACTGCCCTTGTGCTGCCCTCGCTTGTGCTGCTGTGGGGAAGTCTGTTGCCTTCCCAGGAAGCCCAGTGAGGACAGGTCTCTGGGGTTGGTGAGTGTTGGAGCCCAACAACAGCTGGAGGGCCTCAGGGTCCCCATCCATTTCTTAAGCGAACAGGGATAAAGGGTCTATGGGCCAATTATATGGCATAGGCATTCCATGACCGGAACTCCTGATGCCTTTCTGTTTTACAAAAAGCTACAGGTCCTAGCATGATTTTGTACTGATCTGTATTTAAAAGAGCAGAGATCTGACTTAATACTGCATCCTTCTTTCTTTAGAAGTTTTCTTGGCTTACTCTTGTGCAGGATGCTTTGCTATCTGGCCAACTTGCAATTGTGCTGGGATATTGTCCATACTGCATTAGCGTCCTCACTATGTCACGGGGATCACAATATTTGTAATAACAACTCATTGCATGGGGAGGGGGTAATGCCCCAAAGATGTCCGTTTTGGAAGCCTGTGGCTATGTCCAGAACATTTACTTGCACCTACAACAATGCTATTTTTTGCTAATCACAGATGTTTGCTGAATTCCTAGTGTGAGCCAGTGTAATATATAGACTGCTGCATGATATAAAGTCAAGGGCAAATCTCACTCCCAGATCTCTTTCCAGCACAGAATATGCTTACACTCAAGACTGAAGGATCTCCATAAACAGGGAAGAAATCCGATAGCAATGGATCCCCTGCTGCGTAGATAACATGCAAGTGCTATTGCCATGATCTATATAGTAGGATGACTGGAACTCTAAGGGGAAAGACAAGTTCCGGGAGGGACCCGCTTGGCAGTGCAGCTAGGAAGCTGAGGAAGGAAGTCAAGGCTGAACTTCTTGGTTACTTCCTAACATGCAACAGAGAGTTCATTGTCTGAATGATAAAGGTCTCTTTCCCACACCCCTGCTTTCCTGCTGTTCCATTTCTATCTAATGAAACAACTCCACTCCCATTCAGAGAGTAGGATCCTTTTCACTGACCCTAATGAAGTTTGTACTCAGTCTCCATAAAGGGATTCTTCATCGCCTAAATCAGCTCAGGCTAACACCCATCCACTCACAAACTTTTTTATAAGTAACTGTACATGAAAAAGTATGAGAGGTATTTGAATTATTATTTATTAAATCACTTTAATAAAAACAAACTGGTTTGTAAAGATAGGCACAAACCTGCTAGAATTAAGCACCTTGAACTCCCATTTGTCTCAATGGAAGATTTAAGCAAATTCCTATTGTAGTGAAATGTGTCTTCAGGTTAGATGCACAGATCCACCTAGCTGCCGACACTGCTAAATTGACTACATTCATCACTCCATTTGGGAGATACTTCTTCAATAGATTGCCATTTGGAATTTCAAGTGCACCTGAGCTGTTTCAGTGAGAAATGTCGGAGCTGTTACAACACCTGGAAGGCGTTTCTGTGTTCATAGATGATGTGTTGGTTTATGGTGCCACAATGGCAGAACATGATGAAAGACTGGCCAAAGTCTTAGCAACAGTAAAGGCAGCAGGGTTAAGATTCAACAACAGCAAATGCATCTTATGCCAGAAAGACTTTACATATCTTGGACACTGCATAAATAAGCATAGTGTGAATCCAGATCATAAGAAAGTAGAAGCCATTTCCTCAATCAAACCTCCAGACTTCCTCACAGGACTGAAAAGGTTTTTGGGCATGGTACATTATTTAGGACGCTTCTTGCCAAATTTGGCAGAGAAACTACAACCATTAAATACACATTTAAAAGCAGACAGCACATGGTGGTAGGGTCCAAGCCAAGAAAAGGCCTTCTCAACAGTGAAAAAACAAAGGGTCCAGTACTTGCTTACTATGAAGTTAACCAGCAGACTGTAGTGAGTGCTGATGCCAGCAGTTATGGCCTGGGAGGAGTACTATTCCAAAATCATGATGGAGAGTTGAAGCCAGTGGCCTATTGCTCAAGAACTCTAACAGAAGCTGAGACCCAATACACTTAGATAGAAAAGGAATGTCTAGCTGCTGTTTGGGCTTATGAAAAATTATCAAAATATCTCTATGGGCTAGAATCATTTCATTCATCATCATAGGCGATCACTCGTGGCTGAGCAAGATTGTCTTCCAGGGTAAGGTCTTTAACAGTGGGTCCGTAAGTGACTGTAGAGGCCAATTCTGGATTCACACAGCCTCCCACAGTGAGGACATAGGTTTCCAGATGGAAGATGGTGACAATGAGGATTTGCTTGACATGCCTTCCGCTTAGCTCTTTTGTCCATTTCACCCTGCACCTTTGATAATGGCTGACCTCCAATTGGGATGCTCATGGGCCAAGGCTTCCCAGTTTTGTACAGACCATAAACCCTTGGTACCGCTGATAAATTGCAAAGACCTGGATCGAGTACCAATACAATGTTAGTGACTCCTTTTATGCATGATGAGGTACAGTCCCACCAACTAAAACAGCTAGGCTGGTGGGGACTAGAGAGAGGGCCTTCTCAGTGGTGGTCCCCACTCTCTGGAACTCCCTCCCATATGATCTTCGACATGCCCCTTCCCTGAATGTATTCCGCCAGGCCTTGAAGACCTGGCTTTTCAGACAGGCCTTCGGGACTCCCGGGGAGGGTTAATCTTTTTGACTAATTGCCTGCTACTCTGAACTGTCACTGTTTTACTGTTTTATTGTTGTACTGTATTTATTATGATGTATTTTAATTGAGTTGTACATCGCCTAGAGTGGCCATTGGCCAGATAGGCGACTTATAAATTAAAATTATTATTATTATTATTATTACAATCCTCAAGTGGAATACAGACAAGGCAAGACTCTTGTTGTAGCAGACACACTGTCAAGAAATCCACTGGAAACTACAGACCCTGAAACAACCCAGTTAGTTGAGGAAATCAAAGTCTATGTAAATCTTCTACAAGCTTCTAAACCAATATCTACCACACTCCTTCAACACATTCAAGCAGCTACCAGCACTGACCCAGACCTTTCAACGGTGCTGAAATTTGTCAGAACTGGTTGGCCATTGTACTCATCTGAAGTGACAACTAACCTTAAACCTTTCTTTGCAGAAAAAAAGAAGCCTTACAGAGTTGGAAGTAACAGTCCTATTTGGTGATAGAATTGTCATTCCTGCTACAATGTGACAGGAAATATTAGGAAAACTCCATGAAGGTCATCAAGGAATCACTAAGTGCAGAGAACGTGCAAGAATGACTGTTTGGTGGCCATGAATAGGGCAAGACCTCAAGGCAATAATAGAAAACTGTGAATTTTGCCAGACAAATAAACCTTCACAATGGAAGGAACCACTCATTACCACTCCATTGCCAGATAGACCATAGAAGAGAGTGGGAACAGATATCTATGAGTTACAAGGACAAAAGTACTTAGTCACAATAGACTATTTCTCCAGATACATAGAGATTGCATACATGCCTGATTCAACAAGCTCTACTGTTATCAGTTGTCTGAAGAATATCTTTGCCAGATGGGGATGCCCAAATGAACTAGTAACAGATAATGGACCGCAATTTGCAAGGAAAGAGTTTACTTTATTCACAAAAAAATATGACTTTTGTCACATTACAGCCAATCCCCATTACCCACAAGCCAATGGGGAAGCAGAGAGAGCAGTACAAACAGCAAAGCAAATCTTATGTCAGGAAGGTCCCTTCCTAGCACTACTAAACTACAGAGTAACACCTATCAATGCAATGAAGTGCAGTCCTGCACAACTAATAATGGGAAGACAAGTAAGAACACCAATTCCAACCTTAGAAGCAAATTTGTATCCTAAGTGGCCTGATTTGGGAAACGTCTGTGTCACAGACAACATGGCTAAAAGAAACTACAAATATTACTATGACAGATGTTATGGAGTGAAGACACTTCCAAAATTACAACCTAGTTCACAAGTAAGACTGAAACTGGATGATCAGAAAGGATGGTTTGAACCAGTAACAGTCCAGAGCCAAAGTCAAACTCCAAGATCTTTTGTTGTCACTACCAACGATGGAACATTCCAAAGGAACAGGAGACATCTACAGTTGGCTCCCAAACCACAACCAATTTCACAACAAAGTGAGAATTCAGAGGCAGAAATACCAGAAGAGCAAAATTTATTGTCGGAACAATCTCCAAAGACCTTGTCGTTTTATATTAATAGCTGAAGGAAACTTCTGTCTTCTATATCTTTGATTCCTGAGCTTCCATATTGACGGGGATGACTGATTTGCTGTCATGCAGTCAGCAGGATATTGTTTCAATATGTTGGCAATGGAGAGTTTGTTTTCTTTTACAAAGACAGAGAGAAATCCAGGTCAAAATGCAAGGTCCAAGTGCCCCATCTTCAGATGCCAGAGGAACACAAAGGTTCAGGAAAAGGTGCTTCCTATTGCTGAAAAAAAAAATCCATTTTCCCCCAAAGGATTCAAAGATTACTGCTTTTAAAAGGATGGGAAGTCAGAAGCAATAGCAATTAATTTATCTGTCTGAGGAGCCGAAGGGAGCTATAGAGCTAAGGGGAAGTGGTAGAGCATTTGCTCTGCATGCAGACGTTCCCAAGTTCAATTCCTGGCATCTCCAGTTAGGGTTGGGAATGTCCCTTGTCTGAATCCCTGGTGAAGTGTTGCCAGTCAGTGTACGAAATATTGATTTTGATGGAGTATTCACTAATAGGCAAAAAACCTTGCGGTTTAAGAATTTACCTATAGCCCACAGATATTTCTATCAAACTTTAAAAAGCAGGGAAATTAGGCAGCTATAGTGAATGCACCAAGGGAGCAGGAGACCTGACCTCCTCTCTAAGATATTGTACTGACCTACAAATTTGGCAAAATGCAAACACAATTTGGGTTGGTCTTTCAAAGTCCAATCCACTTCCTGTGTAGCTTGGAAGAATTTGGTAACATGTGCCTCTGAGCATATGGTGAGTGGTGGCAACACCTGCAATCAGCCTAAATAATAGAAAGAAGACATGTGCTGTGATTATCTTCTTTTAGCAGGAAGGATGCAACATTATTAAGGAGAGGAGAGGGGAAGGAGCAGATTGGAGGGGTGCAAAGGAAGGGGGAGGGGAGGGCAGGTTTGATCATTTGCATGCTTATAGAGTTCAATGGTATTTACTCCGGTGCAATCATGCTTAAGATAGGTAAAACTGACCATGGGGAGGAGGAAGGGGAGGGGGGAGGGGGAAAGGGAAGGAGGTGATTGGAAGGGGATGGGGATGGGTAGGAAGGGGCAAAGGAAGGGGGAGGTAAGGGGCAAGAGGGAGGGGATAAGAGGGAGGGGATAGGAGGGAGGAGAAGAGAGGATGGGTTTGATCATTTGCATATTTTTTGAGTTCAATGGGATTTATTTCTGTGCAATCATGTTTGAAAATGGAAATGGACTGCCTTCAAGTCGATTCCAACTTATGGTAAATGGTATTCAGAGGTGGTTTTACCATTGCCTTCCTCTGAGTGTGAGAGGCAGTGACTTGCCCAAGGCCACCCAGTGAGCTTCATGGCTGTGTGAGGATTAAAACCCTGGTCACCCAGGTTATAGTCCAACACTGACCAGGGGGAGGGGCAGGGAGTGTAGGAGGAGGGGGAGGGGAGGAGTTTGGGTGGGTGGGCACTGGGAAGAGGGGAAGCCCCTTTCCTTTCCAAAAGGAAAACACTGTGAACAGTATCATTGGTTTTCAGCGTTTACCCAACCTTTTTATTCTACAGCAGGAACATGTAGCCTCCCACCCAAATTTAAAACAAAGCTGTCCCTGGCCACATCCGCACCAGGCCTTTATTTCACTTTGGACAGTCATGGCTTCTCTCAAAGAATCCTGGGAAGTGTAGTTAGTGAAGGGTGCTGAGAGTTGCATCCCTCTCACAGACCTTTGATCAAAGAGGCTGACTGTTAAACCCCTCTGTCTACTGAAGCTCTGCCAGGGGAATAGGAGTCTCCTCTCAGCACCCTTCACAAACTACACTTCCCAGGATTCCTTGAGGAAACCATGACTGTCTCAAGTGAAATCAAAGTCTGGTGTGGCAGCTGGGAGTCTAGCTTTTAGAACACTGACAGTTGGTTCTTACTGAGCATGCCTGACACTGTCATTCAATTCAATGCAAAATTTCTTAAATTAATTAAAAATCAGCCAGGCATTTTTTAAACTTTTAAACTGCAGAAGATGAAGGTCAGAGTATGGGGCAAGTTCAGTAATAGGATTACAGGTACTCTGTGAACATGGCTGATTTTTAATGAATTTCAACAGATTATGAGAACTCTGACAGAAAAAAGTCCAGAAGACTTTGAACTCTCTATTCTCTCTGTCTGTTTTGCGCATCACCATGAAAATTTAGAGAGTTGTTAAGCAAGCATATTTGAGTTCAGGACTATATGTTTTGTAAGGTTTTGTTTTGAAATGAGCTTATGGGAAGCATCAGAATGGCATGGGGGTATTTTCAATTTAACATTGCGGAATGTGAAAAATCCAAGTGTGGCTATAGTATACAGCCACTATTGTGGCTGTATAATACACCGCTGCCTATGGTCTGACTCAGTATATGGCAGCTATCTATGTTTCACTGACCTGTCAATGAGAACAAGGAAACTTTCTCTTCTTTTGTCCTGCTGCTGTAGACACTGACAATATCCAATTAAATCCACAAATTTTGATGAAGGTTTTTCCCCATTGGGGTGCTGCCAAAAGGGACAGAGTAATCTGCATATTTAAAAAAAATCCTAATGAAAATTAATATAATGCAATTTTGTTTCTTGTTTTCACTCATATATTTATTTTTATGCACACTTTTCCCCTAATACATGCATTTTTTGTAAACATTGTTTGTTTGGAGAACTGCATCACAATATTTGGATAAGTGGATACGTGAAAAATTCTACACCTAGGAAAAAGAAACAAAAGGCACAGTTATAAGATGGGGGATACTTAGGCTGCATTAACAGAAGTATAGTTTCCAAATTGCATGAAGTATTAGTTCCCCTCTATTTGGCACTGGTTAGGCCTTGTCTTACGTACTGGGTCCAGTTCTGGACACCACACTTTAAGAAGGATGCAAACAAACTGGAACAGATCCAGAGGAGGGCAACAAGGATGATCAGGGGACTAGAAACAAAGCCCTATGAAGACAGACTGAAATAAATGGGCAAGTTTAGCCTTCAGAAGAGAAGACTGAGGGGAGATATGATTGCTCTCTTCAAGAACTTGAAAGGTTGCCACACAGAGGAGGGCCAGGATCTCTTCTCAATTGTCCCAGAGTGCAGGACATGGAATAATGGGCTCAAGTTGCAGGAAGCCAAATTTCAACTGAACATTTGGAAAAACTTCCTAACTGTTACAGCAGTATGACAATGGAACTAATGACCTAGGGAGCTGGTGGGCTCTCCAACACTGGAAGCATTCAAGCAGCAGATGGACAGCTACTTGTTGGGTATGCTTCAACTTGGATTCCTGCATTGAGCAGGGAGTTGGACTTCCAGCTCTTCTATTCTATGATTCTATGATTCAGCAGAGTTCTTCTTACTTCTTAAACAGATCTTGCAAAACTGGGACGAGCCTCTAGTGTTCCCTCTCTTTCCTAAGAAGGAAGCAGATCCTATAGGTGCAGCCTCTAGAATCTCTTACCTCTTGGGACATTGGAGAGCTGTATCAGGGAAACATGATGTGTGTGCTAGAATTCTGCCCAGTTCAGAGTTGGTACTGAATCTCCATTAACTTGCGTAAAAAGCCAAATGTGAACTGAACTGGGTGTACTTTATGAAAATCCTGTAGGTGATCACTGCTCAGTTCTAAGCCATTGTAGACTGGATTTTTATGTAGCGATATTTTGCAGCTATTTTCGAAAACACAGCTTTTTTTTAAAAAAAAGCCTCAAGTATTGATATTAAGAATAACTTTATTGACATTTCCTTTCATTTATCAACATTTCCTTTCAAAATGTTGGTATTTCCTTTCAAAATGTTGGTATTTCCTTTCAAAATATTGATATTAATATCAGTAATTTTTGCAAGGGGAAAAAAACCAGACTGGTAGAAGCAGCAGATTGCGGATTAAGAATGAGCTTGAACTGATACCAGCCAGCTAGAACAACAGAATGCTTTTGAACTGGCGCTAGCCAGTGGATCCCATCCCTAGTGTGTATGTACATGCAGTTGAAATACAGGATTTCATTCAATTACCTCTGTGTTGACTTAAGGGCACTTGGGTGTTTCTGCATAGGATGTCTTTCCATTTTCTAATAAGCAGGCTACATATTTTATTTTGCAGCACAGGACCATTTTAATTCTATCTATAATCAGTGAAATGCAGTTCTTTTGGAGGTCAATAATCATGAGGTTTATAAATTGCTCTCCTGAGCCTTGTACTGCAATTAATTACATGCAAGAGGGTTTACTCTCTCTGCTTTTGAAACTCAAGATATATTATTCACCATTGACACTCTATCTGTCCATCTGGCTTTAAGAAAAAATACAGAGGTTTATTAAGTTGGTTGTGTTTTCAAAAGCAATATTGTATGGCTGATAGGTGAATCTGTACATTTGGATTCTCTCAGTTTCAAATCTTCATATTTCCAGATCAGCTTGAGAAGTTTTTTTTATTTAAAAAAGTCCTCATGAAAATTCATCAGCATTTTATTGATAATTTCTCCAAATATACACGTTTGTATGCAATTTTGCCTAATATACACATTTTTGCCATGACTTTTCCTAATGCATATTGTTTTCTGTTTTCAGTAATATATGCATATTTATGCACACTTTACTCCAGGATATGCATTTTGTATACATTATTTGCCTGGAGAGCTGCAGTGCAACATTTGGAGAATTGTGACTTTTGATGGCTGTGTTTTGCTTCTCAAACTGTGCGCATCAGGTAGGTTCACTTTTAAATGCAAACCATTGAATTTCTCCCCCACCCCAATGATTGTTTAAAAAGCCAAATGTGAACTGAACTAGGTGTACTTTATGGAAATCCTGTAGGTGATCACTGCTCAGTTCTAAGCCAGCTACTCCTAAACACTGTGCCATGAGATAACTAGTAAACCTGTCAGGCAGGGATCCCTGAAAGATACTTGCAAAACATGGCAGAAGAGCAAGCCAGTTGCAGAAGTTGGGGAAATTCCTCTCCCAACATTGGAGTCACATCTTAGGGACCAGTTAGGACCAGGCTCATGTCCTACTCAGACATGAAGCCCAAGGAGGCACTTTGAGCCAGTTGATAACCCTCAGTGCAACCTACCTCACAGGGTTATTTTAAAGATACAATGGGGGAAAGTACCATGCATTATTTATTATTATTTATTTCATTTATGAATCGCGTCCTACAGAGCACCTCAAAGTGATTTCACTGTACAATAAAAATATATCTGAAACAATTGCATACATAATTTTTTTTTACAGATACTGACTGGGATAAACATCTCCACTTAGAAGGCTGTTGAAAGAGGAAACCGCTACTGTATGATGTATTCCATACAGTGTTCAATGGCTGTGTATCAAATGTGGAGAAGGACCACAGCTCAGTGGTAGCGCATCTGCTTTGCACGAAGAAGATCCCAGGTTCAGTCAATCCCTGGCATCTCCAGAGAGAACCCTATCTGAACCCCTGGAAAGCCACTGTTTGTTGAAAGAGGAAAGTCTTCAACGGGTGCCAAACAGACAATTGAGATCATCCTGAGCTCCTCGGAGTGAGGAAAGATGGGCTAAAAATGTCATAAATAAATAAGAAAAGAGGGAAATTAATAAAATGGACAAAAGCTATCATGGGTGGGGAAAATTAACAGCAGTGACAATTGTTCTCACTCAGATCCCTAGCTTTCCACCCTTGAACTACAAAGTATTGTCGAAGAAACTTAATTCAACCCAACCCTGTATAAACTATTTCATCTGGAACAAAAAAGTTCCAAGTTTAAAAAGTAATGTAACACGGCAAAAAATGAAGGAAGGAGGTTTAGCACTTCCAACCATCGCAAAATATTACCACATTGCAATATTATGTTGGGAGGGGAAAACAGTAATCTTTGTTGGCATATATAACACTATGATAGTCTTACTCCTCTGAGGGAACAAGTTCTGGCAGATAAAAAAGATAGAATGATGTCAAGGAAGTCTGTTGTAATTCATGATCTGGGCTGCTGCCTGATAAATAGATAAGTTGACCAGATTTGATGGCTTGCATAGAGGTGAATGTTTCAGGACGCAATTAAATACATAATAACACACAAGGTCTTCCCCCACCCTATCAACTGAGTTCAGTACCTGCAGATAAAGAATTTAATGACCAATAGTGCAATCCTAACCATGTCAGAAGTAGAGATGGAAGGATCTGTCAATTTTAGTGCAAATTTTGCCTATTAAACACATTTATACATGCATATTTATTTATTTATTAAATGTATATCCTGCCCCTTATCCCAGAAGGAGCCTGGGTGGCAAATAAAAAGACTAAAAGCACTCTAAATCATCTTAAAAACAAAAGACTTTAAAACATATTAAAACAAAACATCTTAAAAACATTTTTTTAAAAAAAAAAGCTTTAAAAATAAAAAGCAATTCCAACACAGATGCAGACTGGGATAAAGTCTCTACTTAAAAGGCTTGTTGAAAGAGGAAGGTCTTCACCAAGTGCCGAAAAGATAACAGAGATGGAGACTGACTAATATTTAAGGGGAGGGAATTCCAAAGGGTAGGTGCCACTACACTAAAGATCCGCTTCCTATGTTGGGCAGCATGAACACCCTGATAAGATGGTATCTGCAGGAGGCCCTCATCTGCAGAGTACAGAGATCAACGGTACAGAAGGGATAAGATGATCTATCAGTATTATGACTAATGTACACATTTTTGCAAGCAATTTCTCATAATGTAATGCATTTTATGTTATTTTCACTAACATATTCATTTTTATCCACACTTCCCCCTAATATATACATTTTTGTAAACATTGGTTGGTTGGAGAACTACATCACAAAATTCACATAACTGCAAATTTCAAAGGATGGCTATGTTTCAGTTCTCATATTGTTTTGGAAAGTGTGAATTTGATATACTAGGCTTTAAATGAGACATGAATTGATTTTTCCCTTGTTCCTACTCAGAAGTAAATCCTACTGAATTCAATAGAGCTTACTCTCAGGGAGGTGGGGTTACCATACATTTCAAGTACTCTTATACCACTTTGGTAGTCATGGCTTCCCCCAAAGAATCCTTGGAATAGTAATTTGCTGAGGATGTTGACTTCACAGACCTACAATTCTCAGCACTCTTATCAAACTACAGTTCCCAGCATTCTTACATTACTATTAAAATAATATAAGAGCACTTTAAACATATGGGGTGGATGTGACTTAAGGTTCATTGACTTCAGAGGGACTTCCTTTTGAGTAAAAATGTATGGACTTGCACCGTAAGGTACAAAGGGACTTTAATATGATTGGTGTTGCAAAATTTGTGAAGCCCTTCTGTTTCAAAAGCGGCTTGCTATATTTTCTGTGGGTGGGAGGGTGTTACTGTCTGAGAAACATAAGAACACTGCACATGATCATACATGGGTACATTCAACATGTGTGCAGCAGCACATTTTAGGCTGCATTCACATTGTAAATTTATTCCACTATTATTCCTCTTGAAACAGTCATGGCTTCCCCCAATGAATCCTGGAAAGGGTAGTTTGTGAAGAGTACTGAGAGGAGACCCTTGTTCCCCTCATAGAGCTACAATTCTCAGAGTTCCTAGGGGAGTGGGTTTGTTTATTAAATTACTCAGGGGACTGTAGGGTCTCCTAACAACTCTCAACACCTTTCATAAACAACTCTTCCCAGGATTCTTTGGGTGAAGCCATGATTGTTTCAAGTGGAATAATAGTGGAATAAATGTATGGTGTGAATGTGGCCATAGTCTCTACAGTCTTATACATCTTAGAGGAGTGCAGTTCATGTGTGGACTTTTACATTCACCACCTGTACAGTCATTTGCACAAAAATCTGTATGTGTGTGTGGACTCCTTGCACATGTGTACAGCATAATGTGTGAATAGCCCTATAACAACCCCATGGGTGTACAAAACTAGTTGTTCAGTTCAGAACTGCTTGTTTCCTGGCCTTTGTCTTGATGACTGTGAAATGCTATGACAACGTATTGCAAGCGACAGGAGAAAGAATTACAGAGCGATATCCAGCTTCATTGAACATCCATGAGTTCTAGGTTATATTCAGACAGCACTTTATTCCCTTTTCCTGACATTTCCTTACCAGTTCATTTTCACATTTTATGTGGTATTTCTCATGATGTAAAAGCCACTTCTGCAAATCTAATGAAATCAAGGGGAAGTTTAGTGTTCTCTCTCTCTCTCTCTCTCTGATTGCAACCCTGTTAACCTGGAAAATTGCAGGAGTTCGGTGTTTTATTTCTTTTGCAGTTTTCTTGGGATCCGCAGCTCACATATCAAAATTTGGGGCAGTATTCCAGCATACAAAAGTGTCCATGTGTATAAAGGGTGAAGGAGAATGACATGTCCATGATGTCTGCTGCTGTTGTGTCACACCACGCCCAGTGGTGTGAATGAACTTTAGGGTGACATGGTGGTATATGGATGAAAAAAAACCACAGTTCCATAACACAACAGATACTGCAGTGTGAAATGAACATGAGAAATCTGGACAGAAGAGCTAACATTATAATCAGGGGAAAAAATAACATAATAAACCTCACATCTGAGTGCAGCCCTAGTATGATTAAACTCTGAATGATTGCTTGGGGTCCTACTGGGAGAAAGGGTGGGATATAAATCTAATAAATAATAATGATGGTGATGATTAGAGAGGGAGAAAAACTTTTTCTCTATCTGCTCTCTCCAAGCCATGCAAACTTATAAATTTCACATCCGATACAGATGCACACAGGGGTAAAGATTCCCACTTAAAAAGGAGTGTTGCAAAAGGAAGATCTTCAATAGGTGCCAGAAAGACAATAGAGATGGCACCTGTCTGGTGTGTAACAGAGGGAGTTCCAAATGGTAGGTGCCACCACACTAATGGCTCGATGCCTGCATGTTATGGAAAACACCTCCCGATGAAATGGTATCTGCAGGAGGCATTGTCTCTGCCAATTCTATTTCTATTTAAAAGATTTAAAATGTAAGGGAAAGAGTATATTCTTAAATAAAAATATACAGTAACTTTCATGCAGTCTTATTGGACTTTTCTGAAGCCCTTGTTGACATCTGTAAGCAAACATTGTTCTTTTCCTGTGTATATCTATTGCAGCAACTGAACAATGACCTAATCGTCACAGCATATCCCCTCAATAGCTGCCTGTGCATGACATTTCCAAATGCTTGGACATAATTCTCCCACTGGAGAATGCAGCTTGATTATGACAAACTCAGTCACTTTTATTAGGAGCACAGATGTTATGGATATATGGGGGATTTAGCCATAATTCTTGTAGTTGCGTGTGTGGCGGAGTTCCAGAAACACTCGTTCCCTTCCCTGCTCTGAGTCTGATGTTATTTTGGCATAGATGTTTCATCAAATGGTACCTCATGACCACAAATGTTTGGGAGTATTCTTTGATCAAGGACAGTTTGTGTGGGTGTGATCCATCCCATCCTGGGGATGGGGAGCCACAACTGAAAATACTCTCTCCTTTGTCATCATCCTCCAAAGCTCCCTCAGAGGGGGGACCTGGAGAAGGGCCTCAGAAGAAGATCTAAGGTAGGTTCATATTGGGAGAGATGTTCCAGAAGATATTGAGGTCCTGAGCTGTAAAGAGGTGAGGAACCCCTTGTTGGTTTAAAATAACCAACCAGATCTTTGAATGAAGGCCTCTAATAAACCCTGAACTCATAATCTGAGAGAAAAGGTGTATTCACGTATTACATTCAATGAGTGTACTATCTGTGTATCTGGGCAGAGAAATAGTTGAACAGTACAAATCAATAAGTCTTCGATACAAACACTTGTACATGTATAAAGCCAGCTTGTTCCTGTGTTCATTGTAATGTGTGCGAAGAAGCCTAATGTAAATGTAAAAGGATACCTCTTTGTAAAATGTGAGCTAAAATTTAAATGGGATTTTGATGTGTTGCTGTGTAAACCCAATATATTCAATCACTGGGTTTGCTCAGAAGGTTCATTATTCCTCCCCCAGCTTGCTACCAGTTATTGCCCACTGCTGTCTTTCTAAGGAAACAATGAAACATCCTCATTGCTATCTACAGAAAAATAGAGTTGGCTATAGTTGCAGGATGATATTTACCATGATGCAAAGGGTTGGCGAAATCAACCTCCACCATAACCCCTAAAGAAAATCACTTCCATTCACATGAATAACATCTGTCTGTGGGAAACAGTCAGAATCTGAATGTCCTTTTATCCCATTAGCTGTATTTTTGTTTAATAGTCTTTACCCAGTTCCTGTTATAATACATCTAACCTAAATGAACAACCCCCTCAGTGTTCATTCCCCGACATTCTCCAAATATCCACATTCTCTAAATACCATCTTCTTCCTTATTTTCTCAATTCTTCATTTGTTTACTCTCAAAGGCATCTTTGTGGCCGCCCACATTGAGTTGGGTAATATATATATATATATATATATATATATATATCATTTCTTTCTTTCTTTCTTTCTTTCTTAACACTTTAATGTGTTCTTTTTCAGCTACTAGAAAAATTGTGCTTGAGGAGAAATCTATACACCCAAAAAAATTGTGTTGCCAAAATGTTCCCTAAAGAACATAATATTTGTCAAATGAATTGGGTTTCGAGGGGCATTTTCTCCATCACAAATGTGTTGATATTAGAAATACAGAACTGCCATTTGCATTCCGGTACATTAACAAATTTAAATCCTTGAGTATTTAGAGAAGAAAAATGTCCATACGTATTTAAAATACGGCATACTGCATTAAGCCAGGCTCCACGTTTATGGTGGCCTATTACATGTAATTTTCTCCCAGATTTGAAAAGATAAAATGTGTCACAGAACTAATGGTTAAAGAAGCACATTCCTATCACTAATTAAATGACAGTAGCCTCTGTATCTTCACTGAAATGCATCAATAAAACCCTGCATTAGAGGTTTTGCTATGCTTTATAAGAACAGACCTCTGCTCTTGGGACCATTCAAGAAACAGAAGTACAGCAAAAACAAAGCAACATTCCCTGCCTTTTGATAAATGAAATATTTCCACTTTATCCCCTATGATGAATAGAACCATTTCAATGCAATATAGATGCATGAATTTATTGCATTCAGCAGCAGTGTGTGAGTGGGGGCAGAGTGGCAGAAGCGATCTCTCAGCATCACTTGTCGGACAGGGAGAGGGAAGGATGAGGTGGTGGAAGCTCCAGGGTGGCAGTGAGAGAGCATGTACACTCACTTGCAGGGCTGCTACTGCCAACCCAGAACACCCCAACCTAGCTGTCACCTTACCTTGCCCCTTTCTCATGCTGGCAAGTGGCCATGACACTGAGAGGACACCACTGCCATTCCACCACCACCCCTCCCATGCCACAACTGATACCTATTTTATATTAAATTTCCACTAAGGAGCTCAAGGAAGGACACACACTTCCCATCCAGGCCCCGACCATAACCAGACTTGCTCAGCATCAGCAGGTATTCTGCCTCATATGCTTTCAGACCATACTCTGTTATTAGGGACGGAAGGATCTGTCAGTTTCAGTTCTCCCCATTTCTCATTTTTCCAGTCTTCAATTCAGTTCTCCACAATTCTGCAGCAATTCGCTATTTTTTTTAAAAAAAATTCTCATGAAAATTCTCCAGCATTTTTGGTGCTCTTTTCTTCTAATACACATAGTTTTGAAGCCAGTTCTAATACAGACATTTTTGCAAACAGTTTCTCTTAATATAATTTATTTGTGCATGTTATTTTCACTAATATGTTGATTTTTATTCACGGTTTTACATTTTTGTAAACATTGATTGGAGAAATGCATTGCAGAATTCAGGCAAAGATGCTGTATGTTGGTTCTCATTTTCTCCCCAAAAAGTGTTAATTTGAAAGTTCTACCTCTAAATGTGAACTGAATCAAATTCTTCCCCATACCTTACCTGTTATATAACTAGTTCAATTATGCATCATTAGGAAGAAATGGCTTGAAGCCAGATTATGTAAAGCATATGTCAGAACCTGTCCAGACCTTCAAATTAGCCTTAGAGACCCTGCTTGTGGGCCCACCTTTAGGATAATTTAGACTGATAGGTTCTAGAGGCAGGGCCCTTTTTGTGGCCCCATATAAGTGGAACTCTCACCCAAAGGACTTACAGTTGGACCCATCAGTGCTTTTTTTAAAAAAAAAAAAATCGGACTTTGAAAGCCCATTTATTCTGAGCTGCTTTTAATTAAAATGCAGTGCTGGGTGTTTTAAATGACTCTTATTGATGCTGTTTTTAAATTTTATTTATTTATTTATTATTTAATTTATATCCTGCCCTTCCTACCAGCAGGATCCCAGGGCAGCAACCAAAAGCATTAAAAACACTTTAAAACATCATAAAAACAGATTTTAAAATACATGAAAACAAAACATCTTTAAAACCATTTTTAAAAGCTATGAAGACATCTTAAAAAAGAAAAAAGTTAAAAACATTTTAAAAAACAACAACGCAGACTGGGATAAGGCGTTGGTGTTACATTGCTCTTTTCAGTTTGTGTTAATGTTATAGGAGCATGGTGCTGGCCTTTGGAATGTTTCAACTACAAGTGTTTTTGTTTGTTTGCTTTTTTAAATTATGTGTAAGTAGACAACATCTACAATATAAAGAACACTTTCAACAATATATCTTCCAAATAAACAAAATTATAAACTCTTTGAAGCAAAGATATACTTTTGTAATCTAGATCACAAAACATTCAGAGCAAAGACAACTATCGGCATAAAATAACCACTGGGGAATAAAAGAACCCAATATATCCAAAAAGGCTGATGTAATCAACATCCTCAGATCACACCTCTCCAAAATGGCCTATGGGGTGAAGGAGGTCTGGGATAATTGGGACTGGCGTTAATATATGAAAGAAACAGAAACCATTCATCGTACAAATTGTCTTTTTTACTTTCCCCTCTAGCCTCTTGACATTGCTGAGTGAGTTTTTCTGTAAGAGGCACTTGCCATGTTCTGTCAAACCACCTTGGAATGGTGGGTGAACGATCACTCTTCCATAAAAATGCTACCTCCATTTTGGCTGCAGTAAGAAAATGCATCGTTAGTGGTTTGTACAAAATACCCTTGTTTGTTTTAGTTTTAATATGATTCTGTCTTTTTTTTTGTTTTTGTTTTGTTTTTAAAGGGCAGGAATCATAGGTTAAACAATTGGGTGTCAGAAATCCTTGATCTATGACAGGGGTTCCCAAGCTGTGATCAGTGGACCACCACTGATCCACAAACTTCAATTAGGTGGCCCACAACATGTCTGTGAAGAATGCCAGAAGGAGCAGATGTGAACAATTCTTAGGAGCTGGCCATCCAGTTCACTCAGAACAGGGACAGATAGGAAGTGATGGAGGGGGTCAGCATTTGAAAGAAGTGGAGAAAGTTAACAGTGCAAAAGTCACAGTGAAGGGGACAAGAGGAGATGACTTGAAAGGAGTGGAAATGATTCTATAAAGGGATGGAAGGATCTGCCCATGTTGGCATTCTTCATTTCTCATTTTTTCCAATATTAAATTCAGTTCCCCACATTTCTGCAGCAATTCACAAAATTGTTTTTCTTTTTTTAAAAAAACAATCCTCAAGAAAATTCTTCAGCATTTTAGTGTGAATTTCTCCTAATAAATACATTTTATACACTTTGGTTAGTGTACACATTTTTGCAAGCAATTTCTCCTAATATAATGCATTTTTATGTTATTCTCGTTAATATTCCCAGTTTCATGCACATTTACCCCTAACATATACATTTTTGTAAACCTGGTTTGGTTGAAGAACTGCATCACAAAATTTGGATAAGTGTGAATTTTAAAGGATGGCTGTGTTTCAGTTCCCATGTTGTTTTGGAAAGGATTAATTTGATAGATTTCACTTTAAATGTGAACTGAATCAAATTTCTCCCTCATACCTAAGTCAGTGGAATTCAAACTGTAATACAATAAAATACAATGTTAAAAGAAATGAAAGGAACATTAAAAACATCATTACAAAACATACAGCATCTAGCACAGCACATTATAATTGCTAGAACAGGAAGAAAAAGCACTGTGGTCTGCAATTTTCAAGTAATTTGTTGAAAAAACGTTTTGGTAATTACTGGTCTACAGCAAATTACCCAGACATGTACTAGTAGATCCAGATCTACTTTATGTCCACCACCGATCTAAACTAGTGGCCATCATTGCATCTTGTGGCAGCAAGTTCCATGAACTAAAATGCAAGCATGTGCATGTGTACTTTCAATTTGTGTGTGTGCTTGCATGTGCAACCCCGTGTTGTTACCAGGGCAATTTCCCCAGGTACAGAAGCAGAGCTTGGAAAAGTTACTTTTTTTGAACTACAACTCCCATCAGCCCAATCCAGTGGCCATGCTGGCTGGGGCTGATGGGAGTTGTAGTTCAAAAAAGTAACTTTTCCAAGCTCTGGAATTCTGTATCCAACCATCAGAAACCATCTCAGAGAGGACTTCCCGGAAGATTGCTCCGCCTGTGGCTGCCTCTGAGAGGGCTCTGTCTCAGAGGAAGCTTTTTTCAGTTTAAAATCAGTCAAAAGGGAACTTTGACTGGTGTAAATGTTCTCCCAGGCAAGGGTGAACCGAATAGATTATCCACAGAAACTTCGTTGGGCTGTCGGTGGCTGGAATTGATCAGGAATTCCCTGGGAAAGGAAGGCATACCTAGCAGCCGAGGATGGAGTTAGGACTTCCAGCAAGCTGGGCTGAAAAAAAGCGAGACATTTTTTCTTTTAAACGATCCACAACGGGCGAGCTTTCTTCTATCTAATCTTATCATTTGGCTTAAATTACTACAGTAAAAGGGATTTGTTTAAGAATCAGCAATTAAGATACCTGGGTGAGTTACACTTCTCTCTTTTATACAAGGAATTAAGGAGGAGGAAAGAAAATTTAAAAAGCTTATCATATTTTCTATGGCAAAAAGCAGGCCTGAATTTGGAAACTATAAAGATTAAAACGGATGAGGGGCAATTTATCCGAAGAGAAAATCTGATTTAGATGATTATTTGATTGATATATGTCTGGGACTACTTTTTCTTGGACTACTTTCTTTAGACGAATCTGCTGTTCATGTATGTTACTAATTGTTCGGCGCTGTGAACCAAATTTGTTTTGCATTCTTGGACGTGCGAGAGATAAGAACTGTGCTGGCCAGATGTCAACAGGCCTGGAATATTAACTCCCTTATTGCTGGAAAAAGAAGCAAATTACTCTTTGCTTGGGAATTGTGGCTATATTGGAAATTTGAAGGGTTTTTTTTCCTGCTTTAAGAATGACAATCAAAGAAGTGGCAGAGACCCTGGATGTACCCCTGGAAGGGTTTTCTCCTCTGGATATGTTTCAGAAGATAATGGATGAGATTAAGATAACGAAACAAGAACTGGGACAGAGTAGACAAGAGATGGCAACTGAATTTGGTAAAGTGAAACAGGAGTTGAAAGAAATAAAGGATTATATGAGAAAAGAAGCAGATGGACAAGCAATAGAATATGAAAAAGAAAATAAAGGGAAGGAGCAAATTCTGGAGATTAGATCAGATATATCAAATGTGGAATTGGAAAAAGATTTGGACTTTATGGCAAAAATTGAAGGGAGGATGCAAGTCCTGGAGATTGGAACAGATTTATCAAGTGTGGAACTGGAAAAATATTTGGAGTTTGTGGATCCTGGAGATAAAGATTACTGTTTGGAATTCGGCGTTGTCCCTGGAGAAATTGATGAAGATATCAGAGATAAAGCTATCAATGTTTCAATGGAATTTCTGGACTGGAATGATTTGATGGAACTTGAAATAGAGAAAATTTATAGAATTAATTCCAGATATGTGACAATGGAAAAACTCTCAAGAGATGTGCTAGTGCATTTCATAAAAAAGAGGAACAGAGATATGACTTTACAACAATATTTCAGCAACACATTCAGAATTGGCAAGGAAATATTTGTGATGAAGGAAATTCCCATCAGACTCTTACTATATGACTATGACAGCAAGATTATTATGGGTGCAAGGATGGAAGTTGGAAGATGGAATTAACACTGATAATGGAAAAATGGCTATTGAAATTATTGGTCCTAGTAGACTTGATGAGATGGATTAATTGACATGTTTATTTGAAGAAAAATCGAGGGATATATTTCTCAAGGAGTGGAAACCTCTCTTTGACTTTTTGCGGAAATAATAAAGTGATGTTAATGAGATTTGATGATTAATTAAGATAACTACTGGAGGAAAGTGATTTTGTAATATATTAAGAGACAGGTTTGTTATATATCATAGACCTATAACTGATCTGCGACAAATCGGAAGTCAACATTTTATTTTATTGTTTAATTTGTTTTGTTTTGTTTTGTTTTGTTTTGTTGGAAAATTTGAATAAAATTAATGATAGAAGAAACCATCTCAGAGAAACAATATGCAATGCATTATTATGACTTTCCTGCAGCCTTAGAGAGATGGGTGAGGCAATGCTGGGAATGTGGAAGGCATAGGCTGAGGCCTAGCTGAACGGGGAACATGGAAAATTATAGGCTCTTTGTGTATCTTCTTTTTGGTTTGGTATGGAGGTCCTACAATAAAGTTGTATAATGATAGAGTAAGCTTCTGCTCCTACAAGAATCAGACCACTAACAGCAGAGATGGCACTCGGATAAAGAGGAATGAGATCTGCAGCCAAACTGGTTAGAACATTTGACTGAATTGCTTGATTACACCACCAAGACCCCAAAAACGTATTTCTGTGTTTCTCAAACCTTTTGAACTCCCTCCCCCTTCTAAACTTACTTCCAAGCTCTCCAAGTCCCAGTAGTGAGAATCCTCACACAGCTTCAAAAGGACAAAACTGTCTATTTGAGTTCTTTCAGACCCCATCTGCACTATACTTTTAAAGCACTATTATACCACTTTAAACAGTCATGCTTTCTCTCAAAGAATCCTGGGAAGTGTAATTTGTTGAGGGTGCTGAGTGGTGTTAGGAGCCTCCAGTTCCCCTCACAGAGCTATATCTCTCTTCTGAGGGAACTCTGGGAATTCCAGCTCTGTGAGGGAGGTTTCTAACAACTCTCAGCACCCTTCACAAACTACAGATCCAGGATGCTTTGGGAGCAGCCATGACTGTTTCAAGTGACATGATACGGCTTTAAATGCATAGTGCAGATAGGTCCTCAGATTCTCATTTTTCTGAGTCTCCTTCACATTTTCACTTCACATTATGATTTAATGAAAAAAAAATCCCCACAAAAAAAATCCCCACAAGAATTCATTAGCATCTTAGTGGACATGTTTGTCTATTCCATTGTGTTTTGGATTTTTCCTTGGAGGAAACAGAACTCCTACCATTTTGAAATAGAAGATTTCAGTTCAGTTTGTCCTTGAGTTTTTAAAATTCCAATATAGTTCCACGCCTGCACCAAAGCATGCTTTTGCAAATAATAAAAAGGGAAGGGAGGGAACAAAAGAAACTGTTCTTTCAAAATACTTTTCATTTAAAATTCTATGAAAAACCAGTCCCACCAAACAAAATATCTCCCAACCCCAAAAATAGTATGACAAAAGTCCAAATGATGAAGAGGCAGACAGCTACATAGGGTGACATCCAGTGCTAGTCCTACTCAGGACTGAAGTTAATGTACACGATGGGGAGAGCAATCCAATTCATGGGAGGCCGGCAGAAGCGAAGCCGGCAGGAAAGTCCGTGGCATCCAATTGTCATTCTGCAGCCTCCAGCCTGGCTGAACATGGGCTCAGCCAGAAACTGTACAGAGGGACCAGAAAGTAATAGCCAGTTCTCACGAATAAGTCTACCGGGAAATAAGTGCTCCCTATTGAGTTCCATTATAATAATTTTCTTAGACGGACCTTTCTCTTGGCATAACTTTGGCCTGGATTGGGACCTGCAGGAGCACTCCAAACGCAAGTAGGATGTTTCTTAAGTCTTCCCCCGGCTCCTCCTCCAACACCCCCCCAGAACCCCCCTTTTGGGGGCCTTAATGCAGGCTTCCACCAGCTCCCCTTCAGCTGGGCTGGGCTTCCCCAGTGGACCCCTGGTTGAGCCAGGACCCTGGCAGCTCAGACAGGTGTGCACCATATCTAATTTCACTCAACCTGGTGTAAATTGCAGTTGAATTGGGCCCTATACAGTAGGGCCCCACTTTGCGGCACTCTGCTTTGCACCGTTCCACCAACACGGCGGTTGCCAATTGCAGAAAGGCCCCTCTCCTACGGCGCTTGTTCCTCTTTTATGGCATTTTTCAAGCATTGAGTGCCATTTTAGACATTAGTCAATGCGTTCCGCTTTATGGCGGATTTCGCTTGGCGGCAGCGGTCCGCAATGGAACCTGTTGTATGAGCGGGGCCCTGCTGTATTAGGTTCATTAATTTCAGTGGGTTTACTGTGAATAGGACTTAGTTGAATACCACCCATAATTTCACCACTGTACAACTAGGTAACATTTTTAACAAAAAAAAATATCAAAATTTTATATAGATGATGCAAAATTCCCAAAGCTACATTCTGGATCAGACTTTTCAGCTGGAATTAAACAAGAATTGAACTAAGTGGGTTTCAGGATCTTGGGACAATTTCAGAACTGAACTGCTCTATACTCAGGGGCTGTAGCTCAGCAACAGAAGAACTGCTCTGCATGCAAAAGGTCCCAGGTTCAATCCACTGGCATCTCCAGGTAAGGACAGAGAACGTCCCTTGTATGAAACCCAGGAAGGCCACTGCCAGAAAGGCCACTGTCAGTCAGTGTGGACAATACTAAGTTAGATAGACCAATGGCCTGACTTTGTGGAAGGCAGCTTCCTCTGTTCTGCTTATCCCTAGCTGTGATTCAATATAGGGCCTTTTCTGTTATGGCACCCTGCCATAGGAACTCTCTTTCCTAAGAAGTTCACTTGGCACTGTTCTCTTTTCAAAGAAAGTGAAGACTTTTTTTTTTAATCTACTGAGGATTTCCAAGACAGGCTGCTGCAATCTTTTTCTGTTAGGTGGTTTAAATGTTTATTTAAGTAGTGTATCATTTAAATTTTATTTTATACCCTCTCCTGGCCCCATGCAACAATTTGTAAATTTCTTTCGAGAGACTGTATACCCCAAAAGCTGTATATAAATGTTTAAAATGCATAAAATAAATATGTGACACAAATGGAAAACAATGAAAATGTGCTGTACTACAAAAAGCTTTCCCAAAAGATTGCCTTCCTCTTACAAAACAACAACCTTCCAGTCATAAATCAGACACTGTCAGGATTATAAAGGAAATCTGTTATTTCCATATGGTTCCCAATCCCATTTATCGCAGATGTGCACTCATTAACACTGCAGGATTTTTTTTATGGGGCCAAGAACAGAATAGAAAGGGTTAAAAAGGCAAGGAGTCTTTAAACACTGTCCTTCTATGTTATTCTATAGAAAGAACATAGCTTTTTTTCCCCTCTTAAAAAAAGTGATGTATTTTGTACACACCATAATGCAATTCTGATCCTGAAAAGTAATGTTCAAACAATCAAGATGTTGCTTGTGATAGCTTATGGTTTAATGATGATGTTATTGGACATGTAAATTAGATCCATGTCAGATGTGGACTTGAAGAAGGTACCTGGAGCATGAAATGGTTTTCAAAGGCTTTTTTTCCTTGCTAAAAATGGCCAAGTTCTCATGTGTTTCTCTTTAGAAGTATCTTAAAAACACATTAAGTGTTCCCACTTTCTGTTCTGGGCCTGAGAAATGCTGTTTATCTCTTTTTAAGAGCTCTGCAACAGAAAAAAAAGGGGGGACATAAATTAATGTGTGTGCACTAGGGAGAGTTAGATTTAGGCTTATACTATACTTAAACTGTTAAATGCATTTATAAGAGAGATAACATTGCAATGTGTTTGCAAGGACTGGCTTATTTAACAAAGCTCCTATTTGCTTAACATCTTAATCTTGAAATAATATTTGGCATTATCATTTTCTAAATGTCAGTCATAGATCCCTTTTAAAGAGTAAAAGGATAAATAAGCTTTGCTTGTAAGAACCATCAGTCCAGACAATGGGCTCTATCCAATGTTGATGGACCTAAGTTAATCATGTCCATTCATTTCAATGGATCTACTGTGAGTAGAACTAGCTTTGGGACCAACATTAGGACAAAGGTAGATGCTTTCCTTTGGATTCTATTGGGAAGCTCTGTTCAAGTGTCATTGAAATTAATGGGTTGTATCCACTTGAGGGTCCGCTGCCCACTTTTTAAAATTTATTTACTGGAAGGGGGAACTTGTATAGGAATTTCCCCAGCTAATTCCCATCTTAAATATTAGACAGGCACCATCTCTGTTATCTTTTCGGCGCCTATTGAAGACCTTCCTCTTTCAACAAGACTTTTAAGTTGAGACCTATCCCAGTCTGCATCTGTGTTGGAATTGCTTTTTTAATATGTTCTTAAACCTTATTTTTAAAAAATGTTTTTAATCTTAGATGATGTTTTGAAAGCTTTTTTTTAAGAAACGTTTTAAAGATGTTTTGCTTTAATGTGTTTTAAAGTTTGTTTTTATGATGTTTTAAATTTTTTAGTGCTTTTGTTTGCTGCCCTGGGCTCCTGAGGAAGGACGGGATATAAATCAAATAATAAATAAATAAAAATAAATAATTCTGCCCCAATGAAACTTCCTGGGTGGTGTTCAATCTTAGTCCTACTCAGAGTAGACCCATTGGAGTTAATAAACATGACAAATTTATGTTAAGTAATTTCAGTGGGTCAGCTCTGAGTAGGCCTTAGTTAAATTACAACCTCATGCTAGGCCAGACCATCTAACTCACCATCTTCTACAGGTGGTTGCCATTCAAGCCAGTATAGCAAAATGGCAATATCCATCTCCAGTAGGGATGGATTAATCTGTTAATTCCAGTTACTTTCAGTGTCTTCCTTTCCCCCCTATTTTCACCACATTTCTGTATCAGTCTGTGAGCATTTGACAGCATTTTAGTGCGTAATTTTCCTATTATGCAAAATTTTGTAGGTAATTGTGCATAATATACACATTTTAGCAAGCAATTTTCCCTAGTATAATGCATTTTTCTATGTTATTTTCACCAATATCTGCATTTTTATACACATTTTCTTCCAAATATACACATTTTTGTACATATTTCATGGTTAGGGAGCTACATCATAACATTTGGAGAAGTGTGAACATTGAAGGACAGCTGTATTTCAGTTTGTATATTGTTTCAGGATGTGTGATTTAGGCAGGTTTGTTTTAAAACAGAAACCTAACCAAATTTCTCCATCATCTCTAAACACCGCTTATTGATATACAGCATTTCTAAGTCCTATTCAGAGATCTGTTGAAATTAATGAAGTTAGTCGTGTTCATCAACTTCAGTGGATCATCTCTGAGTAGGACTAGCATTGAATACCACACAAAAAACCTATAAATGCTAATAATGTTCAGTAATGATGAAGCATGGTTTCTTCATAAACTTTATTGCAGCCAAACCATCTTGCCTTCCTATTTTTATAAGCCAGTTTCCAATGTAAACAGATTTTTAAAAATGAAACAAATCCTGAAGTCACTAAAGGTTATTTCTTGTGGTCGTGACAACTTTGGCAGGATTACAGGTTGTTGGTGGTGAGGAACATTTCACTAAATCGGTTTTTTTAAAAAAATGATTAAGTGCTCTCAGAAGGCCAAGAGCATATCTTCCTATTTAGAATTTCATGTCACTTAATAAAAAACAGTAGAATTTCCCAAGAAGTCAGCCAAAGGAGGGCATCAGACTAGGGTTCTTATCCATGTATCCTGTCATGCATTTCCTCCTTCTCACTTTCAAAAACACAATGTAAAAGAGGACATAGGAACTACTTTAGACCAAGATAAAAAGAAACATGCAGTTTGGAAAATAAATTATTTCAATCTGTCACCTGGCCTTCTCCAAAGATCTCAGGACAGGTTACAACAATTTAATATATAATATTAAAAACAGTTTGAAACAAATTACAGTACATATATAGGACCCATCCTATTCTTGTGACTGTAATTTTATAGATGCCGGATGCACCTCTGTGGGGAAGCAATTCCATAGCTTAGGGACTACCATGGAGAAAGCCCTCTCCTGGGCTGCCACCTTGACCTTCTGAGGGCCCTGGAACTACCAAGAGTGCTTCCTCTGCTGATCTTAAAACCCAAGAGGGTCTGTAGTGAAGGATATTTGTATAATATTTGTAAGATATTTGGGGCCTAGGTCGTTTAGGGCATTACACTAATGTGAGCCAACAAATCCCATCGCTAGCACGCATACACACATTCACACACATTCCCATGACTATTTTGGTGCCTTGTGAGTGGTGTCCCCTGAAAATAATAGCTAAAAATGGTGACTGCTTGCCACAGAGGTAAAAAATGTTGATGAGCCACGCCCCTCCCTCCAGGCCACCCCTTCCGGGCTCTGCTCTGTGCCCTCAGTACTTTTGCCTAGCTAGAATATGTCCTTGCATTATGGTAATGCCTCTTGCTTGCCTGAATGGAGATATATGTGCATAAAACACTGGGTTTTACAGGGCAGGAAGGCAGCCTACTGTATAAAGCTCATAGTCATAATGTGTTGCCTCACCTAATTTTGACTTTGACCACACCCACCATTGGCATGCAGCCCCTGGAAGGTTGTCCATGTGAAAATGCACCCTCCGTCTTTGGTGGATAACTTCCGGGGATAGTCTCGAGACCTTTTTTTGGATAATGCAGCTGTAAATAGGTACACTTAAAGGAAGTCTAAGAGGCACACCAGCAGTTATGGGATAGATGGCAAACCAATTGATGAGCTTGCCACATCCATCACACTACTGGAGTAACAGAGTGCTGTTGTCAGAAGAGAAAACAAACAGAACTGGCATAACACAAAGACACATAAAAGCCCCCAGAGCAACATTAAATCACCTCAAGACATCTCCATTAAACAGAATTACTGTTCCCATTAAGAAGCAGTCATTGCCATTTACTGTCACTGACTATTTAGTTGGTTGCCTGGGAGACATCTAGGTTAAGCAGATGTCACACTTGAGTTTCTCCTCAAGAAAGGCCTTGTTCAGGAAAATCTTTGTTCCAAGGATTGGTTTTTATTGAACCAATGGGTTCAAGCTGATCCAAGTACCAGGTCAAGTTCAAGGTTCTAGTTTTGGTATACAAAGCCCTACACATCTTGGGGCCAGGATACCTGAAGACTGTCTTACCACTTATATGCCCAGTCGATCACTGTGCTCTGCAGGTGAGGGCCTCTTGTAAATACCATCTTATCAAGAGGTCTGCTCCACACAATATAGGAAGGGGACCTTTACTGTTGTAGCACCAACACTTTGGAATTCCCGCCCCTTAAATATTAGACAGGAGCCATCTCTGTTATCTTTTCAGCACCTACTGAAGACCTTCCTCTTTCAACAAGCCTTTTAAGTAGAGACCTCATCCCATTCTGCGTCTGTGTTGGAATTACTTTTTAAGATGATTTTAAAGCTTGTTTAAAAATATGTTTTTTTAATTGTTTTGTTTTAATATGTTTTTAAAGATGTTTTGTTTTAATATATTTTAAAGCCTGTTTTTAATATCTTTTAGAGTGTTTTGTTTTTGTTTGCCACCCTGAGCTCCTACTGGGAGGAACTGTAGGATATAAATTTAATTAATTGTTGTTGTTGTTTACTGAAGGCTTCAAGACAGCAAAATCCAAAGTGGTCTACAAGGTAAGATGAAAAACTCTCCAACTAGATGAGAACAGAACAGTAGCTGAAACTTAGTAAATACAGTCAGTGGAGGCTAGTCTATTAGGACAAGTGGGATAGTGCCCCACCAAACTCAGTCTACTCCCAGCCAGCCCCCACCTGCCTTCTTACTTACATCTTACTTACAGTCTGACAGCTTCCTCCTCCTTCATTTCAATATTACCCTTGTTCAGCAAGGAGGAGGAGAAGAAAACTAGAATTACTGTAGCTGGCTCTGCCTCTTATTGCTTCTGGCTCTGTCCATCATTGGCTCTGGCACCACTTAATGTTGGGCTCCCTGCTTTCTGCCCTACCTGTTCCAATGGGCTCCAGCCACACAGGATAATGTTAGTCCTGTTCACACAACAGCCCCATGTACACAATCATGGGAAAGGGGAGTAGACTGCAAATGTTCCTACGTCTGATTTCTGTGCATTCAAGCTGAAGGTCTGAAAAGAGTCTACTGTCAGAGCTGGGGCATAAGGAGCTCTCTAAGGTGGGGATGGGGATCTGGATCAGCTGATAGGTAGTGTTTGCAAAACCCACTTCAGCAGGGAGCCATATCATTCTATGCCCCACATCTGCCATCAAATGACCTCACGGGCCCAATAGGCAGGCTTAATTAGGCCCACAAGCCAGAGGTTCCCCACTGCTGTTCTAAGGTGAGCCAGGAGTTGGGAATCAGGAGTTGGGGGATGAGCCAGTAGTGAAGACCAAAGAATAAGTCAGAACCAAAGGACATGAGGAACACATTAAGGGGAGCGAGGAATTAGGAACCAGGGACACATTGGTAGTGAACACCGAAGATAAATTCAGAACCAAATGACAAACCAGGGGTTGAAATGCAAGCCAAAGGACAATCAAAAGATATAGGGACAGACCATCACTTAGGAAGACAAAGTTGCTTGAGAAAGGCTCATGTCAAGGATCCTGTGAAGGACTCCTAGTGGAGGGATCAGGAGGAGGAGAAATGGGACCCTGGGGAGGGACCCAGTGGAATGCTCAGCAGTTTAGACAGTGACAGTTCCAGTTCCCCTTAGTTCCAGTTACAACTGAAGAAGCGCTGTTTGACAATGAGCTGGTCCTTGTCCCACCTCTCGAGCCACCACTTGCACCTCCTCCCAAGGAGGCTCCTCCCAACCAGAGACAGTGTCAGAGGAGGGTCTGGATGAAGTGCCACTACCACTCTCTTCCAGGATGCACCAGCAGATGAGGAGGCACTCACATTTATCTCCAACCTTTTCAACCTCTTTGTAGGAGTGCTTGTTTGCTCATGCAAGTCATGTTCAGAGAAACCTTCCCCATGCAAGTAGAAAGCCTGCCCCAAGCCTACTTAAAGGTTATCACGGGGTATGTCCAATTGTCACACTGACTTAGCTTGAGCAGTCTTACCTAGTTATGCTGTGTAGAGACACAGAAACCTGTATAAACTGTAAATTGATCTATGAAATGCTCTAAGCTGAGTTTTCACATTAAACACAACAGAGAAAAACACAAATGGATCTGAATCCAACTGGGTCCTTTTCTGGTCCTTCCTGTTCAGGAAGATCCATCAGTCATCCTGAGTGGATGGAGTTGTTAAGGGTTTGTATAGCAGGGATTAAAGATCTGTGCAACAGTGCTTTTGGAAACAGCTCTGGTATTCAAGCTATTACAAAGGTACTTTTGCAGAGGCTTTAAGACAGCTCCTGTGCTCCTGTTTTCTGAAATGGAAGAGTGGGGGCTGTCTTAAAGCCTTTTACAAGTCTCCCCAAGTTTTCATTTTCATTTTCCTAGATTGGGAGATTTAAAGGGGGAGGGGGAGACTTGAAATAGGCTTTTCCAAGTCTTCCCCTCCCCCTTTAAGTCCCCGATTGTGGAGACTTAAGAGAAGCACAAGGGATTTTTGGCAGATAGGCACCCCTGCCCACCTGCCAATCCTGTGAACTCATAATGATGTCATGTTTTTGACAGGTGGGAAACCCTATCTACCTATCAAATTTGGTCCATGAGGCAGATCCTGATAAGAATCTGACCCAATGAGGCAAAAAGGTCCCTCACCCCTGCTGTCTAGATATGAGAGGTACCCACTATCTGTATCTTCCAAAATCAATTGAAGACATTTTTGTTTTGACAAAGGTTTTTCCAGATGGATGGAAAGGTCTCTGCCTTAGGTTGAAACCTATCTTTAGGTATGTTTTTGGTACCATTTACAAAACTATTTTTTAGCTATTTTTATGGCATGTTGGTAAATATTACAAATATAAGAAGTGATTCATATAAGTAAATAAATAAAAAAGCCATTTTTCACAAGATAACTAACCCTTAAAAAGTGGCCCCTAGAGCTTCTGACCACATAAGAAAGGGGTGAGATAAAGATATAAAAAGGCAGATTGGGTGACACTTTGTCTGATCTCTCCATATATATGGTGGGAACCAAGTGTGAGGTGGCTGCCTCACTCTGCCTAATGGTAGGGCCTGCTCTAGATTTTATCTGGGAAGTCAGCCATGTGAGAAATGGGCACCTAGGCAACACATCTTTCTTACCTCTGATGCCTCACAATGGGGCCTACCTTAGCACCATGCAATGTACATAGGGCTCAGATCAGATGATTGCTTCCTACATGGCCGGCCCAAGTCATTTTCCTGCCTGAGGAAAAGGGCAAGATGGTGCCTCCCTCTTTCCATATACAAATGTCAACCAGACTGGCAGCTGAATCTTACTTCAGTACTCCTGATGGGACAGATCACCGCACCTGAGGACAGAAGGCTAGCTGAGGGGGTGCAGAACACACTCTGTTACTCACGCAGCTCTGTCCATTCTCTGCCCTTCTCCAGCTGCCATGTGAGGTGGCTGGCTCACTCTGCCTAATGGTAGGGCCAGCCCTAGATTTTATCCGGGAAGTCAGCCATGTGAAAGGTGGGCCTCTGCATGCAGGAAAGTCCATGTATATTTCCCATTTCAATGTTATTCCCCTCTGTGGCCAGCAAATGGTTCCAGATGTGGAGCAGACATGCTGCCTGAGGGCAGAGGATAGACACACTCCCTCACACACTCCACTCCTCACCATGCCTAGGAAAGTGATGGGACAAAGTATTGCTTTGGTCCAATATTTTTCTTTGGAATCAAGCCCATTTCTCAGACTCTTTTGCTGTCATCTAGAGACCAGTCCGTTTCAGTATCTTTTGGTTTTCCCAGTCTTGGACTCTTGTCCACATTTTCAGTTTGTGACTTTTTTAAAAAAAAAAGGAGCTCATGAAAATTCATCAGTGTTTTAGTACGGATTTATCCCAATATGCTCATTTTTATGCAGTTTGTCTAATGTATTTCCATAATATTTTCACAAATATATGCATTTTTATGCTCACGTTGCCCCAGTATATGTATTTTTGTGCACTTACTTGGCTGGAGAATTGTTTTGCAAAATTCAGAGAATTGCAAATGTAAAGAATGGCTGTTTTGGGGTTCATGTATTGTTTGTGAATGTGCAACTTAAGTAGGTTCGCCTGTAAATGATAATGGAATTGAATTTCTCCCCCATTCCTGCAGTCATCTGAATCCTCTGATAAGGAAGACATTGATTTTGTATTTTATTTTTTTTAGCTTTGTCTATCTTAGTTTTATTTATGGTGTTTTCAGCTTTAGTGTATTGTTATTTTGTGACATTTATGGCATTTTAATGATTACTTTATGCTTTCATTAGCTGCATAGAATGTCTCCATTTGAAGAGGAAAATGCTGGTTATCAAATGTATTATAATACAAATAAATGAATGCTATACCTCTTTTAGAATGGCAAGTTACGTGCTCCATAGAAAAATGGGGGAATCATGCTGTTCCCTGGTTTTAAATATTTGCTACCTCTTCAACCACAAAAGGCTTGTATCGGTGTGTTTTCCTTATGTTTTAATAGCTTACCTTACCTTTATTGTTGATATAAATGAGTGGGATGCATTCAATCCGCAGCACTTTGCTCTTTTCCCCCTATGAAGGTTCTCAAGAAATTACTGGCCAGGATAAACTAATTGTCCATTCTAGATTTTTTTTTCTTTTAAAATGTGTGTGTGTGTGTGTGTGTGTGTGTGTGTGTGTGTGTGTGTGTGAGAGAGAGAGAGAGAGAGAGAGAGAGAGAGAGAGAGAGAGAGAGAGAGATCATTGGATTAGGAAATAAATCTGTATCCATGACTTGCTTCTTGGGACACTAAGAGCCTTATCCATTTCAGTTTCTTTCCAAGTCTCTTGCTAATGATAAAAACTGCATATCCTTTGGATTTAGAGAACGTCAGCCTGAAGCTAGAATCTGCTCTTCACATTTCCAGGTCTGGGCGTCATAACTTTTAGATATATGTCATTCTTTATATCTGAAACACCAATATTTAGTAGGCTGAGAACACATTGCTCTGTCTATGGGCTCAACCCAGCTCGTATTTATGCTCAGATTGGGGAAGCTGGATATGGTGGACCCCTAGTTGAGCTGGCAGGGTCCTGGCTCTGCCTGGCTCTACCAGCAGAAGCCTCTCTGATGCAGTGGAGCTGGGACCCTGCCGACTCAGCTGGGGAAGCTCAGTCCAGCGGAAGGGGAGCCAGTGTAAGCAGGTGTAAGGCCCCAAAAGGGGGTGTTCCAGGGGTGTGTCAGAGAAGGGGCCAAGGGGGGGTTATGCCACATCAGACTCCCATTTGGAGTGCTCTTATGGGTCCGATCCAGGCCAAGGTTACACCAGGAAAATGATCAGTCTAAGAAAATAATTTTAATGGAAGTCAGTGGGGAGTGCTTACTTGCCAGTAGGGGTATTTGTGAGAGCCGGCTTTTTCTTTTTCATTCGTGCACACAGCTCTTGGCGGAGATGATGTCCCACTGCTCTGGCAGCTCCCAAATGGGAAATGGATGCCCCAGAGCTTCCTACCTCCACCAGTGCCCCTTCCGATGGCTTTCCATGAGTTGGATTGCTCTGTCAGTTTGATTTTCACCCTGCCCTCTGATTTTTTTCAGCACACCCGTGCTTCAATTGATGCAGGCAGCATGACTGAAAATATATCCTAGGTGGAGAAGACAGTAGATGGAAGGATAGGAGAGCTATATTTATTTGTAAATAAATGTATTTATTTAAGATACTGCTTTTCACTTTATGATGAATTATCAGAGATGTTTACATATAAAACACAATACAATGGGTTGTATTCAACTTAATCCTATTCAGAGTTGACCCACTGAAATTAAACAAACTAATTTAGGCTGAAATCCAATACACACTTACCTGGGAATTGAGCCCAATGGAGCTTACTTCTGAGTAGACATGCATTGGATTGCAGTCATGTCTGTTAACTTCAATGGGTCTACTCTGAGTAGGACTAACATTGAATACCACCCAATCAGTAAAATCAATCAAGTCCAATTATTAAGACACTCAAACCCTAAAATACCAAAAGCAGGGGCGGGGGATGGTCACAAATACTAAACAGGAAAATGCGTGCATGAACAACTCCATTTTTATGTTCTGGCAGAAGCCATCCAACATCAGCCTACCTGCTCTCTGCCAGAAGATCAATCCACATATACTGCCTTTGGGGTGAATCTCACAAAGCCATTTTTATATAGTTATTAAAACTAGGGCTGTGCCAAGCCATGCCTGCTAATTTTGGGCAGCTCTTGGTTGCATGTGCATGAAGCAGTAATTCTTCTGCCTATTTTGTCAGAGTTCTTTTTAAAAAAGAATTTCTTCAAAGCTTTGGGAGTTAGTGCTTAATTTGATAATGTGATGAGGTGGCCAAAGGGTGTTGTTGTTCTTTCTTGAAACTTAAAAAGCAAAAACAAAAATACCTTCTCACAAGAGGACCTGAAGGCAACACTATCTATGGAATGCCTGAGATATGGGTGATCCTTCCCCCAAATTAAAATGGCATCCTTTAGGGGGGAAATGTGCACCTCTTAGGCACCCTGTAGGCCACGGCTCGCCAACCATTGTGGGGCCAGTGACCACTTTTGTAATTTTGAGATAGTGTCATGGGTACCAGGCACGACATGGTTATCATAGTATGTGTGACATAATAAAAAATGGCTGCTGTGGAGGGCATGGCATAATGACACAAAATGACTACCACATTCAAGTGAACAGAACAAGAGGTGGGACCCTAAAATGGAGTGGACGTATGTCCACATCAGCTGTCCCATCAATGGGGAAAGGGCCTTCCTCTGTGCTGTTCTCTGTTCAGAATGGATGGGAGGATGGGTGTCCAATCCTGACATCCAATGACCAGAGGACATGGTCAATGCAGGAAAGGCGGAGATGGTACAGACAGGGGCTGAGAAGTCTATTGCTTCTGCTGGAAGCTGTGTGCAGAATGGCTAGAAAGATTAATGTATGCCATGATGCATTTGGCTCAGGGCTGGATTTATTAGCAGGTGCCCAAGGGAATTGCTTAGGGCACCATGTGTGTGCGTGTGCATCGGAGGGGGAAACTGGCATGATCTGTTTGATGTCTCACAGTGCATTCTGAGTCTAGCAATTTGTTTTCAGTTCCAGAACTGACCTAAGCTCACCTTTCACTTAAAGTCTGTTCCTGGTTAGCTTTTTTCAATTCGGCAGCCTGATTTAGGTGAAAAAGTCAGAAACCCTTGCCAGTGTACTGCAGATCACCCAGTAAAAATCACTATCTGTCTTCTGACCTCCCCTGCTGTTCATCTGTGCAGCCTTCTTGCCATAGGACAGGGCTGGACAAAGTCAGCCAGGTGGCCAGGGAGCAGGACTGGATAAAGGCATGCTGGTCTAGGACAAACAACAGGAACTCCATACCAGGAACCTTCATCCTCTCCAGCCTGGCTTGCCCTCCCTCTGACTTGAAACCCAGATGGGTTCTCATTTAAAAGGTGATGCTCTATAACTTTTTTTAATTTTTTTTTTCCCCTTATGCAGTAATTGTATCTGTGCAGGGAAACAACGGAAATCTAAAAACGAGGGCTGAACTGAAATGTTGGCTAGTTTTTTTGAGTTTTACACAGATCGTTGCCTTTTCAGTGAGGTAGAACAGCATGGGTAGCCAGCATGGCACCCGTCAGATTTCCTTGGACTGCAAATATTTGTTTATTTATTTATTTAGTTAGTTAGTAGCTTTATATCCCATCCTTCCTCCCAGTAGGAGCTCAGTGTGGCAACTACCATTACCTTTGACTGTTGACCATGCTGGTCAGTAGTATACAACCTCTGGAGAGCACCACATTGGCTACCCCTGACTATTCACTAAAAAAAGTAAGCAACCTTGATATTTTAAGGTTGTTTTGTGGGAAGCATCAACTTGATGAAAATGGATGATATGGATAGGTGTGAGGTACTCCAGGCAGATGGGAACGCCTCACGTCGGGAGGACACAGAGAGCACCAAGGAGCTGTTAAAAGGTTTGTGTGTGGGAAGGCCGAAGCCAGGTCTTGGTGGAGAGAAGGAGGAAGAGGAGTCTGAAGTGACAAAGGAGAAACACAGACGAGGCAGATAAACCAGGATGGAGGGCGAGGGGAATAGGAGGTAGAGGGGAAAGAGGTGAGCTACAAACAGATTTTTTTTCCTGCCTCACTGAGGACAGCAAGGAGGGGAAAGAGGAAGCGTAATAGACTGGAAGGATCCTGGGCTATCATGCCTAGTGGCAAGCAGGAAAGAGGGAGAAAGGCGACAAGGCAGGCAGAAGAAAAAATTGTATAAGGGAAGACTGAGGAGGAAATATATACAAGAAAAGACACTACAAAAAGAGAGGAGAAAAGCCAGCTCAGACAGAATACCAAAACGTTTTGGCTTCCGCCTTCATCAGCTGCTAACATACAAATGCTGTTACCAAGGCGGCAGTTATAGCGCTTTGAGGATGGAAAGATCAGAGGGGCTTCATTTGCAGAAGCTAAGTGATGCTGGTACTGTCCTCCAGGTTATCGTATAGATATGTGTATATATATGTAGTGTGTGGGTGAAAATACAACCCTTACAAAACCTAACTTGTCCATTCTCTATAATGTAAGATGGGTCTCTGCAATCACCATGTTATCTAAATCCCTTTTTTAAAGCCTAGAGGGCTTTGTGGCATGGAGTGCAACCCCATCCACTCGTTGGCTTTTCATGAGAAATTGTAGGAACTTAAACTACAAATGAATCTGCATATGGGATTGGTGTGTTGACTATCCCATTGCATCCCACGTCCGCCTCTCCCATCCCCTTCCTTGAAGAAGTATATGCTATCATTAGCTGCTATCTGGCATTGACAGTAGAGTAATTTGAACTTTGCCTCCCAGGGGCCTTCTCCTTTAGTTCCTGCTCTAGGAATAAGGTGTGTATTGATTAGATATCAGGCTGTAATTGGGCTCCGGTCTCTCGGGCTCAAGATCTATGATGGAGATGACAGGAAACAGATACCCTGTTGCTTCTTGTAAATAGTCTGGTTGAACAAAATGGTTTGTAACCTCTTCAGCGCCGTCGTCTTTTCTCTTATTGCCAAATGATGATTGCTTTTGCTGGCTTTCTTGGGGGCAAAAAGAGGAAAGGGGGAAATCATCTCTAAGGAGATGAAATATTTTTAAAATGAATCCCAACTGCTCTACTGAGGACCAGGAATAATTATCAAACGGTCCACAGCTTGGAGTAATTTCATCACCAAGCATGTCAAAGACATAACATTACAAAGTTTGCCAGCTACAAATCAATGCCTGGGGAAGGACCACAGCTCAGTGGCAGAGCATCTACTTTACGTGTAGAAGATCCCAAGTTCAAAAACCCCAGCATCTCTAGGTAAGGCTGGGAATGCCATCTGCCTGAAGCGCTCTCCAGGTTGTTGCCACTCACTGTAGACAATACGAAGCTAGGTGGAGCAAAGGTCTGACTCAGTAGAAGGCAGATGTTGCTATGTCCATTGACAAAGAGGTCCTCTGGAGTTGTTGGAAATAAAGGCTTCCCTGGATCGGGGGGGGGCAGGAATTCATACTGGGGGTATTTATATGAAGAGATTGTTGAAGAGAAAAATAAGGAGATTCAGTGCTAGCCTCTTTCTCCCCCTCCAGAATTCAAAATTACTACCTTTGACAGCCGGTCATGACTTTGTCTAATCCTCTTTTAAAGCCATGCAAGCTGGTGGCCATCATTACTTCTCATGGCAGTAAACCCCATAGTTTATCTGGGCAGAGAGTGGCAATGGCAGCCTGACAGTGAGGTAACCTACCTGTATCTCCCTCCTCGTACGGCAGCCTTTCCCAACTAGTGTCCCTCCAGATGTTGTTGGACCACAACTCCCATCTTTCCTGACCATTGGCTATGCTGGCTGAGGCTGATGGGAGTTGTGGTCCAACAACATCTGGAGGCACACTGGTTGGGAAAGGCTGTCGTATGGTGACCAGAGCTTGGAAAAGTTACTTTTTTGAACTACAACTCTCATCAGCCCAATCCAGTGGCCATGCTGACTGGGGCTGTTGGGAGTTGTAGTTTAAAAAAGTAACATTTCCAAGCTCCGATGGTGACCTCCCTCCCCCAAATCCCCCCCCCCCAGGGCTACAGGGAAAAGAGAGAAACTGAACTGAAAATGTAGCATGACACAATTAGGCTTCTTTTTAACTTTTTAATTTTTTGCTGTACTGATACAATTAAGCACAACTCAAATCATACATTGCTGAGAGTGAGGGGGGGACATCATATATAAAACAGATTTTTCTGCACTTAAATATACAAATAAATAATCTGTTGTTATTATTTGGTCAGCTTTACAAAATCCATTGGTTTTTGAAAGCTTTGAGAACCTTGTTTTTATTGTCTGCTGCATTGATGTATGGTGGATGATGCTCCACCACTCTGCAACAAATGTCTTTTTGCATTTTTGTCATTTTGCAATCTTCAACTTCTGCATCAATTTCTCTATTAATGCTAGTTGCCAAACTTTACTATACCACAACAAAACAGCAATATCTTTCATTTAGGCTTCTGAAAAGCTCCTACCCCAATTCCCAGTTGCTTGTCGTTTCTGTTATTGATTCTTGTTTTATTTAAGGGTGTATCAATAATTCTGCTGATTTTGCTTTTCTGCCATTGTGGGGAGGGAAAAAAAGAAATCACCCTGAAAAGAGGAGTGTAAGGGAGTGGGGAGTTGATAAATGTTCGGCTTGGATGTGAGGTGGTGGTGCTTATGTTAATGCAGGGGTGCCTGGTGGCTCCATGTCAGTAGGGCAGTGGAATCCGCTCCAGGTTTTAGTCAGAATTTTGCAAGTTCAGACTAAAATCTGCAGTGGATTCCACTGACATGGAGCCACCAGCCATCAGTGCCTTAATTCAGTTATGAGGCAGCTGGCAAGTGCTGGAGTTCTTACTTGAACTTTGAAAAATACTATCTTGCTGGCTTCCCATAGGCATCTGGTTGGCCACTGTGACAGCAGGATGCAGGATTAGATGGGACACTGGCCTGATCCAGTAGTGCTCTTCTTATGTTCTTATCTTTGCACAGCATTCTGCAGCTTTGCACACTTTCTGAGAATGCCCATTGGAGTATGGAACATCTTTGGGCTTTCTAGGAAGCATGCCAACTAGCAAAAGTGGCCTGTACACACTGGTCATCAGAGTGGTGCCTGCAGGCACCAGTGTGCTCACCAGCCCTTCCTGTGATACCCATGAAAGCCCTCAATAAATATCTCCTCAAAAATCCTGAATGCCCAAGAGACTTTGGACTTCCTGCATCAATCTTTCTGGCTGTTCTCATTACAACTTCGAGCAGAAGCAGTAGATAGGTGAGGCAGCTTGGAAGGAAATGGGGTGGTCGACAGAGAACCATGAAGCTCTTCGTGCCAGAGGTAGGAGAGCAATTATGCCTACTTTAAATAAATCAACACTCCCCCCCCCAAAAAAAGATAGGCAATCAAGCTATATGATTTATCTGATAATTGTGTCGATTGATCAACCCAGAATTTCCAAAGATATCCTTCAATGGGCATTCTGCACCCAGCTGTGTTTATGGCAGATCATATCAAGGATGTAAATACATTCAGATGCTTCCTGGATTATTTTAAAACCATCACTCTAACGCTAATCGTTTGACAGACACAAGCCCTTCCTTTTTAAGAAGTATAACTGAGAATATAGTGTGTAAAGTTATGCTTCCAGGGTACCATGTGAAGAGAGATTAGAGCTGGCACCAGGGGTCAACATTGTTGGGCACCTGCTGAGGCCCATCCCCAAGCAAGGGGCCCTCTGCCAATTCTTGGAGCCCTCTGGACCTCTTGCTGCCCTTCCTCCATGTTCACCTCTCTCCCTTAAGTAGGCAAGCAGTGGCAGGAGCAAGGAAAAGGAGCAGCAGGCCCCCAAATGCTTTGTCCTCTCCCTCTGGGCAGTGGTGTGGATTGGATCTTTGCACAGAAGGCAAGATAATGGGCAGCAGTGACAGTGGTGAGGAGGGAAGTCACACACAGAGAGGGTTACAGGGGTGAAGTCGTCCAGGGACTTGGGGGAGTCTTAGACCCCTTACTTTTTTAGAAGCAGGTTCCTAGCAGGGTCTCTAAGACTCCAGCATCCTATGAGCCAATCAACATGAAAAAGCAGTGTTCACCACTGAGAAGAGTCTTCTAACATGCTTCCTTGTCCTTTCCTGCTGACTGGAGCCAATCAGAGTGAAAGGAGGTAAGTCAGCCACTGAGAAGACTCTTCTCAGTAGCTAACATGCTTCTCTTTCAGGCTTATTGGCTCCTAGGAACATCTGTTGTGGTGGGCGAAGGCATTAACAAGGATCTCATTCTCAACCCAGCAGCGAAAAAAGGAGAGAGGGGGAGGGGGTGTGCCTGTAACTATCATGAATGGACCCTGCACTTCTGAACTGGCCACTACACTACTGGAGAGGGAGCACTGCAAGCTTCTTGCCCAAGCCCCTGCCCCCCAAACCCAGAGCTGCTCCTTGCTGTGCTAAGGCTGTAGCTCAGCGACAGAGCACTTGCCTTGCATGCAGAAGGTTCCCAGGTTCAGTCCACAGCATTTCCAGGTACATCCCTTGCCTGAAATCCTGGAGAGCTGCTGCCAGTCAGTATCAACAGTCACGCCTGATGACAGGCATGCCAGGACCCTTGGGAACCAGCCTGCCCTGGACCCTGGGGCATGCATGCACACATGCCCCACCCACCTCTCCCTGAAGGGTCCCTCCTTAGGATGGGTGGGTAGCGCTCCCTTCCATGTTCTGTGGTGCGGATCGTGGAAGGGAGCACTACCCAGCCACCCTAAGGAGGGGCCCTTCAGGGGGCCCTCATGACGCAGGGGCCCTCAGCCAGGGCCCAACCTGGCTGCCCTCTGGTGCCGGCCCTGTCGACAGTACTGAGCTAGATGGACCAACAGTCTGGCTCAGTATAAGGCAGCATCCTATGTTCCCTGTTTGGGAGCTGTTCCCACTTCTGAATTTTGTTAACGGATGTTACCCAAACCACTGAGAAGTGCTCCCCTTAGGCATATATGCTGACCACCTTTAAACTGGTCCTTGGTGCAGCAAATAAATTGGATAGCTGCACAAGTCAACACATGAGTGTTCCACTACCTGGGTGTAGTTTGTGTGCCTTGCATCAGAAAGTGATTGCACATCCCTCAATTAAACCCACTAAAGGGCCTTTGAGGCTGTATCATTTGAGCAAGACTGTCAGCGAGGGATTGTGGAGTGTAAGCTTCCAAGGAGAGGGATTCAGTTCTTCATAGGCTGGCCCATCTGGAGTAGCTCATGAAGCCACCATAATCAGCAGATATAAGAAGCCACGTATGAGGTCGTGCATTTCTCTTCCTGGTGCCCTCCACTATATCCTTTGGCCACTCACATAGGCTTGCCTGTGGGGAAGAAATGTTTCTTTCAGAGCTTCCTCCCTCCTTTTATTTATTTATTTAATTTATTATTTAATCTATATCCTGCCCTTCCTCCCAGCAGGAGCTCCTTCTGCCTAGCATTTAGGACAGGAGTGGGGATCCTCTGGGCCATGGCCCACGAAGCCACTTTTTGAAAGCATGTCCACCTGCCAACCCACTGATGCCACCTGATGGGGAGCTGGTGTCAAGCAATAGGCAAGGGGCAAGGTTCAGTTCTGCTCAGTTTGGCTGCATGTGCCAGTTCCCTGTGGGGAACTGGCATGCACAGTCTATTCCTGCAGGAAGATTTTGCCACCACCCCTCCACCCATGAGCCAATGAGCAAGAGGGGGCATTAAATCCTGCTCTGTAACCATCTCCCCCTGGCCCTGAGGGCCAGCTTTGGCAGGTGGATGGAACTACATACCTGTCAATCCCTGGATGTCCTTATGACATCAGATGATGACGGGTGGGTAGTTCCACCCACTTGCCAAAATTGGTCTGCAGGGTGGGGGAAAAGTAGAGATCTGGGGTGGTACTCAGTGCTAGTTCTACTCAGAGTAGACCCTTTGAAGTCAACAAACATGACTAACTTAAGTTCATTAATTTCAATGGGTCTACTCCAAGTAGGACTGAGCTGAATGCAACCCCTAGTCTCTCAGGCCAAAAAGGTTACCCATCCCTGATCTAGGACTTCATTTCCTGGGGTTGGGCCCTGCTGTCCCCCCTCTCCCCTTCCTCCCTTTCATCTTGGAATGGGAGGCTTTTAAAGGAGTTCCTGGCATGAGCCAGGATGGGTAAGCCTTGGCATTGACAATAATACCTTAATTCTAGCTGAGTCATGTCAACATCCAGGCATACGTTTCTTTCTGTTGGAGTATACTGATCAAAGCTGGAGCCATGTGTGTGGGACCTCTTGGAAAATTGCCCTGCAGTGCCCCTGATACTGGTTCCCCCACCCAGCCACTTACCACCACTAGCAAGTGGCACTGGTGAATAGCAGAAGCACCAAGATCGGTGGTGAGCACACACCATGTCCTGACATAGCAGCACTCTAGGGCACTGTGGGAACATCAGAATGGCTGCTGCTTCCCTACTGCTCGATACAGCTGCCGGAGAGAGGGACAGGCAGGAGAGCTCAATCCAGGGCAGGTATCAGTACCGATGGGTGCTCAATGTGCAAGCCATGGGCCATTGTCTCCATTCCACCCCACCCCAAAGCTCCTACTTCTCAGGCATGGGGCTCCACATTATATACACACAGTTTGCCCACATTGACTTCCTCCATTCTCTCCACTAAGTGCATTTTGATGGCGACGTAGAGGGCCATACATAGCTCAGAGGTAGAGCATCCACTTTGTCTGCAGAAGGTCCCAAGCCCAATCGCTGGCATCTCCAGGTAGGGTTGGGAAAGACTCTGAACCTGAAACCTGAAACCAATCAGTTGGCAGTCAGCATAACCAATACTGAGCTAGCATGATCTGGCTCAATATAAGGCAGCTTACCACGTTCCTTCTTCAAATTCTGCTTCAAAAAGAAGGCTCAAATCCGTCATGTTGCACACTTTGACCAGCACAAAGCCTTTCTTGGACAGACTGCAGAACATTGCTTATTCCTGAGATGTCATTTCTTGTACCTTACATAAGAGAACATTGCACATGCCTTAATTAAGCTCACCAAACACTCTTGGAAGCTGCACCATTTAAAAAGGGATGTACACTGTAATTTCCAAGGATGACTTAATGTCTTACTTCAGTCCTCCCTGTGGCTCAGGGAGCCAAACTGTTAAAAATGGCTGAGGTGAGATTCAAGGCATCATCTATGTTCTAAACACTGTTTTCCTCCTGAAGGCTGGCAAAAACAGATAGCAATTTTCACATTAAACTTTCCAGCTAAGCATTTCATTTGGGATGAAACCGGCACTTTTGCACCAAACAACAGGGTGTAACTTTCCAAGGACTGAGATGGATTTAGCTGGTCCCGTGTGGTCATGTTGCTTCAGGATAAATATGGATTTGAGACCCAGAATGTCTGTTTGCAGATACAAATTGAAAGAAAAAGAGCCAGTGTCGACAGATCTCTGGAGCTCTGGGTTCAAATCCTACCTTTGCCAGGGACACATTTAAGTCTTTGGTTTTAGCCCTGAAGGCATTCACATCCTCAAAACTAGGGTTGAGTTTCCAGGCTTCGTTTTCATGATGATAAAACCCTTAATCAGGTAGGTGGGTGATAAGATGCCTTATACCACCTCAGAATATTTGCCTTCTAGCCCAATATTGTACATTCAGATTGGAAGTGGCTCTCCAGGATCTCAAGTGGAGACCTTTCCCATCACTTGCCTACCTGATCCTTCTAGCTAAAGATGCCAGGGATTAAACCTGAGACCTTATGCATGTAAAGCATGAATTCTACTACTAAACTAGGGTTCTTCCGTTTTCTTTCTTTTTTTCAGTGGAGCAATAAAATCCACATTATTCCATACTCCTTCTCTGAATCTTTCAGCTTTCATTAAAAGAAAAAGAAAAAGGAAGAAAAGGAAATCTCTGGTCCAGAGATGGGAACTTTTGGCCCTCCAGATGTTATTGAACTACAACTCCCATCATTCCTGGCCATGCTTGCTAGGGCTGATGGGCTTTTGGTTCAGCAACATCCCTGCTCTAGCTATTCACTTGGAAGTACAGAAATGGAACATAGAAGAAGTCCTAACGTATGGCATTGACTTTGGGTGGCTGGGGGGGAACCCCAGGGAATTCAGATCTCCAAAATCCAGAGGGATAACCAGTTAAGGAGAAATTGGAAGAATCTCTAGTTTCAAGTATGTATACACAGTATGGCAACTACTGTTAGTTCATGGCAGCTTTTCTCAAACTGGGGCCATCCAGACGTCTTGGACAATAACTCCCCTCTCTCTTGATCGTTGACCATGCAAACTGGGACTGATGGAGAACCCCAGGTGGGGTGTTCTTCTTCCAAAATGACAACCAAGCTATTGGTGTGGGGTACCTCCTGGACCTTCCTTATTCCTTTTTAAGGGGAGGAAAGGGCTGTAGCTCAGTAGAAGATCATTTGCAGAAGCATGCAGAAGGTCCCAGATTCAATCCCTAGAAGCTCCCTATAGGGCGGGAAAAGTCTCTTTTCTTGCTGCCAGTCAATGTAGGTGATACCAATCTTTTTGAGCCAATGGTCTGATGGGGGTAAAAGGCAGCTTCAAAAGTGAAAGGAGAAGGCTTTTGAGATCTGGTACATTCTTTCTTTTGGGTCAAATAAATCTAACACATGCTCTGCATGTGAGATGTGGTGACTGAGTTGCAATCTCATGTTGATGACATTCCATTGAGTTAAGACCAGAATTTCCCAGGCAGGGAGTGACATGCAGAAATACATGGGGGAGATTAGCCACACCAGCCCATGTCAATATTTATGTCTCTCTGGAAAAAAAATCTTCTCTTTACCATCGTGGGATTTTAATTTCCAAAGTGCGTGGGAAGGCTGAAGGTGGTGTTTTAAGGGCTTTAAAGGAATCCCCTCAGGTTGTTTTCTTATTGAACTATAAACCTGAAATATTACATCACTCCTCCACTGAAGGTAAGTCTCAACACCATTCCTTCTTCTTACTCATCAGCCAGCCTGTCTCTCCATTCACTGAATACTTGAGTCTGACACCAGCACATATTTTCAGTTTTCATTTAAATCAAATGTGATTGTATTAGATTGATCATTTTTCAGTGGGTTCACCCAGGCTATAAACTGATAATAAGTCTATGGTAATAACAATTTTAATAGAGTTCAAAGGTAATTGTTCCCACTGAAGTGAGAACTCACTGAAATGCATATTAAATCTGATTGATATGGAGCCTTGAGATGATCAAGCTTTTCAGACTGAGTTTACCTTGGATTTCTAGCTTGTTCTTCCACTGGGGATTGTTCCAGGACAGTGGTTTATAATGGCTGATGTAGACATGCATGCATTAGTACATCAAATATTACATGAACCCCATTTGCAGGATAGTGGCATACATCCAGGATACCCATTTTGGATTTGTTTGTTTTTTGTAGACCCTTCTGGAAACCACCACAGTTAGGTTATGGTAGGTGGGTGACAGAGTGGCAAGCTTTAAGTGTTGCAGCACTTAAGCCCACCATGCTAATAGCCTAGCCTCATCCAGATCCCAAAAATGCATAGTCCTACAACCGTCTTCTCTGTTTAAGAGTGCAATTCAGTCTGAGAAATTTGGTTTGGTGGTAGGCTTAATTGTTGGGGTCTGGCATCTGAACATAAACAAATATTACTCCTGGATCAGACCACTGGTCCATCTTAGCCCAATACTGTCTACACTGACTGGTAGTAGCTCTCCATGGTTTCAGAGAGGGCTTTTCCCCAGCATTACCTGAGGTGGCAGGGATTGCAACTTGGACCTTTTGCATGGAAAGAATATGCTGTGCCACTGAGCTATAACCTTCCTCCTAAGTTAACTGATAAACAGGGTCGGAGTCTCAAGGTCAAGAGGCCAAGCCTTCAGCTGGGTGTGCAATCATAGGCACACAGTAGAGTAGAAGGAAAGCCAGAGAATTAGGTTCCAAAGGCAACATGGTCCAGAGCTGAGCAAGACAGCAGGTTCCAAATGTAGAGAGTGACAGGAAAAGATGGAGAGGAGAGACTCAGTTTGGCAGGATCTTTTCACTAGCAGGCAAGCTGCTTAGTCTGCAGATCAGGCTCTGGTATTAGAGGACCAGGGTAGGGATGGACAAATCTGTCAATTTCAGTTCTGTAAATTTCTCATTTTTGTAGTCTTAAATTCAGTTCTCCACACCTCTGCAGCAATTTGCAATTAAAAACAAAATCCTCATGAAAATGTGTCAGTATTTTGGTGTGAATTTATCCTAATAAACACATTTTTGTCTCCAGCTTTGACCAACATACACCTTTTCGCAAATACTTTCCCCCAATATAATGCTTTTTTGCATGTTCTTTCCACTAATAGATACATTTCAATGTGCATTTTCCTCTAATATATGCATTTTGGATGTAGTGTTTTGTTGGAGAGCTGCATATGTCAATTTCGAAGTGTGGGTGTGTTTTGGTTCTCATATTGCTTCGGAAAGTGAGCATTTGATAGATTTGGCTTGAAATGAAAACGGAATCAAATTTCTTCTCCATCTCTAATTAGAATCAATTCCCATATTTGTCAAACCACCCCTAAATAAAAGGGTAGAGGACCCCTGCCCCTCCCTCCAAGTTCCCTCAGCCCCAGCCCCAGAGGTGTGAATTTCCAAGGATAGCTGTGTTTTGGCTCATATATTAATTAGAGAAGTGTGAGTTAGGTAGTTTTTCATCAAAAAGCAAACCAAATGAAATATTTCCTCTGTTGCTGTACCAGGAAGGTCTGGACTGACTTCCTGAATTCTCTGACTGGCTGCAAAGTCAGCTTGTGAGTCTTGTAATTCTTCCTAGATGACAGTTCATCCTGAAACTCCTTTGGAAGGCATACTACTTTGCTGGTCCAGTGTCTACAGTTCTGGATTCTAGCTGCTTGGATTCCTGGTTGGGGATGCATGCTCTACAGTGATTAATTTTTTAGCTGTTTGCTCTTCTCTCTATTGAGGCCTACCAAAATGTTGCAACACCCAGGGCTAGATTTAGGGGCAAGGTGGCCCAAGACCAAAGTGTGGCACATCCAGCTCAGAAAGGGGCATCTGCCAGGGACTATGCACTCAACAGCTGAAATAAATAGTCCAAACACTTTCATCTTCACAAGAAAAGCTGGCAATGATTAATCCTGTAAATTGCTTCAGGATGTTCTGTTGTGGGAAGTGATTTATAAATTCCATAAATTAACTAACATTGGCTCATATGACCAGCTTTACGTTAACATTCTTCTATTAGAATTTGCACTGTACACAGGGACAAACTGTCTGTAACCACAAATACGTTTGTGGGACAGAAGGGACACTTGTTGGTTTGTACAGCTCAAGGTATTCTGCGTACAGGTATGTGTACATAGGTGCACAGACTATACTCTTGTTGAATGTAACATGTGAGCACCCTTAAAAATCAGCCAGTGGTATATGTGCACCTGAGTGACTGTAATGAGATCTGGGGGTACAAATTGACAGCTTTATTTGAGAAATCACCCATGCAAAGTCATGAAATGAGTAGGGGTGGGTGAGAATTTCGATTCAGTTTGCATTTCAAGCCGAATCTATCAAATTCGCACTGAAGCAATATGAGAACTGAAACACAGCCATCCTTTCAAATTTGCACTTATTCAAATTTTGCAATACAGTTCGCCAACCGAACAATATTTACAGAAATGCATATATATGCATATATTAGGGGAAAGTGTGCACAAAAATGAATATATGAGTGAAGATAGCATGCAAAACTGCATGACACGGTGAGAAATGGCTTGCAAAATGTGCACATTAATCAAAACTGCCTTCAAAATGTGTTTATTAGGAGAAATTCACACTCAAATGCTGGAGAACTTTCATGAGGATTTTTTTTTTAAATCACTAATTGCTGCAGAATTGTAGAGAGCTGAATTTAAGACTGGAAATGAGAAATTGACAGATCTTTCCATCCATCGCTACAAGCAACAGAAAAAGGGTTGCATCCAGTGTAGCCTTAATTTAATATCACTGAGCAGTATACTTTTTCCACTGGTGAAAGGTTTTGCACCAACAGAATATTGTTGTGCAAGAGAATGGATAAGCAGGTTGCTGGTAACTGTTGCACAACCCATTTCCAGTAGTGCAAACATTGCAAAATTTGCTAGTCCTTGTGCTGGTGAACAAAGGATATTAGGTACAGCTCAACATATTCAAAAACTGCTCAAATGGTGGGCCAAACACTCTCCTTGCCTGGCAGGGCACCATTTTGTCCAGTTGCCTGCCATGAACTCTTTCCCCTTTCAGAGTATATCAAGGTATGTGCTGTCATGAGCCCTGGTGCCTTCCTCCCATGGGGCCAATTGTCCAGTCACCTCCGGATATATGTCTTTTCCCTAACTATCTAGTACATTACGGCTTTATTTAGGAAACCTCCTGCCTCTCTTTGTATATAATTTAAGAACAAGGTAGAAATAAAAGCAGTATTTAAAATGAATGCAAGATTTAATTATTTGCCTTTTTGATCAGGTAGTGAGTTTGAAGGAGAGTTCTTAAAGGTGGGAGCCAAAATTCTAGATCCCTCTGTTTTGGATTTGCGACTGATAAAGATAAGCTCTACACATACATTACAGTATTGGTGGCTTGGGTTTTCTTGCATTAGAGTCTGGACAACAGGGACATTGTTAGGAGGTGGCCTTGGGGCCCTGGGTCTTTTGTATTGGATCCTGGATCCCCTGCCCCTCCCACCTTTTAAAACTTTTTTCTTTTCAACTTTACTCCGGGGCAGTTGAGCATGCTGCAAAATGCAATGCTGGAGGCTGGCATCTGAACATAAAAACATAGGAAACTGCTTTATCACTCCTAAGTCAGTCCATCCTGTTCAGCTTAGCCTGGTATTGTTTACACTGTCCGGTAGTAGCTGCCCAGTGTTTCAGAGGGAACTCTTTTTCAGCAATTCCTGAAGTGGCCGAGATTGAAACTGGGACCTTTTGCATGTAAAGTATATGCCCTACCACTGAGTTATGGCCTTTCTCCTAAGAGATAAAGAGGTGTGGCAAAGTCTTCAGCTGGGTCTGCAGCCAGAGTCAAGTAGGACACACCCTCCATCTTAATTTACAGGGGGCTCAATTGACACACATCAGTGGCGGCTGGTGGCTCTGATTTCAGTGGGGCAGTGGACAGTTTGAACTAAAACCTGGAGCAGATTCCACTGCCCAGCTGTCATGGAGCCACCATCTGCTACCTACACACACTGTGCTCACCTCTGAAAACTCTGTTGTCACCCCATCTCTCAGCATAGGCCCTGACAGCAACAGCTAGCGTCTGGTTTCCCACTGATGCCCTAATTTTTCATCAACACATATAAATTAGCAGATGCAGATTTTATGCACATTTGTGTCATGGATCTGTATCCCAACATGGGACCATAATAACTGTGTCAGACCGAGTCAGACCATTGATCCATTGAGCTCAGTATTGTCTACACTGACTGGCAGTGGTCTCTAGGGTTTCAGATAGGAGATATTGGAACCAAATCGGCTCCTTGGTTTACTGGAGAACTGGTGATGATGAAACGCGAAAGATGGAGACTAGAGCGACATTGGCGGAAAACTCTGAACGAATCTGATCGAACACGGGCTAGAACCTACTTAAAAACCTATTCCATAGCAGTGAGGACCCAGAAGAAACTCTTCTTCTCCACCTCTATTGCATCCGCTGAATCTCGCCCGGCGGAATTGTTTCGAGTTGTCAAGGGTCTTTTAAATTCTGACCCTCATGAATATGTTGACCACTCTATAACCCGTTGTCATGAGTTTGCATGTTATTTTGCAAAAAAATCGCTCAGATTCGTTCTGACTTAGACGCCAAGATTAATACAGTCTCTATGGATGTAACTTCGGCTCCTGCTTGCTTAATTAGAATGGATTCTTTTCAGCTTGTTCAACCCGAGGATGTGGACAGAATCCTTGGAGAAGTACGTCCCACCACGTGCATGTTAGATCCTTGCCCTTCCTGGCTTATAAAAACTGCCAGAGAGGGACTGGTTAAGTGGGTCATGGAAGTGATTAATGCCTCTCTGGGACAGGGCAGCATACCGTCCTGTCTAAAGGAGGCAGTAATAAGACCTTTACTGAAAAAACCTTCCTTGGACCCCCTATTATTAGGTAATTACCGCCCAGTATCTAATATTCCTTTTCTTGGCAAGATAATAGAGCGGGTGGTGACTGCTCAGCTCCAGGGATTTTTGGATGAGACAGACTATCTAGATCCAGCTCAGTCTGGTTTCAGGCCAGGTTGTGGAACTGAGACGGCCTTGGTCGCCTTGGTGGATGACCTTCACAGAGAGCTGGACAGGGGGAGTGTGTCCCTGTTGGTTTTACTGGATCTCTCAGCTGCTTTTGATACCATCGAGCATGGTATCCTTCTGGGCTGCCTCGCTGGGATGGGACTTGGAGGCACGGTAATACGGTGGCTCCAGACCTTCCTGGAGGAACAAACCCAGAAGGTGGTTATGGGGGACTCCTGTTCGACCACCTGGCCATTGACCTATGGGGTCCCACAGGGTTCAGTTTTGTCCCCCATGTTATTTAATATCTACATGAAACCGCTGGGAGAGGTTATCCGGAGTTTTGGGGTTCGGTGCCACCAATATGCAGATGACACCCAACTCTATCTCTCCTTTCCACCTGATGAAACCGAGGAAGCCGTCCAGGTTCTCAACCGATGCCTGGTATCAGTGATGGACTGGATGGGAGCGAACAAGCTGAAATTAAATCCTGACAAGACAGAGGTGCTCCTCGTCAGTCGGAAGGCGGAGCAGGGAATAGGGATTCAACTTGTGCTGGATGGGGTTACACTCCCCCTGAAATCACAGGTTCGCAGTTTGGGAGTGCTCCTGGACTCGGCTCTGACTCTGGAGGCACAGGTCTCGGCTGTGGCTAGGAGTGCTTTCGCTCAATTAAGATTGGTGCGCCAACTGCGCCCGTTCCTTGACCAGTCAGACTTGACCATGGTGACACATGCCTTAGTTACATCCCGATTAGACTACTGTAACACGCTCTACATGGGGCTGCCCCTGAAGACTGCTCGGAAACTGAAATTGGTACAAAGAGCTGCAGCCAGGATGTTAACTGGGGCAGGATATAGAGAACATACAACCCCGCTGTTGTATCAGCTCCACTGGTTGCCCATTTGTTTCCGGGCACAATTCAAGGTGCTGGTTTTGACCTATAAAGCCTTATACGGCTTAGGTCCAGGCTATCTGTCAGAGCGCCTCTCCCTCTATGAACCTGCTCGGACTTTAAGTTCCTCCAGCGAGACTCTACTTATTACCCCTTCCTTCCTGCAAGTTCATCTTGCAGAGACACAGAATAGGGCTTTTTTGGTGGCCGCCCCTAGACTGTGGAGCTCTCTCCCTATTGAGGTCCGGTTGGCTTCCTCATTACCAAATTTTCGTGCACAGGTGAAGTCTGTTCTATTTAGACGGGCTTTTAACCAATGTAGTTAGTTTTAACCTATGTTTATTTAATTCCATTTTAAATTGGTTAAACTGAATATCATGTTTATTAATTATTGCTGTTTTAATGTTTTAATGTAAGCCGCCCTGAGTTCCTCAGAAAAAGGGCGGGGTATAAATATTTTAAATAAATAAATAAATATTCTGAGCCTTCCCTGGCGATGCTGGACATTGAACCTGGAACCTTCTGCATGCAAAGCAGATGCTCTACCATTGAGCTATGACTCTTCCCATACCTGGGTTGCATTCCATCTATATTTACTCAGAGTAGGGATTTTGAAGAATTCCAATGAAACCAGAAATGGGGACAGAAATTGCAAATTTCCACTTATTTGCTCCATGTCCAGAATGGAAATCAAACCAAAGAATATGTTTGTTGTTGCTTTCAGTCCGCAAATGATACATAACTGACAATGTTTCCCCACCCATTTGCACTGCATTCCCTTTGCATTGAAATGAATGGGGAGGAATAATGTAATGGTAAATGTAACTTGCATAGTCTGTGTAACTTGCTTTATTAATTACATAAATTACTTAAGTTACATAATTTTGCCACACTGGACAGTGAGGTGAATGGCGTTGTTTTTGGAGGAAGATAAAGTGTAGCACAATGGAAACAGTGCTGCATGTGACAAATACAGGATGGAATGGAAAACAATGCCATCTTACATCCCTAACTCAGAGCAGACCCACTGAAATTAATGAAGGTAATTGAGTCATGTCCATTCATTTTAATGGGTCTACTCTAAGTAGAACTTAGTTGAATACAACCCTCTGTTTTGAAGCAAAGTCCCTTTTTGACAAACAAGAGTCCCAGTCTGCTAGGAGGAAGGGCAGGATATAAATGTAATAAAGAAATAAATAACTAAATCCTCCACAATATCAAACTGCAGCTTTCTGGAAACACAGGACAGACTTCCTTAACAGTGGCATAATGGAGACTTATACACAGCACTGCAGTCACAGACCAATCCTTCCTGGGGACATTTTTGGCTAGGGCAGAAGGATACCCCAGTTGTGCAACCTAATTCAAATTAGCCTTTCATGTCTTTTGTTACACAAGCCCACAACATCTGGATGAATTGGAGAGGTAGATGGCACCAAGTTCATTGGAAAGCAATTCATTTTAAGGTTAAGATGACCTAGGTAGGCTGGCAGACACAAAGCGGAAGCCGTGAAGCAATATGATCCTCTCCTTCTAATGACAAGCTTGTGACCGTCTCTTGCATCCAGGGTTTTCTGGTTTGGGGACGAAGAGAAACTGCCGGTTTCATTTATCCAAGGAGCCAGTTTAAACATCTGATTGCAAAAGTGCCTAAAGCTTGGGAGAGAACAAGCAAACAAAAAAGGCTGAAAATAAAATAATAATTAGCTGAGAGTCTCTTAAGAACATCAGAGCTAGAAGCAACTAGGAAGGTGGAAGATGCTCATTTATTTAAGCATCCAACAACCAATTAGGTTTGTGCCAAGTTTAAGGCTTTAATTTTGGAGCCTTTCTTTCTTTCTTTCTTTCTTTCTTTCTTTCTTTCTTTCTTTCTTTCTTTCTTTCTTTCTTTCTTTCAGTTGGCACAAAGGGACCTGCAACAAAATGTTGCAGTGCATTCTACATCTCCTAGCAGAAATGCTCCTGTTTGGGGTTCTAGCCAGCCAGTCTTGCCAAGTCTTTCTCTTCAAGGTCCTAGTCAGCCAGACATGCTGGCTGAGGCTGGTGGGATTTGGAGTCCAACAACAACTGGAGGTGACCATGTTGACTACTCCTGCTATAAGCTGCAAGGACTTCAAACAAAGGTCCACCCCTCCACCTTCCCTAAAGCCAGTGTGGTGTAGTGATTAAAGTGCCAGACCTGGACCTCGGAGATCAGGGTTCAAATCCTCGCTTGGCCATGAAGAGCACTGGATGACCTTGAGCCAGTCACTCTCTCTCAGCCTGACCTAACCTCACAGGGTTGTTGTGAGGATAAAATTGGGAGGGGGAGAACCGTGCTTGTATGCCCCCTTGAGCTCCTTGGAGTAAAGTGGAGATAGAAATGTAATGAATAAAGAAATAGTTTTCTGGTTTCCTTTAACAGTTGACACGTAATAGTTTGGGGTTATGCACATGTTCAGTCCTCGTTTGACTGTTTTGGTGTGTGTTTGTTTTACCCCCTCTTTTTAAAAAATGTAGTTCCCAAAATCGCATGGTTCCACCAAATATGTTGATATCTCTCTTTTCTTTTGAGTGGTCCTGCCCCACGTCAGGCCTGTCCAGATAAGCGGTAGCCACATCAATATTGGGGGGCAGCTCCACAACTCTGTCCTACCACACCAGCTTACCTTGGCTGCAGATCTGCACAAATTTGCATATGAGGAAAACAAAAGGGAATAAAACCAGGCTTTCTTCATTTTTAGATGATGCATATTGGAATCACAGCAGGTGATTCTCTCCATCTCTCTCTTTCTCTCTCTCCACCCACACCCACACCCACACATGGAGGATGAACTAGTTATGGGAGTTTGCCTACAGGAGAAACACATACCAGATAATACTGCCTCACTTCTCGACTCTTTACCTAATGTACCACCCAAAGTTAATCTTCACCTTCGCTAATAAAAAAATATATGCTTCTCTTCTCTGCCAGAGAAGGGGCTCGTGTGATCTGTTTAGCATTTGGGTCAGATATGAATAACTGTTGGCTTTTATATTTTCAAAGGGGGAGCAGCCTCTTACCTCCCCCCCATAGCCCACAGAGGAGGGGGCACACGTTTGCACGCAGAAGGTTCCAGGTTCAATCCCCAGTCTCTGCAGCTGGAATTGGGAAAGACTACTGTCTGAAATCCTGCAGAGCTTCTTCCAGGTTTTTAAACTGTTTTGAGAATGTTTTTAATTGTTTTTGGAATGCGGGTTGAAATAATTAATATTATTAATTTTCGTTGTCTTCATCATTACCATTGCTGTTGTTATTGTTATCATTATTATTGCTGCTCTGGACTCCTTCGGGAGGAAGGATGGGATATAAACAGAAATCATCATCATCGACAGTTCTGAGCTTGATGAATCAAGTGCTCTCAGTTGGTACAAGGCAGCTTCTCAAGCAGAATTTTGTTTTGTCTTTTTTACCCAGAATGGTCTAACCTGAGAATAACTCTGCCAGTCCACCTTACAAAGTACAGACTTTAGCTTTCTCATCATGCAAAGGAATATATTTTCTTTCTCCCTCTCCCTTTTTGATTAATATCCAGCCTGAAGATGTGTTCTAAGGAACTAAAAAGCTTGCAATGACTTTGTGACATTTTATTGGGTACTAATAAAGGCATTGTCCCACTGTTACCTATATTATATTAGCAAAACTTTATACATTTCTAATGCACTTGCTTACAACAGTGAAAACCCATGATCCTAATCAAGGGCATTGCATATAAAAGGAATAAAACCTATACCAGATTGCATAAAAAGTTAAACTATATTATATGACAACTTTCTCCCAAATAATATACTGAAGCCAGAACACTGAATCTGTCCCTGCTTGATTTTGTTTTGGGTGTGTGTGTGTTATTGTTGAGTAATTCCATTGACTTATATGGATTTCCAACAGTGTAAGTGATGAATGGATCACACCGGTAGGTTTAACATTAGTTAATTCCCATTTGTTTTCCTTGGCCATTTTACTATTAACCACCTTTGTGTGAGCATCTATTTGTCCAATGCAATCTAAGAAACAATCACCTAAATTGATCTAGTGTTAACCTCTGAAAGCATAAAGCCTAGACTAGGTTTATCTATTGCTCAGCCCCTGCTGCAGCATTAATTCCCTATAGTGCTCACATCCATGTCTCTGTCACCCCCCCAACATTTTTACTTTCCCCCTTCCCAACACAAAGTGCTTCCATAAATAAATGCCACTATAAACAAATCTAGAAGGCCCAAAGATGTTGGAGAGGCCCCATTTGAATCAGCTTTGTTTTTGTCTCACATATGCATTGCATATATATATAAATATAACATACATAAAATGATAAATTTGATACAGGTGTCACATTTTTTAGAGCTGGGTAAGGATTGATGGGATAGAATAGGATGATCCATCATCGGCGGCAGGGTGGTATGGTATTGGAATTTCAGAAATCTGTTCCCAATCACATCCACTGCTGGATGACTTGGTAACGGCCCTATTTGTGATGCGTTACTGAAAATCAATATGCCGCATTCAAGGTCAATGTACTGTTAGAAAACTCTTTAAGCACTGATGGATGGATTGTGCTCATTCAGAGTAAATGTGAGAAGAAATTGACAGCTGAGCATCCTGAGCTTTTCTGCCAAAACTTTCAGAGACAGCCTTCCCCCTTGATAGAGAAATACGATTCCCGCGGGGATTGCATCATTCAGCTTCCTTTGTTGTTTGGCTTTTGGAGAATTTAGGTAATTGTTGAATGCTTCTGTCTTCACACAATTAACAAGCTTCAAAGGCTAGAGTCACATGTTAATGATTCCCTGGACTTCACAAACTGAATAATATTAATCATTGCCAAATCATTTGAAAGAAGGCTCTTGAAAGTTTGCAAGGATGAGGTACATTTTAACTGATTTACAAAAAAACTGCATGCTCTAAAGATTTTTTCTTGTTAAAAAATTCTTTGCTTATACTTTTTATAGATAGATGTGTGTGTGTGTGCATGCGTGCGTGCCTGCGTACATGTGTACAATCTAGGGATATTATTTATTGAATTTATATTCTGCCCCTCTTTCCAAAGGAGCCCAAGGCAACAAGAAACCATCGCTTTCCATTTTGCCCTGCATTCATCACATGCAGCACTGTTCCCATTCTGTTGCAGTTTGTCTTCTTGCCAGAAACTATGTTATTCATTTTGTGGTCCTCTGTGGTGAAATGACATAACTTACAAAAATAATTACGTAAATTATGTTGTCATTACATTATCCCACCCCATTAATTTCAGTACAAAGAAAACATAATGCAAATGGAGGGAAATGTTATCAATTACGTACAATCTGCAGACTGAAATCAACAACAACAGCAAATACTGACCATATTCTCTGAAGTAATTTCCATTCTGGACATAGGACAAATAAGCGGAAATCTGCAACTTCCATTCCTGTTTCTGGTTTCATTGCAATTCTGACATCCCTAATGCAGACATACATCATCATTGGGTTGGATCCATCTCTTGCATATGGAGTGGCTATTTCATACCTTGTGCTACAGCATTGTGTAAGGACAGTGAAATTTAAGATGTTTTTTGGCTTGTGTAAACATTAAATTAAGGGTGAACAATGCCAACTTTTTTAAAAATCTATTTCACATTCATGTGTGTTCACCCATAATTCCTTTCTATCTCATTTCTGCATTAATCTACACTTTTCAAAAATCTTCATGAATCTTTGCATTTCCATACCTATCAGAAGACGTATTTTTAAACTATTTCCTCTAAAAAGACACATTCTGAAAAGTATATATTCTCAACCAAAAACTACGTCATATCATATGTGAAAACTGGCGAAAACTAAGTTCTGATCCAGGCAATCCAGGTATTGCAGAACAGGTCAGTTTGCATCAGAATTTGCAAAGATAAAATTCCTACATGATACAAATGTATCGGTTCACACAGCATGGATTCTTTTGGATTTTCAAACATGCTAGTGGCTGCTGTGCTTTCATATTTCTTTGGATCCAGCAGATTATTTATCATAAGGACGTAAGGAAAGCCCTGCTAGATCAGGTCAAAGGTCCTTCTAATCTAGCATCCTGTTAAACTAGAGCAAAATACTGGCTCAGGCAGACGGAGAACTGGCCTGCTGAATAGGAGTCAGCATGGGGCTGCTCTCCAAGCCTTTGCACTGCCAAATACCAATAGAGCCCCTCACAATAAGTCCATACAAGCTCTGCTGCTTTCTCCACACGAGGTTGCTGAATGTGCTGTTGGCTGGGAAGGAGAGAAGGGCTTGGAATATGATGGGGAAACGCCCCTGGAATGCCTATCAAGGTAAACTCCGTGACATTGTGTTGAAGTTCCATGAGGCAACGCAATTGATTTCCGCTTTAGGAAGTCATATCGGCTTTTCCCAGAAATTGCTAATGCGGATTTGTGAGAGCAAAAATTTGCAACAGCTTGCAATGTCATATGGACTACGGTGAATTAATCACTACACTAAGCAATTATACAGTCGTTTGGACGAGCCCCCAGTTTCTCATTTTTCCAATCTTAAATTCAGTGCTCTGTATTTCTGCAGCAATTTGTGATATTTTTTTAAAAAAGAAAATCATTAAAATTCTCCAGCATTTTAATGTGGATTTCTCCTATTTTTGTGGGCAGTTTTGACTAATGTACATATTTTCAAAAGCAATTTCTCATCATAAAATGCATATTTGTATGTTATTTTCACTCATATATTTATTTTTATGCACACTTTCCCCTAACATATGCGTTCTCGTAAACGTTGCTTGGTTGGCAAACTATACTGCAAAATTCAAATAAGGGTGAATTTGGAAGGATGGCTGTGTTTCAGTGCTCATATTGTTTTGGAATGCGAACTGAATCAAACTTCTCACTCATCCCTAGTTGCAACTCTCTCTCTTTATCAATTAGCTTTGACTACAACAGCAGTCTTTTTTTTTTGCCACAGGGGTGAGGGGCATGGCAAAACTTCATTGGGGGGGAGGTCTAACTCCCATCTTCTGGGGTCCTTACTTGCAATACAAAGATGACTCCTCCTACACTTTTATACATTGCTGAATGCTCTCATCCACATGTTGCACGCTGTGTTTGGTTGCTTTGCAGTTGCCTGTCGTATAAATATTAAATTAGTTCAAAATGGGTTGCTAAGAATTAAATAGCTATCTGTGCACTACACAGTAGCTTAATTATCATGAGCTTGTAGATGTACTTTAGCAGGATTTGTGGCCTTCCAGAAGTCTTGCCACCCTGGGCTCCTTTGGGATATACATGCAAATAACAATAACAATAATGTTGGGCTCCAGTTCCCATCAGCCCACCATAATGTCCAATGGTCAGGGATAATGGGAGTGACTTATGGATACCCAACAAGTTCTTCATCCCTGCACTAAAACCAAGAATTCTCTGCCACTATTTAACATTAGAGCTGGGAAGGGATGAAATGGAAGAATGTCATTTCTGTATGTGTGCACCCAGTAACAATGGAGTGGGACTTTCCCAGCTCTGCTCTCCAGGTTTTGTGGCATTCCAGCAGCCCAGATCCAGGGGATGGAGAGGTGGGGTCACAATCAGAGCTTGGAAGATTACTTTTAAAAAGTAATAAATTACAGTTACAATTACTTGGCCCAAAAACTAGTAATTACCGTTACAATTACAATTGCTCTGAAAGTAACTGATTACTTTACTTTTTCTCAAAAGTAATCACTACAATTACATTTCAGTTACTTTTTTTAAAAAACTCCTACAAAGTGCTGGCCTTGGCTGCTGCACATCTAAGAGGCCTAAAACAATATTAAAAAGAAACACACACACACAGGGGGTAGTAGAATAAAAAATTTTATCCTTAAGATTAACATAATGGCATAACAGAATCTCACATCCCCCCAAGCAATGAAGATACCCCAACTCTTGAAATCAAATTTTACACTTGAAATGCTTTTATAATATGTTTCTGTTATGTCTCAAAAGAACAAGATGCTCAAAGAGCATGTCAGACAAGGAATGTCTTTTTACAGTCATTACGTTGCCACCAGTACTGAACAGGCGTTCTACTGCGGCGCTTGAAGGCATGCCTGTGTCATGCTGCAAAAAACACCGCAGCACACGTGGAAAGCCATGGAGTGATGACACGTCCCTGCTGGGAGACCTCAGGTACCTCACCAGTTCCTCCTCAGCAGTGTCCACTGCTGACTTCTTGCCCTGGGGCAGAAAGTTAAAGAAGTCATCTTCAAAGTCATCTCCTTCCTGGTCTTTATCTGAAGACTGATCACTGTCCTCATTAAGTACACCCATCTTTATTTCAGCTTTCAACAAGGCTTCCATTGTGTATCTAAGAAAGAGAGAGGATATGTTAACACATATATGTTAGGAAACCATCATCTGCTCTTCATTTCCTGATGCTTGTCATGTCCCCTGGTTCAGGGTCCAGCCTGAGCCTGTGGATGATGACATGGAAGGTAGGAAGGTGCCCAAGTCACCACACTCATGGGGCAGCACAGCAGACCCTTAAGGATTACCTGCAGCAACCCAAGGTTGTGATGAGGAGCCCCAGGAAGAAAAGGCCCAGCCCCTGCCTACCACCTTAAGCCCTCTGATGCCTCCCTTGAGACAACATTTCCCTTGGAGTAATCCACCCAAAGGGCTTCCCTAATGTTCTTACTTGTTGGTATGGGTGGTGGCCTGACACGATTCCAGTCGATCTAGTTTGAAGCGAGGGTGTACGCAGGCTGCCAGAAGAAGCAGATCCCTGCCAGATCCCCACCTCTCAAGTGTTGTCTGCTGCTGCTTCAGCATTTTGGAAGGAGGGGTGTCATGCATTGGTTCAGGAAGGCCACGTCTCCTTGCCTTTATTGCTTCTTCAATTGCTCTCAGCTTCTCAGGGTGTGCCCTCTGAGGAAGAAGAACAAAGCATGAATCCAAGAAAAAATGGAAGAGGAACTTCACAATTTAAACATAAATAGACAATGGACACTCTTTGAGGACCAGCATGACAAAGGCTTACCTCAAAATGTTTCTTCACATTGGATGAGGAGGAAACAGCTGATCTCAGATTTTTGATCCTTGGAAGGCAGTAATTGCATCGTACAACAACATTTTCCCCACTCTGGCTCACAAATGTACAAGCTTTCTCAAAGCCAAACCATGGTACTTGCTGTTCTGCAGATGTGGCTGTGGGCAACTGGCACTGCTTCATGCCCTCCTCCTCCTCGTGCACAGGGCCTCCTTTCTGAACCTCACTTTCTAGTTTTGCCTCCTCAGGATCAACAAGCTGTGACTCAAGTGGCCGCACTAACTGACTGCTGCTCTCAGCAGCAAAACCTGCAACAGGCGTCTCTGTAATAAACAAGAGATAATGCTTCTATATGGGTGAACTTCAGCTGTGATGTGCCCCCATCTCTTCCCCATGCTGCAAGATCCCCCAGTCAGAGTGGAAGTAAGCAGGTCGATAGCACAATTAAAAGAGATCCTATTTGCATCATTTTTGCTCACTGAATAACCCTGCCTGGGCCAGTCTAACCTACTATCTCACAGGGTTGTTGTGAGAACAAAATGAGACTAGGGTTCAAATCCCCACATAGCCATGAAGCTCACTGAGTGACCTTGGGCCAGTCACTGCCTCTCAGCCTCATGAAAACCCTATTCATAGGGTCACCATAAGTTGGAATCAACTTGAAGGCGGTACATATATTTTTTATTTTGAATATGATGATTATGATAATAAATATGCAGCATTTCAAATTAATTCTGTATGAGAAGCATTCCATGCTAAGCTTGGAAAACCAAGGATGAGGTATAAAATGTAGACAAAAATACTTTTGACAAAATGCCGTTTATCTTTTATATATATGAGCCTGGGTAGGGAACATTTAATCTAGCCTACTTGCTTTCAGCAAGAAGGGTTAAGTGCCTTCAGGCTAGGGCAGTCACCAGAAGGCCACAGCAGAGACAAAGGAGCCTAGTGTTGTGGAGATGTTAGATGGGAGCTTTGGGGAGTAAAGATGGAGGCTCCTGAAGGCTGCAATTCTAAACACACTTACTAAGGGATTAAGCCCCATAGAACTCAACAGGACTGACTTCTAAGTAGATATAGTTTGGACTGTGCTGTTGGTAAACCTTGACTAGGGTTCTTCTGCAAAGACATCCATATCCAAGCAGGGTTGGCAACCCCCTGCCTGGAATACCCTGCCCTTATCTTTTAATGTGGCTGCTCCAAATGTTTTTACAGATTTGACCCTTTACTTCAGAAAGAGATCTGAAAAATGAGTAAGAGTAAGAAGTATCTTTTAAAATTGTTCTTTTCAATTCACTCTTGAATGAACATCATACCTAGGGCAGATCCACACCATTCCTTTAAAGCACATTCAACACCCATTTGAAGTACATGAATCCCACCACAGAATCATGGGAACTGCAGTTTGTTAAGAGTGGTGAGAACTATAACTGTGAGGGGGAAATGACACTTCCCAGAATTCTTTAGGGGAAGTCATGCACTTTAAATGCGAGTTGGATGTGCTTTACACATATTGTGTGAATCCGCTTAATAAATTTTGCCTGCATGTAAATTGTTTTAATTAATTTTTCAAAATGAAAATAAGCTATAAAGTGTAGTGGGTGACCATGGGCTACTCACCATTTCTCAGCCTATCTGCCCCTCAGGATGAAAACAATGGAGAACCATGACTACCCCAAGGCATACTTAAAATGTAAAGGAAGTATTGTACAACCATAGTATGCAATTGGATACTTATAGGGACACAGCATGACAAAACTGGGTGGAAGTAAAAGTTCTACACTTAGGAAAAAGAAACCAAATGCACAGTTATAAGATGGGGGATACTTGGCTCAGCAGTACGACATGCAAGAAGGATCTTGGAATTGTTGTTGATCACAAGCTGAATATGAGCCAACAGTGTGATGTGGCTGCAAAAAAGGCAAATGCTATATCAGGCTGCATTAACAGAAGTATAGTTTCCAAATCATGTGAAGTATTAGTTCCCCTCTATTCAGCACTGGTTAGGCCTCATCTTGAGTGCTGTGTCCAGTTCTGGTCTCTGCACTTCAAGAAGGATGCAGACAAACTGGAACAGGTTCAAAAGAGGGCAACAAGGATGATCAGGGGACTGGAAACAACGCCCTATGAGGAGAGACTGAAGGAACTGGGCATATTTAACCTGGAGAAGAGAAGACTGAGGGGAGATATGATAGCACTCTTCAAGTACTTGAAAGGTTGCCACACAGAGGAGGGCCGGGATCTCTTCTCAATGATCCCAGAGTGCAGGACACAGAATAATGGGCTCAAGTTGCAAGAAGCCAGATTTCGACTGGACATCAGGAAAAGCTTCCTAACTGTTAGAGCCATACAACAATGGAACTAATTACTAGAGAGGTAGTGGGATCTCTGACACTGGAGGCATTCAAGAGGCAGCTGGACAGCCATCTGTCGGGAATGCTTTGATTTGGATTCCTGCATTGAGTAGGGGGTTGGACTTGATGGCCTTATAGGCCCCTTCCAACTCTACTATTCTATGATTCTATGACAATATTTATATAAGCATGACTATCAAATATGTTTATTTATATAACCTGTAAAGATATTTATAGTGCAATCCTATGTTTGTTTACTCAGAAGCAAGTCCCAATGTATTCAATGGGGCTTACTCAACCAGGGAAAACTGCAGCCTCAAGTGATAAAGAACTTGTTCTTTTAACAAGTCCTTTAAGTTGAGAGCTTATCCCAGTCTGCGTCTGTGTTGAAATTGCTTTTTAATATGTTTTTAAACTTTTTCTTAAAAAAAATGTTTTTAAAGCTTTTAAAAATGTTTTTAAAGATGTTTTGTTTTAATATATTTTAAAGTCTGTTTTTATGATTTTTAAAGTGGTTTTAGTGCTTTTGTTTGCTGCCCTGGGCTCCTACTGGGAGGAAGGGTGGGATATAAATAAAATAATAAAAATAAATAAATAAACTTCATTCATTTTTTAAAAAAATGAGTATTAGTTTCCGACATAATAAAAACTGTGATAAACCCTGTCTAATTTCTTTAAAAATAGGGTTGGAGGGAGAGAGATTTACAACACAAACACAAGTCTGCACTTTACTCACAATCATGAAAGGGCGGGGTTGCAGCCAGAGCTTTGAAAAGTTACTTTAAACTACAACTCCCATCAGCCCCAGCCAGCATGGCCACTGGATTGGGCTGATGGGAGTTGTAGCTAGAGCATGAATCTGTTTTTAAAAAAGTTGTGCAGGGGGGGGTTACGTTTTGGTGTATATCTCGGGAATTAGACCACCTAGAAACTTAATTTTTTTTAAAAATTGAAGCGGAGAGTCCAGAGAGTAAGGGGTGGTAGCCAGAGAGCTGGAGCCCCCCCCCAAAAAACCAGAGACTCTAGCCGAAAACACACACACCGGGGCACACACACACACACACACAAATCATCGTCACTCACCTCCACAGCTCTTCGCCATTCTGCTGCAGCCTTCTCCTCCGTTGTTGTCCGTGCCCTGGCTTTTTCCTCCGGCGTCCATTTTTTCCTCTCAGAGTCAGATGCTAGCAGGCTCCCCCTGCCTATTCAACCTCTTCCCTCGTGCCTCCTAACACAGATCACGAGGGAAGAGACAGTCTGCGCAGAGGTCCAATCAGTGTGAGGCACATGTCTTGTGTTAACCAATCACAGCCAGGATCTGACTTCCCCTTGTTCCCGCCCCCAAGTAACGTCCAACCTAACGTGGAAACGTTAAAGTTGAAGCTGAAAAGTAGGGAAATTACTATTCGTTCCGTTACTTGCCAAATGTAATGGAATTACCCACTCGTTAATTAAAATTGTAACGAATTAAAAGTAACTCGTTAAAAATAACGAGTTACTTCCAAACTCTGGTCACAATTGTCTGTAGGGAATCTATCTCCCCTGTCAGGTATTCTGTCCCTAACTCCTCTGGCTTTGAGTGTGTGTGCCTGGTGTTGGCTCAGGGTAACAGATTTTGGATTCTGTTGGTGTACCCTCCCTGAGCTGGTGAAGCTGGTCTCAGCGTTGGTGTTGTGGTTTCCCAGGCTGATGGTCCTGAGCAGAGCTTGGAAAAGTTACTTTTTTAAACTACAACTCCCATCAGCCCCATGCAGCATGGCCAATGGATTGGGCTGGTGGGAGCTGTAGTTCAAAAAAGTAACTTTCCAAGCTCTGGTCCTGAGTGATTTCAACATACATGCCTAGGTTAGTTTCATAGTTCCAGCTCAGGACTTCATGGCTGCCATGACAACCATGGGGCTGTCCTTAATATCTTCTGGACCAACTCATGTGGCAGGACACATGCTCAGTCTTGTGTTTTGTTTGGGACAGGAAGCTGGTGATCTGAAGGTGGAGGGGTTCTTGGTGACTCTGTTGTCATGGCCAGATCACTACCTGATTAGGTTTAGACTTTGTGCCCCGATAACCTCTGCAGGGGTGATGAGCCGATTAAGATGGTCCACCCCTGGAGACTTATGGGTCCTGATGGTTTCCTGAATACTCTGGGGGATGTTTCCAACATGGCTGGCACTACTGCCGAAGCCCTGGTCAACCTCTGGAATACTGAGGTGACCCGGGCGGTGGACACTATTGTTCCAAAGTGCCCTCTCCCACCAGGGAAGGCCCATAATACACCTTGGTTTACTCAAACCTTAGGCCCGATGAAACGGCAGGGATGATGGCTAGAGTGATGATGGAGAAAAACTCAATCTGTCTTTGATTGAACACTGGTTAGAGCTCATTTTCGAGCCTCCCATGTGGCGGTGATGGCGGCAAAAAAGCTTTCTTCTCTGCCACCATTGAGTCTGCCCAGTGCCGTTAGGCAATGTTTTTTTGGGTGGTCCGGGGTCTTTTGGGCTCTGGCCTGACAGCAGACTCTGAACCATCAGTTGCTCACTGTGACATGTTTGCGAGGGACTTCGCAGATAAAATTGCTTACATTTGGATTGATTTGGACTCCTCGTTAATTACAGTTGTGCCAGATGTCCCCTTTGCTCCCTCTGGTCATTTCTCTATGGATACTTTTCAGCTTGTAAAGCCTGAGGATGTGGACAGGATTCTGGGAGAAATGAGGGCCACTACCTGCTCGCTTGATCCTTGCCCATCCTGGCTAATTAAATCCACCAGATTGGGAGTGGCTGGTTGGTTGACATATCTGATTAACACCTCCCTAAGGGAAGATTCTAAGCCAACATAAGGAGGCTATGTTAGACTTTTGTTTAAAAAGCCTTCATTAGATCCTATGGATCTTAATAACTTCTGGCCAGCCTCTAATCTTTCCTTTCTTGGCACGGTGATTGAGAGGGTGGTGGTGGCTCAGCTCCACGTTTTCCTGGATGAATCAGATTATTTAGACCCTTTTCAATAAGGCTTCAGGACTGGCCATGGACAGACACTGCCCTGGTTGTCCTGCTTGATGACCTATGTCAGACATCAGACAGGGGGAGTGCATCCCTGTTGGTGCTGCTGAACCTCTTGGTGGCCTTTGATACCATCAGTCATGGTATCCTTCTGAGCTGTCTTGCTGGGATGGGTCTAGGAGGCACTGTTTTTCTGGATCCTGCCCTGCTGCTGGAATATCAGGTGGCTGCGGTAGCCAGGAGTGCTTTTGGCTATCTCAAAATGGTCTACTAGCTGCATCCCTTCCTGGAAGTAGCTGACTTGGCCATGGTGACACATGCATTGGTGACATCAAGGCTTGATTACTGCACTCTACGTGGGGCTGCCTTTGAACACGATTCGGAAACTACAGTTGGTCCAAAATGCAGCAGCCAGAATGTTAACTGGAGCACAGCATAGGGAGCATATCACCCCTGTGCGTTATCGACTCCACTGGCTCCCAATTTGTTTCCAAGCCCAATTCAAAGTGCTGGTTTTGACCTTTAAAGCCCTAAACGGCCTTGGACCAGTGTACTTAAGGGACCACTTACACCCATATGTTCCTACCCTGGATTTAAGATCATCTGCCTCTGGTCTCCTCTGCATGCCTGTAATGAAAGAAGTTAGACTGACAGGCACAAGGGAGAGAGCCTTTTCAGTTGTGGCTCCCAGACTTTGGAATTCCCTGCCCCAAGAAGCCCACTTTGCTCCCTCCCTGATGGTCTTCCGGAAACTTGTAAAAACTATTTTGTTCCAGAGAGCCTTTGGTTGGGACTGATGGGTCAGCCTGACACTGTTTTAAGTTTTTTATCTTTTATTTTTATCTTTTAAGTTCTTTATTCTCACTGTCTTATATGTGTATGCATATATATACATATATGTACGTTTGTATGTGTGTGTATGTGTATGCATAATGCATTTTATATATTTTAATTGTATTTTATGTATTTTAATTTACTGTAATGTTTGTGTTTTTATTGTGTATTTTATTACATATGTGTGCAATTTTATTGTTGCCATCTTGAGTGCCCTATTATAGGGTGGAAGGGAGGGATAGAAAGATTTTAAATAAATAAACATATATATATATATATATATAAATCTCCCACCATCCACCCACCAAAGGTGGAGTACAGACAGTGGTTTTGATCCAGATTAACAGAATTCTACCATGAGCATGAATAAGTTTGAGTTCAACCTAGTGATCTACCCACAAGAGATAACAGACAATCGGGACTGTATGTGATTGTAATAACTCATTGATTAAGAAAAGGGATTTTGCCTAAGCTCAAAGGTACACTATATACTTCAAAGGTTCCAGGACCCATTTCAATTTATTTATTTATTTCCTGTCCCTTCTCCTGATAGGAGGCCAGTATATAGCTTGGAAAGTGCTATAGAAATTTCTGAGGAGTCTCGGGAAAATAGTTTGACTTTCTTACACGTAAAGGGAGCTGATTTACTGGGAGATACTTGTAAATTATTGGCTTTCAGAGAGGTGAAAATGCAACCAAAGAAAAGAAGAAAGGGGAGGTTGGGAGTAGAAAGTACCATGTGGATCACCAAGAGCTTAATCTGTCTGGTTGACACAATAGATGATGTCAGAATTCTTCACCTACTGTGTCAACAAAATGGATGTTGTCAAAAACAGTAAGACATCTTATTGACATACTCTCAAGTCATTACACTCTTCAAAGTGGTTTTGTCTTCTCCCTAAAATTATTGAACAAGCAGCATTGATTCTTGGTGTACACTGATGCCTCAGCAAAAGGCTTGTGAGGGAATTCGGAAAATGACTAAAACCATTAGCTAGATGGGCTGCCTGATCCACAAGATAGGTACTCTGGGAAATTAAAATTTAAGCCAACTATGTCCCACTGAAGTTGATAGGACTCAATGGGACTTGATACTCTGAAACCTAAACAATATGGCTTGGCTTCTTTTGTCAGTGTGTATTCCACTGCATGAGATGCTCTCGAGAAATACTTTCAACTTTATTGGAATTCTTTTGACCTCTCTCAGAATTCCTACAGATGTTTTCTTTTTGCTGGGACCATCAAAGACACCTCAGATGCCACATTAGCAGAAATCGGTGGCAATTGTATTCAAATGTTTTGGAGCATCTCCAACAAGTCTTTAACATTCCATTTCTGGGCAAGATACTTAAGCACATGGAGGCTTCTCCGCTCGTTGTTTTTCTCCTGGAGGATAAGGATTTTCTAGAGCAGGAGTGGGAAAGCATTTTCAGACCAAGGGCTACATTCCATTCTGGGCAACTTTCCAAGGTTGTACACAGACACACACAAACACTGTGTCCTCCATCCAGAAAAGCAAGAGGCACTATCAGAGTTCAATGACAAATTCCAGTCAGGCAAAGTCTCTCAGGGTGCAAAGCAGGCCAGTGAGGGGTGTGGCCTGGAGAGGGTTCTGAGGACCAGATGGGCAGGTGTGGGCTTAATTTCCCCACCCCTGATTTGCATCCATTTCAGCCTGACTTTAGGCCCAGTTTAGCCAAGCAGAACCCCTAACAGCCACAGATGGATTCCTGTAATGGTCAGCACATAGCACCTCCATGGTCTTGGTCTATGCTGAGGCTCTCGGAGAAGAGTTTCCAAGCCTCTTTTATATCTTGCAAACATAGGCAATCTTAGGGACTATGTGACTAGACACCAGTACTCCTTTAAACAGGCAGCTAACCTTGAAGCATTGCCAAGAGTGATAGATATGCAGTAGGCCAACTTTATCAGCAGGTGCCTGGACAAAACATAAGAATGCGGCTGGCTAATTAAAGGGTCCAGACCCAAAATAAGGACTAGACATGAGAAGGGCCATTGCTGTACACTATTAATTCCTCATGATAACAAAGCTCTTCTGCAGTACCCAGTACAATGGGGTAGCACTCTCCTTGAAAATATTGGTTTGTAGTTTGGGGGTTCTTCTGGATCCAGCCTTGACCCTGGATGCCCAGGTTCAGCTGTGACCAGGAATGCCATAGATGCAACTTCTTGGGAACTGTTTCAGTTGATGCAGCCTGATGATGTAGAGAAGGTGCTTGCATTGATGTGGCCAGCAACGTGTCCTGTCGACCCTTGCCCTTCATGGCTTATTAAAGCTTGCCGAGGGGGTTTGACCAAGTGGATCTAGGGTGTGGTCAACACATCATTGCGGAAGGGAGTGGATTCAGCAGCCTTGAAAGAGGTGGTGATCCAACCACTCCTGAAAAAACCCACCCTGGACCCATTGGTTTGTAACAACTATTGACCAGTTGCAAATACCCCCTTTTTAGGGAAGATGATTGAGAGGGTTGTGACACAGCAGTTGCAAGTACTCTTGGATGAAACAGATTATCTTGACCCATCACAGTCTGGGTTCAGGCCTGGTTATGGGACTGAATCAGCCTTGGTCGCTCTGATGGATGAACTTTATTGGGAGAAGGACATGGGGAATGCAATCCTGTTGTTCTTTCTTGATCTCTCAGCGGCTTTTGATACCATTGACCATGGTATCCTTCCGGGCCAACTTGGTGAGATGGGTATTGGAGGCACTGTTTTACAGTGGTTCTGATCCTATCTCCAAGATTGTTTTCAGAGAATAGCATTGGGTTAATGTCTTTTGGCCCCCTGGCAGTTGTGCTGTGGGGTTCCACAGGGTACCATCTTGTTCCCCATGCTGTTTAACATCTATATGAAGCCCCTGTGTTGGTCATCAGGAGATTTGGGGCGAGGTGTCAGCAGTATGCTGATGATACCCAACTCTATTTCTCCATAACATCTGAATCAGGAGAGGCCGTGCAAGCCCTTGACTCGGTGGACTCGGTGGTGGGCTGGATGAGGGCCAATAAATTGAGTCTGAATCCTAGCAAGATGGAGGCGCTGTGGGTTGGTGGTTCCCAAGTTCAGATAATTGGTTGGTTGTCTGCTTTGTATGGGATTGTATTCTCTCTAAAAGAGCAGGTTCGTAGTCTGGGGTGCTCCTGGATCCATCTTTGTCACTAGAGGCCCAGGGGACCTCAGTGGCTAGGAGTGCCTTTTACCAGCTTCAGCTGGTAAGACAGCTGTGGCTTTTTCTGGACCGGGATAGCCTGACCACTGTTGTCCACGCACTGGTAACCTCCAGGCTGGATAACTGTAATGCGCTCTATGTGGAGCTGCCCTTGAGGTTGGTCCAGAAGTTGCAGGTGGAGCAAAATGCGGCAGCGAGACTGCTCACTGGGGCAGGGTATCACCAACATGTCACCCTGTTGCTGAAAGAATTGCACTGGCTGCCCATTTCCTACTGGGCTAAGTTCAAGCTTCTGGTTTTGGTGTACAAAGCCCTATACAGCTTTGGACCAGGATACCTGAAAGATCATCTTATGTCTTATATACCCAATTGATCACTGCACTCTACAGTTGAGGGCCTTCTGCAGATACCATCTTATCAGGAGGTCTGTTCTGCACAACATAGGAAATGGACCTTTAGTGTGGTGGCACCTACCCTGTGGAATTCCCTCCTCTTGAATATTAGACAGGTGCCATCTCTGTTATCTTTTCGGCACCTATTGAAGACTTTCCTCTTTCAACAAGCCTTTTAAGTTGAGACCTATTCCAGTCTGCATCTGTGTTGGTATTGCTTTTCAATATGTTTTTAAACTTAGAAGAAGTTTTGATAGGGTTTTTTTAAGTAACGTTTTTGAAGATGTTTTGTTTTAATGTGTTTTAAAGTTTGTTTTTATGATGTTTTAATGTTTTTAGTACTTCTGTTTGCTGCCCTGGGCTCCTACTGGGAGGAAGGGCGGGATATAAATCAAACAATAACAATAACAACAACAACAACAATAATAATAGGGAGCTTTCTGTCTTCCTATCATCAGGGCTCTCTGATGCTGTGTTTTATCTCTTCCTTTCAGAAACCATCGTTTGCACACATCGCTTAATGCTACATTGGCAGGAGAAATGCAAACTCCTTTCCAGACACACCGTAACACACTGTCCAATACGTTCAGAAGCAGTTTGGCAGCTGTGAGTTTTCCATCTATTACACAGCTGTGATTAAGCCTTCTAATTAATAGAGTATATAAAACATTTATCCCAACCAAATGTATAGAGCTGCATAAAATATGGATTGGATTCACCCATAATCCATAGTAAAAATACACAATACAAACAAAGCTGAAGAATCTAGTGTCGGAAATATGGGCAGTGACGCAGCAGTATATAAACATAATTAATATAGTCTTAGAGTGGAAATCTTTAACATACTGCAGTCAGCTCTCTCAGTCCCCTTAAAGTTCAGGGTCTCTCATGATATACATTTTAAAAGTGAAATTGCAGACACACAAAGCAACAAGCTAAGTGATGCCTCATCGCTTTGCCTGCTCCTTCATAAGATATCACTGCCCTGAAGGATGTCCTTTCTGGGTTAGCTGACATGGAGTAGCAGAAGTGGTTACTGTGGGATTGGAAGGAAAGGTGAGTGGTGGCTGACAGGTTTACTTTAGGGATGGTAAGGACCAGCTGAAGTTTCCGAGTTGTCTTCAAGGGCAGCCCCACGCAGAGTACATTGGAATCACCCAATCTGGAAGTTACCTGAACATGAAGTCATTTCTATCCAAATGACTGAGCCAAGTCTATCTGAGCCAAGTCATTTCTGTCCAAAAGGGGCTGTAGCTTTAACCTGGATTCCTGTATTGAGCAGGGGGTTGGACTCGATGGCCTTATAGGCCCCTGCCAATTCCGTTATTCTATTCTCCTATGATTCTGTTTTTTCAGCTTTCAACCTCAGTTTATTGGCCCACATCCAGCCAATCACCGCCTCCAAGATTACTATGTGGGGCTGCCCTTGAGGTTGGTCTGGAAGTTGCAGCTGGTGCAAAATGTGGCGTGACTGCTCACTGGGGCAGGGTATCGCCAACATGTCATCCTGCTGCTGAAAGAATTGCACTGGCTGCCCATTTGCACTTTGCTACCCGGCCAAGTTCAAGGTTCTAGTTTTGGTATACAAAGCCCTACACATCTTGGGACCAGGATACCTGAAGACTGTCTTACCGCTTATATGCCCAGTCGATCACTGTGCTCAGCAGGTGAGGGCCTCCTGTAGATACCATCTTATCAAGAGGTCTGCTCCACACAATATAGGAAGGGGACCTTTAGTGTTGTAGCACCAACACTTTGGAATTCCCTCCTCTTAAATATTAGACAGGTGCCATCTCTGTTATCTTTTTGGTGCCTATTGAAGACTGTCCTCTTTCAACAAGCCTTCTAAATAAAGGCCTTATCCCAGTCTGGACCTGTGCTGGAATTGCTTTTTAAGATGTTCTTAAAGTTTTTTTTTGAAGATGTTTTTAAGATGTTTTGTTTTAATATGTTTTAAAGTCTTTTCTTTTTAAAGATGTTTTAAAGTGTTTTTAATGTTTTTGTTTGCTGTCCTGGACTCCTGCAAGAAAGGGTGGGATATTAAATAAATAAATAAATAAATAAGCACTGGTGCTAACACTTCAACTGCCTCTCCTGATTGGTTAATTTCACCATATAAACCATGTTCCAGACATTTAAAATCCACTCTTTTCATGTCAGGATTCTTATTCCCCTCCCTCCAGGTTGCACAAATAGTCATCTGTGTTGCTGTCAAGAGGCATATTATCATTTCTTCAGATAGAATTCGGTCTTCTGCGTAGCCAAATAATAAAACGGATGGATCTAGTGGTAGTTTAAATCTCATTATTATTTCCTTTAGTATACTTGTCCAAACAGTTCTTATTTTAGGGCAAGACCAAAAAATATGGCCAACTTCCATATCTGATGCTTTGCATTTTGGGCATGTATTGCTGGCCGCAGTGTAAATACGATTAACAGGGCAATCCTACTCAGAGGAGGCTGGCAGAAGGGAAGGCAGCAGAAGGGAAAGCAGCGTAAAGTTCCGCCACATCCCCCCCTCCTATCAGGGGCTTCTGAGAGGGAGGAGACATTGTCTGCACCAGAAGAACTCAGTGAAAGGAAAAGAAATGCATGTTTCCTTCCCTTACTTTTTCCACGAGTGTATCATCTACTAGGATTGGGGGCTGCAGGACAGAGCCGAATGTGCTCAGGATACAGTGTAAGTCCCCCTGCTGTCAGTTCTACCCCTGACATCCCCTCGGAATACCCCCTTTTTGGCTCTTCCACTGGCTCTACTTGCGCTGGTCTCGGATGAGTCAGCTAGGCCTCAGTTGTGCCCAGGTGGTGGTTGATTTTCTTAGCTGTGCCATAGCTGCACCACAGCTGTGTCCAGGTAGGGGACTTCTGTTGGTGCAGCCTGGCTGTGCTGACACCGTCCCTCCCTCCCTGCTCCATCAGGGATACGCCACATCCTGTATCTCCTCGGCCCAGCGTAATAGTTCGGAATCGACTTGAAGGCAGTACATTTACATTTTTAATAATAATGTAGTAGTAATAATAATGTATCTAATTGAATCCTACTCAGAGTAGACCCATTTAAATTAATGCACCGAAGTTATTCATGTTTATCGAATTCAGTGGGTCTACTCTGAGTAGGCCTAGTGTTTAATACAACCAACAGTTTTTTTCCTTTGACAAACCCTAAATCCTTCAGATATGTTTTAGAAAAATATGATTTTTTAAAAAACTCACATCATATACCACACTCTGTTTTCATCTTTATATGCAGAAAATATATGATTCTATGTAAGTTCTTTATCACATAAATGTTTTGTAAGCAGGGCATTAATATACTGAGGAAATGCCTAGTGTGTCTGGATCAGCAGGCAAAAAACATCATTTTGATGCCTTTTCATTTTTCCCCATTGCAACCAAAGAGAGAGTGTCTAAATCAATGGTGCAGATAGTCTTTCAAGTACAGTAGGTGTTCCTAAATTTAAGGACACCTGATGCTTGACACTTACACTGACAGTTTGGTGTTTCTTACAGTATCCGCATATGAGAAGTCACTTTATAGCACTCTTAGCTCCAGAAAGGGGGGGGGACCTTTTATGTGTGCATTTTAAAGTCCAAAGTCCTAATCCAAGATGTGGTATATTTAGCCAAGTCCTCCATTATTAATGTTGATCTATTGATTTGATACTTGAAACTCTTAACACATGCACGCACACACGCACACACACGGTGCAAACTAATTATGGCCGGCTTCCGAATTTTCAGGACTGCTCTCGCTCATCATCTAAGCCTTCCAATTTGCAATCAATAGTTCCCCATGTTCATTAAGAGATGTAGAGAGATTTAAAAATGAACTGTTTGTCCATGATGAGGACCTACATTGTGAAGTGCAGCTCCATACTTCTACAAACTGACTTACAAAGGTAGTTTTACACCTTTTTAATAAGTGATCTCTTGTCCCATTGGCTCGAGCAGAGGTGGGCAACCTACTTCAGCCCAAGGGCTGCATTGCCTTCTTGGCAACACAAGCCAATGGTTGGTGTGGAGCAAAATATAAATGTTACCTTTTGTATTATTATTATGGACTGCCTTCAAGTCGATCCCGACTTATGGCAACCCTACGAACAGGGTTTTCATGGTAAGCGGTATCCAAGGGTGGTTTACCACTGCCTCCCTCTGAGGCTGAGAGGCAGTGAGTGGCCCAAGGTCACCCAGTGAGCTTCATGTCTGTGTGGAGATTCAAACCCTGGTCTCCCAGGTCGTAGTCCAACATCTTAACCACTACACCACACTGGCTCTCAGACTAATTTCTACACACATTCACACACACTGCTCTGTCCTCCATCCATCCATCCATCCATCCATCCATCCATCCATCCATCCATCCATCCATCCATCCATCCATCCATCCATCCATCCATCCATCCAACCATCCATCCATCCATCCATCCATCCATCCATCCATCCATCCATCCATCCATCCATCCATCCATCCATCCAAGCATCCAAGCAAGCAAGCAAGCAAGCAGCATTCTCAGAGTTCAAGGACACATTTCAAGGGCACATTGGGGGATGGTGGCCAAAGCAGGACCAGTGAGGGGTGTGGCCTGTGGAGAACCTGAGCGCCAGATAGAGGGGCCTGGAGGGCTGCATTTGGTCCCTGGGACTGAGGTTCCTCACCCCTGGGTTAGAAACGAAAGTCATTATGTTTTGCAAGGGAAAGAATGATCTAATAATGAGGTGCTAGTCGAAGTGTCAGACTTCCGGCAGCCAATTCCATGTGTATATTTTACGTGTGTCCTTGACATTTTAGCTGAAAGTCATGTTTCCATATAGAAACTGGCTTAACCATGGTTTATACAAGGCCTGCTATCAAATTTCTGCCCTAGGTTCCCCTCTTATTTGGAAATCCATGTGGTATGAGCCATATTTACTATTTGTTTTCAACATTTACATGCCACTTTTTCACACAAAGCAGAATCAAAGCAGTTTGCAATGCAGTCTGTAAAACCACTCAGTTAAAATAATATAACATTTAAATGAGTCAAGCCGATAAAATATCATCAAACCAAGACAACAATTGCAATGCAATTTCAGTATTACAGCATAATGCCATCCCATGATCTAGAGTCAGCTTAATGACATTCACCATAAGCCTGGGTGAGGAGATGAGTGATTGACTAGGCAATAGAAGCTCATTGGGGATGCAGCCATCCATGCCTCCAGGGAATTCCATAGGCAGGGTGCAACTGTCCAGAAGGCCTCAAGGTTCTGGACAGAATGGCCAGAGTAGAGCTGCTCTGACAGCCTGTTGAAGAAATTTGTCAGATCAGACCTGGGAGATGGAGGCCAAGAGTCACGTCATAGTTCGGAATCTGGAAACAAAACCAAGAGTCAGAACAGACAGAATCAAGAAACTACCTTTGCCTGGGTATAGTCTGAATAACTGATTGCAGCTGGATTGTTTCAGTTTCTGGTTTCAAATTGCCATTCTAGATTATTTCAGTAATATTAGTTTTATTGTTATTTTTTATGTATTCACTATTTTTTTTATTCTTGCATTGATTATGCAAGAATTATCATTTTTATATATAGAAAAACGGGACACAATGTTTAGGAAACTTTGGGAATGGAGAAATATGGGGCTTTTAAAAAGTGTGTCTATTATTATTATTATTATTATTATTATTATTATTATTATTATTATTATTATTATTATTATTATTATTATTATTATTATTATTATTATTATTATTATTAGCATTCCAAAGTATAAATTTCATGAGACATCCCAAAGCAATTTACAATATAAGAAAAGCATACATAAAACAGTTACATATATAACCCCCCCAAAAGACAAATATATCTATCTATATATCTAGTCTAGATACAGTTTGAAACTGTTGGAAGTACAACTGCAGGGATCATTCAGTTAGTGCACTGGGGTTAATTCTGTTGGAGTGGAAGTGTTGCCTATGAGGCAGTCAGAACTGCATGATCCTTGCTGATGTAACTTATGTTCTGATTGGCTTTACCCCTGTATTAGTTGTTAAAGATCTTCCTGCTATGTACCAGGCCTGATCTCAGAAAGACAAAATGCTCTATTTATTTCTCCTTAAGTTATACCCTAGTCCTGTTCAGTTTTCTCAGTAAAATATCATCACAATTTCTTTTCTGTCTGGACTCCATCTATTTTATTGAACTCATTCTGATAACACAAACAACAGCACATACATAAAATCAATATGAAATATTATTACAAGAGAAGGGCTGGGTATTCATAAAAAAAATCTATTAAAAGGCAGATAGATTCAGATCTACATTATCATTACATTTCACATTCAAAAAACAAGTATCTTGAAACTTTCTTTTCACATCATTGCATCTCAAAAAGCATCATGCGCTGCATTCCCTCCCTGTCATTTAGATATTCATATCATAGTCCTGGCCATTAAATATGTGGCAGGTGCAGCAACTAGGTATGGGTTTGGTCAACGTCTGGATGGAAGACCATCTGAGAACCCCATGTGCACCTTCAGGAAGGTGGGATGTATAGGTAATCAATCAGCTAACCAACTAACCAACCAAATAATCAATAATAAACAAACCTGATTTGCTTCCACAGTTCTTAGGAAAACAACATCCCCATCTTAAAGTGGGGGTGAGTTTCCCCTCACCCCTCCCGTTTGGCAAAGAGGACGTGGGAGTTCTACTATGTAGGGGAGAGAGGGGGACATGTGGTGTCCCATAACCAATGGTATGGGGCTGAATAGAGTTATAAGCCTGCTCTGCCCCCTCAAACCTCCTCCTTGTGATTTGTTTGTGCTCACCCTCCCTTCCTATATGCAGTATGGGCAATGCCAGTCATCAATTTAGGGGCCAAGTAGGATTTTTTTTGTGGGGCCCCACTTTTGGGGATCCTTCCCATTTTGCCTACTTCTTATTGTTGGGTTTAATTCATTTGGCCTCAGGCTGTTTGCCGTTTATGGCATTGTGTTCGGGAAGGTGACCTAGAATTAGGAGTGAGCAGTGAAGTGGCCAAGTTTGCTGATGACACTAAATTGTTCAGGGTTGTTAAAACAAAAAGGGATTGCGAAGAGCTCCAAAAAGATCTCTCCAAACTGAGTGAATGGGCAGAAAAATGGCAAATGCAATTCAATATAAACAAGTGTAAAATTATGCATATTGGAGCAAAAAATCTGAATTTCACATATACGCTCATGGGGTCTGAACTGGTGGTGACCGACCAGGAGAGAGACCTCAGGGTTGTAGTGGATACCACGATGAAAATGTTGACCCAGTGTGTGGCAGCTGTGAAAAAGGCAAATTCCATGCTAGCAATAATTAGGAAAGGTATTGAAAATAAAACAGCCGATGTGTACTGTGTACAGTTCTGGTCGCCTCATCTCAAAAAGGATATTATAGAGTTGGAAAAGGTTCAGAAGAGGGCAACCAGAATGATCAAGGGGATGGAGCGACTCCCTTACGAGGAAAGGTTGCAGCATTTGGGGCTTTTTAGTTTAGAGAAAAGGCGGGTCAGAGGAGACATGATAGAAGTGTATAAAATGATGCATGGCATTGAGAAAGTGGATAGAGAAAAGTTCTTCTCCCTCTCTCATAATACTAGAACTCGTGGACATTCAAAGAAGCTGAATGTTGGAAGATTCAGGACAGACAAAAGAAAGTACTTCTTTACTCAGCGCATAGTTAAACTATGGAATTTGCTCCCACAAGATGCAGTAATGGCCACCAGCTTGGATGGCTTTAAAAGAAGATTAGACAAATTCATGGAGGACAGGGCTATCAATGGCTACTAGCCGTGATGGCTGTGCTGTGCCACCCTAGTCAGAGGCAGCATGCTTCTGAAAACCAGTTGCCGGAAGCCACAGGAGGGGAGAGTATTCTTGCACTCGGGTCCTGCTTGCGGGCTTCCCCCAGGCACCTGGTTGGCCACTGTGAGAACAGGATGCTGAACTAGATGGGCCACTGGCCTGATCCAGCAGGCTCTTCTTATGTTCTTAAGGTGAGGAACTTGGGAAAAATAATTTAGGTATACTGAGGCAGTATTGGGTAAGGACACCCTCCAGGAATCCATCAAACCTTTGGGTATGGGAGGAACTGGGGGTGCCCCTTGTGGCCTTCATGTGCATCGGGGTGAATGTGAGTAGAGCAGAGCCAAGGTGTGCATGAAAGATACACACCTAAGGCTTACTTAGCAAGGAGGGAGAGTTATTCCATATCCTTGGCTGGAGAGCCACAGCTATTGGCTGCATACTTGCCCAGGGGTCTGGATGGTTGCTTGCCTACCAGAATTTGTTTAATTCCTCACCTGACAGTATTTTATAATTTGGGTAATTGGAGATGCTTTCTTTCAGATTCGAAACATGTTATATTTTAATAAATTTAACTTCCAAACCCAATACTATGTCTTCTTTGTGGGTGTGGGGGCAATCACGAACTGATCACCACCCTTCCTTGCTCATTTACCTTTGTTTTAGAGACCTGCCCCATCCACATAATTTGAAAGTTTGTTGTTGTTATGTGCCTCCAAGTCGACTGCGACTTATGCCGACCCTATGAATCAGTGACCTCCAAGAGCATCTGTCATGAACCACCCTGTTCAGAACTTGTAAGTTCTTCAGCAATTTGTACTTTTTAAAAAACCTCATTAAAACCATTAGCATTTTAGTGTGAATTTATCCTAATAAATACATGTTTGTATGTAGTTTTGACTGTTGTTGTTCAAGTCTATTACGACTTATGGCGACCCTTTGAATCAGTGACCTCCAAGAGCATCTGTCATGAACCACCCTGTTCAGATCTTGTAAGTTCAGGTCTGTGGCTTCCTTTAGGGAATCAATCCATCTCTTGTTTGGCCTTCCTCTTTTTCTACTTCCTTCTGTTTTTCCCAGCATTATTACCTTTTCTAATGAATCATGTCTTTTCATTATGTGTCCAAAGTATGATAACCTCAGTTTCATCATTGTAGCTTCTATTGAGAGTTCTGGTTTAATTTGTTCTAACACCCAATGATTTGTCTTTTTTGAAGTCCATGGTATCCACAAAGCTCTTCTCCAACACCATATTTCAAATGCGTTGATTTTTCTCTTATCAGCTTTTTTCACTGTCCAACTTTCACATCCATACATAGAGATCGGAAATACCATGGTCTGAATGATCCTGACTTTAGTGTTCACTGTTACATCTTTACATTTGAGGACCTTTTCTAGTTCTCTCACAGCTGCCCTCCCCAGTCCTAGCCTTCTGATTTCTTGACTATTGTCTCCATTTTGGTTAATGATTGTGCCAAGATATTGATAATCCTTGACAAGTTCAATGTCCTCATTGTCAACTGTAAAGTTGCATAAATCTTCTGTTGTCATTACTTTAGTCTTTTTGACGTTCAGCTGTAGTCCTGCTTTTGTGCTTTCCTCTTTAACTTTCATCAGCATTCATTTCAAATCATTACTGGTTTCTGCTAGTAGTATGGTATCGTCTGCATATCTTAAATTATTGATATTTCTCCCTCCAATTTTCACACCTCCTTCTTCTTGGCCCAATCCTGCTTTCCATATGATATGTTCTGCGTATAGATTAAATAAATAGGGTGATAAAATACACCCCTGTCTCACACCCTTTCCGATCGGGAACCAATCGGTTTCTCCATATTCTGTCCTTACAGTAGCCTCTTGTGCAGAGTATAGGTTGCGCATCAGGACAATCAGATGCTGTGGCACCCCCATTTCTTTTAAAGCATTCCATAGTTTTTCATGATCTACACAGTCAAAGGCTTTGCTGTAATCTATAAAGCACAGGGTGATTTTCTTCTGAAACTCCTTGCTCCGTTCCGTTATCCAACGTATGTTTGTGATATGATTTCTGGTACCTCTTCCCTTTCTAAATCCAGCTTGGACGTCTGGCATTTCTCGCTCCATATATGGTAAGAGCCTTTGTTGTAGAATCTTGAGCATTACTTTACTTGCATGGGATATTAAGGCAATAGTTATATAATTACTGCATTCCCTGGGATCCCCTTTCTTTGGAATTGGGATGTATATGGAACGCTTCCAGTCTGTGCGCCATTGTTTAGTTTTCCATATTTCTTGACAGATTTTAGTCAACATTTGGACAGATTCAGTCTCAGTAGCTTGTAGCAACTCTATTGGTATGCCATCTATTCCTGGTGATTTGTTTCTTCCAAGTATTTTAAGAGCAGCTGCCACCTCACATTCTAAAATTTCTGGTTCTTCATCATATGGTTCCTCCATGAATGAATCTGTCATCCTGGCATCTCTTTTATAGAGTTCTTCAGTGTATTGCTTCCATCTTCCTTTTATTTCATCTCGGTCATTCAGTGTGTTTTCCTGTTAATTATTCAACATCCCTACTCTTGAAATTTCCCTTTCATTTCTCTATTCTTTTGGAATAGGGCTCTTGTTCTACCCTTTTTGTTGTCTTCTTCTATTTCTATACAGTAACTATTGTAATAGTTGTCTTTGTCCATACGTACTAGTCGTCGTATTGTTGCATTTAGGGTTCTGACTGTGTTTCTATCTCCTTTTGCTTTTGCTTTCCTTCTCTCTTTAACCATTTTAAGAGTTTCTTCAGTCATCCATTGTGGTCTTTCTCTCTTTTTAACTAGAGATTATCTCTGATAATGTCTCTGACTTCATTCCATAGTTCTTCTGGTTCTCTGTCAACTAAGTTTAAAGCCTCAAACCTGTTCCTTATTTGATCTTTATATGCTTCTGGGATGTTATTTAAATTGTATTTTGGTGTTATGATTGCTTTGTTGGTCTTCTTTAGCTTTACTCTGATTTTCGATACAACCAGTTCATGATCTGTACCACAGTCTGCTCCTGGTCTTGTTTTTGCAGAAAGTATGGAACTTCTCCACCTTCTGCTACCAATTATATAATCAATTTGATTCCTATATTGACCATTTGGTGATGTCCACGTGTATAGTCGTCTTTTCGGTTGTTCAAAAAATGTGTTCGCAAGAAGCAAATTATTGGCTTCACAGAATTCAATAAGTGTTTCTCCTGCTTCATTTCTGTCTCCTAGGCACCATTTCCCCACAATTCCTAGTTCGTCTCTGTCCTCTGCTTTTGCATTCCAGTCCCCCATGATTATCATCACATCTTGTTTTGGGGTGTGATCAATTTCCTCCTGTACTTCCGCATAAAATCTCTCCAATTCCTCTTCTGCATTTGCCGTCAGAGCATAGACTTGGATGATGGTTATGTTGATAGGTTTCCCATTTAATCTCATTGATATCACTCGCTCAGACCTTGCGTTGTAGCTCCTAATTGCTCTTGCTTACACCACTTCTCATTATTAAAGCAACCCCATTTCTTCTTAATTTCTCATTTCCTGCATAAAATATTTTATAATTGCCTGATTGGAAATGTCCCATTCCTGTCCATTTTAGTTCGCTCACACCAAGTATTGTAATGTGGATGCATTCCATTTCTTGCTTGACAATTTCTAGCTTTTCCTGGTTCATGCTTCTCACATTCCATGTTCCCATTGTGTGTGTCATACAACTCCGGACTCTCCTTTCGCATTTGTGCGCATCAGCCTCTGGGCTTCCTTTCGGCTTTGACCCAGCTGCGTCATTATTGAATTATATTGTAATTGTTTTTAGATCTCCCATTCTCTGTACTTTGTGGTTTGTTTTATTGGATTTTATTGTATTTTGTATTAATCTGTTGTTCACCACCCAGAGAGCTATGCTAGTCGGGCGGTATATAAATTTAATAAATAAATAATAATAAATAAATTAGTCACAGTGCTACTCGTACTTGTCCTTTGTTCTTCCCCAGTAGCTTGGTGAGTGCCTTCTGACCTGGGGGTCTCATCTTCCAGCACTATCTCGTGTTGCATTTTGGATACTTTGTTCATAGGGTTTTCGTGGTAAGGGGTATTCAGAGGTAGTTTATCATTGCCTTCCTCTCAGTTTGGATGCATCTTAGTCTGGTGTTTCAGCTTTGACCATTCCGCCTTGGGTGCCCCTGCTAGGAGTCTAGCCTCTTGGTCTAGACTCCTGATGGCATTGCTCTCAGCTTCTTCAACACACAAACCCCCTCACCACATTAAGGTGCGCATCCGAAGAGGAGCACAATACATTTGGAATTGCTTGTTGCACCAGAATGTTCTAAGGAACAGTGATTCCTTGAGGGACATTAAATGAATTCATTACACGTACCTTACACATACAGTGAACATTCTCCTCTTGAGCACATGGAAAGTGAGAGTGGCTACCTTCTTCTCCCTTGAGAAGTACATAAAGATGAAAGAGGAAGCTGGAAGAGTGATGCTTTTCCCTACTTCTTCTTTCAGTTCTATGCGCTTATCGAGGCTCAGAGTAAATTCTACTGGATCTGATTTTCACCCAGACTGCTTGGTAAGTGTGCGTATACACTTTCTTTCTGCGTCTTTTCTGCGGGGGGGGGAAGCTGATGTAGGAGTGGAGGGACAGAAGTGACCAGCTGGGATGTCACCTGTAATACTAAGTAAAAATTGCAAATGTACCCATGGGACTAAAATGGTTGGTAAACCCCTGAAGTAGCAACAAATAGGGATGGAAGGATCTGTCAATTTTGGTTCTTTGAGGCTACTTTCATGCTGCACTTAATTCTGTTATTCCAACAATTTCTTACCTATAATTTGCTCATTTTATTTGATCTTTCACACAATGTAAAAACTAGTTCCAGAAATCTAGTGGAATATAGTGGAAGTTTAGGATTCCAGAAATAATCCATTTGTAAGGTTGGGAACCTGGAAAATCAAGGGAGCTTTGTGCTAGCTGCAGCCACTCAAGTGACAGGCATCCTGGGATGCAATGCATTCTCACACTTTAGGTGAGGGTCATTTTTTTTTGCCTGATGAAAATTGTACCAGTATTCTGGTGCAGGCATAGGTAGCAGCTTCCCCTTCCTCTTTTTGCTATGAACACCCTTGTGTCCAGACACCCTACAAAAAGAATGTCAGATTATAGAGAGGGATTGCATGGCAACAGGATGAGATTTTAGTTCTCCTATACAGCGGATAATTACAGTGTGCATGTGTATAACAGGTGAGGGATGAAAACAAGACATTGTTTGTTGCAGCACTGTGAAAAACATTTGTGTGAAATGCTGGTATATCAGCTGAAAAAAACACGGTTTCTTAATGCAACAGGTATTGCAGTATGAAAAGAATGTTAGAAATCGGGACAAATGCACTACCATTTTAATCCACAAAACTGATGCAATAAGCCCCATGTGAGCAAGTGGCCTTAATTTCTCATTTTTCCAGTCTTCAGTTCTCCGCATTTCTCCAGCAATTCGTGATTTGTAATTTGCCTAGTGGCAAAGCGGCAAAAGAAAATAGCAGATGACACCTTCCCTCAGCCTGATCTTACAGGAGGGAATTTCTGACAGTTTGTAAGAAACACATTTTGTGCCCTGATGGAGTTAATGCATTAGAGCTAGGAGAAAACTGGCAGCAAAATAACAGAGCAAAAAGGCAGTTGTGCCAACAAGGTACTTAGCTCTGAACGTGAGCCACTGTCAGCCAAAAAATTCATGGGATACCCCAAACTGCCAAGGCAGTAAAGCATGAGCGGAGGGAATGAATTAGCAATAAGTGAGAACCAGAGGTAGCATTTCAAGTTTCAGCGTGTGAGAAGAGAGTGGGATGGAAGGATCCGTGGCCAGTGGTGGTGATGGGGATGAGATTTCAGAAAAGGTTCAAGGCTTGCTTGTGTGTCCATGCAAGTTTTACTTTGCAAAAAAACAGAACAAAACCGACATGTGCCTCATAGGAGCATTTGTTGTGGATACGTTTTAATGCCTGATAATCAGCCTAAACATAAACTTTCAGAGTAAGAACATAAGAAGAGCCTGCTGGACAGTAATGTAGTGACAAAGTCAGTGCAGGGCCCCTTCGTGAGAGTCGCAGCCACACAGCCTCCCCCTTTTTCTCTTTTGCTGCTGCTGGGTTGAGAATGAGATCCTGGTTAATGCCTTCCCCCACAATAGGCATCCTTAGGAACCAATCATCATGAAAGGGGAGAGTGTTAGCTAATGAGAAGAGTCTTCTCAGTGGCTGACTCAGCTTCTTACACTCTGATTGGCTCCAATCAGCTGGAAAACACAAGAAAGCAAGTTAGAAAACTTTTATCAGGGGCTAACACACTCCCTTTTCATGCTGATTGGCTCATAGGACACTGGAGACATAGGGACCCTGCTCCCCAAAAAGTAAAGGGTCTAAGACCCCACCCCAAGACCCTGGACAGCTACAACCCTGCTGCTGGATCGAGCCAGGGGCCCATCTAGTCCAGCATCTTGTTCAGACATTGGCCAACCAGATGCCCCTGGGAAGCTCACAAGCAGGGCCTGAGCATAAGAGCACTCTCCTATTCTGTGTTTTCCAGCACCTGGTATTCAGAGGCATCCTGCCTCCAGCAGTGGAGGTAGCAAAAACGGAACAAATAAGAGTGTGTGGTCTGAAAAGTGGGAAGCAACCAAATGGGGTTTGAGGATGGGGGGAAGAGGAAGGAAACAAAGCAGATCTAAATTTGGAGGAATAAACTCCCTTATATTGGTGTCCTTGTGTAACTATTGGAATTTCTATTCCCTACTGAAAGTATTTTTCAGCCACTGTTGGGCTGAAAGCCAAATTGGATGAAGCAAGGCAGGTGTGTCCCAACTAGGGATGGGAAGATCTGTCCATTTCTGTTCTCTCAGTTTCTCATGTTTCCAATGTTAAATTAAGTTCTCTACATTTCTACAGTGACCTGCAATATTTTTTTAAAATCCTCAAGAAAAGTCTCCACCATTTTAATGCAAATTTCTCCAAATAAACACATCTTTATAGGCAGTTTTGACAGGTTCACATTTTTGCAAGCCATTTCTCATCATCTCATGCTTTTTTGCATGCTCTTTTCACTCATGTATTCCTTGTTATGCACACTTTCCCCTAATATATGCATCTTTGTTTTTGTAAATGTTGTCTAGTTGGCGAACTGCATCCCAATATTCCAATAAATGTGAATTTTGAAGGGTGGCTGTGTTTCGGTTCTCATATTGTTTCGGAAAGTGCGAATTTGATAAATTCTGCTTGAAAGGCAAACTGAATCAAAATTCTCACCCATCCCTAGTCCCAACCAACCAGCCAATGACACACATCTGACCCATTCGCATCCAAAGCAGGGTTTTGCTCAGGAATACTCCGTAGTTCAGTGGCAGAGCATTGGCTTTGCATGCAGAAGGTCCCAGGCTCAGTCCGCAGCATCTCCAGGTAGAGCTGGGAGAGAGCCATGTCTGAAATCCTGGAGAGCTGCTGCCAGTCAGTGTAGACCATACTGAACTAGCAACGGCCTGACACAGTATACGGCACCTTCAGAGGAACATAGGAAGCTGCCCTATACCAAGTCAGACCATTGTTCCACCTAGCTTAGTACTGTCTATTGATCAGCAGCGACTCTCCAGGGTTTCAGGCAGGATTCTAGCCCATCTCTACCTGGAGATGCTGGGGATTGAACCAGGGACCTTCTGCATGCAAAATACCACTCAGCTAGGGCACTTGCTATGTTCCTGTTTTTTTAAAAACATGAAAAGCAGCATGTGGGTAAGAGGAGTGGCACAATCCTCCCTCCACCATCTCTCTGTTTCCTGCTCCAGCATCTGGAGACAGCTGGTCTCACTAGGTGCTGCTAGGTCAGGAACGGAGAACCTGTGGCCCTCCAGATGTTGCTGGACCACAACAGGGATGGAGAACCTTGTGCCCGAGGGTTGAAGGCAGCCCTCCAGGCCTCTCTGTCTGGCACTTGAGACTTTCCCCGTGTTGCATCCTTTAACTGCCCTAATTTACACCCTGCTTGACTGCACAGGATCATAGTCAGACTGTTAGTTCATCTAGCTCAGTATTGCCTACCCTCACTGGTAGTGGCTCTCCAGGGTTTTAGGGAGGGGTCTCCCCCAAGCCCTACCTGGAGATGCCAGGGATAGAACCCGGGACCTTCTGCATGTAAGGCAGATGCTCTTCCACTGAGCTACAGCCCTTCCCTGGCCCTTTTTGCCTGGCTAAAATGTGTCATTGAACTCTGATATAAATTCTGTACAACTAAGTTCTACCCAGAGAAGAGCCATGGAAATGAATGGACCGAAGCTGTTTATGTTCATTTCTTTTGATGGGTCTACATTGAGTGTGACTGAACATTGGCTATAACCCAGTGCTTCTTGTTTGCCTGGAGATGGAGGAGAGAGTGAGGGCTGTGTGAGTGTGTGGAGAAACTAGCACAAAGATAATGTTAACATTTGTTGCTCTGGCCACTTTTTTGCCTCTGACCCCATCCACCATTGGCATGTGTCCCCTGGAAGATTGCCAGTGCTTCCAGGGAAGGGAATGCAGCCCTCAGGCTGAAAATGGTTTTCCATTCCCCGGGCTACAACTTCCATCATCCCTGGCCATTGGCTGTGGTTATTTTAAACCAGTCTGTTGTTGTTGCTGAAGTTATAAAATAACAGGAAATCTGAAAAATGACAGTTTGCTCAATTGACAAAAATAATTACTACCACTCGGGATGGAAAGATCTGTCATTTGCGGTTCTCTCAGCTTCTCATTTTTCCAGTCTTAAATTCAGTTCTCCATATTTCTGCAGGAATTTATTTTTTAAAAAAACTCCTTATGAAAATTCTCCAGCATTTCAGTGTGAATTTCTCCTCTAAACACGTTTTTGTAGGCAGTTTTAACTAATGTACACATTTTTTCAAGCAATTTCTCCTTAAGTTATTTTCACTCATATATTCATTTTTATGCACACATTCCCAGGGCTTGGAAGTAATTAGTTAGGAAAAACAAATTACTTGTAATTTATTACTTTTCTGAGGAATGAGTGGGTAATTTCTTTACATTCTGATTGCAATAGAATGAGAAATAATTTTATTACTTTTGCGGTGTAATTGTAATGTTACCAGCATTAACTTTGGTGTTGCCATGGGGGGGAAGCGGGGGAAGTCTTCTGCTCCTCTGATTTGTGGATGAAAATCATGTGCTTCAAACTGGGATTCTGCGCAGCATCGCTCTTCCCTTGTGCTCTGTGAGTGTTTAGGAGGCGACAAGGGAGATGGAGAGCGAGACAGGGGTGGAGTGGAGAGAAAAAAGTATTTTAAAAATGGACAGTGGTGGTGAACAATGGAGTGGACAAAGAAAGGAGCTGGAGGGCAAGGACATGAATGGAGGAGGAGGAGGCAGTAGCAGAATGGAGATGAAGAACTGTGGAGGTGATGTTTGTGTTTGTGTGAATACTGTTTTTGCACATGGAGCACGAAGCGGCCTCTGCCACCTTCCCTACCTACTTTGCTGCATTTACAGTGTTTTAACTTTTTTGCACCCCAGGGGGAAATATTTGCTTGGGTGGATGTGCCTTAGTTGGTGGCAGGACAGTGTCTGCGAGGTGGCTAAGTGAGAGAGACAACACTTGCTGGCTGAGAATGTGTATGTGAGTTCTTTTGCACTTGGTTTGGCATGTGAAGCTCTGAGCGGTGGACTCTGCCTCCCTCCCCTCCTCCCTTACCAGTGGAGAGACCACCATTGCTAGCTAGCTAGCTAGCCTGCCTCCTACACCCTGTTAATGTTTGCCTGGGCAGGCATGCCCTGCACATGCCTTAGTTGCTGGCAGGGGATGTTTGTTGCATGTAGTTCCTTCCTTCCAAAGTTCCAAAGCAAACCCATTTCAATCCATCCATGCCCTGCACAACTAGAGACAATTTTGTAATAGAGCATAGAGGCCTGTACAGAATTAATTAATTACCATTGTTATTAATAATATTTTTTGGCTATATTTTATACCTCCTCCTTAGACTTCCAAGCTTGGCATGGAATGCTTCTCATACAGAATTAATTTGAAATGTTGCATACTTATTATCATAGTAATCATCTTCAAATCCTACCTTAATTCATTGTACGTGGCTCCCCCTCCATTTTATTCTCACAACAACCCTGTGAGGTAGTAGATTAGGCTGAATGACTGGCCGAGGCAGGGTTATTCAGTGAGCAAAAATTATGCAAAGAGGATCTCTTTTAATTGTGCTATCGGTCTGCTTTCTTTCATTCTAACTGGGGGTATTTTGCAGGATGGGGAAGAGATGGAGGGACACTTCACATGGCATCACAGTTGAAGTTCACCCATGTAGGAGCTTTATCTAGAAAGGCATTCCTTATCTGACGTGCTCTTTGTGCATCTTGTTCTCTTGAGACATAACAGAAATGTATTGTAAAAGCATTTCAGGTGTAAAATCTCATTTCAAGTGAAAAAATTCATTGCTGGTGGGTGGTGGATTTGAGATTCTGTTATGCCATTTTGTTAATCTTATGGATTTTAAAAAAATATATTATACTACCCTCTGTGTGTGTGTGTTTATTTTTAATGCTGTTTTAGGCCAAGGCCAAGGCCAAGGCCAGCATCTTGTAGGCACTCTAGTTTTTTTAAAAAAAAGTAACTCAAGTGTAATTGTAGTGATTACTTTTGCGTACCATTAAGTAACCAATTCCTTTCAGAACAATTGTAATTGTAATGGTAATTTACTCCCTTGTTGGGGCCATGTACCAGTAATTGTAATGTATTCCTTTTTAAAAGTAATCTTCCAAGCTCTGCACATTCCCCTCACATATGCATGTTTGTAAACATTGTTTGGCTGGCAAACTGTATCACAAAATTTGAATAAGTACGACTTTGGAAGAATGGCTGTGTTTTGGTTCTCAAATTGTTTCCCAAAGCGTGAATTTGATAGGATTTGGCTTGAAATGCAAACTGAATCGAATTTTGCATCCCAGACTACCACATCCTCTCTCTTTCTCTACATTCATGCACTCCTGTAAAATGCCCTTGTGTGTCTACCTGTGCCAGCAGTTGTTCTGTGTTGATTCTACTGGAAGACTTGAGAGTTGACCTATGCTGGACTTAGCAACCTGGGACAGATGAGATCCTTTCATTCTGCTGCTTTCATTCTTGGGTGTTCAACAACATCTGGAGGACCACAGGTCTCCATCCCTGCACTAGACTCTGCCCTTACTAGTGATGGGGGAGTAATGATTTTGATTTGGTTACTGGTGCATGAGGGATGATCGCACAGTATTGGAAGGTCTTTAAAGGTGTAGATATGAATAATACCCGAGAGTATGGCAAGTAGTGGTAATGGAAAAATTAACGAATGAAGTTAGGCTTATGAGAGGACAAATGAAACAAGAATGATTTTCTAATATCCTTTTCCTGTATTAGGACTGGCAGATGCAGTACCAGCAGGACAGCTCAGTGGTATCATGTTTTGATGTCAACATATTAATGTAAGAACTAGTAGACATTGTCTAATTGTTAGGAATTTATTAGGAAAGTGTTAGGAAAGGGTGATGTTATTGTATTTTCATTAGAGTTGTAATTGTTGCTTTTTAATAATGTTATTACCTTGTTATTTAATTTTTGTAAATTGTATTGTTTTAATTGATATGTATTTCTATATTTGTGTTTATTTTTTGTTAGCCATCTTGACGGCCTTTTGGCGAAAAGGCGGGATAGAAATAAACTATAATAATAATAAAATATGGAAAAAGTTTATTTATAATGTTGGAGATCCAGAGATGAGGAAGCAGGTTCCTTCAAGTTATATTTCAGTTTGGGACAACTAGAGTGTGTAAAAGAAAAAGAGAACAAATATGTTAATATATTGAAAAAGATTTAACAACTTCCTATTGAACCATTGAAATTGGATATACTTATAGTTACTTGTTTTCGTTAATATTATGAGAGTAGTATTAATGTATTGAGAAGTAAATGAATTGTAAGTATCAGCTGAATAATGGAAAATCAATACAGCTATTTATTAAAAAAAGAAAATATTGATTTTGATTCACATTTTAATGCAATGCTACCTAATTTGCACTTCCCGACCCACTATAGAAACTGACACACAACTTAAGAATTCATACTTCTCCTAATTTTGTGATGCAGTTCTCCAACAACAACAACAAACAGTGTACAAAGATGCATATATTATCCAATGTTAGTGCATACAAAAATGCATATACTATTGAAAAGAATATGTATTTAGAGAAATGAGCACGAAAATGGGTATGCATTTTTGTCTCAAACTGATGCAGAAATGAGGAACATCAAACTTAATACTGGAAAAGCAAGAAACTGAAAATGACAGATTCCTTCAACTCTCATCCCTATGTTCCACCCATTCATTAGCCAGGTACTACTCTTTAACTTAGGCTCCATTCCTAAGACCTGAGCTGCAGCAGTCCTGGGATCCTTAAGAGAAGCAGGCCTCCACATTGTCATACACTTATGTTTTTAGAACTCACTCTTCATTGAATAGTGCAATTCCAGAGATAGGAACAGTGAAATAAAAATATTTCCAATTTGACCAAATACCTAGGCAGAGAAAACAGGACATCCAACCAACTGAAACAACCAAATGGACTTTATCAACAGTTCTAACACTATCCCTCACCAGGGGTAGCCCACTCAACTCTCCCTCCCTATGTGTCTCACACAAAGCCCCCCCCACACACACCATGTACCAATATACTCTCGCTTTGTGGTTTTTGAGCAACTGAACATCTTTCGCCCCCACCGTCCAGGACATGCAGGTTCTTACTTCAAGTGGCACCAGTCATTGCCCAGAAGCATCCACAGCAAAAACCTCCCACCCCATTTTCCACAATAACACTAGAACAAAAAGACTAGCACAAAAGAGAAAGGGGATGGCTCCCTTAAGCTCAGGGAGACATAGGAACATAGGAAGCTCCCTCATGTTGGTCAATTTACCTCAGTATTGACTACAGAGACTCAGAGTGGCTCTCCAGGGTTTCAGACAGGGAGTGGCCCACATGCCCTCTCTGGATTTGCTGGGGACTGAACTTGGGACCTTCTGCATACAAGGCAGATGTCCTACCACTGACCTACATCCCTTCAGACACAGAAGTAGTGACCCAAAGGGCACGGTTAGGCCTCTGCTTAAAGTAAATTGCCTGGCAACAATTGAGCACCTCCTAGCTCCTATGAGAAGCCTGCTCTTCACATTTTCATATATGGGGGAGAGACTGTGCCCTGTACGTTTTCCTGGCTCAGAGACTCCCCACCCTCTTCAGTTCTCTGTTTCCACAAAGCAATGAGTGCATGCTGCAATTCAACTCAGTAAACTTAGTATTAAACGCTATAAGATTCCTGTGGAATACTTTTGAAGTGGCAATTTGCCTTCCTGGGGCCTCCTTTCATGAAACATGTCAAGTTCTCTCACATTGATCATTTTATGGGGATTTAATTGCATCCCACTTAAAAGGTATCAACTAACATCTCTTCATGAAGTCATCCGAAACGTCTACCACAGGCACATAGTTCAGTAATTAAAAAAAGAAATACCAAATTTTAACAACTAAATATGAGATATCTTAGGTATATGCTCATTTTCCCCAAAACCCTCTGTTACAGTTTCTTTTCGTTTTTACTTTTGTGATTGCCTGTGTCATAGCATGTTCTCATTGTATGACGTGGTACTATATCTTGATATATTTCCTCTCCACATATGAAGAGCATTACAACTGGCATGCAGAGTCATACCAATGAACTCTGCAGATCAAACTTCTCTCACTAGAAATGGTGCAAAACTTTGTATGGGGGCAATTTGAATTGTAAATTTCTTCTTGTAAAGTCTCGCGGCTCCACATCCCTTCAAGATGGGTCTGATTTGAATTGGGTTCGCAGCCTGTCCCTAGTGCTCTTCACCTTCTCTTTGAATTCTCTCCTCATTATGACCTTGGCACCTAATTTCTTTTTGTAGAGTGATGCCATAGATTTGAAGGAAGAATCAGAAGATAAGATGGAATTGCTCATAGAGCCAGTCATAATGGTAACTTATGCCTGGAAAACATTCTGCTAAGAACTCTCTGGCCTGAAGCAGTAGCATTGCTGCCCTCTGACTCCAAGGACTCTAGTCCAGACGCTCCAAGAGATCCGCCATCTTCTCCACACTGTAGGATTCTACAACTGTTTAAACAACAACAACAACATTTTATTGTGGTGAACCAACCATTAAAAAGTACACAACTGTACATGATTTTATGATTATTAAATACATAATCATAAAATCAAAAGAACAAAGGTGAGGATTTAAGCAGCTGTTTAAACAGGAAGACCCCTTTATCAAGACAAGCTCCTTCTTCTGGGAGGTGGAGCTAACCACCCAAACTGAGTTTCAGTTCTACTTAAGGCTCAATCTGTTACTGAAGCAATATTCTAAACTTGCTAGACCTCTATAGAACTGGCCACCTTGACAATTTTGACTTGCTTGCTCTCCCTGTAAGTGAGCTATCACTTGGACCAGAACATCTCTTCCCAAAGACAGACAGACAAACAAACCTCCCTAACTGGAAATGATGTTCTGTTTCCAGCAAAGAACAGGTCCCACAAGGGCCTTCTCTGTGTGGGAACAGTGAGCCTTCCTCATGTATGCTATCTTTTTAGTTCTGCTTCCAGAAGTGGCTCAGAGATGGAATAAAGTGGCTGTTCGCAAGAAGGTGCTTCCATCAAGCATAATCTTGTTTCTTTGTTTCTTTGGTTGTTATGCATTTGGACACCTCTTAAGATATTGTAACCACATTTTACATGGTGGTTCCTGAGATCAAGGACCTGGTTTTTGTCTGTGTTTGGATAGCAGATGGAACCTTTCAAAACTGCCCTGATTTTAACTGCTAATTTCAAAACTGAACTGATTTTCTGGTTTCTTAGAATTCTTGAGCAATGCCGGGTATAAGGCTGCCAGTTTTCCATATGAGAATGTTAATATTTGTTTCAGAACTTGGAAAAGTTACTTTTTTGAGCTACAACTCCCATCAGCCCAATCCAGTGGCCATGTTGGCTAGGGCGGATGGGAGTTGTAGTTCAAAAAAGTAACTTTCCCAAGCTCTGATTTGTTTTCAATATAGTTGTTAATATAGATCAGGGATGGTAAGAGATGTGAAGGCCTGGAAAAATGGGTTTTAAAAAAAGCTGTTTTCCCCATTTTTTTCTGAAGCCTTTTTTGTTTTTTTTTTCTGAAAAATTGGAAAAAATAAAAAATGAAGAAAAATGGATTATGGAATGTTTTATTTTAGCATGGTGAATAAAATGTTTCATTGAATTTTGTTCCCCCCTCTTTTTCTCAGTTCTTTTTATGGGAATGGATGCTTTATGTCTGCTTGACACTGCAGAGGACTAGCAAAGACATAATTTTCTTTGTTATTAATGTTGATGGTTTCTTCTGTTTTTTAAAACAATATTTTTGCCTGCTCCTCATCAGCTGGCAAAACGAAAGAGGTTCCTTACAGTTCAGGTGTTCCAGTTCAGGACCTTATAGGTCCATTTGTTACAAAAAAAGTAAAAAGTAAATTCAATTTGTAATCATTGTTTGAATAAAATGTACTTTTAATATACTGAATGTGATACTTTTATGCCAAACCAACTTGTATGTAATTACATTTGATGTTCCTGAAGTAACAAAGTGACTTCCAATCTGTAAAAAGTGCTAATATTGCATTTTTCAATTTTTCTGAAAATTTCTGTTTTTTTCTGAAAAAGAAACAGAAAAAAATATTTTTTCCCCATGGCTTCAAAATTTCCAGAAATTTTACCTCTTTAGGGATACTGAACCTGAGGTCAGGGAGCTGACTATGGTATTGAGGCTTCTCTGTCCAGCCTTTGGGACCCTCCTCAGGCCATGCCCCTTACTGGCCTTGCTTCGCACCTACCTTGACTTCTTTTGCCTGGATGGGATGCATCTTTGAACTGTGATAATTCCTATTATTTGCATGGGTGGTGGTGGTGGTGTGTGTAGAAACCTCTGCCTTTTTGTTTGTGACTAAAATGCAGAACATAACAAGAGCCCTGCTAGATCAACATGGACTGAAAAGGGTATATATCACATCAAATATATACTAACAGCAAACTTGATCCTCCATGTGACAGTTGTTATATAGCCAAATGGCACCATCTATACTGTCCTGTTCAGAGCAGGATTCATGAGGCTGAGACAAGAGTGCAATCAATTCTTGTTTTATTAAAGTAATCGATACATCAAAGGAAACCCTATGCTAACTCACTACAATTTCCTAACTACACTCTAGACATGCTCTGCAACGTGTGGAAGGAGTTGATTCAGCGCCCAATTCTGAACGCGGCAGACTTAAACAGGGAAGGTCTTCGAGTGTAACCCCTCACTCCTGCGCACACACGCCCTCTGCCCCATCAGCTTCTCCAGACGTCGTGTGCGGGGTGAAGGGGGGCGAACATCCAAAGCCTCGTCGGACAGAACAGGTTCCTTATCGGCAGGTTGGGGAGCAGCGGACGGGAAAGCATCGGGCGTCTCTAGGACCCTGCTTGTTGAAGGAGGAGTTACTGCTTTCTCAGGAGCATCCCTTAATGGTCCCAGGGGTGTGCTTGGAGGCTGAGGGCTGTCTCCTCGGATGGCAGGGCTATCTGTGGGAACTGACGGGGTGGCAAGCTCCCTCTCCTCCTCAAGGTCGGGACTAGCCTCAACAACAACTGGAATGTCCAGGCTTTCTAACTGCTGTGGCACCTGAAACTCATGCCTTCCCCCTCCCCGCTCCTCATGAGAGGGCCTGGCCTCAACACATACAGAAGAGGGATGTATCAGCGGGTTCACTAGAAGTCCAAGGATTTCAATAATACAAAACATATTAAGAAATAAACAGTAAGGGACAACAACATAAGCAGAGCCTTCTGGATCAGGGCAGCAGCCCATCTAGCCCAGCATTCTATTCTCACAGTAGCCAACCAGATGCCTGTGGGAAGCCTGCAAGCAGGACCTGAGCACAAAAGCAATCTCCTCCCAGCCCTGCAGTTTCCAGCAACAGGGATTCAGAAACATACTGCCTCTGACAGTGAAAGTAGGACATAGCCATCATGGTTAGTAGACACTGATAGCCTTATCTTCCATGAATCTGTCTATGAGACCAAAACAATATAATGAGGACTGAGCATGCTCATTTGGCACAGAATGCTCACTGACTTCTTGAAAGGGAGGGTAGAACACAGTGTCCCAAACAGGAGCACACCATATTGCAAGCATTTGTTGCAGGTTCCACCGGTTGTGTATTGGTGGAATCACTTTGAGGATTGGTCCTGTTTGTTACCTACCTTTAGCATGCAAATGAGGAGTATATAAATCTAACAAATATGGAGACATAAATGAAGATCTTCTCCATCTCTTGTTGTTTCACCTTTCATTATTACAAAGCCCACACATTTTGCTGTATCTGGAAACAGCTATCTCTTTGTGATGATCTCTCACCTGCCATTTATCCAATCAATCCAGGACAGGGTGAGGGGAAGTGTCAGAAATTATTCTGTTCTCCACTTTCACTGCTTCTGTTTTCTTTGAACAATCAGCTTGGAACAATCAGATGATCATATTTCCCTACTAATATTTTTTTTTAAAAAAGGCCTGGAATTTCTACCAACAGTAACTTTTAGATATGGCATGTTTCTTTTGAATTTTGTAACGGATTTTAGTCTATGGTTTCTTTGACACAGAGAGAAATGCCACCTTTAGCCTGACTGACTCTATATTTGTTCATCGATCATATACTCAGGGATAACCATGTCCCATTGATTTTTAGTGCTCCACCAGGTTTCTGATATGCCTCCTGTAACTATGTCTTTTTCAAACACAGGGCATTCTACTTAATTCATTTTAATATGAGACCCTAGAATTGATAAATAAAGATCTGGATATTTTCTCACCTGCAATTCGTGTGTGTGTGTGTGTGTGTGTGTGTGTGTGTGTGATGGGTTGAAGATTAACACATTACAAACTTTAATTGAATTAATTGTTCCTCAGTATTTTTATTAGGACTGTCATCTGGTTTAAAAGAATCTTCAACTAATTGTTTGATTTTTAGGCAGTTCATTGATTAAATCTGCATGTGAGAAAAATAATTTTAACACCCCCCCCCCAAAAAAGAGCATGCTTTCTTGGCTTTTGGATTATACACATACATATCATACCTGACAAATTCTTGTAATAGGCATTCTCCACTCTGTTTCATGCAGAAAGACATAAGTCGTGTAAGGCACCCCTCTGGTACAGGGGTAACCAATGTGATGACATCCAGAGGTTTTGGACTACAACTCCCATCAGCCCCAGCCAGCATGGCCAATGGTTAGGAATGATGCAGAGCTTGGAAAAGTTACTTTTTTGAACTACAACTCCCATCAGCCCCAGCCAGCATGGCCACTGGATTGGGCTGATGGGAGTTGTAGTTCAAAAAAGTAACTTTTCCAAGCTCTGGGATGGGTGGAGGCTGTCACAGTCACAGTGTGTGACCTGTGAAGGCACATTATGCAGCCATCTTCCTGAAACTAAGCAGGTCAGGATCTGGACTCCACTTAGATGGGTGATCATCTAGGAACACCATGTACACTCATTTGAGTTCCATGATTAGAAGTGACTTGTTGGGTGGTGGAAAGCCAAAATGGTAGCTTCACAGCAAATGGGTCATAGTTGATTGCAGGGAAAGAAATGGCAGGGAGTTTGGCATGGTGCAAATTTATTAGCAGGAACACCAGATTAGCTCTGCTGGTGTGTTTGCACTGTGCCAACCTCCCCACCAGCCCTGTAGCCAGAGTGGAGCAAATGGTTGTATCACCACACCCAAGAGCTATGTTTCATGCTCCTTAGGATTTTTTTGGAACTTATCTCTTTAATTTGTGACATGACGCACAATGGCAACCTCCATTTAAAGAACAGCAGCTTGTTTTAAGAACAGGAGCAATTTAACATAGGACCCTCTGAAAAAATTAGTGAATAATGCAGGGGGCTGCACAACAAAAGCCTAATCTGGAAGAGCTCCCAAAAGTCTGCTCGCTCAAAGCTTTGCCTGACCGAGGGAGCATTTTTCAAGATCACAATCATCCTGTAATTACTTAAGTGATTCCTGGAAAACAAAATAGCCTGTAAAGTAACATGACCCTTGAAGAGTTAACTATTAGATCTGTGTATTATAGGCTAGAGTTAGACTCTACCTCTTGGACTTTCCCTTGCTCTGCTTTTCAGTTTCACTTTTACTTGTGTTCTTTATCCAGCCAGCAATAAAGGAGCTTGTTTGTTTGCCTGCAGCAAGAAGAAATAGTTTGTTTATTCTGTAGTTGTTATGAAGTGTAGAGCAGGATTTGGTGCTTACAGTTAAAGGGTTAAATAAAGAGATAACAAAGTGATCTGAAAAAATATCTGTCCTAAGTTAGGGATGGGTGAGAATTTCGGTTCAGTTCGCATTTCAAGCAGAATTTATGAAATTCGCAATTTCCGAAACGATATGAGAATCGAAACATAGCCATCCTTTGAAATTCTCATTTATTAGAAATGCATATATTAGGGGAAAGTGTACATAAAAATGAATACATGAGTGAAAATAACATGCAGGAAGGCATGAAATGATGAGAAGTGGCTTGCAAAAATGTGTACCTTTGTCAAGATTGCATACAAAAATGTGTTTCTTTGGAGAAATTCACACTAAAATGGTGGAGAATTTTCATGAAGATTTTTTTAAAAAAAATATTGCAGATTGCTGCAGAAATGTAGAGGACTGAATTTACCACTGGAAAAATGAGAAATTGAAAGAACCGGAACAGACAGATCTTTCCAACCCTACCCTAAGTTACCCTTTACTTTTTTTAAGTGCTCACTATCCTCTAGGGATAGAAAGATCTGTCAATTTCAGTTCTCATGTTTTTTCATTTTTCTAATCTTACATAAAGTTCTCTATATTTCTTCAGCAATTTGTACTTTTAAAAAAACCTCATTAAACCATTAGCATTTTAGTGTGAATTTATCCTAATAAATGCATGTTTGTATGTAGTTTTGACTGTTGTTGTTCAAGTCTATTACGACTTATGGTGATCCTTTGAATCAGTGACTTCCAAGAGCATCTGTCATGAACCACCCTGTTCAGATCTTGTAAGTTCAGGTCTGTGGCTTCCTTTATAGAATCAATCCATCTCTTGTTTGGCCTTCCTCTTTTTCTACTCCCTTCTGTTTTTCCCAGCATTATGGTCTTCTGTAGCGACTCATATCTTCTCATGATTTGTCCAAAGTATGATAACCTCAGTTTTATCATTTTAGCTTCTAGTGACAGTTCTGGTTTAATTTGTTCTAACACCCAATTATTTGTCTTTTTCACAGTCCATGGTATGTGCAAAGCTTCCTCCAACACCACATTTCAAATGCATTGATTTTTCTCTTATCAGCTTTTTTCACTGTCCAACTTTCACATCCATACATAGAGATCGGAAACACCATGGTCTAAATGATCTTGACTTTAGTGTTCAGTGTTACATCTTTGCATTTGAGGACGTTTTCTAGTTCTCCCATAGCTGCCCTCCCTAGTCCTAGCCTTCTGGTTTCTTGATTATTGTCTCCCTTTTGGTTAATAACTGTGCAGAGGTATTGATAATCCTTTTGCAAGCAATTTATCCTAATGTAATGACATTTTGTATGTTATTTTCACCAAAATACTGATTTTAGTGCACACTTTCCCCTAATATATGCATTTTTTCTAACAGTGCTTGGTTGGAGAACTGCATTGCAAAATTCAGAGAAGTGTGACTTTCAAAGGATGGCTGTGTTTCGGTTCTCCTATTGTTTTGGAAAGTGCACATTTAATGCATTTGGCTTTAATGCCTGCAGTAAGAAGACTGGTTTCCCCCCTGCATTTATTAGGATGAGTAGAGCAGGATTGGGTGCTTATTGCTAAAGGGTGAAATAAAGAGATAACTTAAAGTGATCTGGAAAAAAAATCTACTCAAAGTTGCCCTGTCCTTTTTTAAAACACTCATTATACTCACAATCATAGTGGCTGTTTTTCTTCCTTTTATTTGAGAAAACAAGCTCCACACAAAATTTTAACTTATAGCATAAACTATTTTGTTTGTTTTATGCCTTTTGGTATCCTCTTGTTCACTTTATCCTTAACATCCTTTTTTATATGAAACAACAACAAAACAAATCCACAAGCCAGTCATTTAGTTCCTAGCGTTCACACTACATTTTCTGTGAACTTGACCTTTACAAAGGCTATTATGTAAGTTAACACATTCTCTCCATGGAAGAGGAATGAGGGGGAAGATCACCGCCTTTCCCTTCCCCTGGCCCTCACATCCTCTCCACCAATAGGGGGGAGGAGATTGGCTGATGCTATGCAACTCACCCTCAATGCCCCACCTGGAAATATGGCTGCCCCACCTAACAAGGAAGGCTGGCTACAGGGCTGTGCCCTTCCAACCTCACCCCTCTCTCCTAGTAAGCAATAGCAACCATTTGTGGAGGAGTTAGCAAAGTGGCTTTGCCCCATTTGGCAGGCTGCTTCTGTTGATGATGGAAGAAAGGTGGGATATAAATATATATGATAATGCTTTCTATATGCACATTTTTATAAATATGTCTGTTAAAAATATTTTTTGTTTTAAAAAAATCTGCTGTGCAGCTGATTGGTTGAGTCAATCAACATGTTTGTCATTGATTACATTAAAATGATGAGTCAAACAGCTGAATCCTATGGATGTGTACTCAGAGGAAAGTCCCACTGAGGTCTGTGAGACTTTCAGAAGCTATCAAGGCAGAACACAACATATAAAAATCAAATCAGTAAAAACAACCATAAGAGCATAATTAAAAACTATTGATTGAACGTTAATAAATACACATTGTTTAAAAAGAGAAAATACTCCCAGGTAAGTGTGTGTAGAGGCCTATATGTTACAAGCCAGCCCTAGTTTTTTCATGTTCATGTTGTCAGCTTCTGCTGTATCCTTGTTTTAAGGAAGCAGAGTGTTCAAAATATCAAGTAGGATCCAAACTAAGTAAGTTGAACTTCATCCCCATTGAAACAAATGAGACTACACTGAGTCATAGCTAACTTGGCTCATTTAATTCAATGAGACCAAAGTTCAACTTACTTAGTCTGAAGCCAACCCATCACCTGCAAAAACTAAACCTGACATTCTGCAGTGCCAATTGGTTCTAGCTCAAATGTTAACTTTAAAACTGTTATACTTCCATATTTGTTCATTATATCCTGCTCTTCCTTAGGAAAGTCCAGGGTGAATGGTAGTGGTTCCCCACCCCAACATAGAAAGAGCATGCTCATTCTTGCTTAGTTTCAACAATGCTCCATCATCAGGAACTTTGTCATCAAGTAGTGTCCTACTTGCATAAAAGTGTTTGGGTCTTATTTTGATAAAGATGTATCCCCACTCTTTGAAAACAAGCTTCCCTGAATCCAAAATGTTCCTAGTGCCCAGTAAATGTAAACTCTTGGTTTTTAAACCATTGCATCAACCATTCATAGAGGCCCTGCATCTTTATTTGGTTAGCTGACTCCTCTATGGCAGCCTTTCCCAATCTTTGGGTCCCCAGATGTTGCTGGACTATAGTTCCCATTATTCCTGACCATTGGCCATGCTGTCTGGAGCTGATGGGAGCTGTAGTCCAACAGTATCTGGGGACCCAAAGGTTGGGAAATGCTACTCTATGGAATACAAGCATAAAATGCTCTAGTTAATTGGACACACTAGGACTTCTCACCTATTTTTCCAGATGACATCTATACCCATATTTACTAAAATTACCAGCTTCTCCCCATCACTTTCTGAAATCTATAATTATTGTATACGTAACATAACATTAAGGGTGTGGAGAGTTGTTAGGAGAGGCCTATTCCCTTCACAAAATATCCAGAGTGCTTTACCAATCAATCCCTTTTCCTAGGAAACTCTGGGAATTGGAGCTCTGTGAGAGAAATGGCAATCTCCTAACAATACTCAGCACCCTTAACAAACTACATTTCCCAAGATTCTTTAGGAGAAGCCATGAATGTTTAAAGTGGTATGATGCTGCTTTAAATGTATAGTGAAGATGAGGTCAAAGATAGCTTATGATTAAATATAAATATGACACCAAACAGGGTGTTTTTTTGGGGGGGATATTTTCTATCCCAAAGAGATTTGGTGGGCTGATATCTTAACCCCAGATAACATTTGCGTCTTTGGTGTCAGAAGAAGTGAGCTTGACAATATCCAAATGTCCAGAGCCAGAAAACACTCTTATTCTGAGAAGGTAGAATAATGTTTCTGGGAATCTGATTCCAGTGCTTTTTGTTCCATGAAAAAATGACAGGGTGTTTTTACTACCCCAATTCCCTAACATTGGCTGGGGTAGTAAATACACCCCAATGCATTTCTGGGACATTGCATGCCCCAGGTGGTGTTTTTTGTTTGTTTGTTTCCAGAAGGAAAACAGTAAGTGGTAACTGGCTGAAATTTGAAGACATTGTATGGGTGACAATTTGTGACAATGTCCTAGGACAGCCTTTCCGAACTAGTGGGCCACCAGATATTGTTGGACCACAACTCCCATCAGCCTCAGCCAGCATTGCCAATGGTCAGGAAAGATGGGAATTGTGGTCCAACAACATCTGGTGGCCCAGTAGTTCAGAAAGGCTGTCCTAGGAAGACTTCCATGTGAGTCTACTTATGTGTAAATTGCACAATGAAAACTACACTGGGGTAGGTTTTTGCCCCACAAAATTGAATGAAGCCTAAATCAGCATCATTCAAGCAAGTAAATATTGGCTGTCTAGTTGCCTCTTGCACTGGCACAGGTCAATGCCACCAGCAAGGGTGACTAACTAGTTAGCCACTGTATGTTCCATGGGCTAACTTAGCTTTGCCCTGCCTGTACATTGGAAAGGTTACAGGAAAAAGGTGAGATTCCCTCTCCTTTCCTTACTCCACAGTAGGGATGGGCAAGAAATTCTATTCAGTTCATATTTAAAGCCTGATCTATCAAATTTTCACTTTCCAAAACAATATAAGAACCAAAACTCAGCCATCCTTTGAAATTCACACTTATTCAAATTTTGCAATATATTTCACCAACCAATATTTACAAAAATGCAAATGTTAGGGGAAAGCATGAATAAAAATGAATATATGAGTAAAAATTAGATACAAAAATGCATTGTATTAGGAGAAAATGCAAAAATGTGTACATCATTCAAAACTGCCTACAAAACTGTGTAGAATTTTCATGAGGATTTTTTGTAAAAAAATACAAATTGCTGTAGAAATGTGGAGAACTGAACGTAAGACTGGAAAAATAAACTGCGAGAACTGAAACTGACAGATCATTCCATCCCTACCCCACAGCAGCAGATAACAGTTCCTATGAGCAGTAGACTGCATGCCATGTAAAGCAATATAGACCATTATTCCATTATGTGCAGTGGTGCAGAGATATGAGGGTCATTTTCAGGATTTAGGTTAATCATGTGCAAAGTGGCATTAGGACCGCTGGTCACAATGCTTTGTTGCCAAGGTGCCTGACTGTCTAGGATGGTTGTGAAAACACAAGACATCCTGTGCTAGGAGTTTACTGGCAGTAGACACCTTAATACAGGTAAGTGGTGTTGGCTTGGGGCAATGCTAATAGAGAGCCAGGAAACGTAGGGATGGAAGCCAGCTCAACTCGATTGGTCTGTGGTGCCTCAGGAGGAACTTAGAAATTCCACCTCTTCTCAAAATACCTGGAGGATGTTGGTGGCAAAATCACTTCCTCCCATATCCCAAGGCAATCTCCTTTCCGGAGGAATCCTCCTTCCTGCTATTCAGCCTGGTATGTATAATTTACAAGGGGCAGGGAGTAAAAACAAGAAAATCAAGGAGCACAATGGGGTAAGATAAAGGAGACATCCTCATCTATCTCTTTCTGGTTCTTCTGATACTCCACCCACTCAAAATGAAGTTCCACCATTTCTGAAATTCCCAACAGAATATACAGTATCATGGCGGTGCTTTTTCCATGTGCTGGAGTCCTTCCAATGGCTGTGTGTGCCAATTATGTTCTGACCAGAGCTTGGAAAAAGTTACTTTTTTGAACTACAACTCCCATCAGCCCAATCCAGTGGCCATGCTGGCTGGGGCTGATGGGAGTTGTAGTTCAAAAAAGTAACTTTTCCAAGCGCTGGTTTTGACCCTTCTTCTGTGACATTCGTAGGAAGCAACATGTAGCAGGCCTGGGTATTTAAGGGGCTGCCTTCTTCTTCCTGAACCGGAGCTCTCATTAACAACAGCAACAGCAACAGCAACAACAACAACAACAACAATATAGATTTAATAGTTGCTTGTTATCTTAAGTTCTCCCAGCGACTTATAACACTAACAAAAGCAAAACAAATGTCATACTATAAAAAACCAGTAAAATGGCAAAACAATAAAACAACACCCCCAAACAACCACTAGTTAAGACCTTCCCCATACACTCCCCCCAATCTTCAAGTTCAAGTGGATGGTTACCTCAAGGAAGCCTTTGTCTGTTTAGAGAAAGGGCTGCAGCTCAAAGGCTGAGCACTTGTTTTGCTTCTAGGAAACCCAGGTACATTCCCTGGCATCTCCAGATCAGGGTAGAAAAGTCTCCTGCCCGAACCCTAGACAGCTGCTGTTAAGTCAGTGTAGGCCAGAGTTCTTCAACCTTAGATCCTGAAGTGCTGCTGGACTACAGCTCCCATTGTACTCAGACAGCTCAGCAACATCTGGGCACCAAAGGTTGATGAACACTGCTGTAGACAATACTAAGCTAGATGGACCAGTGGTCTCCCTCAGTATAAGGCAGTTTCCTTTGTGATGGCACAGAAACAAGAACACTCACTCCTTGGGTATATTCACCTGGCACCAGCACTACTATCTTTTAGGAGCTGGGCATAGTCCAGCCTGTTATCTCATGTTTTCAACATTACTTTAAAATCTTTTTAATGGACTTTACCCACTAGTTTTGCTGTCATTATCCTTGCAGTTTTAGCATTGTTTATTATTTGTTTTTGTACCACATTTTATTCTTTTATCTTGCCTGTTATTGAGGGCATTTGCCTTGAAAGTCAGAGCATGTGTTATATTCAACAAAGGACTGGTTTTAATGCTCTCTGCCTGAGACATTAGCTCATGCTTAATGGGTATAAGGCCCAATGTTTAAATGCTGACTTTTTTTTAATTTGCAGTAGTCTAAAGCACCCATCTTCACCCTTTGGTCCCAAGATGGACTTCAAACCCCAATATAATACTGTATTTTACATTTTTGTATCCCACCCTAACACCAACTGGTAGAGGCCAGGTATTGCTGTTGTTGTTCCATAGCCAGCTTAGCCAATGCTCAGGGATGACAGGAATTGTAGTCCAAAAATATCTGGGGACCCAAGTCTGGAGAACACTGGTCTAAAATAGAAGATGACTGGTCTAAAGTAGCAACACTATTTTACATTTGCCAGTGAGAGCATATAGTAACTGAAGATATAAACACATGCAGAGACACTGCTAAAAGTCCTTCCCTGGTGGCATCTAGCTGAGAAACCATAGATTTCCATGCTAACTTACACAGTTAGTATGCACTTGGAAAGGCTTTTCTATTATTTTAACCTCCCAAACACCTTTTCCCTCTCCACCTTGATGTTGCTTATCTTGTTTTTACACATCCCCTATCTGCCTTCTGAAATCTTTCGTGTCTTTTGATTTAAAGATGTTTTTATTTGCTGCCCTTGTATAAGCACGATGCATAACCTCTAGGTATGTGCACTAATCAAGGATCTTAATCTGCAGCTACCTCTTCGAACCTCAAAGCTTCGACTGATAACATTTCTGAGAAAATTAACCTTCAGGTCTTGTTCTCTCCTGGTGTTCAGCCCCAGTTTCTAAGACCTCCAGCACGTTTCTTCCAATGATATTTGGTTCCAACATGTATAAACGTCTGGGCCCCTTCCCAAAAACTTGTTTAACTAAGCCCTCTGTCCTGACACATGGGGAGGAAGAAGAAGAAAAAATCTCCTGTTTGATTCAGTCTTGCAAAAGCTAGATAGCAGCGGTTAATGTGACTGGAGAATATAAAAAGAAATAACATTTCTATTGAAGTACTTTTAAAAATGAAAAGTTGAGTTTTCTTCCTTTATGATGTTTGCACAAGTCTGTCGACAGCAATAGTCACATTCATACCGTTGAGAGTCTCGTTGGTTTCCTTTCAACACAGGTGTTTCCTGGCAGTACCTATTGTCAGAATTGGTTGGCTGCTTCTTACACTCTGACACCTCCTCTCTGCTTCTTGGTTGGGACATAAAACCATTTCAATACATGCTTTCCTCATCCTAATGGACCTCTCTCACCTGGCCAATGTCAACTTTCCTTTCCTTTCTCACCATCCTTGCCAGATAATGACAGGCTCATCCTCCTGCCATTCAACAGTGATGGCTCTTTTCAACAGCAGACCAGAGAACAGTCCTTTGCCAACTCCAAAGGCATGGAGAGAAATATGTTCGGACACAAATAGGACCATTATTCCAGGCCCCAGCTTCCTTTTTCCTTTTCGTAGTGTGATCTCTGCTTAGCTCATCAAATCAGAGTTCAGAGCACGGTCCAAAAAAAATGAATGCCAGCTTCCTTCCATTGCACTTTAATAGATTATCCTTTCTGCAATCTGCAGTAGATTAAGTTCCAAAGAATATATGTCCACTGCTCAGAGCATTAACCACTTGAGGGCAATGAGGATGTGCAAAGTAGAGCTTTGCTAAGTGGGACACAGATGGTTCCAATCTATTCATAGTGATGGTAATAATGACCCCTGTCACTTAACTGGTAATTCTGGACTGGCCTTTTTAATGGTGGCAAGGGATGTCCAATAGCCAGAAAATAGGTAGAGAGTGAGTCTCATGGATATGATAATAAAACAGTTTATGAGTTCTCCCATGTTTTATTTCCTTGGTAGTCCAATTCATGTCTCTTAATCATATTACTAGTGTAAAGAATAAATACTATTATCTTCCAGCCATGATGAGCCTAAGGGGTCCTGGGCAAGATCTGAGGAAAGTGACCAAGAATGGAAGGTAATTGGTGGTAGCGTTCAATGCATTCTCTGGCTTCTCTAGTGAGAAGTTCAAGGAGACTGAACAGCTTTATGTGGATGGTGGGTTCCAAAAATCCTCCCCTTTCGTGGTACCTTTATCAGAGATGGTGAGGGCCATAAATCCCTCTGGGCAGATGACCAGAAAGCTCAACACAAAAGAAGGTTGGATCACAATTGATGCAGCACTAATGGTTAGCATTAGAAGACATAGGCTGCAGTTCTCTGCACATGAAATGAACATCCAGTCCCCCATTCGTTATATTTACACCCATAATTCATGTGGACATAAAACAAGTTAACTGGCCTTTAAGTTTAGCTGAAAATCTATCCCCGTATATTCAATACAACCTGAGGCATTAGTTTCCCAAGTCACCCATAAAGCAGATAGATGTCAAATCAATAAAGACAGATAAATTCTTATCAGGAGGAATAGACACAGCCTCTGTGTGATGGTATCACTTCATTAGGTAATTTACCAACAGCTCAACCCATATATGATATCCTTTTGCTACGCAGGAAAAAGCCGGGGAGATACTCTTTGCACCTTAATGTGCTCAATGCAACAGTTCATTACACAGAACATTAAATTCCCCAGCTTAAAAATAAACAAACTGTGTAGCTCATAGAAAAGCTGTGTAGATTTATTGGAGTGAAGAACATACTCAAATAATTCTAAATTAATATTCATCATCATCTTTATTCAAGTGTGTTAACCATCACTAAGCACCTCCAATTTCATAATGTGCGTGTGTTGGGTGTGGGCAGGAGGGCAGGGGGAGAGAAAACATTCAGTCTCACAATGTTCAAATTTCAAACAGGAGTTGCTTACACCCATGGGCCATGTTCCAAGTGTGTGTTGGATGCTTCACAACACAAATGGACAGAACATGCTATTTGTGAAATGGAAAGCAGCACCCCTGATTACTGAGACAGCTGCACAGGGGCTTTTTGTCATGAGCCCCATAGAGGACTCCTGGCAGAGTGATTGGGAGGAGGAAGAGGAGGAATGGGGTCTTGGAGAGGGGCCCAGGGGACTGTAGCAGGAGGGGGCTGAAACAGGAGAAGGCTTCAACAGTTTAGACACTGACAGCTCTGCCCCCTTAGTTCCAGTTACAACTGAAGAAGTGCTGTTTGACAATGAGCCGGCCCTTGTCCCACCTCTTAGCCCTGCCTTGTCATCCAAGCCACCACTCATGCCTTGTCCCGAGCAGGAGGAATTGGAGGTTCAACCAGAGGTGGTGACAGAGGAGGATCTGGCTGAAGAGCTGCCACCACGGACACACACAGACTGATGTGCAACAGCGAGCAGATAGCGCCAGTTTTTCAACCTAGTTGTAGGAGTTCTTGTTTGCTCATGCAGTTCCATTCAGATAAACTTTCCCCACGCAAATAGAAAGTCCACCCAGAGCCTATTTAAAGGATCTAATTGTTAATTGTTTAATTGCTGTGACAATGTCTTATGTTGTGTAGTCAGGCCTAACTATACTGTGTAGAGACTCAGAGTCCTGTATTATCTGTAAGCTGATTTATGAAACGTTCTAAACGGATGTGTCACATTAAACGTAATGGAGAAAAACATACCAGTGAGTCTGAGTCTGAATCCCATGGGGTTGGCCAGGACACTTCTTAAGCCTGATCACTCATGAGACCTCTTCGGAAGATTGGGATATATGGATTGTAAAGGTGTGCAGGAAAGAGTAGAATCATGTCCACTGTTCTCTCCACCGAGGTCTGATGAGACCACAAGTTAAATGTGCATAGGCTCTCTCTGTACAATTAGGAAAGCTGAAAATCGTAGGATTCCTGATCAGATGCAACTGTGCACACTTTGGCTCTGTTCAGATCTTCAGACCATTGCCTGCATAGGAACATAGGAAGCTGCCTTCTACCACTGTCAGGAGCCCTGTGGAGCACTCCTGGAGTGATCAAGAAGAAGAGATACAATGGGACCCAGGAGAGGGGCCCAGTGGCTTGCAGCTGTAGCAGAGGCTTCAGCACTTCTGACGGTGATAGCCCCTTAGCTCCAGTTACAGCAGCAGCCAGTTCCTTCTCCTCCCCTCTGCTCCCCCTTCGCCCAAGCCACCATCGTTACCTCACACACCTCCTCTAAAGGAGAAGGACCTCAATGAGGTACTCTGCCGCTCTTGCCCTGGACACACAGACAGATGCGCCAGCAGGCTCAGAGGGCGCCCACTTTTCCAACTAGGAGAGCTCACTTGCTCATTTATTCTCATTCTATGACACCTTCCCCATGCAAGCAGAAAAAGCCCAGCCTGGACCTACTTAAGGGTTGTAGGCGGAGTGTCTAATTGCTGCAACAATGTCTTAGCTTTGAGTAGTAATGCCTATTTACGCTATGTAGAGATGCAGAATCCTGTGTAACCTGTAAGATGATCCATGAAATGCTCTGGACTGAAGTTCCACATTAAACATCATCAGGAAAAATACACCAGCGATTCCGAGTCTGAATCCCACAGGGCTGGCCTGGACATCCGCTAGTCCATCTACATCCATACTGTCTACACTCTCTGGTAGTGACTCTCCAGGATTTCCAACAAGGAGTTTCTCCCAGACCTACCTGGAGATGCTGGGGATTGAACCTGGGACCTTCTGCATACAAGAGAAATGCTCTACCACCGAGCTATGGCCCTTCCCGGCAGGTTGCAGTGCAGCAGAATTATCCTGCTTCAGCTCATATATTATAATGAATTCTGGACATCAGGGAAATGATGCTGAACAGGGTTGGCCCGAGACATGTAGTTGCCTGAGACAAAGGACCCCACACATACACACACTGTCCACATGAAGAAGCTAGCTGGGATAGCGGTTGAATCATTCTTCAATGCTGGTGATGAGATAGTGTTTTCTACTGCAACTGAGGCAGCGGGCTTGTTTCAAGGGCTCAGATCAGGCTGCAAAGCACACATAGGTCTGTCCTCCAACAGAGGGGAACGGCCAGGGCGCTTAGGAGAGACAGCTAGGAAGTTGTTGCTGCCTCTTCCACCTAAGGCGGTCGCCTCAGTTTGCCTAATGGTAGGGCCATCCCTGTCGCTGAACTAAAAAAATGTAGACATAGCTGCATTGTTGTTATGATTATTTATTTTTATATTCCACCCTACCAGGGCAGCTGACCACAAGTATAAAAACACAGTCAGCATAAAAGTTGTGAGGAAACTACTGTACAGCCTGCAGGCCTAATTAGGCCCAGCATGAGTCCTAATGAAGCCCATGAGGCTGTTTTTCCCAAACAAGGTCCATATGCCCCATACCTGAAGTTAGATGCCGAGCAGATAAAGGTGTGGTTGGGAACAGCTGCACCAGGGAGTTCCTGATGGGGAATTTCCTAGTGCAGCCAGTGAGGCTGCTCTCGGTGCCAATCAGCTGATGGACAGTGAGAACTGGCCCCTTTGAAGCTGATTGGCACTGACAAAGCACCTTCAAAAGATCCCACTCTCAGTATCAACACCAAGCTACACTGAAGTTATCACCTAATGTCATAATGGCATCAAGTGATTGACAAGTGGAAGGCCTCATCCTCCTGCCAAAGTTGGCCTATATGGGATGAGGGAGGTAAGGATCTGGCCAGTTCCTCACCCCTGGCATAGAACAATAATTTAAAACATCATCAATAAAATACAATGCACAGACAACAGCACTTGTGTAGGCAATGCAATAGCAGGGATCATTCAGTTAGTAACTTAAGAGTTAATGTTAAGAGGGGGACAGGTGGAGATGTTGCTTAGCAAAGAGGCAGAGTGAGATGATCTTCACCAAGGTAGCACTGCTTTGATTGACACTGTAGTTCTGAGGGAGATTTTCCTCTGTATGTTTGATTGAATGTTTTCCTGCTATGTACAAGGACTAACTTAAGAAAGACAAAAACCCTCTGTTCCTTTCTCCTCAAATTTTTCTTCAGGTTACTCAGTCAAGCACTATCAAGACTTTTCTCACTGGTGTCCATCTGTATTATTTAAGTGACTTTGCTAATCATTTGAACTATTAATCTGCACTCCAGCTATATACCAAAGACCTGAACATCCAAAAATGGTTTTAAGTTTCACCTCCAACAGAACATGATTGCTTCACAGGCAATCACATCTGGCACCTAGAAAGTCTGCAAAATACAGTAGCAGGTTTCACAGAAGGCAAACATTTCCCTCCGTTCTGCTCCCTCTTTGGTCACACACAGGTGAGTGTCTATGCCAGCTATGAGTATCTCCATACAGTAGCACCTGCGTAATGACTTTACATCTTCAGGGGGTTGCTGTCAACGTGGGTGTGAAGCCAAAAAAGAGGATTATATATCTCAAGTAAAAACTCAGGAGCTGAAACAGACAAGCCCTATTGCAAAGCAAAGCAACACAAAACGGAAAAGAACAAAGAGCCAACACACCTTTCTAATAAAGCTAACCATTTACTAATAAGTATTAGTTGCTCATAAAACCCAATAACCAGGTCCCACCCCCAGCGGCTCTAATTTATTTCAAAGAGAAGCAATTTGCTGGACATAGAGAGGACTGATTGAGTGGCAGGGAAAAGCCGAGCTGAATGCTCTTCAGAGAACTTTTGGCCTAAAGTTGCAAGTATCTAACATATTTGTTTAAATACTTTTTATCCATTCGTCAGCCAACAATTAAAAATGAGGTCCCAGAGTGCCTTACAGTTCTACAAAAACAAGGTGCCTGCCCTCTAAAAAGACAGTTTGAGTTTTTCTTTTGTTGCTGTGGGTGTTACCAACTGTTCAAAAACCAGATTTCCTTCTGGATCAAAAGTGCAGCCAAAGCCCATGGATGCAAAAGTGGTGGAATATCAACTGAGCAGAACTGGGTGGGTGGGTGAGTGGAAGGTCTGCCAACAGCTAATGAAGCATGGGTGAATCTGTCAATTTCAGTTTCTCTCAGATCCCATCTGCACTGTACATGTAAAGCAGTATCATGCCATTTTAAACAGTCATGGCTTCCTCCAAAGAATCCTGGGAATGGTAGTTTGTGAAGGGTGCTGAGAGCTGTTAGGCGACTCCTATTTCCCTCACAGAGTTACAGTTCCCAGAATTCCCCACAAAGAGGGATTGATTGTTAAACCACTCCGGAAATTGTAGCTCTGTAGCTCTCAGCACCCTTAAAGCTACAGTTCCCAGGATTCTTTGGGGAAACCATGGCTGTTTGAAATGCTATGATACTGCTTTAAATGTATAGTCCAGATGGGGCCTCAGTTTCTCATTTTTCCAGTCTTAAGTTCAGTTTTCCCCATTCCCTAGATTTATTCTTCAACATGAAATATAACGTGTGAACTCCGTTGAAAAGCACAGTAACTGAGGAGAGGGGAGAAGAGCACCTGTCTCAGGTGTGAGGAACCTTTGGCTCCCCAGATGTTGCTGAACTACAATTCCCATCAGCCCCACCATGCACGGCCAATGGCAAGGAATGGTGGGAGTTGTAGATCAGCAACCTCTGGAGACCACATGTTCCTCACATCTGTCCTGTCTACTAGTGTGTTATTTTTGCAGTGACCAATTCCCAGTGAAAGCAATCACTTGCAAAATTCCAAAGGGGCAGGAAAGCAAAAGCAAAATTATTATGCTGGCTTTTCCTGAGTTGGATTGCTCTGCCCCAAGCAACTGGAAACTAATTGTGGAAAGCAATTGGATTTCTTTTTTCTACTGGATTTTTCTGTACAGAAACCTGAAAAGGCCTCATGCTGCACTTACTGGGAAAATCAGAAATAAGGCCTGAGTTACAGCATAGGTGGCCAGCCAGCCAGCTAGCTAACTATAGCATACACAGCAATATTTCAATTCCTCTAGGGCTGTTTTCATCCTTTGTCATCAAGTAATCAGGAAAAAGAACAAAAAATAGTCACTAAGATTCTGAGTATAGTGAGTGCTTTAAAAAAGCAAGGGATAGACAGTTTTTCAGATCACTTTAAGTTTTATCTTTATTTAATCCTTAGCAATAAGCATCCAATCCTGCTCTTTTCATTATGATAACTGCAGAATAAACCAACACTTACTTTTACAGCAGGCAAGCAAACATACTTCTTCATTGCTGGCTGGCCGGAGAAGACAGCTGAAACTGAAAAGCAGATCAAAGGAAAGTCCAAGGAATGGATGTAATAATACACAGTTCTAATATTTAACTCTTCCTCTTCAAGTGTCATGTTACTATGTAGGCTGGGTTCCCCCCCCCCAGGATCACTTAAGTAATTACAGGGTGATTGTGATAATGAAAAACCCACCCTCAGTCTGGGGAAGTCTTGAGTGAGCAGATGTTTGGGGATCTTCCAGATGAGGCTTTTGGTGTGCACTCACCTTGCCTTATTCACTGATTTTTTTTCCAGTGGGTCCTATTCTAAGATTGCTCCCATTCTGAAAACAAGCTAACGTTCTTTAAATGGAGATTGTCATTGTCTGTCATGTCACAAATTAAAAAGACAATTTCTCCAAAACAATCCTGTGTGTGTGAAGCACAGCTCTGGGGTGCCTCAACACCCCCCCACACACTACAGGCCTGCCATAGGTACTAGTTGTGGTGGTTCTGTATTTCCTCTAGTATCAGATGCAGTATTCCTTTGAATACCAGTTGTGTCACAAGTGGGAAGGTGTTACTGTGCTTATGTCCTGCTTGCAGGCTTCCCATAAGGCATCTGGTTGGCAACTGTCAGAACAGAATATTGGACTCAATAGGCCTTTGGTCTGATCCGGCAGGGCTCATCCTCTTTTGTTCTTAGGTTCTTGTGTTGTTGTTGTTGTTTTAAGAAGCAAATATTTGTATGATGACTCCAGATGATGTAAAACAGCACAAATCTGTTTCCAAATGGCAAGGGGGAAGGAGAGCTGCCCTTTAAATGCCCCTAATTGTTAGTCATTATTCTAGGCCTTCTAAAGCCCACTAGAGTGGTTTATTGATGATGCAGCCTTCAAAAAACATTATTCAGGCTGCAGGAAAGGGGGGGAAAAGACTTGTATGTGAGAATAATGGATTACAGCAGGCCACATTGAAAAGTTTGCATATGTTTGCTTTAGGCTAATGGAACAAATAGGAAAAGGAGGGGAATAAAATGGTGAGGGGAAGGAAAAAAGTGGGGTATGGTGCAGGGCTCTTTAACTGCTGAGGCTTGAGTGTAAAATGCACAGCGGGACTCCAGTGTGGCTTTAGAAGAAGGGAGAAATGTAATGAAGGGATGGGGGACTGTTTTGGCCAAGAGGGTCAGATTACTATCTCCCTTATTCTTCAAGGCCCAAAAAGGACATGTAGAAGGCTCTGCCCACCTGTCAGTCACCCGACATCACGATAACATCATAAAACCTTTTTTTTTGCCTGCAGAAAGCCCCTTTCAAATATATCATCTAGTGAGGAAGTTCATTCTGCACAACATAGGAAGCAGACCTTGAGGACACATTCACACCAAACATTTATGCCACTTTGAACAGTCATGGTTTCCCCCCCAAAGAATCATGGGAAGTGTAGTTTGTGAAGGGAGCTGAGTGTTGTTAGGAGATTCCTATTCCTCTGACAAAGCCCCAATGGCCGGCGTGGCTTAACAGTTAGCTCCTCTTCTGGTGATTGTAGCTCTGTGCAGATAGTGCAGTAATGTACATAATAGGCTACGTAAAGCTCAAGCTAACAGAAAAAATTGTATGAACACCAGGAATTAAATGATTGGTATATTTTTTGTTTCATAAGAGAAAAAAAAAGAAAATTAAGGATGCAGTGAACAAGGGGATACCAAAAGGCATAAAACAAAATAGTTAAGCTGTAACTAAGAAATTAAAAACTAGTGTACAGCTTGCTTTCTCAAAAATTCAGTTTGAATCTTGTATCATGTCAACACCAATTTTTAAAAAAACAGATTGAGAAACAGAGTAAGAGCACATTACAATACAACCATAGTCAAGCATTTAAGGATAGTGGTGCTGAGAACAATATGCATAACTTACCTGTTGAAGTCAATGAGATTGAGTCCTTAACATTGTAAAATATTTACTGTATAATAGACCACTTCTGTAAACTCATAAAATGTTTGATAAACATGCAAGAAAGCTTTCTGAATGGTGGGATCACAATACATGTTTTCACAGAGAAAATAAACAATTTATAATGTTAACTCCTCCTTGAGGGTCCCTCCTTCTAGTCTTGTTCCTGACCTTTAGATTTTCCTTTCTGTTGGACAGTCAAGGGAAAACTTTTAAACTGGTTGCTGTATAAAGGACAAACTAAGCTATTGGAAATTAATTGTGGAAAGCAACTGGATTTTTTTAACTGGTTGGTGAATTGATTTTTCTGCCCAGAAACCCTGAAAAGGTCTCATGCTGAGCTACACACATTGGGTAAATCAGAAATAAGGCCTGTGTTAAAGCCTAGGTGGCCAGCCAGCCAGCTAACTGTAGTGTGCACGGCAATATTTCCATTTCTTTAGGGCTGTTTTCATTCTTGCCATCAGGTATGCAAGAAAAAGAAGACAAAATAGCCACTATGATTGCAAGTATAGTAGGGATAGAGGAGAAATTCAATTCAGTTCACATTTAAAGCCAAATTTATTAAATTTACACTTTCCAAAACAATAGGAGAACTGAAAACACAGCCATCCATTGACATTCACACTTATCAAAATTTTGCAGTGCAGTTCTCCAACCAAGCAATGTTTACTAAAATGCATATATTAGGGAGAAATGTGTACAAAAACAATGTTTTGGTGGAAATAACATACAAAATTGCATTACATTAGGATAAATAGTTTGTACAAATGTGTACATTATTCAAAACTACATACAAACATATATTTCTTAGGATAAATTCACACTAAAATGCTGAAGATTTTAATGAGGATTTTTTTTGTTTTAAAAAGTGCAAATTGCTGAGAAATGTGGAGAACCACATTTAAGATTAGAAAAATGAGAAATTGAGAGAACCGAAACTGACAGATCCTTCCATCCCCAGTGAGCACTTTAAAAAAGGAAAAGGTAACTTAGGGTAGCTATTTTTTCAGATCCCTTTGTTATCTCTTTATTTAACCTTATAACTATAAGCTCTTCACGTCATAATAACTACAGAATAAACAAATCCTTCTTACTGTAGGCAAACAAACATGCTTCTTTTACAGAGCTTGGAAAAGTTACTTTTTTGAACTGCAACTCCCATCAGCCCCAGCCAGCATGGCCACTGGATTGGGCTGATGGGAGTTGTAGTTCAAAAAAGTAACTTTTCCAAGCTCTGCTTTTTATTGCTGACTGGGTAGACAGAACAACTGAAACTGAAAAGCAGAGCAAAGGAAAGTCCAAGGGGTGGGATCTAACTCTAGCCCATAATACGCAATTCTAATAGTTAACTCTTTAATAGTCATGTTACTATACAGGCTGTTTTTTCAGGAATCACTTAAGTAATTACCAGTAGACTGTGATCATGAAAAATCCACCCTCAGTCAGGGAAAGTCTTGAATGAGCAGACTTTTGGGGGCTCTTCCAGATGAGGCTTTTGTTGGGCACTTGCCTTGCCTTATTCACTGGGTTTTTCAGATGGTCCTATTTTTAAATTGCTCCTGTTCTTAAAACAGGCTGTTATTCTCTAAATGGAGGCTGTCATTGTCTGTCATGTCACAAATTAAAAACACGTTTTAAAAAAAAAATGGGGGGGGCAAAGCACAGCTTCTGGAGGTTGCACCCATTTGTCCCACCCTGGCTGCAGGGCTGGTGGGCTGGTGGGCTATTACAGTGGGGCAGAGTAGGCAGGTTTCAAGTCTCTGAGGAGAATTTGTTGAGTAACATATAAGTATTTAAAAACTGTATTGAAACCATAAGCTTTGGAAAAAACAAAACACTGCGTGAACTAGTTTATATATTTTAGTGACATCTGTTTACTGAAGAAATTCTGTTTCTTTGCACACACAGCTGTTGCTGGGCTAAACTATAAAAAAAGGTACCAAGCAGTGAAAGGATTAAGTGCAAGTGTCTTTGGTGGCGGTAGAAGCCCAGGAGTGAAAAACAGGTCAGGTTATAGGATATCAGCTCATAGCTCTGTAAAATATCCTCAAGGGCTGAGGGAATGTCCCTATAAACAGCACTGCTATAGTGTGCTGTGAGTAAGAAAGACATCTCGTACCTGTTCAAGGCAGAGTGTGTGCTGGCAAGTCACAACATCCCCTCCCGTCAAATATTAGTTAGGCGCCATCTCTCTTGTCTTTTCGGCACCTACTGACTGCCTTCCTCTTCCAGCAAGCCTTTTAAGTGGAGATCTTTCCCAGTCTGCATTGGAATTGGTTTTTTTAGATATTTTCATTGTTTTATTGTCTGTGTGTTTGCTGTCCAGGGCTCCCCTGGGAGGAAGGGCGGTGATATATAAATAAATAAATTTAAAAGATAATTTTTGTGCACCACTTTGAAAGGGGCCTAATTAGGACCACAAGCTGAGGTTCTCCCCCCCCCAAAAAAAACTTCACAATGCTAGACTGGGGGTGGGAGGTGGGCTCAAAAATTGCAACCCAAGCTATGTGTCTGGACTGTTATGGTGTCTCCCTAAGGTCAGGATAGTGGAATGGCATCTCCTGGCTCCTTTGCTCCCTCTGTTTTACCCAAGGGCAGCAGCAGCACCTGACATAGTCAGGCAGCTGCTGAAGGTTCAGAGTCCCCAGATGTAAAGTCTTAACCAGGGGAGTCCCCATCCAAGGATGACCAGGACACTCAGCCCTGGGTTAGGCTTTATCTGGGGGCGAGGAGCCAGAATCCTGCAAGGAGGCCAAGGCAGGGTCATGCACATCCTGAGTGAGTTGGGCCTCTGATATCTAGGCCGAACAGGTCCCAAGCCCTAGGGGATGTGGTGCCTCAGATGCCAGATGGAAATCCAGCCCATCTGGAGAAGTGTCCAACTACAGGCAAGGACTCCTTAGGAGTAAAGGTCTCCTTAGGAGTAAGACCCTCCTCTTGAGGAAACATCTGCCCGTTGGGAATTGATAGGCATCAGCTGAGGTTGGGGTGTAGTTCCAGCAGCTCCCATTCAAAAACCCCACTGCTAGGCTGACAAAGTTGCTGGACCAATGTACATATGCCAGCACTGTACTTTGCCTGTTAGCTGACCTCCTGTTGACACTAAACCTGTCCTGTCTCTTGACTTTGTCCTAGTCCTGCTTTGCCAGTCAATTGTTTGGACCCTGACCTTGGGCTGCTCTGACTTTGCCTCTTGCCTGGCTCTTCTTTTTTGGACTGGTCCTGGGTTGTTGCCCATACTGGTGTTGCTGCTGGGACGTCTCTTGTTTACTCAGGAGCTCATTGAGAACAGGACACTGGGAGTGCCCTCTGGCACTTGAGGTTGGCCCTTCCCCTTGCTTTCTTGGCTTATATTTAGTAAACGCCAACGAAGGGAGGATAGGAAGCCACCAAGATATGTCTTTCCAACACTCAGGACTTGCCCATTATTGGGGCATTGTGGGGGCCAGTGTGGTGTAGTAATGAAGAGTGTTGGTCCTGGAAGATCAGGGTTCAGATCTGCACTCAGCAATGAAGCATGGTGGGTGACCTTGGGCCAGCCACTGCTTCTCAGCCTAACCTACATCATGGGGTTGTTGTGAGGAAAAATGGGAAGGAGGAGAACCATGTAAGCCACCTTGAGCTCCTTAGAGGAAAAGTGAGGTATGCAGTAAAAATTTTTTATTGAGGATATTGAAGAAAGGTTCATAGCTTTGACTGCAGAAGGTCCTACATCTGAAAATCCCTGTCTGAAATCCTGAACTAGATGGACCCATGGCCTGACTCGGTATAAAAAAGCAGCTTTCTATGTTCCTAAAATGGCAAGCAGATGCCAATCACAGATTGCGGCAATGTGGGCACTGTCTGCCACAGTACTGTTCTCAGTGAGCCCCCTGTGTTCATAGGGACCATGCAATGGTGAGAGGCATGATGGAGAGGATGGCACTTTGCTAGGAAGCCCTCATACCTGGACATCTGGACCTCACCTTGGTCCCACCTGTTAGGAGGTTTGGATGCAGTGGTGATGGGAACAGAAAGCTCTGGACTGATCTGCCTTTCCCAGGTTCCCTAAAGCTAGATGCAGAGCGTTCCTCGGAAAAATAGATACAGATGTTGGACCCTCTGTTTTTTCACGCTGGCAACTCAAAGTAAATAAACCAATGGTTTTCTCCGCTGTGTAAACCTAAATATCTAGAAACTGGAGTTCAGTGTTTCCTCTTTACCCAGTTCTACATCAGTTCATACTTCCTGGATCCAGTTTCCTCCAAAAAGTTTAGAGGAAACCAAAGTATATTTTCATGGCAGGAAAACATAAACCATTCCTCAAGGCAATATTATATAGCTTTCCTCTTGCATGCTTGGATTGCATTCATGATGAAGACTGGATTAGCTTTAAGCCATGGGCAAGGCAGCATTTTTGTTTATTTAAATGCTGATAGCCCACCTCTCCATAAAAGGCTCAAGGTGGCTTGTAACAGCATAATTTAAAATCATATTAACCTCTGGTTAATCACAATTACGTTTATATATATATATATATAAGACAGTTTTGAAAGCAACAAACAGAACTTCACTCAAGCTTGCTCTGGATCCCTATAAGGATACCGTTAATCACCTAAAATATATATAAACTTAACAGCATTTGTATGTTAGCAGCTGATGAAGGCAGAAGCTGAAACATTTTGTTAATATAATAAAAACCTCTGTTTGGTTAATCACAATTACGTTTATATATATATATATATATATACATATATATAAAAGATTACATTTAATATAATCAACAACAGCAGCAAGGTTGAAACCATTTAAAAATACTTTGAGTGAGATCCAAACTTAGCCACTCTTAAATATCAGAGATTTGAGAGTCTGCTGGGGGCAACTGACCTGTGTGGCATATGGTAGTGCAGGGTGGGGGAATCATTTGACCCTTCGGCTGTTGTTGGACTACAGCTCCCATCATCCCTAAGGGGAGCCTCACCACCAGCCTGTGGTTGAAATGGATGAGGAAGAGTGCTGCCTTTGAGGGTGGAGGGAAGAAAGCTACCCACTTTTGCTGCTAGACCGTCTTTCATGTTCTTGAACGGACAGATGGACTTGTGTTCAAGGTGCAGGGCTGGCCAGGGCTACCCAGGCAGGGATCTCCCACAAATTGTTTTTTTAAGTGTTTTTAAATTTGTATATTTGTAATGTTGTTAATGTTTTTAATTGTTGTAAACCATCCAGAGAGCTCCAGCTATGGGGCAGCATACAAATGTAATAGATAACAACAACAACAAACAAACAACAACAACAATAATAATCCCTGTAATAATATGCTGCCTAGGGCTGATTTGGAATCCATCTCTGGTGCAGTATAGTGATGAACTGATTCCAGGGAAACCTGGGTTCAAGTCCTCTGTTGGCCATGAAATTTGCTGCATGGCCTTGGGCAAATACTTATCTCACAGCCTAGCCTACCTAACAGGGTTGATGTGGCTATAAAAACAAGACAACACCATATAAGTTACAAAACATTATTTGGGAGAATGTCAAGCCAACAATGATGTAAATAAATGAATGAATTATTTCCCAATGCAATCCATGGTATTTTGAAATGCCTTGACTTTGATGGGCTTGTGTTGAATACTTGATTTTATTTATTTATTTATTTAATTACGCTTTTAAACCGCCCTATAGCAACGAGCTCTCAGGGCGGTGTACAGCAAAATAAAACCACATTTAAAAAACGAACAAGTGTGGATTAAAACATACAATATAAAACATATTTAAAAACAAAATTAAAATGCGAATAAAATAAAAATACAATTACAGTTAAGTTTAAAATAAAATTAAATTAAAGTTTAAAAGTTTAAAATGCCTGGGCGAAGAGGTAGGTTTTTACCTGGCGCCGAAAAGATAACAAAGAAGGCACCAGGCATATCTCATCTGGGAGGGCATTCCATAATTTGGGGGCCACCACTGAAAAGGCCCTGGATCTAATTGTTGTTCTCCGGGCCTCCCTATGAGTTGGGACCCGGAGAAGGGCCTTAGATGTCGAGCGCAGTGAACAGGTAGGTACATAGCGAGAGAGGCGTTCCATCAGATATTGCGGTCCGATGCCGTTAAGGGCTTTATAGGTAAGAACCAACACTTTGAATCTGGCCCGGAAACATATAGGTAGCCAGTGCAGTTGGGCCAGAATAGGTGTTATATGGTCGAATTTCTTCGTCCCAGTAAAAACTCTGGCCGCAGCATTCTGCACTAGCTGAAGTTTCCGAATCGTCTTCAAAGGTAACCCTACGTAGAGTGCATTACAGTAATCCAATCTAGAGGTTACCAGAGCGTGAATAACTGAGGCGAGGTTCTCCCTGTCCAGATAGGGTCGTAGTTGGGCTACCAGCCGAAGCTGGTAGAATGCATTCCGTGCCACCGAGGCTACCTGAGCCTCAAGTGACAGGAGCGGATCTAATAAGACTCCCAAACTACGGACCTGCTCCTTTAGGGGGAGTGTAACCCCATCCAGAGCAGGTCTGACATCAACCATCTGGGCAGAGTACCCCCTCACCAACAGCATCTCAGTCTTGTCAGGATTGAGTTTCAGTTTATTAGCTCTCATCCAGTCCATTATCGCGGCCAGGCAGCGGTTCAGTACATTGACAGCCTCACCTGAGGAAGATGAAAAGGAGAAGTAGAATGGAAGAATCTGTCAATTTGCATCTCTCCATTTCTCATTTTTCCAATGTTAAATTTGGTTCTCCACATTTCTGCATCAATTTGAATTTTTTTTTAAAAAAACTCATGAATGTTTTTCAGCATTTTAGTGTGAATTTCTCTTAATAAGCACATTTTTGTTTGCAGTTTTAACTAATGCACACATTTCGCAAGCAATCTTTCCTAATATTATGCATTTTGCATGTTATTTTCATTAATATATTCATTGTTATGCACATTTCACCCAATAAATGCCTTTGTGTAAACACTGGTTGGTGAATTGCATCGCAAAATTCAGATAAGTATGAATTTTGAAGGATAGCTATGTTTTAGTTCTCATATTGTTTCAGAAAGTGCAATTTTTATAGATTCAGCTTTAAATGAGAACTGAATCAAATTTCTCCTTCATCTCTACCCACAGCTTAACCTACCAGTCAGGATTGCTGTGGCTATAAAAACAGGACAGCACCATATATGTGGCTATAAACTCTTTGGGGGAAAGCCAAAATAGCAATGCAATAAATAAATGAAATCTCTGTATTGCAATCAGTGAGATTTTAAAGTGTTTTAGCTTTGACAGGCTTGTACTGAATCTTTGACATTTCCAGCACGGTAACTGATGGATCTCTGAGAACGTTTTGCTCTATTTTCATTGTTGCATTGGGTATTTGGTTTCTCACAAATGCATAGGCATTCCTATTGTCACCCAAAGGCACTAACCACTTTAATGTATTCTCTGGATGCTGCACAACTTTTCAACTCTGTAAGTGTTAATTTCAAAGCACTTCTCTGTTGCTTAAAGTGACTCAATAAATGTTTATGTGGTCTAGCAGGATATGCTTGACGAAAGCCAGTTTTACATGAAATGGCTGTAGAAACCTTCCAACCATTCACAGATCAAAATAGGTACGGTATTTTAACTGGCCATCACTGACAGCCAAGCTCCCTTCACCTCAAAATCCACTGACAGTTCCTCCACACTCCTGGTATTTCCCAGGGAACTCTAAATCCACATAACTCCAAAATACCCTTGAAAGTTTTTATATTGCTGAAAAAATATTGGTTGGTTAGTTGGTTGGTTTATATCAGAGTATTTATAAGCTGCACTTTTCCTAAAAGTACATCAAGGCAGCTTACAACATACAAAGACATTATGAAATTAAAAACCACCAAAGTATCATTAAAGCCATCTCTGCTATCTTTTCGGCGCCTTTTGAAGACGTTCCTCTTTCAACAAGCCTTTTAAGTTGAGACCTATCCCAGTCTGCATCTGTGTCAGAATTGTTTAATATGTTTTTTAGTAATGTTTTTAACCCTTTTTAAGGTTGTTTATTAAAATGTTTTTAATACTGTTTTGTTTTAATGTATTTTAAGATCTGTTTTTATGATGTTTTAAAGTGTTTTAGTGCTTTGTTTGCCTCCCTGGGCTCCTGCTGGGAGGAAGGGCGGGATACAAATTAAATAAATAAATAAATAAATAAATAACAATAATAAAATCATCAGCAAATACTGCATCAGCAAATACTGATGGAAGAGGCAAAAATCATGTCTAAAAGGTTCGGTTTTCAAGAGACACCTGAAAGAAAGAAGTAATGGTTTTTGTTGAACCTCTCTTGGTAGGGAGTTCATGCTCGGCTTGCAGGCAATAGTCTAGGGATGGGAACCCCTTTTCAGAGACAGGGCCACATTCCCTTCTGGGCAACCTTTTGGGGGCCACTTGACAGTTGTGGGCAGGGCCAGTAGGCTCTTTCCTACATACCCACCTCTGCATGCTCCCTCCAGAGAAGCTGGAGGCATTGTCAGAGTTGAAGGACACATTCTAGCCAGGCAAAAACACTCTAGGAGAGGGCAAAGCAGGGCTGGTGAGTAGTGTGGCTTGGGAGGGTGTGTAGCCTGAGGAGAGTCCCAAGGGCCAGATGGAGAGGGCTGGAGGGCAACATTTGGCCCCCAGGCCTGCAGTTCCCCACTCTGGCAATAGGCGACAGCCCTTCTCTGCAATTGCCCCTGGCAAGTGGTACTCAGAGGCATGCTACCTCAGCGTGTGCAGGTTGCTTATATCCATTGTGGCATATATCCCGTGGACAGCCTTTTCCTCCATGAATTTGCCTAAATCCTGCTTTAAACCCAACTCTGCTAGTGGGCATCACCATATCTTGTGGCAGTGAATTCCATAGTCTAATTATGTTCAGTGCACATCCTTGTTAGGCTTTAGAAAAGGGCTGGCTTAAAGCATTTTGCTGCCTGAGGAGAAGGAAAAGATGATGCCCCCTCTTCCATGGACAAAACCCAAGTAGACTGGCAGTTAAATCTTTCTTCAACCCTGGTGACAGGACAGGGGCCTCCTTTGCAGCCAAGGGCAGCAGGGTAGCTTAGGAGGCGCAGGGCAGGCATTTCGGCCCACTCAGCCCTGTCCTCCAGCGCCTCCCTACCATCTTCTGCCTGAGGTGGCTGCCTCAGGACACTTTCAGACTGCTGCTGTTTTCAGGTGGGATTCAATCACATGCCAGCAAATTCAGGCTGCACTATTAAAGACGTTTTGATGCTCTTCCACAACAAACCCGCTTCCCCAAAAGAAAGCTATACGGAATGTGATGTGAAAAGCCATTAGAAAGTATGGGATGACACTTGATGCAACATTGTCTGTCCTCCCTGCAAATAAATCAGGATGAATGCTCAATAAATAGCTGGCGTCATCTACCTTCTCTGCAAACAAATCAGAATGAATGCTCAATAAACAGCCTGTCTGGAAGCTACCTCACTCTGCCTAATAGTAGAGCCCAGTGATGCAGTCGTCCAGGGTCTCAGGGGGTCTTAGTCCCCTTCCTTTGTTGGCAGCAGGGTCCCAGCAGGGTCCCTGTGTCTCCAGCATCCTATGAGCCAATCAACATGAAAAGGAAGTGTGAAAGCCACTGAGAAGAGTCTTCTATCATGTTTCCTTGTCCTTTCTGCTGATTGGAGCCAATCAGAGTGAAAGGAGGTGAGTTAGCCACTGAGATTTTTTTTCAGTAGCTAACACTGTCTTCATGTTTATTGGCTCCTAAGGATGTCTGTCCTTGTGGGAGAAGGCATCAACAAAGATCTTGTTCTCAACCAGGAGCAAACAAAGAGAGAGGAATGTGGCTGTGCACTTCTGAATTTGCCACTACACTACTGATAGAGCTGCCCCTTTGGAGAGAGGCAGTGACCCTCCAGATGTTGCTGGACTATAGCTCTTATCTTTTCTGACTGCTGCCCATGCAAGCAGGAACGGATGGGAGTTGGAGTTCAGTAGGGATGGAAGGAGCTATCAGTTTCACTTCTCTCAGTTTCTCATCTTATATTCATTTCTCCACACTGCTGCAGCAATCTGCAGATTTTTTTTAAATCCTCAAGAACATTAATCAGCATTTTAGTGCAAATTTATCCTAATAAGCAAATTTATGTATGCAGTTTTGACTAATCTAAACATTTTTGCAAGCAATTTTGTCTGACATGATGAACATAAGAAGAGCCTGCTGGATCAGACCAAAGACCCATCAAGTCCACAATCCTATTCTCACAGTGGCCAGCCAGGTGCCTATGGGAAGCCCACAAGCAAGATCTGAGGGCAACAGCACTCTCCCCTCCTGCAGTTTCCAGCAACTGGTATTTGGAAGCATGCTCTATTTTCGTAGGTTATTTTTTCACAAATATTCTAATTTATGCACACTTTCCCCTAATATATGCACTTTTGTAAACATTCTTTAGTTGTAGAATTGCACTGCAAAATTCAGATAAGTGTGGGTTTTGAAGGATGGCTTGTGGTTCAGTTCTCATATTGTTTTGGAAAGTGCAAATTTGCTTTAAGTGTGAATTGAATGGAATTTTTCCCCATCCCTAGAGTCTAGCAACATCTGGAGGGCCACAGGTTCACTGTCCCTAGATTAGAGGCTAGACTTAACATAACCTTGCCCAGGAGTGAATCTGCTCCTCTCCACTCCCAACACAGAGAGAGAGTGGGGGGGGAGGGAGAGGGAGGGAGAGAGAGGGGGGGGAGTTGGGGGCTTCTATCAACTTTCTTATTTATTCCTCTCTTTTCTAGGCAGTAGCCCAAACAGAAGCAACTCTGTCAATACGACTGAGGGTTTGTCTGCCTCAAAGTGAGATAAAAACAAAAGGAGCATTAAAACTGGAACGCTGTGGCCATCCCCACACCACACTGGCTTGGATGACTCTCCGTCTATGCGGCTTTTTGTATTAGCGTCCCTATCAATGGCGCATTGTTGTCCTTTATGCCCCCACAGGGTTACATGAGTACTGTGTCAATTCAATAGCTTTCTCTCCCCGCGATTGTCTTTCAGTATAGGTTTATAGTCCTCAAGGAGCTTTGCAGCATTATAAGCAGTCATAATGTCCAGCAGTTACTGAGGGCTTATTGGCAAACCAGTTTATTGCCCTTTGTGAGTCTGACAAAGGCGGCCTTGTCAAGAGCTGGATTACAAAAGGCAAACACAATGTATGAATTTCTCAGTCATACAAAACATGGATAAAACACTGTAGGAAAAGAAGGGCAACAGTGGGGGCCAAAAAGCAGCCCCTTTGACCTTGGAAAAACACGCCCAGCTTTTTCAACTCTCTCTGTGTGACCTAATTTAGAAAGAAATAACTTTTTAGTGGGATGGAGAAGGATGGTGTGGGGGGCAGGAATTGGAGGGACAGACTGTGGAGAACTGGGCATCGTCTGTTCTGCACTGCACTCTAGCTGAAGTGAAGTGGAAGGGATTATGCTTCCTGTCCTGCATGGGAGTTCCTTGTCTTTCCTCAAGTTCAAAACAGATGCTTCAAAACTGACACTTAATACAGACTGATGAGTAGGGATGGGGGGGGGGAATTCAATTCGGTGCATTCTTCCAAATTCACAGATCTCTGAACTATGCAATGAAGTTCTCCAGACATATGGACATAAATGCCTATATTAGGGTGACGTGTGCAAGAAAAGGCATATATTGGTGAGAATAGCATACAAAAGTGTATTATATTTGGAGAAATTGTTTTGCAGAAGTGCGCAGATGAGGCAAAGTTGTGTACAGGAATGAGTGTATTAGGAGAAATTTGCACTAACATGCTGATGAATTTTCATGAGGACTTTTTTTTAAAAAATCTCAAATTGATGTAGAAATGTGGAGAACTGAACTTAAGTTTGGAAAAATGGGAAACTGAGAGAAATGGATAAATTCATCCATCCCTACTGGTATTTTTTTAAAAGGGATGTTGCAACACCCACATCATTCTCTGGTGTGACAAGGGCCATGCCAGGAAAAAGGAAGGGTCTCCCTTTGCAATCAAAATTTTCCTCATTTTCAACAAGACTTATGGCCTGTGGGCTTCAGCTGACCCATTTTTATAAGGAATGTTCTTTGTTTGTTTAGAAATAATCACTACTGCTCTCTAAGCACAGCACATAATAAAACTGTAGATAAACATATCTGAAATCTGCAAAATGATATAGACACACACACACACACACATATAATAAGCACTAAAACACAGGCTGCATTCACACTACAAAAATGTAAATGTACTGCCTTCAAGTCGATTCTGACTTATGGCGACCCTTTCAATAGGGTTTTTATGGTAAGCAGTATTCAGAGGTGGTTTACCATTGCCTTCCTCTGAGGCTGAGAGGCAGTGACTGGCCCAAGGTCACCCAGTGAGTTTCATGGCTGTGTGGGGATTTGAACCCTGGTCTCCCAGGTCATAGTCCAACACTCTAACCACTACGCCACACTGGTGCTCTCATTCACATTGTGCATTCCAATATTATTCCACTTTAAACAGTCATGAGTTCCCCCAAAGTATGCTGGGAACTATAGTTTGTGAAGGGTGCTTAGAGCTGTTTGGAGTCTCCTAATCCCCTCACAGAGCTACAATTCCCAGTTCCCTCTGGGAAGAGGGATTGATTGTTAAACCACTCTGGGGATTGTAGTTCTCTGAGAATAGGAACCTCCTAACAACTCTCAGCCCTCTTCATAAACCACACTTCCCAGGATTCTTTGGGGGAAGCCATGAGTATTTAAAGTGGAATAATAGTGGAATAAATGTCTTGTGTGAAGGTGGCCACAGATAAAAATCCAGCTTGGTTCCTTTTTCCCCTGACCCAGCTCCAACACAGGCAATGCTTCAGGGCCTGCACAACATCTCCTGATTCAGATTTTATGCAGAAATAAAGCTGAGTGTCATCAGCATACTGATGGCACCTTGCCCCCAAATCTGCTAATGATCCCTCCCAACAGCTTCAGGGGATGCCTCCATGAGTGGGATTGTTTGAACCTGATCCAGAAGATTCAAAGACATGGGAGTTCATTTCAGCTGTGGCTTACCAAGGCCCATCCCAGGAACAGCATTTTGATGCCAGGGTGCCAGCCAGGAAATGGGAAAGGAGCATGATAGGAACATAGTAAGCTGCCTCAGTGTTTTGTTCATCTGCTTCGGTGTTCACTGAGTCTACACTGAATGGCAGCAGCAATCCAGGGTTTCAAACAGGGGCCTTCAGTGATGCCAGGAAAGTAGGACTTTGGGGGCGGCGTCCAGGACCCCACACAGCTTAATAACACAACAGAGCTAGTTTGCCACATTTTAAAGGAACTAAAGTAATTACCATCTAAAAAAATCTTTCCTCTTTCAACAAGCCTTCTAGGTAGAGATTTTTGTCCCAGTCGGTATCTGTAGTGGATTTGATTTTGTTTACGGAACTGTTTTAACTGTTTTTATATTTACTTATTTATTTTATTTATTAAATTTGTATCCCACCCTGCTTCCCAGCAGGAGCCCAGGGTGGCAAGCAAAAACACTACATTTAAGCTTTTTTGTTTTTTATATATGCAATGGTTTTTCATTGATTTTATATATGCAATTATTTTCTCTATGTTTGTGTTGTGTTGTGAAATTGCTTTGAGATGCTTCCTAGGAAGAAATGTATAAATAAGATTCAGAATCATCATCATCATCATCATCATGGGGTAAAACAAACATTGAAAATAGAAGACAATAAAATTATCAACATATAGATAAAAATCAAGTTTTAAAAACAAATCTACCAAATAATATGACATGTCTCATGTCTCAGTAGTCTTGCCTACACAAAAAAGCCTTGAAAACAGTACAACAAAGGCTGCTGACTAATTATCAAGGTTTTTTTTTCCAGAGAATAGGTACTACCACACTAAAAGATCAATTTCTCACAAATGTGGGAAGAAAAGACTGAAGCGGCTGAGTGAGAGCATACACTTACACGTGGATTTCCTCATCAAGGAGGAACAACAGTTTGATTCCTGAGAGGGTGATCCAGGGGCCATCAGCTACTGCAGACTTGCCCTCCGTGGGCAGAGGGGAGGTCTGCTAGCAGAGAGACAGACAGGTTCATCCTCAGAGGCCCTGCCTGGATAGCAATAGAAAGCAGGTCTAATGGCAGTAGGGCAAGAATGAGGCATTCCAGGGGTACCCCCTCATTTCCCAGGCATGCCCCAGAACATTGGTGGTGATGGGGCGGAGTGTGTCAGCCCTGTAGCTATGTATTTCTCCTCCCATCAAAACCAATGGAAAATAAGAAAGGATGTCCCTGGCCAACAATAAGTGACTTGTACATTTTTAATCCTCTCCGTGCAGTACAATCCTGGCATGGCTTTGGATATATTTTATTTTTATTGTATTTAAAATATTTTTTGTATTTAAAATATATGGTGGTTCTTCCTTCCACCAGATTGCTCTGTTAAACAATTGTAAGCCTTCTTTCTGATCAATCTTTTTGGCTCCTCCTGTCATGGAGAACTCCTGGCAGGATTGGTCTGAGGATCAGGAGCTCTGGCATCCAGGGAAGGGCCCAGTGGTCTGCCTTTCAACAGCCCCTTCCCTGAGGTGTTGGCTGACGTGGACAAGGTGGTTGAGCTGTCAATCCCTCTGCCGTCAATCCGCTGCTGGACCAAACTCTTAAGGCTGGCCCGCCTCCAGCTCAGGAGGGAAAGTCTGAGGCAAGAATGGGGGAAGTCCTGGCAGGTTCGTCTCCGCCTCTCTTGCCACAGATGTGCCGTCATTTGCCCAGGTGTGAGCAAAGTGAGCCAGTTAATCAGCCTACTCGTAGGCGTGCCCGCTTCCTTGCCTGGTCCCGAGCTGAGAGAAAAGTCCCATGGAAGTACCCATACCCTCCCTATCCTTTCTTTAGGGGATTCAAGGGATGTGTCAAGCATTGCTACAACGTCTTTGCTTGAGTAGCCATGCCACTTAGTGCCGTGTAGTGATTTTAGACTTTGTGAACTGTATCCTGACCTATGTTCCAGTCACATGTAACTTGTGGATTAAAGCCACTGGCAATAACTGAGCCAAGAGTTCCGCATCTGATTCTGTTGGTGGGAGCCAGGGCACCGTCTTTCTGATATATACCTTATGGCACCAACTAGTTTAAATGAAACACATGTCAACAAACTTAGATTTGTTACTTGCTTATCCCACACTTCTTTCAAGTAGCTCATCTATCACAGCTATCCTCCTAATATTATCCTCCCAACAACCCTGCGAGGTAAGATCACTCAGTGAACTTCACGGATGAGCAGAGATTTGAACCCATGTTTTCCCAGTTGTAGACCAAGACTGCAATCCAATGCATGTCTACTCAGAAGTAAGTTCCATTGGGTTCAATGGAACTTACTCCCAGGTGAGTCTGTATTGGTTTGCAGATTAACTCTCTAGCCATTGGTTTTCTTAGTCACACTGCTCCAGAATATCTACCAAGTCTCTTCTTCTACAACCCATGGGAATAAGAACTCAAATCCGTTTTTTTAAGCAGTTGGAATGTATAGTTTGAGGATTTGTGTCTTTTTGTTTTTTGCTCTTTTGGAAGGAGGACTGAAGCTGAGAGCTACCAACTTACTCAAGACCTCACACTAAAGCCAGGCCTAAGGGTGTCTTTCCAGATGCATTTAATGCACTCAGCTGCTTATTTTTACTAAGTATGTCATGGAACAATAAGTTCTGATACACTCCCCCACATGCATCATGGTGTATTATCCGTGCCTGATTTCATGTCACCCCATATCAAGTGATAAATTAGTGCATAGCTCACGGTTTGGCTGGGTGTCTGGGGGATGCATTCATGTGTTCAGCAAATGGAATCCAGTTAATTTTGCCACAGCCTGATGATTATTGGCTTGTGGTAACACAGAGGTGGGCTTTTTCACTGGTGATACCAGTGCTGTGGAACTCCTTCCCTGCTGAAATGCAAGAGGGTCCATCAGAATTGGCATTCCCCGTCTCCTGAAGATACACCTGTTTAGGCAAGCATTCCCCCGCACTTCTGATTTCATTAACTGGTTTAATCATTTGTTTGTTTTAAACTATTTTAACTGTCATGTTTTTAAGTGGTTTGTTTTATTGTATATTTTAATTAAGGATGTTCTGATACTCTGTAATTGGGAATTTTAATTGTGTATGTATTTTATAATTTATTTTATGTTATAAACCACTTAGAAGCCATTTTGGTATATGTAATAAAACTTCTTCTTCTTCTTCTTCTTCCATATGTCTCTCCCTTTATTTTAAAGTTTGCTGGCAACCCCTGGCTCCAGTTACCTCCATTTTCTGATGTTGGGTTATACGAAGTGGAGCCTTCCCATAGGAAGAGCCCTGCTAGATCAGGCCAAAGGCATCCTCTTCTCCAGCATCCTGCTCTTGCAGTGGCCGACCAGATGCCTATGGAAAGCCTGCAACAGAGCTCTCCCCATCTGTGATTCCCAGCAACTGGAATACAGAAGAATACAGCCTCAACAGAACATGGTTAGTAGTCATTGATAGCCTCACCCTCCGTGATTTTTTCTAATATTGCTTTATTGCATTTATACTCAGCCTTTTTGTCTTTATATCACTGCAGAGGGTATACATAAGGTTCTCGGGAAATCTTCTATGCAGGCACTGGCCAGACCTAGACCTGCTGAGCTTCAGCAAAGTTGTTGTACAATGAGCCTCCAGACCAGCCTTTCCCAACCAGTGTGCCTCCAGATGTTGTTGAACCACAACTCCCATCTTCCTGACCATTGGCAATGCTGGCTGAGGCTGATGGGAGTTGTGGTTCAACAACATCTGGAGGCACACTGGTTGGGAAAGGCTGCTCCAGACTATGCCCTGGGATACTATATCACATGGAAACATAGGAAGCAGACTTGAGGGATGGACGGACTTGTCAATTTCTCTCTATTGTTTTTAAAAAGTCATTATCAACATTTCAGTGTGAATCATCCCAATATACATGTTTTGCATGCAATTTTGCCTAATATACACCTTTTTTTGCAAGCAATTTCCCCTAATATAATGCATCTGTGTATTTTCAAATATGTGCATTTTCATACACATTTTACCAACACATTGCTTGACTGGAGAACTGCATTGCAAAATTCCGAGAAGAGCGAATTTTGAAAGATGGCTGAGCTTCAGATTGTGCATTATTTCAGGAAGTGCAAATCAGTTAAGCTTGCCTTGAAATGTAAATGCAACTGAACTTCGCCGCCATCCCTAGCTGCCTCATACTAAATCAGGCCACTGGTGTCTCTAGCTCAGAACCATCTCCACAGACTGGCAGTGGCTGTCTGGGATTTCAGATGGGACATTCCCAGCCCTACCTAGAGATGTGAACCGGTGGTTTTTCTGCATGCAAATAATATGCTGTATCACTGAGATATGGCCACAGATATTGTCTCCATTGTCTGATGTAAAGAATTCAGTCAATATATGAACATTCCCCAAGGCCTGTTGTAGGCTACGTATATTGAACAGGAAATTATTATTATTACTCATTCATTTTATATCCCACCCTTCCTCCCAAAGGAGCCCAGGGCCAAAATCTGCACAATTCCGTCTTTATGTGCATGTTTATTTATTTATTTTATTGTTTATTTATTAAATTTATATCCCACCCTTCCTCCCAGTAGGAGCCCCTGTTCTCTATGAGGCCTGGAAAATGTACACAGTGGCTGGTTATTATTGCACGTTAACCATGCAACTTTCATTTCCCTTAACATATATATGACATTGTGATATGTATGTGTGTGTGTTTCAAATCTAATATGATACAAAAAAATCTCCACTTAAAAGGCTTATTGAATAATGGAGGTCTCCAATAGGCATTTAAAAAGACAGGAGAGACAGTGCCTCCCTGACATGTAATGGGAGGGAGTTCCAAAGGGTAGATGCCTCTATGTTGAAGGCCCAACTCTGATATTTATGGACCTTCTGATGAGATGGTATCACAGGAGGCAGTTGAGTATATAAGGGGTGATGGCTGGATAAGATTAATTTTTTGATATCCTGGTCCCAAGTTGTATCTACTACTACTACTACTACTACTACTATCTTCCTCCTCTCCTTTCTCTGAAAGGAGCCCAGGGCAGCAATCAATCCTCCATTTTTTCACAACAGACATGTCCTTTCTTTTGTGTGCGTAAGTGATGGGGAAAGGAGCTCATGTTATTTTGGGACCTGATAAATTGGGCTTGGCCACTGTCATTCAAAAATGTAACATTCCGCCCTCTGCAGTCTGAAGTCGTTCAGTCTGTTCTGCCACCTCATTCCCATTCCATTCTATTGGATATATAGACCAGGCCATGTACATCACTGCTGGTGTGTGTGTAACAGAGAGAGAGAGAACCCGCAAGTGGTGCTTGCAACAAACGTTTCACAGATCCCATAAAAAAGGAACTTTAATCTGATGCTTCTGAGTATGGACTCACTGGATGATAATTTACTTGTTCTGGATTGTTTAACTGAAAACTGCAAGGGCATGACCATGTGCATGCGGCGATTGGCATCCAGCAGTGAATCTTGCACATGTTTACAAAAAGCCAGAGCAAAACCCGATCTAGAGGATAGCATCACTATCTATTAATTCCCCAGGTTCAGAAAGATGAACAAATGGTAAATAGTGTTTCTCTACAAGCCAAGTACAGCAGCAAGATCCTTTCATCTGAAAACTTCTAACAAATGGCTTGCTTCTTGGGCATTCATCACCCAGATCATGATCAGATGCAGAGGCCTGCATGTTCTCTGGTTGCTGCCCTTCTGTACAATTTGTCTTGGAAGGTGGGTGGGCAGACAGAAGGAACAAAAGCAACATCCTCCAAAGGTGCTATACTGTGGGGAGTTCTGCTGGCTACCCCATTCAGTGGGTTGGAGTTGTACCTGAGTAGTAGGTAGAACATTGCTTTGCATGCAGAAAGCCCCAGGTTCAGTTCAGAAATTCCAAGTTAAAAGGAACAGATAGCAGGAAGTGGGAAAGGCCTTTGCCTAAGATCTTGGAGAGCGGCTCGCAGTGGGGTAGAAGGACCATGGGTTTAGTTCAATCTGCACCAGCTTCCAATGTTCAAGGAGGGGCCAAACGACAGGGGTACCCAAACATTTTGATCCTGTTGGCGTTTTGAGAAAGAGCTGCAAGTACAGTTACAAAATGGGTGCCATGGGGGAGGTGTGCCCATCCACAAATGCCCATGGTGATAGGCAGGGCCAGTCCCAAAACACCCATTTCACAAAAGGCAAAGCGGCGAGGCTGAGAAAAAATGATTTACCAAAAGAAAAGGCAGAGGAGGGGTCTCAGCCCCCAAACCCAAAGCCGCAATGGCCAATAGCAGAAGAGGAGCTCTACATGCTAATGTCCCAGGTTTGTTGGCTGAGTGTAAAATATAGTGTTCCCCAGTTGGACTGAAGTTCTCATCATCCCTGACCATTGGCTCCTCTGGCCAGGCCAGATAGGAGCTGGAGTCCAACAATATTTGTATTTGAAGGGCATCACGTTGGCTAGCCCTACATTGCAAGAGGAGGCACACATGCCTCTTAGAAGAAGCAAACCTTGTTTTCTCATACACCTCACACCCCCTTCTAAGATGCTGCCCATCATGAGCAGTTTGTACTTGACCCACTCCAAAAATCCCCTTCACAGGGCCATTCTTGCCATTTTTAGGGGGCGGGTAAAATTCTTTCATCAGAGGAGGGGGTGTCCTTCCCTAAACATGAAGTAGTCTAGAGTATTTGTTCCTCTTCTTTTACTCTTAAATAAAGCTGAGCACAACTTTAACCCAGGGGTAGCCCACATGGTAACCCCCAGATATTGTGGGATTACAACTCCCATCATCCCCAGCCAGCATGGCCAATGGTCAGGAATTATGGGATCTGTAGTCCAAGACATCTGGAGGACACCATGTTGGCTACCCTTGCTTTAAGCAATGGCTCAGCTAGCTGTACCACCCCTGGAAATGGTGTTGTGTGGTGACACTATATACTCCTGGGAATTACCCTATGTTTCCGTTCCTGGGTTAAAAAGAGATTGCCCCATGGGGTATAGTTTCTCATTTCCTTCCATCCCCCCTTTCTTGATACTGCAGACTGAATCTCCCTTCCCACCCCACCCCACCCCACCCAAATTATGCTAGTTTTGAATTGCTTTTACCTTTTCAACTGTTATTTTGGACGTTGTTCTACGTATAAAAGCTAGTTACAAATGCCTTTTTCATTGTGTTGTTTTTTTCCAGCATGCCTGATATTTTCAAGATGTGAAAAAAAAAATTCATTGCATGCAGGAGGAGCGGAGAGAAGGGGAAATAGAAAACAGGCACGTGTTTGGGTGGAAGCTGAAATTGTAATGTAGTCAAAAGGATGTGCTGAAAGATGGAATAATACTTAGCCTATTTTTCAATTTGTAGTCAGGTCTTGTTGCATAACTTCTGGAAAGCCTGTGGTCTGAATAGGAGCATTTCCCACTCACCTCCTCTGCCTTTGAAATGTTTTTCGAGTTAACTGTAAATTTCACTTTCAGGAAAACGTTTCCAGAAAGGCAGTCAACAGATGACGATATTTCACCAACGATCTTGGATGTTGTTTTATTTGTTTATTTAACCAATGACTGTAGAAAATATTGTGGAGATAGCCCCTAAAATAGTACATTTTGGTATCGTCAGTTGTAGAGCACATGACCGCAATTCAGATGGTCCTATATCACTTCCTGGAATCACCCACTGTTGTTTTTAAAAGGGATTTATTACAATTCAGAGAAGGTATGTCCCCACCATCACTAAACGGTACAACTATTTTATCTAGCTGCAGGAGCTTCATCCAAGATTTATAACTCTATATCAGGGCTCCATGGATGGGCTTCAGGGGGTCCATGAAATGGGCACAAAAAAATCAATTTCCAACACAATAAAATAAATTGTATATATTTATCTATTTATTTTGGGGGGATCATAGCTTTAATCAGATTGTTGAAAGGGTCCACAACCCAAAAGAGGTTAAGAACCACTGCTCTATATTAATCTAATCTCTTACAATATTGTTAAACTCTTGTGTACGTAGTGGCTGGGTTTTTTGCGCTCCTGTGCCAGTTGCAGTCTAAACGCAACAATATTGTTGAAATGCAATTTGTGGGTGTCCTGCCCAGAGTCCGAGACATGAGACGGAGGTGAGGTTTGGTTTAATTCTCTTTTTATTATTGTGATGGTTACTTCCAAAGCAGTGCGCTTCATAAACCTGTCTACTCTGACTCACTACTTTCCCTAACTAGTCTACCTGAACAGTCTCTGCAGCGTGTGGGGAGAGCTGACACAGCACTAGAGCCCGGGTGGGCACCTGCTTAAGTAGGGAAGGTCTTCACACACAAATGATGGCTCCTCCAAAGTTTCACCCTCTGAAAGTCCCTCTTCTTATGCTGTCTCGTGCGGGGTGAGGGGGGGCGAGCCTCTGCTGGCCCATCTGACAGTGGTACTTCACTAGGTGATGGCACATCCTCAGGGAGTGGGAAGCTGGTTGGTGGGGAAATGTTTGAAGTGCAGGGCAGGGATTCCTGCAGGGGTGGGGTTAGCGCTTGTGAAGAGTTGCTTCCCAATGGCTCAGGCAGGGAGCTCACAGATGGGGCAGGACCTGCTTCAGTGGGGGGGCTGGCCAAGGAAGTCTGCGGGCTAGCAGAGTCCCCCTTCCTTCAACGCCCCCAGTGACCTCGTCCTCATCTGACTCCTCTCCCTGATCTACCTCCCCTTGTGCCTGGGGTGCAACAGTGGGTGCTGAACAACTAATCCAAACACACAAGTATCCCGGCCAATCAACAACCATCCCTTTGTACAACCATTGTTTTTGAAGGGGACAATGGATGTTTGACACTTAGCAAGGAACAAGCCCTAAGGCAGCCTTTCCCAACCTTTGGGTCCCCAAATGTTGCCGGACTACAATTCCTGACAATTGCCATGCTGGCTGGGGCTGATGGGAGTTGGTCCAACAACATCTGGGGAAAATTTGGAAAAAGCTACTCTAGGCTGCTGTGTTCCAAGACCCAGGGATGAGGACTGGCAGCCAGTTTGTATGGGCCAGAAGTAGGAGAGTGGTCCAAATTAGAAAGGGGTCAAGTTCCAAGACTACAGTTAAGGCTCAGAGGGCTCAGAGACAGGACCATAGTCAGGACCATTCAGAGGTCCTCTCCGGAGCAACTATGAAGATAGGAAACAGAAGCGTAGGCCAAGTCTTCATTCGAGAGACATGTAGCTTGGACTGTGGAGTGAGCCCCAAGGCTAGGGTTTTTAAGGGTCCACTGAACATGGATTTGCACTTGGAGTGAGCTGACTACATGCTTAGCTAGGACTGGAGAACTCAACTGGAGAACTCTGCACCGAGCCAACACCATTTCTCTAGTTATGTAATAACTGTAATTATAAATGAATACTATAAATAAGTGTATAAACCTTCATGCCCAGTATCATCTTTGGAAGGTTGTTGGGACCCCACTGGTCCAGCAAGGGCCATCAGTGATGCCTGCTCTGTCTGCCCCATCCAGCAATCCAATCAGTGTCAAGGAATGGGTCTTTGAGCCACTAATTGAATTCCCCACAATGATCCAGAGGGATACTACATTTAGGACACTGTGGAAAATTAAACATGGTGGCACATAGGCTCAGATGCCCGGAGATGAGCAGAACACTGCCACCCTCCCTAGTGAGCCCTGACAAGTCTCTGAGACAATATTTTAATTTTCCATAGTAATCCAGACTGATGCTAAACTTAAGGCATTATGAGAAATTAAAAATGGTGGCACATAGGCCCAGTTGCACAGAACTGAGTGAAGTGCTGCCACCCTCACCAGTTAGAGGCTCCACCAGATGCTGCCTCTGGTGGAGCCTCCAATTCCTCCTCGTTGGGAGGAGATGTGAGTAGTGGCTTGGGCAACACAGCAGGGGTGAGAGGCAGTAAAAGGGATGGCTCAGACAGTGCTTCTCCAGTTGTAACTGGAACTATAGGGATGGAGTTGTCCCCATCTAAACTGCCAAGGCCTCTCCCACTGCAGTTCCCTGGACCCCATCCCAGGATCCCATTCCTCCTCCTCCTCCTCCTCCTGATCATTCCACCAGGAGTGGGGTCCATGGGGCCTATGACCTAAATATAGATATTAAAACAGATTCCAGCCACTTACTCCATTCATCACTGGGAACTGGTAATTTATACTTTCCCATCTCATCTTTGTTTTGTGCAGTTGTTGGAAGCTTTCTGAACATGCTGAATCCTATACTAAGCTCAAGTTGTTATTAGTTACCATCCCATTTAACTTGATCAACATGCTGCATCTGGGGCAAAGTCAAACTCCACTTGGGAATTATGGCTTTTCTGGGTGGGCTGTTTTTTTTAAAGGAGCAAAACAAAGTCCTGGATAAGCGAGTGAACGATTGACTCAGAAACCACAGTGATGTGCCTGTCTACTGTCTTCTTGCCTCTCTAAGTAGCTGTACATTTCTCAGTGAGTTCCTCACCCCTCCAGCCAGCGCACAACTTAATAACTACCTCATTGAGTGTGAATCATGAAACCACAGCCACAGCCACCCTCCTACTGGCTTTCTGGGAACATAAACAATAATAACGTAAATATGGCTTACCAAAGAATCAAGTAATGCCCTTAAAGGAAATCTATATTTTTATATAAACAGGGTTTGTTTACTGATGTCATGTGATTGGCTTGACTCTGAATGGCTGGAAACGATTCTGCTGTAGAGAAAAAGCAGATGTACCTCAGTGCTAAAGGCATTGGCCCTGATCCCGTTCTAGCCATGGGCACCTAGTTAGGAGCAACGACCAGAGGAACTGGCAAGGCCGGACCGAGATACTTTGCTGCCTGTTGTGAAGGACATCCTTCCTGATTTGATGTACAGATGCTGAGTGGACTGGCAGATTAACTCCTTCAACTCCTTCTGAATTCTGGTTGAGCCAGGGCCTCATCTGCACAATACATTTAAATCAGTATCATACCGCTTTAAACAGTAATCACTTTCCCCAAAGAATCCTGGGAACTGTAGTTTGTTAAGGGTGCTCAGAGTTGTTAGGAGAGATCTATTCCCCTCAAAGATCCACAATTGTTAATTGTTAAATCACTCTTAATCCCTCTTTTCAGAGAACTCATTCCTAGGCCAGGGGCAATTCTCATGGGGTTTCCCTAAATCTTAAGGGAAAACAAAACAAATTAACTCATGCATGGTGCAATCCTATACATCTACTCAGAAGTACTCAATCTTCAGTGGGCTTTATTCCCAGGTATGTATAATATTAGAGCAGGGATGGGGCACTTGTGCCTCCAGATGTTATTGGACTTCATCTCCAATCAGTCTCTGGAAGCTTGACCAGTGGTTAGGAAAGCTACAGGTTCCCAGGGAATATAGTCTACAGCCATACTACCCTGAACACGCCCAATCTCGTCTGATCTTGGAAGCTAAGCAGGGTCATGCCTGGTTAGCACTTGGACCGGAGATTCCCTGGGAATACCGGATGCCATAGGCTTAGAGGAAGGCAATGGTAACCCACCTCTGAATACCTCTTACCATAAAAACCTAATGAATATATATATAAATATATATATATAAAGATTCTTAGGGTTGTCATAAGTCATAATCCACTTGAAGGCATATAACAACAGCAACATTGTCTGACAAAATGAACTGTTCTTCACAAGAAATGGTGAAAAACAATCACAATGGAGGAGAATATTGGGATTGTGGCCTCTCTCGATGGTGATGAATGGAAAACCATGAATAAGGGAGAATTATGTGAGAAAGAGACACAGGAAAGACAGAACTAAAAAGAGGGGAGAGCAGAGAATGAAAACTGACGCAGAAGAGAAGAGGAGGAATATTTTTTAATTTTTTTAAAGATGTCTTGAAAGCTTTTTTAAAAGATGTTTTAAAAGATGTTTTGTTTTAACGCATTTTAAAGTCTGTTTTTATGACGGTTTTAGGGTGTTTTTAGTGCTTTTGTTTGGCGCCCTGGGCTAATCCCGAGAGGAAAGTTGGGATATAAATCAAATAAGGAATAAATAAATAAGAAATGTGAAGTTTGGGGGAAGGCCCATATCTCGGTAATAAAGCATCTGATTTGCATGCAGAAGGTCCCAGGTTCAATCCCCAGCATCTCCAGGTAGGGCCAGAGCGTGGAAGTAACCAGTTACAAGTAACGAATTACTTGTAATTCATTACTTTTTTGAATAACGAGTGGGTAATTCCTTTACATTTTCATTGTAATAGAACTAGGAGTAATTTTACTACTTTTGTGGAGTAATTGTAACGTTTCCAGAGTTACTTTTGGGCATTACTTGGGGGGGAGCAGGGGAAGTCTTCTGCTGCTCTGATTTGTAGATGAAAATCATGTGCCTCAAACTGGGCTTCTGTGCAGTGTTGCTCTTTCCTCATGCTCTGTGGATGGGTAGGAGGCGACGAGGGAGGAGGCAGAGAGTGAGACGGGGTGGAGTGAAGAAAACAATTATTTAAAAAAACAGATAGTGGTGGTGAAGAATGGAGTGGAGGGGGAAAGGATCTGGAGGTCAAGAACATGGATAAAGGAGGAGAAGGAGGCAGCAGCAGAATGGAGATAAAGAACTGTGGAGGTGAAAGATGACAACATGTGTGTGCGTGTGTGTGAATACTGTGTTTGCTCCTGGCACACAAAGTGGCCTCCACCACCCTCTCTGGCTACTGGGTTGCATTTGCAGTATTTTAACTTTTTTGCATCTCAGGGGAAAATGTTTGCTTGGGTGAGTGTCCCTTAGTTGGTAGCAGAGCAGGGTCTGGGAGGTGGTTAAATGAGAGAGATTATGCTGGCTGGCTGAATGGGGGGGGTTGCACTTGGTTTGACGTGCAAAGATCTGAGTAGTGGCCTCAGCCTCCCTCCCCACCACCCTTACCAGTGGAGAGACCACCATTGCTATCTTATGAATAAAAATAATTATTTTACTACCTCTGTATGTGTTTTTGTTTATTTTTAATGTTGTTTTAGGCAGCGGCCAAGGCCAGCACCTTGTAGGCGTTTTTTTCAAAGTAACTGAAATGTAATTGTAGTGATTACTTTGGAGGAAAAGTAAAGTAATCAGTTACTTTCAGAGCAGTTGTAATTGTAACGGTAACTACTACTTTTTTTGGGCCATGTAACTGTAACGGTAATTTATTACTTTTTAAAAGTAATCTTCTAAGCTCTGGGTAGGGCTGGGAGAGAACCCTAGAATCCTGGAGAGCCGCTGCCAGTCAGTGCAGGCAATACTGAGCTAGATGGACCAATGGTCTGACTTCATGTAAGGCAGCTTCCTATGTTTCTGTGTTTTCAACGCCTCTGAATGCATGGTAACAACTGGGGAAACATTGTAGTCCTCTGCACTCCCAGATCCTCATTTTGTTTGTATGTATCTACTTGAGCCACTAAATTATCTAATTAGTGGCATATCTAGCTGAAGCATGAGCTATCATGAATATTTACTGCATACTTGTTCAAGCATTTATCTAACTAGGTGGCATGCCAGGACTGAGTAATAAGGAATAATGATTCTTTCAAAGACTTGCCGGAAATTATAGAAGAGGGGGCAAAAAAAGTTTTGCATGGTGGGGCTTCGGTGCTGAACAATATATATCAAGTCTTAGAGAGCGAGAGAGCAAGAGAACAATTGCATAGCAATGATACAAAATTTTATGGCAACAAATAAATCAATACTTCTTCGGCTGCCGTCTCAGAGGTTGCTTTTATGGGCCTTCTTGTGTCTATTATATAAAACTGCTCCTGCTAGTGTGTTAAATGACAACTGCTAAAGGGGTGGAGGGGGGAAGCACAGCATTGAGCCTTCATGCAGTGGCCTCTCTTCACTATTAATCACAATGGTGTTGCACAGATTTATATCACAGAAGGAGCGTACCTGAGCGGTTTTCAGTGATGGAGTGCATAGCAAACCGGATGTTTGTTTTACAATGGAGCTGTCATCCATCGCTGGGCAAAGGGGAATTTCAAAAGCGTTAGCAATTAGAAACTTACATGGCAGCAAGGCCAAAAACAATGGAAGGAAGCCACAGCATGCAAGAGTGAGAGGAAGAGGAAAGAGCAGTCTTTAACAGTGCCAAGGGGCATGCCTGGAAAGAATGCACAAATCCCATTCCCTACACAAGGGGATATTTTTGCTAGTCTCATTTAGGGATGGGTGAGAAATTTGTTTCAGTTCTTATTTCAAGCCAAATCTATCTAATTCACACTTTCTGAAACAAGATGAGAACCAAAACAGAGCCATCCTTCAAAATTCACACTTATTCAAATTTTGCAATGCAGTTCTCTAACCAAACAATATTTACAAAAATGCATATGTTCGAGGAAAGTGAGCATAACAACGGATATATGAGTGAAAATAACTTACAAAAAATGCATATATGGCAACAAATGGCTTGTAAAAATGTGTACATCAGTCAAAACTACAGAAAAAAAGATGTGTTTTTTAAAGAGAAATTTGCACTAAAATGCTAGAGAATTTTCATAGGGATTTTTTTTAAAGCAGATTGCTGCAGAAATGTGAAGAGCTGAATTTAAGACTGGAAAAATGAGAAACAGGGAGAATCGAAACTGACAGATCTTTTCATCCCTAGTCTCATTGAAACTTAGTTTTCTTTGAAAATGTGACAGATGAGGGCTGTTCATACATTACAATGGATTGCAGGTTCAAGCTGTCTTTCCACATGTACCAGTGTGGAAGTGTAATGAGACATGTCAACTGTTACATGTTAAAATATATTATTATTACTATTACTATTATTATTACTACTATTATTAACTGTATGAGTACACATCTCCATTATTTGTGTACACAGATTGTACATTAACTAAATGTACAATGTGAAAATCCTAAAAATGGAGAAATTAGTTTCAGTTCTCATTTAAAGGTGAACCTACCTAATTTGCACTTTATAAAACAATATACAAACAGTAACACGGCCATCCTTTGTTTGTTTGTTTAGTAATATACAGTCACAGACCCATTCAAGTAAAATAGTCAATAAAACATCAGAAGAGTTAAGATAGAGAAAGATAAAAGTGCAACATAAAAGAAATAACAGTTAAGAAAGAAGAATCCTCTTGCGACTCCTTTGGGCAGAGAAGAGGAACTTAGCCACTGTCTCTGTTGTAGACTTATTAAAATCAGCTAGGAAATATTTCAAAAACCAGATCAATGGCCTGCCAGGAAAGTTGCTCATAATAGGGCCAAGCAGTCTATCGTGATCCTCCCTATAAAAATTACATACAAAAAAGACGTGAGTCAATGGTTCAACTTCGTCACCACAGGGACACAGCCAGTCTGCATACGGGGCACCTTGGTATCGCCCTTCCAAGAGAGCAGAAGAGAGACAATTAAACCTGGCCCTGGAGAATACATGCAGATACTTAGGAATGGTCATATTCTCCAAATAACTTTGAAAGTCACACTTCTCCAAATTTTGTTATGCAGTTCTCTAGCCACGTAATGTTTACAAAAAATGCATATATTAGGGGAAAGTGTGCATAAAATTAATATATAAGTGAAAATAACACACACAAAACTGCATCATATTAGGGAAAACTGCTTTGCAAAAATGTCCATATTAGGAGAAATTCATGCTAAAATGTTGACAAGTTTTCACTGGGATTTTTTTTTAAAAATCACAAACTAAGGTGGAAATGCTGAAACTAAGGTGAGCTGAATTTAAGATTAGAAGAATGAGAAATTAATTATATATATATATATAAGACAGTTTTGAAAGCAACAAACAGAACTTCACTCAAGCTTGCTCTAGATCCCTATAAGGATTCCTTTAATCACCTAATATATATATATATATATATGAACGTAATTGTGATTAACCAAACAGAGGTTTTTACTATATTAACAAAACGTTTCAGCTTCCTCCTTCATCAGCTGCCAACATACAAATGCTGTTACCAAGGTGGCAGTTATAGAGCTTTGAGGATGGAATGCTCAGAGGGGCTTCATTTGCAGAAGCTAAGTAGTGGTGGTACTGTCCTCCAGGTTAAGGCCATGTGGTGCCAATATACCTATACTCTCTCTCTCTCTCTCTCTCTCTCTCTGCTTGGGGGGAAACCAGGAGTGAATTTTTATGAGAATGGACTTGGGCGCTTGGGTCTGGTACTGATCACAAATTCCTGGGCTGAGCCTTTGCTCAGAGACACCCTAGTCCTTAAGTCTTACCATATGTCTACTCAAGTCACTATTTTTCACCTGGTTCGAGTTGGTAGCCTCCAGATTCTTGTTAAAAAAATAAGCCAAGCAGGTCCCACTAGCCTGGTGTTTGCCCAGTTTGAGGACAGATGAAGTCAAGAACTGCTTTCTGAATACTGTACCATGACCTATTAAACTATTTGCTCTAGTGGGGCATTTGGCCCTTGTTTCAGGCAGCACGTGTATTGGGCTAGCACTGGACATGGGCCTTGGCAGATGCCTGACAATGCCAAACCCCTGACATCAGCCTTGCAGGGGGAAGGAGGAACAGTTAAGTAGCTTCCACAGGTCACATGGTTGAATTGGTGTAGCATCCTTAGATGGAACCTAAACTTTGCCTTGTACTCATTAGGTAGCCTCTAGCAAGACACTTGCTCATTCCCATCTGTAAAATATGGATAATTAATACTTTCCTACCTACTAGGATATTGTAAGAAACACTCAAATTATTTATACCTACTAGTATCATCACTTGTCTGTCTGACTGAAGATCTCCAGTGGACTCTGGGGTTTATAGTGTCCTCTTGACACTCTGGGTCTGCTCAGAGGTTTCTACCTGCTTGCTTAAAATGCCTGGTAGTTCTCCCTCATCACCTGTCATCAGGGCTACTCTTAGAGGGTCAGCATTGTTGTCACCTAACAAGGCCTATGTCCTATTAAGGGTGGTAATGCCAATCTCTGGAGCCTCCTGAACCTGTTGCTGCTACTCCTTCATCTTGCTCTTGCTGCCTGTTCAAATGCCTTCTCTGAGCAAGCAAACAAGGCAAAGGATCATAACTCTTATATACCTCGAGATCACTCAGAGGAGGCTGGCCTATTTGAGCTACTGGGCAATGCCCCACCAACCTCAGTCAGCTCCCTCCTGCCTGTCTTTTTCATGTTGCTGCTGCCACGGTACTGTTTCTTTTCTGGGATTCAGCTATATTTCTTGAGTTTCTCTCTGAATAAAGGTTTAACTGTTGGATATGTTGCCTGGAGCTTCCCCCTGTGCTTTGCTGCATTTCGTTTTATTTTACTCTAAATATAAGGAAACTTTGCATTCTTTGACTCAGACAGCTACACCTTTTTTGCGCCTTTTGAGGTGGCCTAATTTATGCACTGGTATGCTAATTTCATTTGCCTATAGCTATTAGTGAGTATCTTGAAGTTGGAATTTTGGCATGTTTCTCCGGCAAGGAATGCTCCATGGTGATAGATGACTAAGCAGGCATGTTTATGCGGATCTTTCTTCTGCATTTTAATCCATTAGCCAAATGCAGCCTTCAAATCACTTACCTATTGCCTCCCCTCCTGATAGATTAGAACAGGCCTGCCTAGCCATCTATCTGATGAAAGCAATGAAACAGGGTTGCTTCCTCAATTGTTTTTATATAAAAGATTGTGTCTGCTTCTCTTATTACTCACTGGGACTCCATTTTATTTCCTTGGATGTTTTTCATAGGATGGGGCAGCCCTCTTTTACACTAATGGATTGTTCAAAGTTGCCTCCTGAAGTTCTTTCTGTACAGCCTAAACCACAGGTGTAGCTATCTGTGCACAACTTTGGCCAGATCATCTGTCATAGCCTTGCCAATCTGATCACAAAAGAGGTGGCAACTAAATCCAATTCCCAAACTTATTTTGGCGCTTCCAACAACAACAAACAAATCCGAACAGGTCTGTGCATACAAAGCTCTTGCTCCAGGCTAGGAACACAGAAAGGAACAGGTTCAGAGGAGTGCAACAATGATGATCTGGGGACTGGAAACAAGACGCTGAGAGGAGAGACTAAAAGATCTGGGCATGTTTAGCCTGGATAAGAGAAGACTGAGGGGAGATATGATAGCACTCTTGAAGTACTAGAAAGGTTGTCCCACAGAGGAGGTCCAGGATCTCTTCTCGAACATCCCAGAGTGCAGGACACTGAATAATGAGCTCAACTTGCAGGAATCCAGATTTCAGCTGGACATCAGGAAAACTCCCAACTTTTAGAGCAGTACAGCAGTATAACCTATTACCTTGGGAGGCGGTGGGCTCTCCAATGCTGGAGGCATTCAAGAGGCAGCTAAAACAGCCACCTGTTGGGTATGCTTTAAGTTGCATTCCTGCATTGATCAGGGGGTTAGATTTGATGGCCTTGTAGGCCCCTTCCAACTCTACTATTCTATGATTCTATTATTCTAAAGCTGCCATATACTGGATCGCTAGGCCATAGCTCACTGGCATAGCACATGCTTTGTATGCAAAGGGTCCAGGATACAATCCTTCACATCTCCAGGTAGGCAAGGAAAGACTTCTGAATAAAACCTTGGAGAGCCACTGCCAATCAGTGCAGAAAATACTGAGCTAGATGGACCAATGGCTTGAGTCAGTATAAAGAAGATACCTATGTTGTCCATGTACCTCAGTGTTGTCTACTGGCAGTGATTACAGTTTTAGATGAGTGTCTTCCAGCCATACCTGAAGACACTAGTGACTGTACCTGGGATCATTTGCAAATGGACATACCAATATATTTGCTGCCTTTGGTGAAATGACAAGATGGTGCTCCTTTCCATATTCCACGAACAAAAGTCTACTAGACAGGGAGCTGAATCTGACTTCAACACAGGGAACCGGACAGCATCCTCCACAATACATGAGAGAAGCAGGCTTGTTTAGTGGGCACATTGCAGACTTCTTGGCACACGTAACTCTACCTGCTGCCTGCCCCTGAGCATCTGCCACCTGAGGCAGCCGTCTCACTCTGCCTAATTTTGGGCCGGTCCTGCTTCTGCATACAATGCCCATTCCTGCCCCCCTGTACCTCATAGTGAGAAGAAACAACCAGGAGGGCCTCGTCTGCTGACCTTAGAGCATGGGCAGCCCGATACAGAAGATGTTCTTGCAGATTTTTCAGTACCAAGCCGTTTAGGACTTTAAACATCAATGTCATAATCTCTTCCCACATGAGATTTGCTCTGCATCAGGAAGTTGTTGTTTACCTCCCCAGCTTCAGTGAGGGTGGGGAGTGTTCACTAAGTGTAGCTAGAGAGGAATATTTTCAATGCTTTTTATCCATAAAGATTAGCTGCCTATAGCATGCCCCAAGTGTAAACAAGGTGGATTGGCTCATATGCTCTTCAGGGAAAGGAGGCATCCTTGAAAGTCTCACTTTGCTCCCAGCTGTCTTGTGCTCCATGTTGCAATTAAGAGATGAGAATATTTTCTTAAAAAAACACTTGCTCATTGATTCCTTCTACCTAGGGATGGGTGTATCTGTCAAATTCAGTCTCTCCCTCTCTCTCTCTCTCTCTCAGTTTTTCCACTCAGTTCTGTTCTGCACATTGGTTAGCAATTTAAAAAAAATCAAGTCCTCATGAAAATTCAGCAGCATTTTTGTTGGATTTCTCCTAACATGCATATCTTTTGCCTAATATTCAGTTTTGCAAAGCAGTTTTCTCTAATACAAATTTTTGTATTATATACAAAATAATTCTACTACTACTAGAATTACAATTATAATTTATTACCCGCCCTTCACCCAGAGGTCCCATAGTGGATTGCAACAATTTTAAAACACATAATTAAAACAGTTAATAACAACCTAAACAACATTACAGAAAATAGGGTGGGTCTTAAAAATAATAATATATGCATTTATATGCACACTTTGCCCTAGTCTATGCATTTTTGTACACATTACATGGCTGGAGAACTGCATTGCAAAATTCAGACAACTGTGAATTTTAAAGGATGGCTATGTTTTGGTTTCGGAAAGTATAAATTAAGTTTGCCTATACATGCGAACGAAATCAAATTTCCCCCCGTCTTGACTTCTGCCACAAAACATTCCCAAAGTATCAAGGTTAAATTGATAAAGCATAACACGGGTGTGGGGAACCGTTGGCCCTCCAGATGTTGCAGAACTTCAACTCTCATCCTTCCTGGCCATTGGGCATGTTTGCTGGGGCTGATTCAAGCTCTACTTCAGAAATAACTGAAGGGTGCATATGTATATGTTTGTGTGTGTGTGTGTGTGTGTGTACATTGACCACTCTAAAATGACTGTATAGGAAAACTCAAAGTGGAAAGAGAACAATTATTTTAAACGGGCAATTAAAAAAAAGGGAAAAAATCGGAAGGTTCTCCATCCCTGGCATAACAGATACATTGCTGTAAAATTAGATGCTAAACTGGTGCTGGGTAAACTCCCCTGGACTCACTGTAGAGCTGGTTTGGTATTGTGAGCTCTTCTGGCATGTTAATGGTGCTGTATAAACTCTCATGGTGCTGCACATATGCGCCCTATCACATTGCCTGCTGAAAGCTGCTTTCAAGCAAGAGAGAGTTTGAAACAAGAAACAATTGAGGGAACTGACCCAGAGAAGATGTTTGCCAAACAAAAAGGCAACTTGGTTGGAACGGTCTGCTCATGGAACTTCACAGTCATCAATGAGAGTTTCACAAGGGCATGGCCGAAGGAAATAACATGCACAGTATGTCCTTGTCTTTTGTCTCCTTCTGAAGCCTTCCCATTTACTGCAGGGAGCAAAGATTTTAACCACATATAGCACATAGGAACATAAGAAACTGTCTCATACCGAGTGAGATTGACTGGTCCACTTAGCTCAATATTGACTGCACCGACTGGCAGCAGTTCTCCAGGGGGTTTCAAGCAGGAGACTCTCCCACCCTACCTGGAGATGCTGGGGATTGAACCAGGGGCCTTCTGCATACAAGGCAGATGCTCCACCGCTGAGCTATGGACCTAACCTATGATGACCCTAATTCCCCTCCAGGACACTACGTACTATGAGAAGCTCAAGCAGGCCAATCCCACCCTCTGTTTTCCTTTTTAAAATGGACACCCTCCACGTCCAGTGACTCAGCTTCCCTCAACTTTTCATAGGGCCTGGAAACTCAAAGGTTCTTCTTTATTAGAGTGGGGTGGGTGGAGTTCCATTTATTTTTATTTTAATTTATCAATTAATATATGTTTGTGTACCTAGGTGACCCACCAGAGCATGAAGAAGCTACTTCCTTATTTATTAGTGGCCCCATTTCTCTTTCATACTAATAGGCATGGGTGTCATGGTTCCCTCTGAGCCCTTGGATTCAGATCAGGAGTGGGAGGCACCTGAGGAGGAGGCCTTGGAGGGGAGGAGGGGGGTTGAGGCTATACAACAGAGCCTACTTGATGAAGCCCACCTCTACCCCCAGATGCCCCCAGGTCTGATGGGGTGGGTGACCCAGGGGTGCCCCTTCCCAGCCTGTGGGGGATGAGGGGATCTCAGGGGCACAGCTTGTTGTGACAGAACAGAAGAGTTCTGAGAAGTGTAGGAGAATTCAGCACCATTATTCATATCGGACTAACATTTGAGTAAAGGATTCTGGGTCAAAAATGGCTAAGTGCTTGCAAGAGAAAAAGCGGAATTCTGCTAAAGTGCTATTTCTAGGCTTAAAAGGAAAAGTGAGAGAAGACCAAGTACCCAAAATAAACTAGACAGCTGGCAACATCCTGGTATGCCAAAAACATGGGCTAGCAGCAAGGAACATTCTGACCCCAAGAAGTAGGATCTCACACTGATAATAAGAACAGGGAACACACACACATAAGGATGATCTCAGGGGAAGGTCCAGGTGACATGTGTATTTGTGCTGATTCAGTAAAATAGCTAGAAATTCATTGGTCAAACTACAGTGGGTTTGGCAAAGGCAATTGGAAAGGATATTTAATTAAGTGCAGGGGAAATAATTGAGGTCTTCTCTTTGGAATCTGAGGGGTCCCACATCCAGGGCTATAAAATGTCTTCAAAAGGGGTTCTGTCATCCTAAAATGCTCTGGATTGTGTCAGTATATATACTGATCTAGTGCTGGTTGCCTTTAAGCCTATTAATTCTGTATTAGGGACATTTTTTAATATATAATAGATTCTTTAATCTATTTCTGGTGACCAATGGATCTGTTCAAACGGCTAGACCATTCTCATGAACTCTAAAGCTAAAGACTATCTGCAGTCAAATTTATTGTCCTGCCCGAACACCCTGAGGTCAGTCATGAACAAGGAGCTGTGCTTTTCTTTAATAGGTTTATTGAGAGATTTTGGTTCAGAGCACTTCATGAATCAGCTTACAGAGTTCAACATCATTACTAGATTTGACTAGATACGACTACACTGCATTAAGATGTTGTTGCAACAACTGGTCTTGCCCCCTCACCTGGCTAAAGTAAGGTTGGGCGGGCACCCTACTTGCATGAAATGAGTGTCACTGCTGGGAGCAAGTGCACACCCGAGAGCTCCGTCTCAGGGGAGTCATTGGCATGCATTGTTCTTGCCGGCACTGGTGCTTCTGTGAGTGAGGAGAAGGTAACCGCTGTGCCTCAGCAGGAACCTCCTTGTCAGAGGGAGGCGCCATGCACTGGGGAGGTTGCAGAGTGTGCATGGGTACAGGAAGCACGTCAGGCAGGGTGGCAATGGCCTGACTAGGCTGGGCCTCCTCATCAGTAACCAGAGCTTCGGAGTAGAACTGTCACTGTCCAGAGCGAGCAAGTTCTCAGAGTTTTGTGAGCCTGATAGCTCAACATGGGAAGCGTCAGTCCATCAAAGTCCTCCTCCTCCTCTGCCATCTCACCACTCCACCTCCATTCTGCCCGGCCCCTGACATTTATAATTAAATTGGGACCACACCTTTAGAGAAATTAGACCTAAACATAATTCCTTCAGGAGACATGCCCACCAGTGCCTCCCAGGGAGAGGCAACACATCAAGAGAAGAGAGGAGATTCACCCCTCCGAAGGAGTGCCCATCTTCAGGCTAGGAATTCCCGCTGGGAGAGGGATTCTCACCAGTAACTGAGCTTTCTCTGCTTCAAAGCTTGGTGGGTGGGTGAGGAAACTGGTCGGAACAACTTCGCAGCCCCTGTGCAGTCTTGGAACTCTTGCTGCTAAGCTTGGACTTCAACTTTGGCCTCTGTTCCAGGACCAGATTTATTGTTGCTAATCCTTTGCTTTGCAAGAGCACCTGGACTAGAGTCTGCTTTTTCCTAACTGCTGTTATAATAAAAGTTGACTTCTGTATTTACAAATAGACACCTCCATGGTTGGGTCTTGGGCAGCAGCCAGGACATCAGGAGCACCCAAGTTTGATATTAGGAAGAATGATGCTTAATCATGAACCGAAGGATAAAAGTGGAGTCTTGCAACTGAATGGAAAGTCTTCAAAATTTCCTCTGGTACAAATGTGTGGAGTAACCTGAAGGTTGTGGCCATGCTGGAAAACAAATAGCAACTCCAAAGGAATGGATTGGGCCTGCTGTTCATCAAGACATCGCAGCTGGAGGTGGCGAACTTCATAAAACTTGCACTCAAACCAAAAGAGAATTTCAAAAAAGAGACCATTCTTTGGTGTATCCCCCTCCCCATAAATGGATGCTCTATTACTCCCAGTGGTGGCTGGCGCCTATTGCACTTGATAGGGAGGAAAGTGGAGAGCCCAAACAATAGGTAGAGCCAGAGCAAATGACAGACAGGGCCAACTAATTCTAGTTTTGCTTCCATCCTCTTCCCTGCTGAGTTTCTGCAAGGGCCACAAGAACTAAGGAGGAGATAGGTGAAGGTGGCCACTCCCTGAACTGGTTGTTAAATAAGAAGGGAGGCAGGTGGAGGCTGGGTGAGGGCAGACTAAGGATGGTGGAGCAGTGCCCCATTTGCCCTAATGGACTGGCCTCCACTGGTTACTCCCTTGCAACTATACAAGCCAAAGGAGTATTGTTTTCATTTAGCAGAAAGTTAAATTAAGGCCGATACTTGAGTATTTGCAAGCAAATAAGTTTTGTTTTCATTTTCTTTGGCATCCGAACAGATGAAATTTTACTCAAAGATGAAGCAGAGCAAGAAAGTGGGTTTTTCCTATTAAGCTTATCCTTGCCTGGTGGCTTATAAGAGATGATAAACCCAATAACAAGAACCAGCTGTCTGATTTGGTTATGCTGAAGAAAGGTCATCATCAGAGTTCCATCTGGGCTTTCTACTACTTAACAGGACATGTGATTATAATATAATTCTAAATTAACCCCATATGGGAAATGCATTTCTATTTCTGTTCAAAAAGTGGTAAATTTTATCTTGGACCTGACTTTTTTAAAACTGATATTGTTGTAAACAAGTATATTAGAAACTCTCTCTCTCTCTCTCTCTCTCTCTCTCTCTCTCTCTCTCTCTCTGCTCTAAAATTAATGGCATGTACAAGGCTCTATCCATGCTTCAGTAAAGTGCTAGATTTGGTTGTGATGGTGGAAGGAGGTTTAGAGGCATTATCTAGGAATCACATCACCTATAGCACACCTGAAAGACTGGCTCATACCTTACATAACCAGTCGATCTCTGGTGAGGGCCTCCTGCAGATACTATCTTATCAGGAGGTCAGTTCTGCACAACCTGTAGAGTTCTGCGGACCTTTAGAGTAGTGACATCTACCTAGAGGGGGAATTCCCTCCCCTTAAATATTAGACAGGTGCCATCTCTTTTTGGCACCTACTGAAGACCTTTCTCTTCCAAAAGTCTTTTAAGTAAAGACTTTTATCCCAGTCAACACCTGTACTGGAATAGTTTTAGACTGCCTTCAAGTCGATCCCGACTTACGGCTACTCTATGAATAGGGAGTTCATGGTAAGCGGTATTCAGAGGGGGTTTACCATTGCCTCCATCTGAGGCTAGTCCTCCCCAGCTGGCTAGGACCTGCCCAGCTTGCCACAGCTGCACAAGCCAGCCCATTCCTTGTCTGCAACTGCCAGCTGGGGGGCAACTGGGCTCCTTGGGTCTATGCAGCTTGCCCACGGCTGCACAGGTGGCAGGGCATGTAACCCCTGACCCACTCACTGTGAGGTGATCTTTAGCTGGCCCTTGACACCCAGGAGACACAAGTGGGGATTTGAACTCACAGACTCTGGACTCCCAGCCAGGCTTTCCTGTCCACTGTAGATGCTTTAAAGTTAAGATGTTTTTATTGTTGTATTGCTTGTTGTTTGTCTCATATGCTCTTTTTGGGAGGATGGATAAGTTGTTGTTCATAATATTCAACATAATTATTCAACAACAACAGTGGCAGGGAGCAGGTGCAGAAGTTAGGCAATGACATCCCTTAGCCTATGTATCTCTCCTGTGCATTTCTAGGAATCCAGTGCCTGGGATGCTGTAGGACAGAAGTGGGTTTTTGGCTCAAGGGATGCTTGCCAACCCTCCAAAGGTTACATACCAGAGATGGGAAAGGCTAAAAGTGAATGTATCCATCTGCTCTCTCTCTCTCTCTCTCTCTCTCTCTCTCTCTCTCTCTCTCTCTCGCGCGCGCGCGCTCTCGCGCTCTCGCGCTCTCGCGCTCTCGCGCTCTCGCTCTCTCGCTCTCTCGCTCTCTCGCTCTCTCTCGCGCTCTCTCTCTCTCTCGCGCTCTCTCTCTCTCTCGCGCTCTCTCTCGCGCTCCAAAGGTTACATACCAGAGATGGGAAAGGCTAAAAGTGAATGTATCCATCTGCTCTCTCTCTCTCTCTCTCTCTCTCTCTCTCTCTCGCGCTCTCTCTCGCGCGCGCTCTCGCGCTCTCGCGCTCTCGCGCGCTCTCGCGCGCTCTCGCGCTCTCTCTCGCGCTCTCTCTCGCGCTCTCTCTCGCGCTCTCGCGCTCTCTCTCGCGCTCTCGCGCTCTCTCTCGCGCGCTCTCGCGCGAGAGTTCATGTACATTGGGGGGTGGACCTTCATGGGTGGTCCTGGTGCTTGCTCCAAATCCTGGCTATACCGACAGAGAAGGTTCTTGAGAACAGATCTAAAAGAGGCCAACTCAAGATGAAAGAGCAGCAATGACAACCAGGAATCCTTGTTATCCTTTGTAACCAAAACTTTAACCACAAATGAAACCATGATTCAGTGGAGACAATCAACGTCAGGGAAGATCTGATGGAAGTGAACAAAAGCCAACCCAGTGCGGACTTCCTAGTCTCATAGATCATGTGACAAAAACCACAGCACGTCAGCAACTCATTCAGTTTTGGACCATGCACTCATGTTCAGGTAAATATTATGATGGTCTTGTCATAACATCCATACACCATGTGCAAAGCCAACCCAAGTCCAGTAGCTTAACAGAACAGCCAGAGGTTCAGTGTGATTCAACAGACATCATCAATCAGCCTTACTAAAAGTAGCAATTACCGCCAGATGATTCAAAGGGTAGGAAAACTGTATAATTTGCAACTATAGTTATTGACTTCAGTTTCATTTAGCTTTGTCTCAAACATCTCAAGAAGATTTTTTTTAATACTCTTCACTTAGATCACAGGCTTTCATGCAAACTTCATTTTAGCAAACCTCTATCCCTGAATACATTTCTCTTTTTGTTTATGACAAAGAAATAATCATACGAATGTTGTGTTTGAACTGGGGGGGTTATAATGTAACCCCCGTGTGAATTTCTGTGCTTCTTGCAGTTACCCATTCAAAACAAAATATGCACATCCACAGGTGGAATTGAGCTCCAGCACTTGCTTTTTGTCTTGTACAGTATCCTTTTAATATTTGTGAACATTTATAGTTAAGCTGTCCGGGAGGACATTTATTTATTTAAAGCCAGGTGGCAATTTACAAGACAGCTTCAATGTAAGGGCCAGGTGCAATGCAATCAGACTGAATCCCTCATAATGTCCTTACAGGAAAACAGTGGGGAAACCAGTATGAAAGAGTGCTTCCATCCATATGTGCAAACATAAAAGGAGGGTCTCTGTGAGAGACAAAAAGACCAAGTCAGTTTGAAATCTTTCAACAACCACATTTGGCACATTACACTTAATGAGGTGGTAGGTGGAGGAAGCAGAAGTGGGGATTGTACCTCTTCTGATTGCAAAGGGGAGACATATTTTTAATGCACCCCAGGGTAAAACAAACAAGCAAAACCTAACAATAAGCTAGCACGACATGTAGAATACTACAAAAATACTTTTCTCCCTGCTGTGCTAATTTCCTATATTAAGAGATGTTTTCCCTGTATGTGTGTGGGGAATATGCTACCCACCTGAAGTGATACAGTCCAGAAGTCTACCATCTTATTCTGTGTTTCGTGTAGATTGGCTCTGAGTAAATGGTGGTACTCACAGTTCCTGCAGGAGATCCAGAGAACCTTTTTCAACCCAAGGGCCACATTCCCTTTTTTGGCAATCTTTCAGGGGCCACATGCCAGTGGTGGCTGGGGCCACAGGCCAAACTGGGCAGAGCAATAAATGGAATGCTTGTATGGTAGGCTATTTCTACATATGCTTGCACCCTCTTCCCTATCCTCCATCCAGGGAAACAAGAAGCATTATCTGAGAGCAAGGACATATTCCAGCTAGGCAAAAACACTTGAGGGCACAAAGCAGAGCCAGTGTGGGGGTGTGGCCTGGGGAGACGGTGTGGTTTAAAGAGAGTCCTGAGGGCCAGGTAGAGGAGCCTTAAGTGTACTGTGTGAAGAAACACACAACTTGAAATAGCAAAATGGTACTTTCCAATCATGAATGGTTCCCACACATTTAACTGGTCAGATTTCCATACAATAACTACAGAAGCAGTGGCCTAATTTGTGTTAGCAAAGGAGTTTGAATAGCAGACAGAATCCAAAGAGAAAAGAAATCTTGAAACACTTTACCAAGTAAATTGAACAAAAACAGTGTATAATTCGAGGAAAAGGGAACAGAGAAAGTATGTCTTTTTAAGTTTGGGCCTTCTACAAAGTAGGGAGACATACAACCAAACATCCAGAGGAAAATCTCCTTCAGAACTACACAGCCAACCAGAGCATGAATTATTGGAGCAAGGAATGGTCAGGCCATTCTGCTAGGCAACACCTCCACCACCACCCTCTCTTGGGTAGTTGACTAACTGTAAACAGAATTAACACTTAGGTTACTAACTGAATGACCTCTGTTGTACTTCCAACAAACTGGTTCCTATAATTGTTTTTGTCTTTATTTCAGAGAAACCTATCCATTTACATGAAAACCTTGTCGACTGTCTGTTATGCACATTTAATTTGTACAACCCATTTCAAAAGGGAGAATGGGCATTGACTCTGAGAGAGTCTCAAGATGGAGCAGGCCATATAAAATGGGGGAGAGAGACTTTCAGAAGGCCTCCAGAGGCTATTTGAGAAAACAAGAAGGAAGGAAAGAAAACAGTGAGTTTTAGTAAGAATATTGCAAGAGACATGCGGGGGTGTCTGGCGTTTAGTCAATATCAGGCAGGAGCCAGTGCATGTTTTGGCTCTTCAGACTCAGGTTGGCTAACCTGACTGTGGTTTTGCTTTTAGTATTTATCTTTCCATCTTAAACTCTGAAAAACATATGGCTCATGTGGAGATGTTTTTGATTGTGCCCCATGCATTAAATATGGTTTATAGTATATCGCATATAACCTACAATAATTCAATTAACTTGCTATGAGGGTATATATAGATATCCATTTCACATTCTAACAAGTTGTACTCTCTCTTCAGAACAGAAAAAAACAAACAAAGAACACTTCCAACATGAATAGATGTTGGGGCACAGTAAAGCCAGATGATCTGGCCCAACAAATTGATTATAATCGAGCATTTCATTGCCACTGCCACCCACAAAACATTTTCAAATTTCCCCCCATCCCTAGCCACCAGTGGTGCTGGTGCATGTGCTGGGGGATAGAACTACACAGCATGACTCTGTCTTCACATGAACTTTTAGCTCATGAGGACATCTGCATGAACCTCCTCTAAACTGCTCAGGTTTCCTTAAGGCAGAAACATGGGAAGCTGCCATATATGGGGTCAGAGATTGGTCCATCTAGCTCAGTATTGGCAACACTGACTGGACACAACTCTGCAGGACTGGACATGGCTCTTGGAGCCATTCCTTGCCTTACCTGGAGATCTCAGGGATTGAACCTGGGACTTTCTGCATGCAAAGTAGATTGCTATGCCACTGAGCCATGGTCCTTCCTATCAACAGTATTTGCTTTCACATTAAGGCTAATCACATCAAACTGCAATAATTACTTACAAGATTCTATATTCCATCCTCTAAGGTTGGGTTTGAAAGGCTGTGCTTTCAAACGATGCCACCTGACTGCCTTTTCTTCATGGCCACAAGAGCAATGAGGTTGCTTATATATACTGAAAAACAGTTGATATACATCTATCTATACATAATAATATTTTTGTCAGTGGTCCCATCATGTGGCCTGATGGGAGCATTCCATGGGGCAGGGGTAGGGGCAGTGGAGGGGCAGCAGACGTGAGGCAAGCAAGGATGGCAGACCAGTGGGTGAGCGAGGTGGGCATGAGGTGAGCGAGCAAGCAAGAAGGGAGAGCAAGGCAGCCCAGGTGAGCCAGGAGAACCAGTCAAGACAGCCCGAGGTAGATCCATATCAACTGTCCTCTACTATAGCTGCCCCCATCTCACTGACAGCTTCAGCGGCAGAAGGCAAGGAGGAAGGAAGTGGCGGGAGAGCAGGTTGGCCACTCCCCACTGTTCCTGTATTGCTAGCCTCAGCCGGCTGCCTCGCTCCTCCTTGCAAGAGAAGGATTAAAGGGGAGGAGAAGAGGAAGCTTAGCTCCCTAGGTGTGTGTGTATATGTGTGTTTGGGAGTCCCTGAGGGGATTGCTGGAGTTCCTCTGTGTGTGTGTGTTTGGGAACCTGTGTGCGTGCGTGTGTTTGGGAGTCCATGGTTGGCAAGAGGAACAAGCAGGGGATTGAGTGACCAGGGGGGCAGAGGTAGACCAGAAGTTTTTTTTTAATTGATTAAAATCCATCATAAGAATCAACAAATTAATATCAGCTCTAATGTAATGCAGTCGGATGCAGTTATTGGGAAACCATTTCAGCAAATCAATGCAATTTTTAGCCTATGTGAGTGAGCATTGCATGGAAAAGGAACAAAGACAAAGTTTGGAACAGTTCTAAACTTTCTTTTCCTCCCCTTTTTGATTTGAATTCATGTCCAGAAGATAAAGTAGCTAATAATCAAGTTAATCTGTATTGTTGTTGTTATGTACCTTCAAGTCAATTACAATTAGTGGTGGCCCTGTGAATGAGTGACCTCCAATAGCATTTGTCATGAGCCACCCTGTTCAGATCTTGTAAGTTCAGGTCTGTGGCTTCCTTTATGGAATCAATCCATCTCTTGTTTGGCCTTCCTCTTTTTCTACTCCCTTCTGTTTATCCCAACATTGTTGCCTTTTCTAGTGACTCATATCTTCTCATTATGTGCCTAAAGTGTGATAACCTCAGTTTTATCATTTTTGCTTCTAGTGATAGTTCTGGTTTAGTTTGTTCTAACACCCAATTATTTGTCTTTTTCACGGTCCATGGTATGCACAAAGCTTTCCTCCAACACCACATTTCAATTGAGTTGATTGGCCACAATAAGAAAGTTTAGTGTTGTTACAGGCCAGTTTATGCCAATGAATTAATTAGAGAGGGTTTTCCTTCATGTGGTCTCAGGAAGCTACCTGATACAGGCTCATATACTTATTCCTCCCTAGGGATGTCCCCAAAACTAGAGTTTATGATAACACAAATTGAATGGATTTACTCAGCAGGGCCATGCAATATCCTGACAGGTATGAAAATCTAACCGAAAAACTGTGGACTGAGCTGTTATTTAAAGTAAAGCCACAAAAATCTCTAAACCTTAAACTGGCATGTCTCTCTGAAAAAGGTGATGATTTAAATCCACGAAATCTCACATGGGAGCAATGGAACTTAGTATTTAACTGGAGCTTGGTGCAAACATCAAATTGCATGTCTATTATTTTTAAAGTGCATCCAGAGGCCACCACGAGCAACAAGTCTGGACCCAAGTAGATATAATGCTAGGAACAGGAACCAGCTCAACAGATGGGCAGAACATTTATTTTTATATTTTAGGCTGTGAAATCAGCTTGCATCATTTTGCAAAGGTGTGAATTTCCACAAACATTTTCAGAAGCAGAGATGAGAGTTAAAACCCAACACACTGAGGTTTCATGCAGATGGTTATTGATATTGGACTTGGTGAATGAAACATGCAGACCGCGTACCCCATGTTCTGGAAAAGCAGGCACGCCTATCTGCACAACAATGTTATTTGTATTATTTATTCATTCATTTGCCCATGGCAGCCCAAGTATTAATTGTGTCATCCCGAGGGCCACCACTGCAGTAGCCAGGGCAAATGCATTTTTAGGAGAGCACCAAATTTCTCAGAAACGTCTGAAGTCTTGCTCTTTGCAGTATTCAAGAGTACACAAAGCAGTGCATTTTCAGAGCATGCATTAATTTATTTAGTTCCCCCCCCTTCCAGGGCACTTGTGAGGGGAACATAGGAAATTGCTGGTTTCAGTTGTGGTCCATCTAGCTCAGTATTGTCTGCACTGACTGGCCGAGGCTCCCCAGGATTTCAGACAGGGATCTCTCCCAGCCCTACCTGGAGACACCAGGGATTGAACTTGGGACCTTCTGCATGCAAAGCAGATGCTCCACCAATGAGCCACAGCACTTCCTTCAAATTGCTCAGAGTAGAGATGCTGGGGCTCTTCTTCCTTTCCCTGCCGCTGTCTCCATTTCCTCAGGCACCCAACGCTGGTGGGTGTAGGAGGACATAGAAAGCTCCCTTACACTGAGTCAGACCATTGGTCCAGCCAGCTAGTTATTGTCTACACTGACTAGCAATAAAAGGTAAAGGTGTCCCCGCACTTACAGTGCGAGTCATTTCCAACTCTTAGGGTGACATCTTGCAACATTTACTAGGCAGACCGTATATATGGGGTGGGATTGCCAGTTCCTTCCCGGCCTTTCTTTACCCCCCAGCATATGCCACGTACTCATTTTACCAACCATGGATGGATGGAAGGCTGAGTGGACCTCAACCCCTTTTACCGGAGATTTGATTTCCTTCTTCCATTGGAATCGAACTCCGGCCGTGAGCAGAGCTTCGGCTGCGTTACCGCCGCTTACCACTCTGCGCCACGGAGGGCCAGAATTTCAGGCAAGAAGCCTTTCTCGGCCTACCTGGAGATGCTGCAGAGCAGAGACTCTGCCGCTAAGCTATGGGCCTTCCTTCTAATGGCAGCCCCCTGGCTGTTCCTCCTGTTGGATGACAGCTGTGCGTGCCATAGGACTTACCTTGTGGCTCTTAAGCTAGCCTGCTGCCCTCAGGTCCACTGTCTCATTGCCAATGCTGAAGTAAGATTCAGCTGCCAGTCTGGTTGACTTCTGTAGGTGAAATGGAGAGGAAGCATCATCTTGTCCTTTGTTTCAGGCAGCAAAATGTCTTGGCCAGGCCCTGCCAGCTTGCTGAATAGCAGATTTGGGGGGGAGGGATTCCATTGGGAAATATGAGCTTGTATGTACCATTTCATGGATTTCTCACATTGCATGTAGCTTGTCTCAAACACTGGGACATAGTGGGACCTTTAACAAGGGATTGCAAATCTGATGAGGTTGGCCACATACATGTTTCTGAAGAACTACAAAAGTAATGATAGATTTGCATAAAATGTGCATTTACTAACTTATATAGCAAGAGATGAAAATGTAGAGTTAATGATCACGGCTTGTATCCAATATAGCATTAAGAATCTCATTCCATTAGTGCAAGCATTTACAATTTCACAACTGGTCTCCTCCCCCGCAGTTCCTGTGTGCCCTTTAAATCAGTTCTGGGATTCTTCCCCCCCCCAGTATTTGGGAGCAGATTTGGGGGGATGTGGGGTGTGTGCAGGGGGACGAGAGGAGGGAATGTTTTGTCATTCAGATGTAAATACTTGTGCTAATAGAATGAGTGCATTGGATACCACCCCAGAATTTAAATAGAAATACAATGAATTGCTCCGTAGTAGGGGAGATGGCGACAACGTGACCAGGATGCTTGCTCAGTCTGCTGCCTTGGTGCTAGCTAGTAGTGGGCAACTTCAAGCCCACTCTCCTGTTTTACATTTCTCTCTCTTTAAACCAGTCTTAAACTGGATAGCTCTTCAGATGGAGGATGGTGGAACAATTTGATTCCCTTCACATGTAAAGACAAACCTACCGAATCCACACTTTCCAAAACAATGCACAAACCAAAACATACCCATCCTTTGACATTTGCACTTTCCTGAATTTTGTAATGCAGTCCCCCAGCCTCATAATATATACAAAAATGAATATATTAGGGGAAAATGTGCATAAATTGTACATATTAGTAAAAACTATCATATAAAACTGCATAATATTAGAGAATATTGCTTTGCAAAAAAAGTTTAAATTAGGCCAATAAGCATACAAAAATGTGTTTATTAGGAGAAATTCATACTAAAACATTGATGGATTTTCATGAGGACTTTTTTTCTAATTTAGAAAAGCAAACTGATGTGGAAATGTGGAGAAATGAGTTCAAGAGTGGAAAAATGAGAAACTGAAATTGACTAAGAGAAACCGAAATTGACAGATTCACATATCCCTACATGTCCTTGGACAGGGCAACATTACCTCCCCTTTTCCCCCAAGCAAAAAAAGATGTTGTGGACATCCGTTTCCTTTTGTCCACTCCTTGAAGCAAGATTGCCTACAGCTAATCCTCTGTAGGCCTTTTCTGTAGACTTCCGTTAATTGGAAGAAAACATGTCTTTAAAACAAAGTGGAAGCTTATTAAGCAATTAGCACAGTCAATTAGGTTTGCAGGAACCTTTTCTCTGTGAGAGCAAAGGATCCAAGGGGAAGTTTTGTTCACACGTTACTTTGAACCATATTTGACACAGGAAGAATTTGACCACATTTGACCATTTGTGTGAGCAATATCCAGTGATGTACTTTGTTATTTCAGGCACAACAACATGTTTCAAATTGACTGATTTCCCAATTGAAATCCCCTTCCAAAAGCTGCATAATGAATCATGCTTCATGCATTAGCACCTATATGGTCTGTCCAGGAAAATTAGAAAGTAATATTGAATGAACTCACATGTAACTTTTAGGGCTCTAGAAATTTGACCCATAAAAATGTTTTTGCTGAATTTTGCATTTGCATGTAAACTGCATTTGGAAAGACAGCTGTGGTGACTATTCCACTCCACCAAATATCATATTAATCCTTTCTGACCATCCTTCTATGCATCACAGTATAACATTTGGAATACAGTCATCCATTATCACTGGTCACAACCACATCATTCATTCAAAGCATTCTTATACCACTTCAACAGCCATGGCTTTCCACCTACCCCCAAATCCTGGGAACAGTAGCTTGTTAAGGGTGCTGGGAATTGTACTTGAACTTCTGATATTATTGTTTTAACTTTTTAACTGTTTTGATTGCTATGCTTTTTAACTGGTTTGTTTTAATTATTTGATGGAACTGCTCTATTGTCTGTTTTTATTATGTGTTGATTTTAGAATTGATTGTATAGTTGTGTACTGCTTAGATTCATTTTGGCATGTAAGGGGTATATACGTAACAACAATATCTAATAGCCACCAATGGATTTCTACATCATAAATTTGCTTAACCCCTCTTTTAAAGTTATCTTGGATAAGAACCACCATTCAGTGGAGCTCAATTGCCTTCAAAATCCTGCACCACACACATACAAAATCCTCAGAAATGGTATATAATGACAAATGTAAAGTCTCTCCAGATTTGTGTATTTTTGGAGATGCATTTACTGTACTCAGGGTCTCGCTCCTCCTGTGAAATCACCTGCTTCTCTGTTTAGCCAATTATTCGACATCTTCAGCAATCATGTTACGCTTGTTTGAGAAGAAAGAACAACAGCCTGTCTTGTTGAGAACAGATGAACAAACATTTAAAAATATCAGTGGATTCACTTGCATGATAGAGTTGTTGTCATTGCTCTAAGGAAATGATTCACGCTCTCTTAGCAACAAAGGCGACAGAGAAAAGAGTGCTTGCCTTTTGTGAAAGAAGTTGCTGGAGTGGTTGGGGAGTTCTTGAGTTCTTTCGTTTGATTTACAGTATTTAAATACTGCCCAATAAGACAGCTCCTCTGCATTGATATACCATAAAAATTAAATACATAACAAAGAAATAAGACACAAACATGAACTCTAAAAGAAGAGTAAACCAGCAAACAAAACTTAAAACCAGAATTAGACTAACAGCAGCATATAACATAATTATAATAACTGTTAAATTGATTGCCTGCCCTTCACCATCAGATCCCAGGGAGGGTTACAACAATTTAAAATCCATAGTTAAAACAATTGAAACAAATTTACAGTCAGAGGAATAGGGTGGGTCCTGAAAATACACATCTCAGGTGTCACAGGCCAGGGTAAAGAGGTGCAGCTTCAGCATCTACCAAAAACTGCATAGTCCCATGTGCCCTCTGTGGGGAGGGAATTCCATAACTTAGGGGTGCCACAGATGACGCTCTCTCCCAGGCCACTATCCCTGCATTTCTGAAGGTGAGAGAAGAAACCAGCAGGCTTTAGAATAGAGGATCTAAAAATCACTCAAGGATTTTAGGATTGGCAAGCCTGGAAATATGATAATATTAGCCAGGGACCTGCATGCCACTGCTTCTGAAGCCCAATAAAAACCATTTTGTTTAGGCATGCCTACGCAGACGTGCAATTTTATTATGTGCATTTGTTTTAAAACAGTTGATTTTAGCTATATTTTGATAATTTTATTATCATTATTATTTCTGCTATTGCTAAAGTCTGTTTTTGTGGGTTTTTTTAATGAATATTTGATAGCATTTTATGTAAACCTCCAAGATTTTTTTTAACCGGTATATGCATTTTGCTTTATAAAAATAAATGAAACAAGAAGGCATCAAAAAGCCCACTAGGGGAGCTTTTCTGAGGAGGGCACAACTGGGACCAGAAATGGATTGGAAGCCAGTGCAGATGGCAAAGCACACTGGCAAAATATTATTGTTATCAGCCAGTCTTGGTTAACAATTTTTGCAACCTTATTTGGAACAACTGAAATGTCTAGGACAGATGTGGGGAACCTTTGGCTCTCCAGATATTGCTGAACTACAACTCCCATCAGCCTCAGCAAGTGTGACCAATGGCCAAAGATGATGGGAGTTGTAGTTCAGCAATATCTGGAGAGCCAAAGCTTCCTCACACCTCGTCTAGGCCATTGTCAAAGGCAGCCCCACATATAATGTATTACAATAAAGCAAATAGGAGATTGCCTCTGTCCAGATAGGGTTGCAGTTGGTGTACTAGCCTAAGGTGATAAAAGATGCTCTGAGCCACTGAGGCTACTTCTGCTTTCTATGACAATGTTGACCATCACCCCAAACTGTAAACATGATCCCTTAAAATAGGGGAGCCTAATGTGGCCCTCTAGACCTTTCTGTCTGGTCCTTGAGACTCTACTCAGGGCCACACCCTGTTCCCAGGCACACCCCTCACCAGCCCTGCTTCACACCTTCCTTGAGTGAGTGTTTTTTGCCTGACTGGACTATACCCTTGAACTCTGATAGTGGCTGGTTGAAGGTGTCTATTGTAAAAAGGGGGAAATTGCATGTGCTCTTCTGCTGACATTGTCTCTGGCTCTGCCCACCACTGGCATGCAGCCCCCAGAAGGTTGCCCAGAGGGGAATGTGCCCCTCAAGCTGGAAAAAATGTTTTCCACCTCTCCTTTAGGGGGATGCAACCCCTTCCAGTACACATTGAATGGATGGAACCACCCAACCAGATGGATGAACCACTAACAGCACTGTTACTTTGTATGAATTGAGTCTGTTGGTTGGTTTTCAGTCCACTACTGCACCCAACCACTGATTCAGAGGACGTAAGATGACAAGGAGAAAACACTAAAGTTTTCCCAGAAAAGAGAAACCAGCTATAACAACAAAAGATATTGTGGCACCTTAAAGATTAAGACGCACGAAGTGGGATCCTCAGTTGCAGGGATATATGCATGTGGTTGGAAGAGGGGAGCAGTTACAAGTGCTGGGATTAGAAGGCAATTAAATGTAAATAGTGACAGAGCTAGAATATATGCAAAATAAGCACAGTGACCATTTACAACAGCAGGGTTAGTCTTAGATCAGCCTTTCCCAACTAGTGGGCCACCAGATGTTGTTGGACCACAATTTCCATCTTTCCTGACCATTGGCAATGCTGGCTGAGGCTGATGGGAGTTGTGGTCCAACAACATCTGGTGGCCCACTAGTTGGGAAAGGCTGTCTTAGATAATGAAACAATCAACTTGGTCATGCTGCATTATTTAACATCTGTGATGGGAAAGGATACCATTGTCTCTGTTCAGGCCCCACCGGATAGTACTGAACTTCTTGATTCAGCAGTTTTATGCTGGGGCCTCCTTTGAATGCCTTTGTTCAAGTGTGGCCACCTTAAGATCAGCAACATTTCTTTAAATGTGATACTGATAATTGTTTGCCATATTTATTGTTCCAAATAAGCCTGCTGTGTTATGGGTTTATTGTGGCTTATTTTATGGCTCTAAGGGACTATCCTAAAAATGATCCCTGAAAGCAGACTGAACCACATTTTTGCTTCAGCTTCCTGTGTGTCCTTGATGTTTCTACATCCAGTCCCCACTGTAAACAATATTGAAATGGGGTACTTTAATTGCTTCACCTGATTTATTTTTATAGCATTTTATAGTACTTACTGTTTTTATTATTTTAATGTATGTCACCCTAGCAAATTGTACTGAATGGTAGCACAGACATTTTCTAAGTAAGTAAATATTCTATTATTGAAGTCAAATAGTGTCAAGGATCAGAAGCTTCCTTTAGCTTTCAGCCAGCATTCTTAGTACCTAGGGATCAAAGGATCTGTCAGTTTTCGTTCTCCCAGTTTCTCGTTTTTCCAATCTTAAATTCAATTCTCCACATTTCTGCAGCAATTTGCAGATTTTTAAAAAATACTCATGAAAATTCATTAGCGTTTTTGGGTGAATTTCTCCTAAAACACACTGTTATCTGTGGTTTTGACTAATGTACACATTTTGTAAGTAATTTCTCCTAATATAATGCATTTTGGTATTATGTTATTTTCCCCTATATATTCATTTTTATGCACACACTTTCCCCTAATATAAGTATTTTTGTAAACGTTGTTTGGTTTAAGAATTGCATCACAAAATTCAGATAAGTGAATTTTGATGGATGGTTGTGTTTTGGTTCTCATATTGTTTTGGAGAGTGTGAATTTGATAGATATGTCTTTAAACGCGAACTGAATCAGATTTCTCCTCAATCCCTAGTAGCACCTAAAAAGAGGACAAGAGGACATTTAGGAACAAAGATTGTGCTTGCTCTTCAGTTAACAGCCATGGCACCATTCACACCCATGATGCCAATGAAACTTATCTAATATGCCTAACATTGTCTACATCTGTGTGTCTCAAATGTTAATTGCAAATGCCAAATCTTTTCTGGCATTGTCATCATGTGGTGGTCAAGTGTCACTTTGGTCTTGCAGTGTGAACATCACCGTCACATAATATTGCTACTTATGAACAATAGTGACAGAGAAGACTGGATGATCCCTTATCCTGTTTTGCTGACTGCCTCATTCTGGTGCCTGGACATGTTCATTTAGACGGTTCACAGTATTATAACAGTCATAAAGGATCACAGTTTATTTGCAGATCACTGTTATATTTGATTCTGGCTAACCATGCTTTGTTTATTTGTTTGTCTTCAGCCATTGTTTGTACAAAGCACTTTTACAAAATTGCTACCGGCACAGACAGAAAGATACGAATTTCGCCTGAGTTTTGTTTTTTACTTCTTGATTTTAAACTTTTTTGTTTTTAATTATAAGCTTTGGTTCAACACGTTTTGTTGGACACTCAGAAATCCTTCAGGTTTTCCTACACATAGCAAAATATCTTGCCATAATCTTACCCATTATGACATAAGAACATAAGAAGTGCCTGCTGGATCAGACCAGTGGCCCATCTAGTCCAGCATCTGGTTCTCACAGTGGCCAACCAGATTCCCCTGGGAAGCAATGACCTCTAGAGACAATCAAGATTCTTGTGCGTTTTGGCCCACAAGCAACTTTTCCTGCAATCTGCTTTAATGCACTCCCTGGCAAAACTCTACCGCTTTAGACTATAATTGGGTTCCACATGTTTGAATGTTCCTCCATACCAAAAAAAGTAAATTCTGTCCATATAGAAAATTAGTATGTCAGGCAGAAGATAGCATATCTGTCTTCTAATTTTCTAGTTGCAGAGAATCTTTTGTACAGAGGAAAGTTAAGTCATGCAACCCCACACGGGTAATCCAAAGTGGTTCGGTTCAGTGGCTTACCACAGGGTGGCCATGTGTCCTACTTTACAGACAACAACCCTCTATTTGAAGGACTTTCCAATCAAAATCCCGTTGAAAGATTAACAGCCTAAGAAGGGTGAGCCGAGGTCTTGGAGTTGCCTATCAGCAGTTAGCACCTGGGCAGCAGATAGTGGAGGCAGAAAGTTCAACTGTTCACGTTCTTCCCCACTATGGTGAGATGCAGTTTCTTTTTATTTTAAGTTAGAATAATCAATTCTAAATTGGCATCAATGCATTTACATCAGCAAATGCAAATGTTATGCAAATGCATGTCCTCTTTTTCCTTCTCTTTCTTTGGTGATACATTTCCTGATGCTGCACCTTCATAATATTTATCCCAGGGAGGTTTGCAAAGCAAATGCAAATCAAAACAATAATAAAACAATTAACATCCATAAACAAATAACACAAGGAAGGATCCATTAAGACAGCTGTGAAAACATCTATTATTTAAAATACAAGAGTGAATCAAAATGTCTTAACTGGATGCCTAAAAGATAATACAGTAGGCACCAGGTGAGAGTCCTTGAGGAGGAAGCTTTGTAACCAGGGCCCCACAGGTGAAGAAGTCTCTCTCCTTTGATGCCACCAGGCAAAAAAGATTTTCCTTTAAACAGGATGGGAGGGACCTGGTCTCATCTCCATGTAGAACTGGGACGGACCAGACTGTAATAGATCCATCCATCCGGCATAGTGGTTAGAGTGTTGAACTATGACCTGGGAGACCAGGGTTCAAATCCCCACATAGCCATGAAGCCCACTGAGTGACCTTGGGCCAGTCACTGCCTCTCAGCCTCAGAGGAAGGCAATGGTAAACCCCCTCTGAATACCCCTTACCATGAAAACCCTATTCATAGGGTCGCCATAAGTCGGAAACAACTTGAAGGCAGTACACAGTGCTTCTATCAGTCCCTTCATGGAGTCCTCTGTCAGGCAATGGTAAGAGGACACATGAAGGATCCCTTAATTAGACATATTTAGATTAGGAACTGATACTAACAGAAGTTAAATATGATCGTGCTCATTTCAGCAGCCAGGGCAGCTCAAAGGAAACATTTATTTTATTCACTCTAGTCAACACCACAGAGTGGGAGGTATGGCCCAAATGCATGTCAAAATGTATAAGTTTACTTTAGAGCTTTTTTTGGCACCCAGCTTTTCTCTGGAGACACACAAAATGCCAAGAGCAATTCTGGGATTAGCCAAAAGGGATCAGCTCCCTAGCAGAAGCTACTGAAATTTCATATGAAGAGCAAAAGGAAGGCTATGAAAACCATGATCAAATATACAACGCTTGTTTTCAAAATATTGGTTGACATATACATTAGGATCAAATGAGCTTCTCTTGGTTAGCCAACTTTTGAGCAAAAAAAAAGTCTAAGAAGAAAACATTAGCATGCACACGTCTTTGGTTTGCTAAATGAGATGAGAATTGTAAATCACTTTGGAAGCAGAAAATATCTATATCAGAAAGATATATTATAAATAATCTATATCAGAAAGAAGATTCCAATATTCTGTCCTAGGCCGCATCTGGACTATACATTTAAAACAGTATCATACCACTTTAAACAGCCATAGCTTCCCCCAGGAATTCTGGGAACTGTAGTTTGTTACGGCTGCTGAGAATTGTTAGGAGACCCCTATTCCCCTCACAGGGCAACAATTCCCAGAGTTCCCTGGGAAGAGGGATTGATTGTTAAACCACTCTGAGAATGTTAGCTCTGTGAGGGGAATAGGAGAATGTGCCATATTAGGGAACACTACTTGCAAAAATTGTGTATATCAGGAAATGTGCATACAAAACTGCTGATGAATTTTCATGAGGATTTTTTTAAAAAAATGTCAAACTAATGCAGAAATGTGGAGAACGAAGCTTAAGACTGGAAGAAAGAGAAATCGAGAGAAACCAAATCTGATAGATTCATCCACCCCATCCCCTGCCCATGAAACGTGGAAGGTTTTTATTTAGTAATAACAATAAATTAGAGTGATCTGTGCCCTTGTTGCCATAAGAAAAGTATGCATCATCAGGAAGCTGTAGCCACCATTCACATTGTTACAATCCTGCAGTAAATGCTTGTTGACTCTTTTAGCCAGTGTAATCCTAAAAGTTATTTTTCACCCATGAAATCAGAATGAACTTGCTTTGCATTGCATAAATGCCAAACATAAAAAAACAACAGAAGTCCTTTTCAACAGCAGGGCAGACTTAATCCTAGATGTGATCCCTCAATTCAAAAAAACCCATGGGTTCATTCCTTTCACGTTTCCTCTGTGTCAATGGCTCTACGCAGTGCTTATTTTAGAATAAAAATGAGGTGCCAGTGCTCATATTTTGATAAAAGTGCATGGATGCCAGCACATAATGACTACCATGGGCAGCAAAAAAAAAAAAAAAAGTTGCCGGTATTCCATACTGGTGAGTACTGTCACCAAAAAAAAAGCACTGGTCCTACGGCAATGCATCATTGCTGTTTTCCTTTCTAAGGGCAGGTTGCAAGATGACTGCTCACAGAGCTGTTGGCAATCTCTCAAAACACCGTGAGTAAAAAATAAAATATGTTCTCCATCTGGTCTGATAGGCACACTGAAGAGCACGTCTACCTTTGGGACGTTAGTGTCTCTGACTGCTCCTGATCCAGTTGCTCTCAACCACTGTCACATTCACAGTCCATCTAAGACCAACTAGCATTTCACAAAGAATAGGAGAGGGAGGAAGGGGGGAGAGAGAGATGGCAGCAGGCAAAGACAACATTGGAGACCTGACCTCCAGTTGACCTGCTTGATTTCATTGCATATTGCTTTAAGCAGAGCTGAGCCAAATTCTCAGACTTTTTTTCTTAGAAATTATTTTCTTTTTTGCTCCCTTTTTAATTTATCTTTTCCATTGCCCCAGCCCCAGCATGCTACTGCTTTATTGTCATTTCCCCCTCAAATTCCTTCTTGCTGGCAATTTTATTCCAGCTCATTGGTCATAATGGAGCGAGTGAGATGGCAATCACATGTTGTCACATAGCCAACAAAAAGCAATGCTTCCTGCCCTCACTCTAAGTTGACCCTGCAGGCAATCAGATTTGGCTAGGCTGACAACACTATCAAGCTAATTTAAAGTGAGGGCAGGAAGCACTACCCTCACTCTGAATGAGTTTCAGGGATGAAGGGGGGCTTTTGACAGCCCCCTATTGCTCTGGGTGGACCCAATCCAACCCAGACAATTTGGAGCTGGCTCAACCCAATGTGGTCAAATCCTGGGGTGGCCTGGATTGGCCCAATTCAGTTTGGAATCTGGCTGGATGCGGTGCACAACCCTAATAAATCCTCACAATAAAACAAATAAACAAGGAAGTGTTGTTTTTATTTCTGAATGCTTCCTTACTGTTATAAGATTCTTTGAGCTCAGCTTGTTTGTTGGAAAAGTGGCATACTTTAAAAAAAAACTGGCTTGTGCTAAAGTATTCAACTATTGAAGAATAATTAATGGTACCATGCAATTGACCAGCTCCATGATTTATGTACCCATTTCATCAACTACCTGATCTGTATTTTGTTGGAGACGAACTTCGTAATTAAAAACAACAAGATAACACTGCCAAACCATCCCATCTAGGAAAATATGACATGAGCCTTGATAGTGGGCGAAGCTGGTTGATTTAATTAGAAGTAAGGCTGCTGCTGACTACAGCAGGTCGGGCAGGATGATAAAGGGATCTAAATTAAAATTATGACTATGCATTATAGAGGGTCCCTTGAACATATCTAACTCTCACATTGTGATGCCTAAGTGAGAACAGATTGGTGCCTGGCTGGCTTGGAAGTGACTGTCGACCAATACAGAGAGAACAACAAAATAAATTGCAAGTGAAAATGAAATGTGAGCATTCTAGAGTCAGTTGATGTCACTTTGCCTTGTGCTTATAAATGCAAAGAGAAAGGTGTTGGGATTGCTTGTGTGTCATTATATACCCACAAGTTATGTAATTTTGAGTACTTTAAATATACACTTAACTTTGTGTATTAGGGTTGCCAGGTTCAGGGCCTGAGACTGATCCTGTATCTTTAGGAGATGAGAAAGTCAGCCAAGTGCAGGTGTTCTTGCAACACTGTAATGGGAAAAACCACCAGGTGGAATTCTCTCTTCCCCCTGCACAACTTTTAAAGATACAGAAGACCTCTTGGTTGCCAGGCCCTTTCCCCAGGCCTGGCCACCTTGTGGTTTACACCACCTGTTTTGCCATTGTAACTTTCACTGCGTTGCTAGTCATGTGACCAAACTGAAAGGAGTTTGGAATTGGGTATTCATAGGGTAGCCACAGGTCGGGATCGACTTGAAGGCAGTCCATTTCATTTTCCACTGCCCTGTCCTGCCCCTTGCCACTCCCCTGGAAAGTCCCTTTTTGGAGACTTACCCCAGCCCAGGATTAAGAAATAAAACCAATGTATCTCTGGCTCAGCTGGGATGGGGACTTCAGCTGGCATAGCACCATCTGAGCCCAGGCTAAACTAAAGATCCATCTTTCTACCACTGGCTCATCCTGATGGATGTTGGGTTTGGATTACTTCCTAAATTAGACTGATTCAATGCACACATATTCTAGTTTTGCCGTGGAGTGCTGGTGCAGGACCCATTCCAAGCATATTTTTGCTGACATAGCAAATCTTAGGAGTAAAAAATAGGGCTGGGATTTTATTTATTTATTTAGCAACTTTTTTAAAAAAAGATACATTTTACATAATTCCAATTATTACAAATAAATATAGTTCCCTTTATTATATATATTCTCTTGTATGATATTGATTCCAATAGCAATTCATTTTTCCTTGAAATGCCTCTATTGAATTGATTCTTCCATTCCATAGTTATCTGCATCACATTATTTTGATAAGTCCCAAGATTTCCCTTAACCAGTGGGCCCTTGAAGGTGTCCTTTCCATTTTCCACGCTTTTAAAAGCAATATGCAAGCTGCTATAATAAAGCACATAAATAACCAATATTCAGACATTACCCTGCTCCTGACATTTTATATATCCCAAAAGCATGGTCACCAGATTCAGCTGTAATTGACAACCAGTTATTTTGTTAACAATTACATGAATCCACCCTTAAAAAACCCTTTAATTAAGCAATAGTCCCGCCATGTTTGGGGGTCCAAGAAGGGGACCTACCACAGTGATAGCAGAACTTCCTTTCTTTTTGTCTCTTCCTTTTTTTGTTGCTTAAAACCCATTAGCTGAGCTGGCAGCTTTGGCGGTCTGGCAGCAGGTACAGAAGAAGTACCCTACTGATTCAGGCCAGTGGCCCATCTCGTCCGGCATCCTGTTCTCACAGAGGCCAACCAGATGCCTTTGGAACACATCATGTTCCGCCACCATCCCTCCTTCCCCACAATGCCCCTGGGGATGCTGCTAATGTGCTAGCATCCTTGCCAAGGCACCCTAGAAAGGAAGGAAAGCAGGAATATAGGGAGCTATTTTATCCTGAGTCAGTCTATCTAGCTCAGTATGGTCTCCAATACTCTTTCCAGTGTTTAGGACAAGAGTCTTCTCTCAACTGTACCGGAAGATTCCAGGGACAGAACATGGGACCTTGTGCATCCAAACAGTGATGGCCACCACCTTGGATGGCTTTAAAGGAGGATTAGACAAATTCATGTAGGATAAGGCTATAAATGGCTACTAGCCATGATGGCTATGCTCTGCCTCCATAGTCGAAGGCAGTATGCTTCCAAATACCAGTTGCTGGAAACCACAGGAGGGAACAGTGTTCTTTGCACTCAAGTCCTGCTTGTGGACTTCCCATGGACAACTGGTTGGCCACTGTGAGAACTGGATTCTGGACTAGATGGGTCATTTGCGTGATCCAGCAGGCTCTTCTTATTTTCTTATTCAAGGCAGATGCTCTACCACTGAGCTATGGTCCTTCACCACAGAAGGCAGATGGGAAGGCAAAGGCCATAGCTCAGTGGCAGAAGACTAGGAAAGACCCTACCTAAAACCCTTGAATATTGCTGCCAGCCAGAGTAGACCTTCCCTGATGCTGGCAGCAGCCGTGCTCTGCTCCTGCTGCCAAAGCAATGGCTAGATCTGGCAGCTTAGAAAATGTTAAAAGAAAAAAGAGGGGGGACACTATAGCATGTTCCTTTCTTTTCTCCCCAAACAGCATATTTCCCTTTGCAAAAGCTCCTCCACCACTTGGCTCCCTTATCCCTATTTGAGATTTGCCCCAAATGCCCATCCCTCCAAAAATGAGGCGAAGCCTAAAAGGGGGTGAAAGAAGTCCAGGCCTATCATCGACTTCTGCAAGCGATTCTATGTAAGATCAGCAGGGCCTGCTCAGGAGAAACACTTGGTAGATTACATCCTAATGACATGCTGAATCACTTTCCAAATTGGCGTTTGAAATTTCAGTGCTTAACTTTGAAATGTTGCATCTAGCAGTGAAATCAGATTTCATGTACAAGCCCCATTCTGAGCCTCTTTGGAATGCAGGCATTTTGCTATAGGCCCCACGGATATGCCTTTATATGTTTGGCTGGTTTAATAACATAGAAAATATTTGGCTAGCCTTCAAAGGATGTGGCCTGGATTCCATAGACAGCTATAACATGCAGTGAAATAAAATGAAGTTTTCACACCTCCGTAAAGCTGTATGGTGGTAGATTGCATCAGTAACTTAAAAAAAAATAACATTTTATTTTGAACTTTTAAGGCCTAAAGTTATTTTGCCTAACATGACAGTAGTCAACTAGTTAATGCAGTTAGAGAACTAGTTTCATCTGCTGTAAAATCCTGTGCAGCAACCTAGGCTGGTGGCTCTGGAAGATAACATTGGCCTCTTAAAGGTACCATCCCAGACTTTTGAAGCTGTTGGATTCTTGCCATTTACTTGTTATCAGCACTGTTGACAAAGCTACATTAAGGCAATTAGATAAAGAGCTAATTCTTTACTCACTCAAGCAGAAAAACATTTTCTGAAATCTTAGAAGAGTTCTCATGTATCATTTGAAAAATGGCTCCTTAAATATATGGGGGTATTTGATTTTTCTGGCTGTATCAACAGCAGGGATGAAGAACCTTAGCCCTCCAGATACTGTTTGACTACACCTTCCATCATCCCTGATAATTGGCCATGTTGCTGAGACCGATGAGAGATGGAGCCCGATAATATCTAGAGGGCCACAGGTTTTCCATCCCTGACCGACAGTAAGAAAATAACACTTGCATATATATCAACCTTACTGGCTCTCTCCATCAGCATATGCTCCAACTGCCCGTATTTACTGGACACAATCCACTTTTTTTTTTTTATTAAATTTATATCCTGCCCTTCCTCCCAGAAGGAGCCCAGGGTGGCTAGGAACTTTTCTAGTACCTATGTTCCTATAATCAGCAAGGTCGTCTCATTCTCCTTTTGAACAGGGTATCAGTAATCTAAGTTTTATTAGGGGGCAACCTATATATATCTTCGTTGGGAGTGTTCGATGGTTGCACAGTTCTGGTCAACAGTCACATGGGAAATGTTGGCAATCTTGAGTGAACCCCTCAGTTGCTTCTTCTAAAAATGTTTGAGGATAGTAATTCAGACATCAGACTTACTGATATTTCTGATAACTGCAGCACGTCTAGCTATTGCAAAGAAGTAGAAGACATTCAAGTTTTTTGGACTTAGCCTTGCAGAATCCTAATGTCTGGAATATAGCAGTGGCTAAGAAGTTAACACACAAACTAAGGGTCTTGAAAGACAAGGAGGCTCCAGACAAATGTTATCCAATATGGCATAGATTTATTGTATTAATTCAGCAGGGCTACGCTCCCTCTGAAATATATGGATGAAACTGGGTGTCCAGTTGAATAGGAATACAGCATTAGAACTAAGAACATAAGAGCCTCTTGGATCAGACCACTGGCTCAACTAGTCCAACATCCTGTTCTCACAGTCGCCAACCAGATGCTTATGGGAAACCCACAAACAGGACCCAAGTGCAATAGCACTCCTCACTTGCAATTCCCAGCAACTGGTATTCTCCTACAGTGGAGATAGAAAAAAGACATTGTGGTTAGTAGTCAGTGATAGCCTTATCCTCCATTAATTTGTCTAATCCTCTTTCAAAGCCATCCAAGTTGGTGGCTATCACTGCTTCTTGTGGAAGTGAATTGCACAATTCTAGTCTACCTGGATGGACAATTCTACCTTGGTCCTGAAATGAAAAAAAACAGAGTGGACAGAGAAAGACTAATAATTACACCACATTGGCCTTATAGCAGACAGTAGCAATTTGTATTTCCATGTTGGATTTATTGAAGGATCTGACATGGGTTTTTTAATGATCTCCATGATGTGTGCATTGTTTGTTCAGTAACTTTGTTGAAAATTCAATAAGATAAATGGAATCTAAATTTTCCTCTTGGTTAAAAAAACCATTTTGACTTCCCAAGTGCAACAGCACTCTCCTCATTTGTGATTCCCAGCATACTGCTTCCAGCAGTTGTGGCAGAACATAGCCATCATGGCTAGTAGCCATTGATAGCCTTATCCTCAATGAATTTGTCCAATTCTCTTTTAAAGCCATCCAAGTTCCATAGATTAACTATGTGCTGTGTGAAGTACTTTCTTGTGCTTGTCCTGAATTTCCCAATGTTCATCTTCATTGGATGGCCTTCATTTTCTGCATACTTTGATGTTTCCAGTGCAGGCTACAGGTTTTGGAGGTCCCTGAAGCAAGATACCTTCAGTTTCCTTGCTCCCTGTGTTGGTCTACTTTCTCTTCACTTCTGTTGCTGCTGTCTATTCATTTCCTCTGCCTAGCTTTGTGTCCATTCTGTGCAATCCCGCAAGGGGAGTGCAATACAAGCAAAGGTTGCTCAAGTGAATAGACAGTGACAGCGAGGAGGAGAAGTATCAGGCCTAGGAGGGCCCAAGGGTCTACAGTGCCCCCCCACGGTGCCATGAGCCTTGGTCAGTGTCCAACTATGACTAATACTGGTCCCGGATGCTCAAATTTTGGGGCCCATTCTACATATTTGCAGACAAAACTCTTACCAGCTCAGTTGCAAATGGAGAAATAAGTAACTCTGCAATCACACTTCTCGGAGAGACAAGGGTCTACCATAAGTTTAAACAAATGAAGTAATCTCGGAGGTTTCATGACAAGTAGATGTGAGATTGCCATATGAAGGCCTTAAAGTTGTATAAGTTAGATTATAACTTTTGAAGAGGCAATTATGATTTTATTGCACCCTCTCTGGTGATGATTAATGCAGATCACCTGAGACAAAATGCATCCTGTCTTTGCTAACAGGTACTATAATTATGCATACCTATCCAGGTACTGTAATTTAGGACTTAAAAGCAACATTCTGAACCAGAAGTACTACTGTACTTGTAAAACATTACAGATGTGTTATCATATAAATGAGGGTGCTTTGACACGATAGTGTTCTAATAAATTCAAAGTGAAGATTTGGAGACAAGATATGTCAAAAGCAAACCCACACTCTCTCTTAATCTTCAACATAAACTGTTTATTTTTTCAGAGCCCAACAATAATAAATGCAATAGGATGGAGTTGATGATTCCTAGATGAAATTGAGTAGCTTTCTCTTTTCCCTGACCCCTCTTTACAGATCATTTGGACGGCACTCATTTTTGTAAAATGAAAGGCTTTGTCATTTGCTAAGACCTAGTGGGAAGTGAAATTAAAGTGTTTCCTTTCCATCAAGTTGGGGGATTGTGGAATGCTGTTAATAGATGTCATTTTTTTCTGCTTCCAAAGTATTTGAAAGGTTCTATTACAAAATGGTGACATTTGGCTGCTTGGAGACCTTCCATTTCAGAATGTATTCAGTGCAAAGACCATTTTGTATAGTCTGCATGCATCAGTTTATTTCATAAAAGATTTTGGCCTTCAAAGAGTCCAATGATTTGGGGTCAGGATGTCTCAAGGATACCCTCATACCAATTTGCTCATCCAGCAAGTTCATGAGTGGAGGCCCTGTTCCAAGTAGACCTTCAGCCGGTTGTGACAGGAGACTAGGGATAGAGGAACAATTCAGTTCAGTTCACATTGAAAGGCAAACCTACCTAATTCACACTTTCTGAAACAATATGCAAACAAGACACAAAGCCATTATTCAAGTTTTGCCCTTCTCCAAATTTCACAGGGCAGTTCTCCATCCAAGTAATGTGTACAAAAATGCATATATGAGGATAAAGTGTGCATAAAAACACATATATGAGGGAATTTATTTATTTATTTAATTAATTAATTTCTATCCCATCCTTTATCCCAGAAGGAGCCCAGGGTGGCAATCAAAAAACACTAAAAGCATTTTAAAACATCTTTAAAACAAACAAATTTTAAAACATATTTAAAAACAAAACATCTTAAAAGCATCTTTAAAAAAAACTTTAAAAACATCTTAAAATGCAATTCCAGCACAGACGCACACTGAGATAAGGCCTCTACTTTAAAGGCTTCTTGAAAGAGGAAGGTCTTCAGTAGGCACCAAAAAGATAACGGAGATGGCACCTTCTAATATTTTAAGGGAGGAAATTCCAAGTGTAAGTGCCACAGTGCTAAAGGTCCACTTCCTATGTTGTGTGGAACAGATCTCCTGATAAGATGGTATCTGCAGGAGGCCCTCACCCACAGAGTGCAGTGATCGACTGGGTATATAAGGGGTAAGAGGGTTTTTCAGGTATCCTGGTCCCAAGCTGCATAGGGCTTTGTACACCAAAACCAGAACCTTGAACTTGGGAAAAGAGCTAAGCAAAAATGTATAGATTAGGCAAAATTGCATACAAAAATGTATAGATTAATAGAAATTTGCATCAAAATGCTGATGATTTTTTAGAGGACAAAAATAAAAAAGCAAACTATCTGGAAATGTGGAGAACTGAATTTAAGACTGGAAAAAGTAGAAATGGAGAGAGCCAAAATGGACAGATCCTTCCATCCCTAGCCATTGCTCAGTGGTAGAGATTTGCTATGAATGCAAAAGTACCTGGTTCATTCCCTGAGATCTCCAGGCAGGGCTGGGAATGTCTTCTGCCAGACAACCTGGGGAGCCACTGCCAATTAGTGCAGAGAATTCTGAATTAGATGGTCTGATTTGATATAACACAAATGTCCCGTGTGTGTGATTCAGCTGTTGTGTCTAACAAGTCCTGCAACTCACTACACACCAGGGATAGGAGAGAAACTTGACTTGGTTTGCATTTCAAGCCAAATCTATCAAGTTCTCACTTTCTGAAACAATATGAGAACCAAGACACAGCCATCCTTTGAAATTCACACTTATTCAAATTTTGGGATACAGTCCACCAACCAAACACATTTACACAAAAATGCATGCATTAGGGGAAATTGCACATAAAAACGAATATATTAGTGAAAGTGACATACATACATGCATTAGAGGACAAGAAATTGCTTGCAAAAATGTGTACATGAGTCAAAACTGCCTACCAAAAAAAATTGTGTTTCACACTAAAATGCTGGAGAACTTGCAGGAGGTTTTTTTTAAAAAAAAAATAAAAATCACAAATTGCTATAGAAATGTGGAGAACTGAATCTAAGACTGGAAAAATGAGAAACAGAGCAAACCAAAATTGACCGAGCCATCCATCCCCACTGCTCACTCCCAGCTATGTCATCGCAGAGCTCCAAAGTTCAGAGACGCTCCTAGTTTACTAGCCACTGATAGAGAGTAACAAAGGTTATCTCCTAGGTATTTATGAGACCGGGTTTATCTTTCACATTCACAAGTACTATAGAGTTAGGAACATGCTGATAAAGACCCCAGCCTGTCCAGCCACAGAGAGCTAAAGTAGATGAGCAGAAGTCTCACATGATGCATCAGTTGTTGTCCTTACTGTTTTAAATCTCCTTCCCTTCTCCATGCAAAGGACACCCCATAAATTTAAACCCAGAAAATCATGGGAAAGGCAAGCATAAATCTTCTCCCTGACATGCAAATATGGCTTGGGTAGGGAATATTTTATTTTGGGGATGAGCTCTCAAAACATCTGTTCTCCCACCTACATTCATTCTCAAATGGCAAAAAAAAAAAATCTACTCATCTCACTGTCCTGATTAAGAGCACAAGAAAAGCCCAGCTGGGTCAAACCAAAGGACCATCAACCCCAGGATTATGTTTCTGCTGTGGGCAACCAGACATCTAGGGGATGGCACAAGCCACGACACAGATGTCTACAACATTTAAACTGTTTTGGAGAAAATGGGGCGGTAATGCTATCTTAATTCTAGGACAGGGTTAGGGAATCTCAGGCCAAATGTGGCCCTCCAGGCCTCTCTGGCCCTTGGGACTCTCCCCAGACCACACCCCCTAATAGTCTTGCTTTCCACCCTCCTTCACTGTTTTTTCCCTGTCTGGAATGTGTCCTTGAATTATGATCATGCTTCTTGCTTGTCTGGATGGAGGAGAGAGATGAGGGTGTGTGTAGAAACTAGCCCACTGTACCAAAGTAGAGCTGCTTGCAGACATGCGGCTAATTGCATTAGTTTAACAGATTGAAAAGGTAGCTCTTCTGTCCCAATTTCTAACACTGCTTTCATGCTGCACTACCTGTTGTGTTAAGGAACAGCAGTTTTCTCAGCCTCTATACAGGCATTTTGCACAACTTTCTTTCACACGGCTGTAATGAATGTCTTGTTTTTGTCCCTCACTCATTATACACAAGCACACTGTAGTTCCCCACTGTGTAGGAGGTCCAAGATCTCATCCTGTCACCATGCAACCCCTCTCCCGTTAGCAGCTGACTTTTTTTTTTTAGTTGTATAGACACAGGGTTGTGTGGGGGAAATAGTGTTGCTACCTGTGCCTATGCTGGAATGCCAGTACAATTTTCATCAGAAAAGGAATGCACACGCCTAAAGGGTGGGAATGCATTGCATGCTGGGATGCCTGTCACATGAGCAACTGCAGCTAGCGAAAAACTCCTGTGATTTTCTGGATTCCCAGCCTTGCAAACATATTATTTCTGGTATTATTTATCATGAAAATTAGCACTGAACTTGCATTATATTTCACTAGAATTCTGGAACTAGCTTGTACGTCACATGAAAGATCAAATATAATCCGCAAATTATCAGGTAAGAAATCATCAGAATGACAGAATAAAGTTCAGTGTGAAAGCAGCCTAGAATTCAAATCTGTGGCTTTGCCCACTTTTATATCTAGCTCCTATCATTACTGGCTCGTGGTCCCTGGAAGTTTACCCAGAAGGTAATGTAGCCCTTGAGCTGAGAAAGTTTCTCCATCTCTGTCCTAGGACCTGTTGAGTATACTATCAGATCTGGATCTAGGATTGGGATGTGTCCTATTTTACAGTGGGTATACCTTTATTTGAAGGGCTCTCTGGTCCAAGTCTGGTTTAAAGATAAAGAACCCAAGAAGGGAGATGTGCAGGGGCCTTGACGTTCCTGTCAGTAGTTAGCAGCACCTGGAGAGCCGACTGTGCAAGCACAGAGATCGCCTGCATGTAGGCTTCCCCACAATGGAGAGGGGGATGGTTGCTGCAATTTAAACTACAGCAATTACTTCTAATTTGGCACCTTCTGCATTAGCAGATGCAAATTTTATGCACATCTGTCCCCTCCTTTTCAGCTATGCATTTCCTCTTTTGGAGTGATGCATCTATGCCCAGCTTCCTGGTTGCCCTTGTGCTGATTCCCTCAACAGGGCAAAGTGGCGGAAGAAGGAAGACAATATATTGTTCTCCCAACAGTCCATCATGGCTCCTCCTGAACTGGCAGCAGAGATCTGGGTCTTTTTCTGGGCTTGCTGCAGCTCCCAAACCTTCCCATTCCAAACCCCTCCTGTTAAGCTTCCCTGTTCAGACACAACCTGCAAGAAGCTCTTCTTCTGGATTGACCCCCCATCAATTTATCCCAGTGCTCCATCCAGCACCAACACCGATCTTGCAGAGATGCATACCTTAGCTCTCCGTGGGAGTGCTGGTTTCAGGTTTCTTAGGGGCTGGGAGTGGGGAGAGAATGGAGGAGCTTGAGAGAAATGCCTTCAATGGGTTCTCCTTCATGAGTGCAGCCCCCTTCCTCCTTCCTGTTGCCACCACTTGGGGAAGGGTCATAGCTCAATGGTACAAAGGAAGCTGCCTTATGCCATTCAGCCCACTGGCTCTCCACAGTTTCAGGTGGGTGGGGGTCTCCCAGCCCTACCTGGAGATGCCAAGGACTGTACCTGGGATTGGCTGCCTGCAAAGCAGATGCTCTACTGCAGAGCTATGGCCCTTCCTATTATCTTTGCATGCAGAAGGTCCCAGTTTTAGTCCCTGGGGTCTCCACATTGGACTGAGAATATCCCCTGCCTAAAACCTTGGAGAACCGCTGCCAGTCAAGGTAGACAATATTGAGCTAGGAGGACCAATGGTCTGACTCAGAAGGAGGAAGCATCCTTTGGTTCTGTGTTCACCGCCCATTGGCTTGCCCTGTAACTCTGAGACTAATCAGAGGGGGAGAGCAAGGGTGCTGCTCCTTCTCTTGCTGTTCTCATGGCTCACTTCCTTAAAGGTGGGGTGGAACAGAGGTAGCATTGCTGTCATGGGTGGGGCCCAATCCACATACAAACCACACATGCCCACACTCACACACTCACAAGCAAAACTGTTTCCCAAGGAGACAGAGGCACACTGGAGGGCCAGTGTGGTGCAGTTCTTCAGGTGTTGGACTAGGACCTGGGAGACCTGGGTTCGAATCCTCGCACACTAAACCATGAAGCTTGCTGAGTGACCTTGGGGCTTGGGCCACTCATCGTCTCTCACCCTGTGAGTATGGGCAGAGCTTGGAAAAGTTATTTTTTTGAACTACAGCTCCCATCAGCCCAATCCAGCCATGCTGGCTGGGGCTGATGGGAGTTGTAGTTCAAAAAAGTAACTTTTCCAAGCTCTGAGTATGGGTAGGGGGGAAGGACCATTTCCATTACCTTGAAGTCCACAGGGGAAAGGAGAGGTACAAATATAACAAGTAAATAAAATATAGCAAATTCTCAGTAACTTCACTCAAGTTCCATCTTCCATTTTCTCCACAGTCTTTACTTTGCAGTTTATTTAAAAAAGAAAACACCCTTTAATCTATCCTGACTGTGCAAAATGGAAACAGAACTAATTCCAGAAGAAAACTACAAATAAACCCAATGTCATAAGAACATAAGAACATAAGAACATAAGAAGAGCCTGCTGGATCAGGCCAGTGGCCCATCTAGTCCAGCATCCTGTTCTCACAGTGGCCAACCAGGTGCCTGGGGGAAGCCCGCAAGCAGGACCCGAGTGCAAGAACACTCTCCCCTCCTGAGGCTTCCGGCAACTGGTTTTCAGAAGCATGCTGCCTCTGACTAGGGTGGCAGAGCACAGCCATCATGGCTAGTAGCCATTGATAGCCCTGTCCTCCATGAATTTGTCTAATCTTCTTTTAAAGCCATCCAAGCTGGTGGCCATTACTGCATCTTGTGGGAGCAAATTCCATAGTTTAACTATGCGCTGAGTAAAGAAGTACTTCCTTTTGTCTGTCCTGAATCTTCCAACATTCAGCTTCTTTGAATGTCCACGAGTTCTAGTATTATGAGAGAGGGAGAAGAACTTTTCTCTATCCACTTTCTCAATGCCATGCATAATTTTATACACTTCTATCATGTCTCCTCTGACCCGCCTTTTCTCTAAACTAAAAAGCCCCAAATGCTGCAACCTTTCCTCGTAAGGGAGTCGCTCCATCCCCTTGATCATTCTGGTTGCCCTCTTCTGAACCTTTTCCAACTCTAGAATATCCTTTTTGAGATGAGGCGACCAGAACTGTACACAGTATTCCAAATGCGGCCGCACCATAGATTTATACAACGGCATTATGATATGGGCTGTTTTATTTTCAATACCTTTCCTAATTATCGCTAGCATGGAATTTGCCTTTTTCACAGCTGCCGCACACTGGGTCGACATTTTCATCGTGCTGTCCACTACAACCCCGAGGTCTCTCTCCTGGTCGGTCACCACCAGTTCAGACCCCATGAGCGTATATGTGAAATGAAGATTTTTTGCTCCAATATGCATAATTTTACACTTGTTTATATTGAATTGCATTTGCCATTTTTCCGCCCATTCACTCAGTTTGGAGAGGTCTTTTTGGAGCTCTTCGCAATCCCTTTTTGTTTTAACAACCCTGAACAATTTAGTGTCGTCAGCAAACTTGGCCACCTCACTGCTCACTCCTAATTCTAGGTCATTAATGAACAAGTTGAAAAGTACAGGTCCCAATACCGATCCTTGAGGGACTCCACTTTCTACAGCCCTCCATTGGGAGAACTGTCCGTTTATTCCTACTCTCTGCTTTCTGCTTCTTAACCAATTCCTTATCCACAAGAGGACCTCTCCTCTTATTCCATGACTGCTAAGCTTCCTAGTTGAACTGTAAGCCTTACAGCTCTTCCAAGCCTCAAACGTCAATATGCAATTGCATCCCAGCTGCAGGGAACAGCTGCAGCACTGGGGGACTGGAGAAGACCTGCCCTGGGAGTGAGTACTTGATCATCTGGGTGCTTGCTTGCTTGCTCGCTCCTCTGGGTTGCTGTCTCTGAAGACAGCTGAGGTCCCTGGTAAGTGCTGCAGGACTGGGACTCCCTGCCTGACCCTGGATGCAGAGAGAGGCTGCAGTCACTCTTGCAACCTCTTGTATTAGCTCCTGGCTGGGCCAGGAGGCCTAAAATCCCAGCTGCACTTGGGTGGTGGATCTGCCAGGTTTATGAGGACGTTATTCCAGAATAGCAGTTGAGTAATGGTGATGCTGTGTGGAAGCATCACAACTTCCCCGGGGGGGGGAGCAACTGTGCCACTATAAAAGCGAAGTGCAGAAATGCCCTTCGACATGCAGTGGGTTGAATTGTATACAGTCTTTCTCCCACAGAGGCCACTGAGCTCCACTACAGTAGATGAAACAGAATTGCCTTTTCAATTGCTTACTTTTTCCTATTCATATCCACAAACTCCAAGAATCTTAATGAAGCCATGTTTGGTACTCGTGTTGTTTCCAAAGACTATCTTTCATTCAGATAAGGAGCTGGAGTCAGAAGAAAGCCTATTTCATGGAATAAAGTGTCTTCCACTGCAAATATTTAATCATAATTATATTAAGAAACATTTATATACAAAAAGTTAGGCTATAAAAATTAAATGGGTTGGAGAACACAAAGGGGAAAAAAGGACAGAAAGGATTAAGTGGAGTCATATAAAGAAGAGATTATATTTAATGAAAATTTCCTCGGTGTTCAACATTTTTATTATGGTTAATAGCACCGCACTTCATTTTTGTCTGTGATAATTGTGTATCCATAATGAATGGCCCCTCTTATTTCCCCATTGAGCCATGACAGAAATTAATAAACCCAATTCTGAAGGTTTAAGTTTAATTCCAGTGAAATCTATAAAGTGGCTAGATTTCCACTTAGCAGCGAACTGGAATGAAATGGGCTTTAGTTTCTAAGCAACTTAAGATATAAATTTTATTTGTTTGGTTTCCCCCTTTCTTTCCCTCTCTCTCACTCAGCACTTGGGTTTATTTTAGCAGTGAAGGACATATCACTATGGGAGAGCAGAACAGACATAGAGAATAGGGCAGGGGAAAAAAAAGACCATTACTCGCCTAGACTTTTCTTTTTCCTTTTCTACCAGCCCGGTCATTAAATGATTGGTGAAGGGGAGCTGGTTGCTTCACAGTTTGATAGAGACAGAAAGCAATGAAGAAAATCAAGACCGGCAACCCAAAAATAAACTTATCTACAGCAGTAAATAACAACAAAATGGTTTGCTTTAGGGCAGAGTAATTTTCCCCTTGTCAAATTTCATTGCGTGTTAAATGGAGAAATCAAATAAGGCCACTTTGAATGTGGTTAACACGGTACGTAATCACCTGGGATTGCTACGATAGCATGCTGGAAAAGTCAGGAGGCCCAAAAAGCCAAGCAGAGAGGCTGTTCGCTGGACTTCAGAGAAGTCAATGGGATTGCCACCTATGTTCCTGAGGTCTCTGCTGGCGTTCTCAATGTAGGCAAGGCAGACTTGTCACATCTGCATGTAGGACCATAACAAAGCAATCACAACCAGTCAAATTTGATGATGTGGCCACAAAGCCATTCAAAACCAGAATGAAACACCAAAAACAAACAGCAAGAAAACAATTGTAAAAGACCTAGATGGAGTTGTTTGTTTAAGAACATAAGAAGAGCCTGCGGATCAGGCCAGTGGCCCATCTAGTCCAGGGTCCTGTGTCACAGTGGCCAACCAGATGCCCATGGGAAGCCTGCACTGGCTCCTCCTGCTATTCAGAAGCATGCTGCCTCTGGCTGTGGAGCCAAAGCATAGCTTAGTTTAATTTCTTTAACATCAGAATTTATGGATGTTGTATTTTTACACATGATGGGTTTGTGAAATTTGGATTCTGATTAAAAAAAGTATGACATGGAAAATGCTGATTAATTTGATTAATTAGATGTTTCAATTACAGTTATTATTAGACCCCATGATGTGCCTTTGCAATCTTGTCAAAACTAGCAGCCCTTATAAAAATAAGGAACCTGACAACAGCTAGGATATTCTTTGCAAGGGATTGAAGATCAAATACAAAACCACAGAAATAAGATTGCAGAACAATTGACTTTAGACAAATTAACAGTTCTCCCAGACGCTAGCAATTAAATATAATTCATGCCTGAAAGCCAATTATTATTTATATTATGAATAAGACCTCAAATTCAAAATCCAGGGAAGTATTTCTGATTTTAATGTTAAAGTTACTCAATTAACTTAATACTACTAATAATAAGGATGCTCATCAGTGGATTAATTTTCTCCTTTTGCACACTTTGGTTGTTGCATTCATGTGAGATTTACATCTCCTCAGGAATTGTTAATATATTTGTCTGTAATAAACTAAGTTATTATTATTGTTGTTATTGGAGTATGTTCTCTGGAGCAATCCGACTGGATTAACTCAAGGTACACAATAGGGATGGGTGAGAAATTCAATTCAGTTTGCATTTGAAGCCAAACCTATCAAATCTGCACTGTATAAAACAATATGAGAACCAAAACACACCCTTCCTTTGAAATTTGCACTTATTCAAATGTTACAATGGAATCATAGAATCATAGAATAGTAGAGTTGGAAGGGGCCTACAAAGCCATCGAGTCCAACCCCCTGCTCAATGCAGGAATCCAAATCAAAGCATTCGCAACAGATGGCTGTCCAGCTGGCCCTTGAATGCTTCCAGTGTCGGAGAGCCCGCTACCTCTCTAGCTCATTGGTTCCATTGTCGTATGGCTCTTACAGTTAGGAAGTTTTTCCTGATGTCGCCAATGTTTACACAAATGCATATGTTAAGGAAAATGTGCATAAAAATGGATATATGAGAGAAAATAACATACAAAAATGCATTATATGACAAGAAATTGCTTGCAAAAATGTGTGCATTAGTCAAATCTGCCCCCCAAAATGTGTTTTAGGAGAAATTTGCATTAAAATGCTCACATTTTTTCATAAGGATTTTCTTTTTTAAGACACCAGAAATTGCTGCAGAAATATGGAGAACTGAATTTAAGACTGGAAAAATAATAAATTGATAGAATTAAAATAGACAGATATTTCCATCCCTAGTACAGGAATACTAGCTATTCCGTGGGTATGATGTAGTTGCTAGCCATTTTAAACAGAGCAGTATGCAAACATCCTCTTGAAATTTTCCAGCCCTATTTGTGGACAGAGAAATTGCGGCTGGGGAACCATTTCACCAAATTTCTTCAGGGAGAGAATTTCGGAGGGAAATCTAAAATATGGCCTTTTTTTCTAAGTGTGTGTGTGTGTGTGTGTGTGGTCCCATCTCCTTTATACATTTAAAGGAGTGCGATAGCACTTTAAACAGTCATGGCTTTCCCAAAGTAGGGATGGGATTCGCTCCCCCTGCCACCGCCCCACTCTGCCCCACCCCCCCGGCATCATGGAGAGAAGGGGCCCTCCCCGAATGGAAGGATAGAGCAGGTGTTGTGGCAAAAGCCTCCCCAGCAGGGTCAGACTGTGGAGGAGGAAGATGAACAGGAAGGAGCCGCCACACCATGGGGAAAGTGACAGGCTGCAAGGGGCGAATAGCCACTTAATTCTGATACACACCCCCAGTGATTGGAATTAAGCTGATTTTTCACACACACCCAGCCTGCAGCCTGTCACTTGCCTTGCAGTGTGGCGTCTCCTATTCCTTTTCTCCTCTGTGGTCTGGCCTTACTCTATCCTTCCACCCTGCCTCCTCCTTCTCCGTGATGCCAGGGGTGAATGGGGTGGAGCGGGGCAGAGCAGATCAGCAGGAGGCATATCCCATTCCTACCACAAAGTATCCTGGGAACTGTAGTTTATCAAGGGTGCTGGGAATTGTTAGGAGACCCCTATTCTCCGCACAGAGTTACAATTCCCCGAGTGGCTTAACAATCAATCCCTCTTCCCAGGGAACCCTGGGAATTGTAGCTCTTTGAGGGGAATAGGGGTCCCTCTCTCGGCACCCTTCACAAACGACCATCCCCAGGATTCTTTGGAAAAAGCCATGGCTGCTTATAGTGGTACGATACTGCTTTATATGTATAGGGCAGATGGGAACCAGTGTGTGAGAAAAAGTAGAAGCCCAGACGTTTTCTCAGAAAGATGTCTTCTGAGAATATTTGGAAGTGTACTTAAAATCATGTCTTATGTCATAACAATGAAAACAACATGGGCAAGCCTCAGTGATGACTATGAAAAATTGACATCAGGCCAAAATGCCCATATCAACATGTTTGCCTTAATAACCTTTCTAGATCCCTTTGGAAATCTCAGGTCGCCCTAGTCCCATTTCAGATGTCTGCTGCACCACTGTGTTCTTTGCTTCACTAACAGTTCAGCACTATGAAGGCTGCACTGCACATGCACTGGGTAGGCATGAAGAATGTTTTGGCTTTTTGGCCAAAGTCCACACCTGAGGAACTTAGTTCCAATTGAAACAAGTAATGCCCTATCATTGGAGGCATTCAAGTGGCCTCTAAAGACAGAGGCTGGGAACCATTTTTCAGCCTGAGAGCCAAATTCCCTTCTGGGCAACCTTCAAGTGTCCACATGCCATTAGTGGCCAGGGATAGAGGCAAAAGCAGGCCAAGCAACATACAGTAGGGACCCGATTGTCGGTGCCCCGCTTGTCGGCGTTCCACTAATACGGTGCCAGCAGGGCGATCAGCTGGAGGGGGGGGCTGGAGCCTGTGGATCAAACCAAACAAAGTTTAAAGAAATGCATATATGAAGGGAAAGCGTGCATAAAAATGAATACGTTCATGAAAATTACATGCAAATATGCATTATATGGCTTGCAAACATGTATGTTGTTGTTTTATGCCTTCAAGTCAATTACGACTTATGGTGGCCATATGAATCAGTCACCTCCAAGAGCATCTGTCCTGAACCATCCTATTCAGATCTTGTAAGTTCAGGTCGGTGGCTTCCTTTATGGAATCAATCCATTACATTAGTCAAAAATGCAAACAAAAATGTATTTATTAGGAGAAATTTGCATTAAAATTCTGATGCATTTTCATGAGATCGAAAACATGAGAAACTGAGGGAACCAAAATTAACAGATCCTTCCATCCCTAATTTATGCCCATGTTTACTAAAATTGGGGTGTGTGTGCTGCTTTTAGCACAAGGGATTCTAGGATACCTTCCGAGGGCACATGCAAATGTGGCAGAGCAGTAAATCCAAATGTTACACAGTAGGCTGGTTTCTATACACATTCATGCATCCCACTCTATCTTCCATCCAGGCAAGCGAGAGGACACATGCTAGCCAGGTGAAGACACTTGGGGAGGCTGCAAAGCAAAGCTGGTAAGGAATGTGGCCTAGGGAGAGGGGGTATAGAGTCCCAAGGGCTGGACAGAGAGGCATTGAGGGCCATGTTTGTACCCCTCTGCCTGAGGTTCCCCTTCCCTAAGGACACTGTTACTACTTTTCATGCCACCTAAGAGACATGAAGATACATCTTTTCACTCAGGCTTTTGAGTACTGGCTGAATTGTACTTCCCCACTGGAACTGCAGACTGTCCTTTTGCTGTTTCGATTGAGCTAGACGTTATCTTGGTTTGTCAAGTTGGGTTTTAGGGGTTTTTTTGGTGGGGGGTTGCAATGTGCATGAACTGCTCTGGAATCTTTAATGATTAAGAGTGGCATAAAAAACTCACTAAATGTATATTTAGTTATATTTAGCCTCATGTGCCAGAGATATATATTTTTCAGACACCCTATTTTTGTGATTGTACATTGTATTACATTGTTTTAAAGGATGTATTTAAAATTGTAATCTGCCCTGGGACCCCAGGGTGAAGAACAGCAATAACAATAACAATAATAATAATAATAATAATAATAATAATAATAATAATAATAATAATAATAATAATAATAATAATAATAATAATAATAATAATAATAATAATAATATATTAACTCTTCTAATTCTTCAGGAAACAGCACCCCCCCCTCTCACCATTCAGTCTAACTTGAGGGGAAATTCCTTCCTAAGCATCCTGGCCATAAATGACACTCATCTGTCACATCTGGCAGGCTACAGCATAAATAGAGCACTGCTGAGAGTTGAAAGCTCCATGCCTTCCAACCCTTTGAATAAAAGGGGGGTATTTTCCCTAAGGCCCTCTTTTGTTCTACATCCTACACCTTTCCCAGGCAATAGAATATTGTCATGCAAATTGGACTCAGAGAGCCACCCCTGAAATCCACCTCTCCTGGATGTCAAGAGGATAAGATTTGTGATAGCTTTTGACCCTCAGAGAGCCGCACCCAGGACAAGGAGCTGTGCTAAGCATCAGCACCTGGGCCAAGAGGTGGCGTGTACTGCTGTCTCCCTTTCTGGTGTGTGTGTTTGTGTGTGAGAGAGACAAACTCTGATCTTTTCCTTCTGCAGGCATGTGGTTCCAATAGAGCTGCAAGGCCAATGTGGATTGTGATCCCTAATTCATTTCTCACAGTGTCCCAGGACCCAGAGATCCAAGCTGTGAATCTGCTTATTCTGTCTCTATTACAAGAAGTTTTGTTGTAACTTCATTACTTACTGTTTACTTTAACAAAATTTATTACATGCCATATTCTTCACATAGTCTTGTTTTGTGAGCTGCAAAGCACACATTTAAATAGATGCAAAAAATAAAAGGGGAGAAGATGAAAAACAGAATTAAAATTATGGCAAAGCATTAAAATTTAAATTATGGCAGAGAAAGAGGGCCTGGAGAATGGGTGAGAACAGTTGGAGGCAGCATGCTTCTGAAGACCAGTTGCTGGAAACCACACGAGGGAAGAGTGCTGTTGTGCTCAGGTCCTTCTTGTGGACTTCCCACAGGCATCTGGTTGGCCACTCTGATGACAGAATGCTGGACTAGAGGGGCCACTGGCCCGATATATTCTTATGTATATATGTTGGTATGAGAAAGATGACAATAAAGATCCTTCTCAAGTTAATGGATTTCCCCTTGAAGATACTACTACTACTACTAGTAGTAGTAGTAGTAGTAGTAGTATTATAAATGTGGTTGGGCATTAGCTCCTCTTGTGGGGAAATTGAAAAAGCCCTCATCTCTATCTTTATTATTTATTTATTAAATTTATATACCGCCCCATAGCCGAAGCTCTCTTAAGCTTCACCAATGCCAAAAACTAAACTACGATGATGGATTTGAAGAAAAAAAAACACCGAATCATAGGGATTTGTCTCCTTAGCGTTCCCGCTCCTTAACCTTCATTCACTCCAAGGAAGCTTGCCTGGGAACAGTGCTTAGTGGAGTACACCCATAATCACTCAGTCAGCTTATAAATATGGATATAGGGTAGGTGTCTAAATAGCCCTATTAATTTAAATGGACTTAAAGAGGGTGAGATGGGGGGAAAACCCTTCATGACTTTTAAACAAGGGCCTTTGTGATGCTCAGCTGAATTTGCTATGAGATGCAGTTAATAGCCTTGTCACGAGAGACAGCTTCTTTGAGTGGTGCTGTTGCCCAATGCCACCACCTGAATCTGCACTCCTGTTTCCCTGTATTGCTTTGTTTCCATCTTGGCATTGTGGTGTCAAAGTAGGAATGGCATTTGGAGCCCTTGTTTTTCCTTTGAGAGACCGAAGAAAAGAGTAAAATGGCTCGTAGACATTCAAGAAAGGTTTTCAAATACAGTGTCCACAGTTACAACTTTGTCAGTTCCTTTGCAGTAACTGTTACATTAGGAGCAGGTAGTTCTTGGGAAATCTGTTAATATATTTGGATCTAAAGCACCCTGGTTTCCTTTTGAGTATACCAAATCCAAAGCTATTTTCAAGTCCAACCCCCTTTTCCAGTTTCTATAATAGTGTATTTTCCAATTCCAGATGTTGTTGGATAGCTGCCATCATCCCTGACCATTGGCCATGCTGGCAGGGGCTGATGCGACTTGGAGTCCAGCACCATCTGGAGGGCCACAGGTTGCTCACCTCTGTCCTACATAAATCTCTCATTCTGTTTTGTTTGATTCCATTTCAAGCGCATGACTTCCCTCAAAGCATCTTGGGAACTGTAATTTGTTAAGGGTGCTGGGAAATGTAGCTCTGTGAGGGGCAAACTACAGGAGAAGGGAGTCATGTGCTTTAAATGTATGGTGTGTATGCAGCCTTAATCTTTTCTTTAAGAGTCTCTCTGTGATTATGAGAGCTTCCACACAACTAAAATTGATACAGCATTCCTTCATTTCTAGTGTACCAGTGCAGGTGGAACCCATGCTTCATTTTTTCTTTCAGGATTGTCACAGCAAAATGCCTTAGGTTGCATTGTAGCGTGTACAGAGCCACAACTAGGGTGAAGCGAGCGGGACCTTTGCCCTGGGTGCCTGATTCAAGAGGGCGCCCAAATCATGATTAATGTTATGTGTGTAAACATAACAATGCATGTATACACATTATTTACAAAAATAAATTGTGTTTATTTTATAAATGTGTTTAGGTGAGATTATTGGTAATGGGTACTACCAAATGTACTGGTGGGAGGGGGTAGAGACATAGTTGCAACACAAATAATGATATGTAAAGTTATGGATGCAATAAACCTAATAATTGTGATTTTTTCACATTTCTAATTTAAATGCTATTGTAATGTTACCACACTTGAAATAAATATTTAAATGATATGCACTTGTGTTTTTTTAAAAATCATTTTATTACAACTGCTGTTAATTTTTTACAACACACACGCAAAATACAAGGTTGGCTGAGGCTGTATGTCATGCTGTTTGCTCCAGCCACCAAGATACCTAGGTCTGGCCCTGGCTTAACAGGATCAGCCTTGCAGGCAAAATAAAATCATTATGACGCCAGATGATTGACAGGTGGGTGATTCCACCCACCTCCCACAATCCTTTGTACGGGATTTCCAAGTGCCGGACAGGCAGCAATGGCTTCAAAGCCCTTTTACCATTTTCAAAAGTCTATAAGGCAAAGCTCTTTGAAACAGTGAGCCCTCCCCTCCTTTTAACACCACTTGAGCGATGGCCCAAGATGGCTCAAGATTGGCTGGAGGTTCCTCTCCCTCATATACACTTAAGCACCCTCAAGTTGAAAAAAAAATAGAATATGATCACAAGTGGTCAACTGGCTCCACAATTCTTCTCTTGTTTATTTTCATTCAATTTCTCTAACTCTCCTTTGTTGCTGTCTTCCCAAATGAACATGACTCGTTGTGAGTCAGAATATTGGCCCGTCTACCTTGTTTCTATCTCCTCCTGCAAGGTCTCAGGATGGGATCATTCCCAGCACTTGCCACCTGAGAGCCTTTCAGCCGGAGAGGTCCTTCCACTGGGTTTCAAAGTCAGAGAGAAAAGGGAAGCAGGCACAGCTGAAAGCTGAGCTGCCTTTGGCTCTCCCTTTCCTGTCACCTAGCAGCAGCCATTCCACCAGGACACTTGGTGTTCATTGCAGTGGATTGCTGTAGGTCTGAACTGCAGATCTTTTTTTCGGTAACTGTATTCTGTCACTTCCCCCCCCCCCGCTGCCCATAGCAATCATTTTGTGCGGGCACCCACTTCACTATTACCAAGTTATGAGTACTGGTGCCTCATTCTTTACAAAAAATAAATAAAGCACTGATGAACTGTAACTTGAAGATTCCATACCTGAGCTTGCTTTTTTCTCCTCCTCCCTCCTCCTCTCTTATTCCTCACATGCCATGTCTTTTAGATTGCATGCAAGTCTGAGCATTGAGACTATTTTGCAAGCCACTCTGAAAGCCTTTTAATCATGGTTAAACAGGCAGAGTCAGACGGGGGGGAGGAGTCACATGCAGGCTGCCTGTGTATTTCCTTCTCCCCTTTTTCCTTGCCACCAGACTACCCCCTCCTTTTTGACAGCCCCAGATAAGTCAGGGAGGACCTGATCCAATCCAAGGAAATCTGGGGCTGCCTCAATCCAATTCCGGGTCATTCTGAATTAGCACCATTCAGTTCAGGATCTGGGATTCATCCGGATCCTATGTCAATCCACACACACACACACACACACACATACACACACGAGGGATGGAATGACGTGTCAATTTTGGTTCTCTCATTTTTCTAATCTTCAATTCAGTTCTCCCCATTTCTGCAGCAATTTGCAGATTTATTTTTTTAAAAATCCTCAAGAAAATTCTTCTGCATGTTAGTGCGTATTTCTTCTAATAAATACATTTTGGTACAGTAGAGCCCCGCTTACCGGTGCTCCGCTTACCGGCGTTCCGCTAATGCTGCGGCTTTCCTCCCCTCTTTTAAAGCTGTTTTTGCGGCATTTTGCGGCATTTTTGTGTCATTTTTGTGCGACGTGCCCCATTAAAGTCAATGGGGTTCCGCTTTGCAGCGATTTCCGCTTTATGGTGGGGGTCCAGAACGGAACCCGCCGTATAAGCGGGGCCCTACTTTATGCAGTTTTGACTAATGTACACAGTTTTGCAAGTGATTTCTCCTAATATAATGCATTTATGTATGTTATTTTCACCAATATATTAATTCTCTGTACACTTCCCCTAACATATGCATTTTTGTAAGCTTTGCTAGGTTGGAGAACTGCATCACAAAATTCAGATAAGCACAAATTTCAAAGGATGGGTGTGTTTTAGTTCTCATACTGTTTTTGAACGTGCAAATTTGATAGATTCAGCTTTACATGTGAACAGAATCAAATTTCTCCTCCATCGTTGATACACAAACACACACACATTGGACTGAAGAAGACAATGCAATTACTCCTAGGGGAAAAGAGACCAACGTATCTATAGAAGGCAAAAAGATACTTATCTTGAATTCTTTTATAAGACAAAGCAGTAATGTTAAAAAAAACCCTGAAGTTTGTTCATCTCCAGAACCATTGCTGTACTCCTCCTTATGTTGCCAGTAAATTGCAGGTGTACACCATAATGAGCTGACAAAAATAGGAACGCTAAGAGTATTATGACATTTCTGTGTGCACTGTACATTCATGCCAAAATGTGCTTGCGCATCTGGCATACACAACTCCATTGAGCAATGCTTCTAACTGGTCTTTGAGAGCTTTAAACTGCCATGTCGCTACTGCTAAGGCTCTTTTAATGAGTTCTTGCACTGCAGTATGAGATTTATATCTGTGTTCAAAAGCATTAGCTTGCCTCCCTGTGCACAGCCCAGACACTTCACACGCTTCGTGATAAAAAGAGGGGTGGGAAGTGGTTTCTGTAGTCTCTGTGTGGCAGGATCTGAACAGAAGCAAACTGCCTGAAGAGGTGATTGCCTGAGAGGATGGGCAGCCACCATTTAAAAAAAAAATTTTTGCCTCCCATCAAACTAGATCTTTTCTGCTCAGCCAGGGTGCAGCCAAGGTACTGCAGGTTGGACTCCCTTCAGAAATCCTGTTCCATGGGGATCCCATGACATCTGATCAATGTTATGTCCATGGAAAGAGCTGCTTCGGGAGCTTTTGGACTGGGGTGAAAGGGTTTCCCCAATTTTGTTTGCTTACTGTTCTGCTGGTAGAGATGGGGGAGAAATGCATTTCAGTTCCTATTTTAATATGATCATACCTCCTATCAAAACAAGATGCAAACTGAAACAGAGCTATCCTTTGAAAATCACACTTCTCTGAATTTTGCAATGCGGTTCTTCAACAAAAAAGTGTACAAATATGGATGGATTAGGGGACCGTCTGCAGACAAACACACGTTAGTGGGAACTGAAGACAAAAATGCATGATATTGGGAACATTGCATGCTGAAGTGGTTCACAGGGTGGGGTGGAACCTCTACACTCATTTCCTGGCATGTGGGTTGCTGTTGCTTACCAGGAGAGAGAGGGGCGAAGCAGCAGAGAAGTCGCTGCAGTGCAAATGCACTGGTGGTGCCTGCTGGATTCTCCTGATGGTGCATTTGCCTGGCACTGACCTCCTGGCTGCCTTGTCCCCCTTTCCTTCCTGGTAAGCAGGGGCGTAGTCATCCAAGGCTTGGAGGTCCTTAGATCCCTTTTTGGGAGCCAGCAGAGTCCCTATGTCTCCAGTGTCCTATGAGTCAGCCAGCATGAAAAGGGAGTGTGTTAGCCACTGAGAAGAGTCTTCTAACTTACTTACATGTTATTTCCTGATGATTGGAGCCAATCAGAGTGAAAGGAGTTCCTATTAGCTCCTACTTCAAAAAGCCAAGTTGGGGAGAGTGAGATTTCTGTAATTGCAGAATCCTGATGATAGCATCCCATCTATATCTTCAAGCAGTTTCGTAGCTATAGGAGATAAACGTATAGACACTGAATGCATTAATTCAGACAATATCTCTCACGAGAAAGGACAGTCAAATGGTGACAGTGATAGAGAAGCAGAAAGCAGTGTTCAAGCCTGGACAGATTATTCTAGTATCTTTGAAGGTTGTATACTCTGAGAAGGGGGCGTGGCTGTGAGGGGGCATGGCTGTGACTATTATGAAGGGACCCTGCACTTCTGAGTTTGCCACTACACTGCTTCTGGTAAGCAAGGGCAACCCACCTGCCAGGAAGCTACTGTAGCGGCTCCACCCCACCCCAATAAACCACTTCTGATTGCATGCAAACGTGCACATTAAAACTGTGTGCAAAAAATGTGCATATTAGAAGAATATGTGCTCAAGTTGGGAGGCATGATATGCTACCACACTCATCCCTATCGTTCCCCGATAACTTAACACTTAATCGTAGCATCTGAAGACGGCGGGAACCATTGACATTTCCTCTGCTAGTGTGACATTTGTGGGTGCTTTAGTTAGAACAACCTGTGGCGTCTGACCTAAAGACAAGCATTCATATCCTAACACACGGACCTGGCCTTACTTTGAGTCTTCACATAGATCTGAGTCACACTGTTCCGCTCCGTTCTTGTGAAGGAGGATTTGCTCTGCAAATTCTCTGCCCAGCTAATTAAGAAAGAAGGCTCACTTTTTCTCCCTAGACTTAACCTTTCCTCATTTCAATTACACTTTTGTGGAAGTCCTTGGTGTAATTGCACTTATTGCACAGATTCCCCCTCCTCTCTCACAAAGTCCCTTCAGAGTCTTTTCAACAGTCTCCACTTGCGTTCTGTTCTATATGGGTGACATAGAGACAAATACCTGCTGATATAGGTCACATCCACATCATACATTTAAAGCACTCTGATATCACATCAACAGTCGTGTCTTCTGTCAAAGAATCTTGGGAATTGTAGTTTGTTTGCTAGTTTGTCCACAGTGCTGAGAGTTCTTAGGAGACCCCTCACTGAGCAATAATTCCCAGCACCTTTAATAAATGACAGTGCCCAGGATGCTTGAGGGGAAACCACATCTGTTAAATGCATAGTATGGATGTGACCATAGATGTAGTTACAGTTTTTCTGAGGTGTGTGAGTGTGCCAAACAGTTTATCCCAGTGCTATCTGTAATGAATGCACACATTTTTGGGGGGGGGTTATTCTCAGATTTATCTCAGAGGATCAGAGCATAAGAACCTAGTTTGGTGACTCCTGTAATGCAGCCCTCTTATTGATCCCAGTTTCAGGATGGTCAGAACTGGCTTGCTGACCTCAGGAAGATATGTACTGACTCAAGTTAACGAATAATAAGGAAGGCTCCAAATTCCAGGTCTGCCCAGGAATAATCCCTTCAACTAAACAATAGTCCATGCCATAGAGATGCAGATTTCAGGTCAGGAAAACTCACACAAGATAAAACATTTGTTCTTAGGTACAGCAATTTACAGTACACACTTACTCCAGAGACTGCAAGAATGGTTTTAACTTTACACAGGTAGACAAAGGAAAGGAAATATTTTCATGTACCAGATTACTCACCTGTATGTCCCTTCCCAATTCACATGCAATTCAATGCAAACTCAAAACACATTTAAGATTAGGATTTTGGGGAGTCAAACGGCACTCACTGACTCCAACAAATTCCTTGACACCTCACATTGCTCCCCCAAATCATCTCAGCATGCAGCTTGGGAGGACACTGGGCAAAGAAAGGAATAAGAATGATATGCTTGGCCATGTGGCAATATGCAGGAGGAGGGAGAAAGAGAAACTGACTCCCACCTAGCATATAATTCTTTCCCTTGACCTTGTGCCCTGATTTCTTTCAGGAAAGGTATACCTACATATATCTCGCTTGCTTTCTTTCTCTGGTGTGAATTTATGCAATCTTGGAAGTGATTAGGGACAGGGTTTCTCTTATGCTCTTTAGATCTAAAGAATGAATGATTGTATTAAAGTAGAATATGCTCGCATTTTTATTGTAATTAAAACACCATATTTTCCCTGTTTCCTCTTTCAGTGAACCAACTTTTATTTTACCTTTGTGTGTGTGTTCTTGGGTTGGTGGGTGGATTCATACACACATAAGAGTGACTTGCAGATTTTAATTCCAGCAAAAGATCCTGCTTCGCTCTCAGGGTGCAGTTTCAGGACTCTATTGGGTATACGGGTATTAGTGGGTTCAGAGGTACACTAGTAACACTATTGCTAACACTACTGTGTGATAGAGTAATCCTAACCCTGGTCAGGCCACAGGGAAGTATGACAGAGTGGTGTAGCTGGTGCCATATCTGCAGCCCTGCCATTCACACCAGCCAGGGCAGAAGGTGGGGGCAAGCAGAACCCTGCTCTGGGCTACATCAGCCAGGAGCTGTTGTAGCAATTGGGCCTGGCTCAGGCTCAATGCCATCAAGTCCCCAGATAGCTCAGCCCTACCCCACCCCACAGAACACTCTGCTTTGGGGCTTTCCATGGACCGCCACCAGTGGGAATTCTGCTAGTGGTACTTCTGCCCACCCACAATTGTTGCAGGTGGAACAGGGTGCTCCGTGTTGGAGGAGTAACCCCAACATCACTCTGCAGGCAGAGGCTGGTGGAACTCCTTTGGCCTGGGTAGAGGGAAGCTACAACCCCATCCCACACCCTCAGCTTGGCAGATCAGTGGTTTTGATTGCAGTCTGAGTCATTCAGCTTCTTGTGGTTTGAACCATTTAGGATTGTGTTTGCTTTTGAAGTTTTCATAGTGAACTTGGATGCTAGCTGCTAATCCTGTTAGACATCTGGCTAAACTGTAGTTTTAGGACTAGCCCTTAATATATGGATTATTTTTATTACTGTTGTAAATAAAAATAATTGCAGCACCCCTACATGCACACACAATAGCTTGCCAAGGACCTGTTAGCTTCTAGGATGTACAGAATGTTGATATGTCCATTTTAGAGAGATGCAACTGGAGGTGAGTGAGGGAACAGTACAGAATTGTCCTATTGAAGCCCCTAACATTTTAAAGCACATGTGGGGAAACTTGGCCCTCCAAATGTTGCTGAACTTCAACTCAGCTCCAGCAAGCACGGCTAATGGCTGGAAATTATGGGCGTTGTAGTTCAGCAACTTCAGGAGCATCAAGGGTTCCCCACACATGGCTTAAATAAGTATCCTCAAGGTGGTATTTGGATTGGGAAGATGTATACCGTGAGGTTTAAGAAATTTATCTTCCTGCAATATACAGGAAGAAAGAAAGGAAAAGGACACACACCTCTGTCTCTCTCTCTCACACACACACTATAAAATGTTATGCTTCATTTATTTATAAGAATATTTATAACTACCAACTCATAAAAAATTCCAAGATGGTGTACAATAATATCATAAAACTATATCATTATAAAGTCATAAAATCCTGAACAAGTGACCGGCACTGAATCAAATTATTTCTCTAAAAAATGCTTGGTGAAACAAATACATTTTCAGCAAGTGACAAAATATCAGAATTGTAGGTGCCTGTCTGATTTTAATGGGAACAGCATTTCAGAATACTGATACCACTACACTAAAAAAAACTTGGTTTGTATAGAAGCTAAATGAATATGAGATAACTGTGGGATAGTCAGGAGGGTTCCTCCAGATGATTGCAGCATATAATGGGCAAGGCAGTCCTTCAGGTAACTTGGTCCTAGGCCATTTAGGGCTTTATACACTAGAGATGGGTGAGAATTCTGCTGAAATCAGATTTAGCACTGGATTTTGCAATAGTTCACATATTCTCTATCTTTACAGAGCAACCTTGTTAGCTCCAAACTTCAGAGGCTTCCCCTCGACACCGGACTTTTTTAAAAAAAAATAAACAAGTCTCTCTAATATAACAATATTGTTCTTTGTTCTTGTATGGATTTTACTCACAGCACAGCAGTAATTTATGCAACTCTCTCTCTCTCTCTCTCTCTCTCTCTCTCTCTCTCTCTCTCTCTGCCACCCTCCCCTCCACAATTCTAGTCCAAGCAGAGAGGCTGTGGCCCTCCAGATGTTGGTCTACATCTCCCATCATCCTTGACCATTGGCCATGGTGACTTGGGCTGATGGGAACTGGAGTCCAACAACATCTGGAAGGCCACAGGTTCCCCACCCCCTGTTACCCCCATTATACTTAACTACATCATGTGCGATTTAAGAAAGGGAACACAGGGATAGATTAATATGTGGAAAGTCTACCATTAACCTTACTCTGAATCCCCCATTTCTTCCATTTGGGGCAGAAGAATAGGCAAGCCTGTTTTACATTAAGCAAACAAGAGTTTCATTGTATGGCAGATTCACAAACTGATAGGCAAGTGACTTCTCCATAGACTGCTGAATGGATGTTCCAGAACTCTGGGAAAATGAGGTCATATGTAGATTCTGTACACAAACATGTCTGCCACTGCAGTCCCACTTCTTTCCAGTGTTGACCATGCATTGATATCACACCCAGATTTAGAATGTCTGCTTTAGGGCTCTTGCCTTCACTTTGTCAAGCAATAGCCCATCCCCAAATTCATATCTGCCTACATTTCACTGTGACAGCCAAATAGCTCCCATATTAGGTATGAATTTGGTACACATGAGCAACCTGTGCATCTGCTGTGGAAATAGGTGTACTGGGCCCATGAAAGGAATAAGTAAGCTGGATACTATTTTGATTTTGTTTCTTATGAGATAGATACAACATTTAGCAAATATCAATAGTCATAGATACAACTTAAGAATGATATTGTATAACTTAAACAAATTCTGCTACGATACCCATCAACAATGAGAGTAATACTATATTATTTCCCCAAAATGCTATTAAAATTCAACCAATTTTTCCTTAGTTCAAGAAGAGGTTATGGTGACAAATGTACTTTTACTATGTCAAAATTCTGTAAATGCACAATTTCAATTTGGCCTATCATTTCTGGCCATGCTGTTCTGAATAAAATCCATCTATTTTACCCTGAAAGAGTGTTGACATTGTGTGGCATAACTTCATCTCAGAAAATGTTTTGCCATTGTTGCAAACTCCCAGAGTTTCTCATACAGAAGGTTGTCACTATATATATTGTATATATTAACCTAGCAGCTGTTAACATATATGAAGTTAATTCTCTGTGTTCAAATCTTCACTGATTCTCACACATAATTTAGCAAGAAAACATTTGGGTGAAATGAGATTGTGTAACTTAAGATGTTCTGCACACGGGTCATATTTTGAGATAAGAAAAGTGGAGTGGTTTAGGGGCTCATCTTCCCCTGGTGTAGTTTCTGAGTGGCCAGGAAGTTGGGTTGCTTAACAAGCTCTTCAGTTGTGCCAGGGCTCATTTCAGGGCTCCAAGACTCTTCCTCAAATGAGGTTCCCCTCGGGGCTAGGTCAGCCTAGCCCCTAACCGCTTAGGGCTATTACTGGAAACTTGTTTGTTTTGTTGCCACTTTACTGTCTGAAAATTCATCCCAGTGGGACAGGATGTTTGAATTATCCATGAGGAAAAATGCAGCTGAATGAAGCAAAGGTGTGTTTAAAAAAACACCTTGAAATATAAGGGGCCCTCCAGATGGCTTTTTTATTCTGCAGTGATGATGATGTGTATTCATGATGGTATTGGGGCAGTTATACACAATCTTGCTTTTGATACTGTTTGTGCTTGCAAAACATTTGGGCAGATTTATGCTTTATTTCCAATTGATGAATGTCCCATAACTTCTTGCTGAAATCCGTTAACTTTTTATACCCCCAATGTTCCGGGAGGGGGGCATTGCCCTGCTTTTGTTGTGTGCTGTAGAGCAAGGTAACAATGTTGTTGTTTGTTTGTTTATTAGGTTTATATCCAGCCCTTCCTCCCAGTAGGAGCCATGGGCGGCAAACAAAAGCACTAAAACACTCTAAAACATCATAAAAACAGACTTTAAAATACATTAAAACAAAACATCCTTTAAAACATATTAAAATAAAACATCTTTTAAAACATTTTACAAAAAGAGGCATGTTACAGAATACACCTGGGGACAAAAGACACCAGTCTGGAGGGGACTTGAAACTGAAACATTAGTACAAAGAGAAAATATAGTACAAATCAAGTAAGGAGAATGGGTCAGGAATGTCACAAGAATGTGAATTCCTAAGTGAACAAATTGGATTCTTTGTACGTGTGTTATTCAGGCCAGCCAGTGGATAAGTCCCAGACAGATATTCAGAGTTCAAGGCTCTTGCGTATTTAATGCATGCAAGATGGAAGCTTTCTTTTAGCTAGATACAAAACAATTTTTAAAAAATTGAATCACCTGGGGATAAACCACAGGTTTCAGCAAGGCAGAGAGGGAAAAGTTCATGAACCCAAGCTAGTTTCGCTCAGTCTGCAAACAACCCCCCAAAGCATTGCACAACAGTCTGGAAACCTCAGAGGCTCCTCCTCGTCCTACATACAACAGTTCAGGGCAGCTAATGTCAATGTCACATAAGGTGCGAAGTTGTATTTCTTCCTGATCCTTAGCAATGCTCAACAAGGAAGTGCCAACCTAAGAACTTCAGACAAAACTGATGTGAACCTGCCAGAGCAGATTTGCTTTCAGCATCTTTGAAGGAAAGGACATTCATTCTTGAATTGCATAAGCGTAATTTTGGTGCTGTGAAGGAATAAACTACCAAGTCTGAAGCAAGGGATTGTATCCAACTAAACCCTATTCAGAGTAGACACATTAACAAACATAAGTTAGTCATGTTCATCAATTTAATTGAGTCTTTTCTGAGATGACTAATGTGGGATACAACCCAAGACTTTTAAAAAAAAATTGGTGCAGTCAAATGACTGTGAAAAAAATCAAGTGTAAATATGGTTACAAGCTTAGTATTTCTAGAATTGTACTTCATCATAGTGAAAGCCATCTAAACAGCAAAAGTCAAAGGTTAAATGTAACTGTTTGCATTTTAAGCAGGGAACCTAAGGCCCTCCAGTTTAGTGATGGGTGAGAATTTCAATTCAGTCCTCATTTTCAAGTCAAATCTATCAAATGTGCACTTTCTGAAACAATATTTCAGGGCATTTTCGATTGTGGCCCCCACCCTCTGGAATTCCCTTCCTTTTGATCTCCGACATGCTCCCTCCCTGATGGGTTTTCGCCAAGCCTTAAAAACCTGGCTATTCAGGCGGGCCTATGGGATTGGGGAGGATTAATTTTATAAGGTTTTAAATAGAAACTGGTTTTAAATTGATTATGATTGTGTTTGCTTGTGTTTTATTTTGTATTATGTACTGCTCTCTATTATTGTAAGTCGCCTAGGGTGTCCACTAACCTGGACAGATAGGCGACCAACAAATAAAATTTATTATTATATTATTATATATGAGAACCGCAACACAGCCATCCTTCGTAATTCACACATGTTTGAATTTTGCGCTACAGTTTGTCAACCAATGTTTACAAAAATGCATGTGTTAGGGGACAGTGTGAATAAAAATGAATATATGAGTGAAAATAACATGCAACATGTATTATATGATGAGAAAAGGCTTGCAAGAAATGCATTAGTCAAAACCGCCTACAAAAATGTGTTTATTTGGAGAAATTCGCACTAAAACGCTGGAGAATTTTTATGAGGATTTTTTTTAAAAAAATCACAAATTGCTGCAGAAATATGAAGAACTGAAATGAAGATGGGAAAAAAGAGAAACCGAGAAAACAGAAATTGACAGATCTTTCCATCCATCCTCCAGATATTGTTCAACTACCATCAGTCACAGCCCTAATTAGGGAAAAGGCATTTGGAATTCAGAAACATATGGATGGCCACAGGTTCTCCACTACCTAATTTAGACAAATCTATCTATCTATCTATCTATCTATCTATCTATCTATCTATCTATCTATCTATCTATCTATCTATCTATCTATCTATCTATCTATCTATCTATCTATCTATCTATCTATCTATATCTATCTATCTATCTATCTATCTATCTATCTATCTATCTATCTATCTATCTATCTATCTATCTATCTATCTATCTATCTATCTATCTATCTATCTATCTATCTATCTATCTATCTCTCTATCTCTCTATCTATCTATCTATCTATCTATCTGTCTGTCTGTCTGTCTGTCTGTCTGTCTGTCTGTCTGTCTGTCTATCTATCTATCTATCTATCTATCTAAAGCTGCACTTTCATAAGAACATCAAGGTTAAAAACAACATAAAAATAAAATCAATAAAAACAACCATAAAAACATAGTAAAAAAACATCAGCCAAACATAAAAAAATTCAGATTGGTTAAAAAGAGAAGATTTAAATTGCAAAGGCTTGACTCAACACCACAGTTTTCAAAAGATGTCTGAAAGAAGAGAGAGATGGGTTCCTGCAAAAACTTTATTGATAGGGAGTGCCACAGGGCAGGGCCTGCTACACTAAAGGCTCGGTCCATGGTGAAGGCAACCTGAAACTTAGGGGCATGGGGAAGCACCAAAAATGCCCCATCAAAAGATCTCACCCATCGAGGGGGAGCATAAGGCATCAGACAGTCCTTAAGGTAGTTTGGCCCCACGTTGTATAGAGCTTTGTGAATTTGCACAAGTACCTTGAACTTGGCCCAGTAGCAAATAGGCAACCAGTGCAGCTCTCTCAGCAGTGGAGTGACATGCTGCCAGTAATCTGCCCCTATGAGCAGTATGTCTGCAGCATTCTGCACTAGTGAAGCCCAGATACAAAGGCAGCTCCACATAAAGAGCATTAATCAAGTCTTGAGGTTACCAATGCATGGTCCACTGTGGTCTGCCAAAACCCTCAGCAGTTTTTGAGTAGTCCATAGGGGGAGAAAGTTTGGAACCACTGGGTTGGGACATAAGGACCTAGGAAGATCCCTGCTGGATCAGGCCAATGGTTCATCCAATCCAGCATCCTGTTCTCACAGTGGGCAACTGTCGGGCCCAGGATGTGACTCAGGAACCAGACCAACGGCTGTAGTTAATTTGTGTTTTATTAGGGTAATGTCCAAACAAAGACTGCGTTTTCTCATGAAGCAATACAGGGATACAGGTCCTGCAGCATTGGGAGAAAGTTGACAGAGCAAGGGACTTCTTCCCGCCTGTTCTTTAAGAAAGGGCCAAACGGGCGCGCAATCTTTCGCTCCTCCTTAACTGCCCCTCAGGTACTGCCCGCCTTCCCCCCCTTTTCTCCTATCTTTTCAGCTGTCTGCGTGTGCGCGGTGAGGGGGGAAGCATCACCCCCTCCTCTTCTGAAGTTTCCGATTCCAGGATGGGGGATAGGGGAGGGGCTGATGGTAAACTGCCTCCCCGCTTTTCGGCTGTGAGCAGCCCTCCCTCTTTCCCCTCTTGCTCTGAGCCTGAAAGAGGGGGAGGCGTGAGAATGTCCAGGGAGGGCTCAGGCTCCCCGTCGCTAAGCGACCTTATCACTGGCAGTTCCTCTGTTTCGTCTTCGCTCCAAAGGGGGGAAGTTCCTCCCCCTTCCCTCTGCCATCCATCCGAATACTCTTCTCCCAACTCTCCAGGATCCAGCTCCCCGGGATTGGGACCCCAGCTCTGCCTTCCGACACCAACCAAATGCCCATGGGAAACTTGCAAGCAGGATCTGAACACACTAGCACACTCCCCACTGGTGATTCCCAGCAACTGGTCTTTCAGGGCATACTGCCTCTGACAGTGGAGGTAGAAAACAGTCATCATGGCTAGTGGCCATTGATGAATGCTGCAGTCTAGGGGCGGGAAGTAAAGTTCCCTCAAACACAATGGAAGGTAATGAAGCTCAAAGAAAGAGTACCTTGGCTTGAATTGTTTTTATTCTTCTAGAGACGTCTTTCTCGACCTTTCTCAACAGTTCCCATAATTCCTGACCATTGGCCATGCTGGCTGGGGCTGATAGAAGTTGTAGTCCAGCAACATTTGGGGACCCAAAGATTGGAACATCTTCCCCAGCTTGGTGCCTCCAAGCGTTCTAGATTCCAGCTCCCATCAGCATGGCCAACCATCAAGAATAATGGGAGTTGTCATCCAAACTATCTGCAGGGCATCCAGGTCGGGGAAGGCTACTTTGGAGGATTGTGCAATTGATCAATGTGTTATTTGCTTGTTGCAAGGATCCTATAAAATTCCCTTAGCCATTGAAGAAGAAAAAATCAGAACAAGACTGAAATCTATTCTTACTCGGCTGGAACCCAACATTCAAAAGCAAATACTTTCACAAAGAAAGCTATTGTCTCACAAGGGCAACTGGAAATCAAAAGGGCTTCATATATATGGCGAGTAAGCTGTTCAAAACAACACTCTGAAACTGCTACTGAAACCCACTTCACACAAAAGTCATATTCTAGAATCAGGGAAAAAGAGAGGAAAAGGAGATCAAAAATCTTCAGGCAGCCTGGCTCTGCATATAATCGGTTTTTATCAGCTCTTGGCTGCGTTAAAGGGAGGCAAGGCTGCCAACAAAGGAAATATTAAATGAGGTGATGAATAACACTTCTTGGCCTTAATTATAAGGATAGCACTAAGCAACAATAATTGCAGGATAAATTACAGTCAAGAGATATTTCCAAACATAGACCCAAAAAATGCATGTCATTATCAAACAATTATTTTAAGGTTCATTTACATATAAAAAGGATAAATGGAATGCTATGTTCCTCTCTCTCTTTCCTCTTCTACTTGTGGGGGTGGTAGAAATGTTCAGGGTGGTGCATGGGAATGAGATACACAACGCCCCGATTAGGACTAATAACAGGCCTAAATTCTATGTGCCTCCAGCTGAGACCTGTGCATTACCAGCCAAGGACCAGGCTTTGAATGGTTTCACTTTGGTTATACTGAAGTTATATGCTTCAGTCGATGAATGAGCTCCCTTGGCCAAGAAGAGATACTTTGAAACGTTTGAAGGACAATTTTTTTGAGAAAAACTGGAGAACAGGCATTTCCCAAAGAACATACCTTCCAACACTTCACAGACAAAAGGAGATATATGCTTGTTGTAGATTACTGCAATGAATTGCATGTGGGGCCGCCTTTGAAGACAGTTTGGAAATTGCAGCTAGTGCGGAATTCAGTGGCTAGCTTGCTGACCGGGGCAAGGCATGTCTGAGCACATAACACCAATCCTGGCATGACTGCACTGGCTACCAATCAGTTTCCTGGCCCAATTAAAACTGCTGGTTTTGACCTATAAAGTCTCCTGCAGCTCAAGACCCCAATACCTCAAGTACCACCTCTTCCCATATAAACCAACCCAGACTATGCATTCTTAACTGGAGATTCTTCTCTGTTTTCCCGTTCCAAAAGCGGTGTGAAGGGTGGTGACACAAGAACGGCCTTCTCAGTGGAGGCTTCCCATTTGTGGAATACTCTACACAGGGAAGCACATCTGGTTTCATCACTGGCCCCATCTGCATTAGACATTTAAAGCATTACTTTGTTGTTATATGCCTTCAAGTCGATTACGACTTATGGTGACCCTATGAATCAGCCACCTCCACTAGCATCTGTTATAAACCATCCTGTTCAGATCTTGTACGTTCAGGATTACTATACCACTTTAAACAGTCATGACTTCCCTCAAAGAATCCTGGGGACAATATTTTATTAAGGGTGCTGAGAATTGTTAGGAGACCCCTATTACCCTCACAGAGTTCCCTGGAAAAGGAATTGATTGTTAAATCACTCTGGGAATTGTAGTTTAGTGCCTCCATTGGAGCCTGTTATTAAGATTTCCCACAGTGCCATGATATGATGCTATATTGGGGACATCATGGGAAATTAAAAGAGCAGCTTGCAGACCCGGCAGACTGGTGCAGGATGTCCATGGCAGAGTTAAGATCCATTAGGACTTGCCAGAGGGCTGGGTCATCTGCAGCTCCCCAAGGATGCCAGATTCTGATGCGAGACTTGCTGCTGAATGTTGCATTCATTTACTCTGCAACAGTCTATGCACCACTGATTTTATTTTTTAAAAGGTTTGCTCACCTGATTCTAGGTGATCTGAGACTGTTTCAACACAATCTGGCAAAATAGGTTGACCCAGTTTGGGATCTGGCTTTGGCGGGATCTGGTACACAGTCCTACTCACAAGAGCACTAGAGATAAGACACATCCAGAGTGTCTGAAACTGCTGGAACTGTGAACAGCTTCCCATGTGGTGAACCTCTGAACTGCTTCCCAGGTGACTGCTTCTCAGTGAAAGACTTTCAGGCCCTGGACTGACACTGCCCACCCAGTTGGCCAATGGCCCTTTCTGGACAAGAAGGACTATGATGCTGCAGTTGAGCCTTGCTTACTTGCTTGAGTAACAAGGAATTCCTAAGCTCTGGCATGATCATGTGCCCTTTAATGATGGCTAGTGCCTGCTAGACCTGGTGGAATGTCCCAGGGACATGGCCAGTGGGAGGTCATGGGGCATGCCAAGTTATTCTGGTTTTCTCCCCGACACTCCCTTGCAAAGATACTGTAGAAACTTAAGCATGAGAAAGTGAATTTCAGGGGTAGAGGTCAAAACCTCCCAACTCTTCTCCAATCTCCTCCCAGATCGACAACTGTCATATTTATTTCCCCCAGAATATCCCTCAGATTCCTCAGAGTCTTCTGATCTCCCTCTTTTGTTGGGGTTTTGCTACATAAGCAATGGGACTCATGCTTGAACATTAAAAACAGAATGAATAGTGGAGTGGTTTTCATCCAGTTTAAGATCCCAGGTTATTCATAGTCTCTAATATCATGTTGCTAACAAATTGTTCCAGTGAGAATTTGCAGGGGCTAAAAGGGGTATGAAAAATAGATTTGGGAGAAAAAAATTCACTGGAGATCATCTTACCCCTTATATACCCAATCAATCACTATGCTCTACAGGTGAGGGCCTCCTTCATATACCATATTATCAGGAGGTCCATTCAGCACAACATTTTTATTTTATTTATTTGATTATTTGATTAATATCCCACCCTTCCTCCCAGCAGGAAGTGAAGTGAGACTTAGTGTGGTGGCACTGATCCCTTGGAATCCCCTCCCCTTAAATATTAGACAGGCACCATCTCTGTTATCTTTTTGGTGCCTACTAAAGACTTTCCTCTTTCAACAAGCCTTTTAAGTAGAGACTTTACCTCAGTCTGCAATTGGGTTAGAATTGCTTTTTAAGATGTTTTAAAAGATTTTCTTTCTTTTTTTTAAAAAAGATGTTTTTAAAGATGTTTTGTTTTAACATGTTTTTAAAGATGTTTTGTTTTAATGTATTTTAAACTCTGTTTTTATGGTGTTTTAGAGTGTTTTTAGTGTTTCTGTTTATCGACCTGGGCTCCTACTGGGAGGAAGGGCAGGATATAAATTTAATAAATAAACAAAAGAAAGTTAGCAAGGCTTATGAGGGAAAACCACCATTTATAAGGGTCCTCAGCTAGGATCAGATAAAATCCAGTAAATTTTATCCATCATTGGTACTTGTAGTATCCACTAAACATTATCATATTTATAATCACTTTTCTCCAAAATGTTGGAGAGGTCATGGAGGCATGGTAACCTGTTTTCATATGTGGTGGAAATACAATGTCATCAACACACCTTGACTTCAGTCTCAGTTAATACTGTAGTTTTGTAACTAAAGCTAAATTGCCACATTTTTGGAGGACAAACATTTCAGGACACCATGTTGACCTATAGAGAATAAATGGCAGAGCCCAGGAGCTGCAAGCCAGTGAAAGCGTCCATATTGTTGAACTAGTCTGAACTTGATCTGATTGTGTTCTGCTTGAAATTCCTTCACACACCATAGAGTGACATAGCCCCACATAGCTCCATGCATCAAGAGCAAGTAATAGTTCAGCAACTCATTAAGATCATATACCCTGTTTTCTAGGATATGTCAACATGCAAGAGGTAAGAGCAAGGATGAGTGTACTAGCTCCAACCTGACACTGGTCATGTCTTCACACAACATAGACCCACATAGTCCTATGCACACACAAAGTGACTGAAAATTCAGCTCACTATGGCAACCAAATATTTATGTAAAGCTAAACGTCAGAAGGGACAGGGGAAACTAGGAAGAGTTTTACCACATTTCTTCCAGAGGTGGAAAACATCTCTGCAATGTGACTTATGTGGGGCTGCTTGGTCTGGAAGCTCCAGCTGGTGCAGAATGTGATGGGTAAACTGCTGATGGGGCAGACTGGTGACAACATGTGACAACGTTATTAAAACATCTTCACTGCATGCTCGTCTGCTACCAAGCCAGCTTCAAGGTTCTTGTATTAATTTACAAAGCCCTGAACAGCGCTGAGCCAGGATACCTTACGGCAGCCTTGTCCAACCTTTGGGTTCCCAGATGTTGCTAGACTGCAACTCCCATCAACCCCAGCCAGCATGGCCAATTGTCAGGAATTATGGGAACTGTAGTCCAGCAACATCTGTGGCCCAAAGGTTGGACAAGGCTGCCTTACGGGTTGCCTGAACCCTTCTACCCTAGCTTGATCACTAAGATCACCTGCAGGAGTGTCTTTGGTTGCCCCAGAGTTGATGAGGCTCATCTGATGTCAACACAAAATTGAGACTTCACTGTCATTGGCCCAGTCTTGTAGATTGCTCTTCTGATATAGATTCAGCAGGAACCACCAATATTAGCTTCTAGACATTTGCTAAATCCTTTTCTATGATGCCAAACTTATGCAGACAGTTAAAGAAACACCTCGCTTTTTTTTTTTTACAGTTAGCTGGTGCTTTGTGATTCTGGTCATACTTATGCAGATTTTATATTCCTTGTTGTACACCACTTCTATATTTTTATGCAATTGTGGTATATAAGTATTATATATATATATATATATGTGCTTGGGAGATGTAGTCTTGCTGACTTTGTGTCCCTTTGATTAATGGAAAACCTGGCATGTTATCCCTGCCAGGTAATAAGCAACTGACATGTCAGCTATTTAGCGTGCTGTTTGTTAATACACAATGCTAATTGTCAGGCTAAAAGTGATGGTGGACACTGATAATCAGGATCTGCATAAAAAGACATGCAAATAAGCAGGGATTTCACTGCATGCACATTTAAAATTCTATGTATATAGTTATCCCTTGCAAAACGACATGTGTGTTGGCATCAATTCTGCTATCTCACCAACATGAAAATGAATCGTTTTCTGGCACATCACCCATTCAACCTGGAAGGCTTCCCAGCTATTTTTAGTCTTTCCCAGATGTACTGAATTAACTCAACAAACAATATTTCTGGAATTGCTTTACTGCCCGTAAATTCCAACACTCGCTTAATGTTACATATAAATATGCACACTGATATTCCATCTTTTCTTTCCCTGGTATAAATGAAAATATTTTTCAGGTAAAAATAAAATAAAACCCTGCACTTTGTTGTTCTGTGGC